>NC_080583.1:40488157-41127157 GCF_029962835.1 Magnolia sinica
TAAGCAAGGGCCCCTGCAATCATGGTCAAGAGCTGCTGGTGCTGCTGGTGCATCATCATCATCAACTGCTCCAACCTATCAGTAGGTGGGGCCAACTGAGGCTCATGCTACGTCGAAGAAGACCCACAGTTTTGCTCACGGATCGGTGGTGTGTAAGGTGATGGCCTAACCATAGGACTAGAAGAAGGTTGAGACTCAAGTATAGTCTCATGAACTGGGCCCAAACCAGGGTCTATAGGACCTTCACCCTGGGGAGGTGACTGGTCCATCAAATCAATAAGTGTGAGGCATGTCGTGCTCTGTGTGACCTTAGGTGGCATTCCCTATCTCTTCCGCAAGGGATCTTGAACTATAAGGGCTCCAGCGTAGGCTCTCGAATGTGGGCATAGAAAGCTCGGACAGTGCCCACATTTGCGCGGTACTCGCCCTCAAATAGCGGACCCCACCCGGCCTCTTTTAGGCGCTCCAGCAAGAGGTATTCCCCAAATAGCCTTGCATCCACATGAGCTTCAAAAAGGACTCTACGGCCCTCATAAACTCCATGCGACAGCTCTGCCAACAGCGTCCTTCCAATGGGAGCCTAGGGATCAAGATCCCGTTTAGTCTGAAACTCCCGAGTGACGCTCGTACTTGCGGCGACACCCCTTGGTCTCCTCGAGCGAGTAGGACGACTAGGCCCAGCTTCTTCCATAGGAGCTCTTTTCTTTCCCATGAGAGAAAGAAGGGCAGAAAGTGAGAAAATAGTCACCACAAGCTCAAAAAGAGCCATTGAATTAGAAGGAAAAGTGGGTATAAGATGGATTATGGGCTCATAAGATTGTTGAAGCACACAATGGTAGTTGTGTGCTCCAAAAAGAGAAGGAATGAAGAAAGTTGAAGGAATAGGGAAGATTAGAAGAGGTATTGTTGGGTTTTGAAATCTTAAGCTACAAAAAGGGGATGTGTAGGCTCAAATGAAAGGAAAATAAAGAGGGAAAATGATGAAACCAAGTAGGTTAGTGAGCTTACACAAATTTGAGACTCAAATGGAGGGTTTAAGAGCTCAAATGAGAGAATGGAAAGGGGTTGGCAATGGTGGTAGAGGGTTTTTGAAGGGGTGGTGCAACGGTTGCACGAAAATGAGGAAAGGAGTGCTTAAAGGAGGGATTTGAGTGAAAGATCTAAAATTTTTGGAGGAAAGGAAAGCTTGGGGTGGTGGTTTGTGAAGGAGAGGTGGTGTAGGAGGGTTTTTAATCAACCTCACCTACGTGCATGGGCCCCACAACACCCAGGAATGATCGGCCCGAGCTGGCCCGCCCGGCCAGGCCCGTTTGGCGGTGAGGCCTCGCCAAACCGGTGAGGTCCTCGCTGACCACTGGACTTTTCGACGAGGGCTTGCCCTTTGGGCGAGGTCCTCCTGCCCCCTGGGTCCCCCTGGAAGTGTGTGTCGTTTGGCCCCCGACTCTGTTTTGACTCGTTTTGGATCATTTCGAACACTTTCTGATGTAACCTCATCTTTTCTCAATTGTTGAAGGCTGGGATTGGGTAAATCATGGTCTAAACTCGTCGATTGATGGTCTGGGGATGATCCGGGGTCAACTCAAGCGATCACAGATGTGTACAAACCCGATCTCAGCGATCGTTTTCGGTGAACTTTGCTAATTGACGAAATCGGGGAAACCTAAGCTTATTTCTACATTTTTCTCACACCCACCTAGGTCTAAATGCTTCAGCGTACGTCGTGTAACCATAACTCAGGTCCGGTTTAATCCAAATCATGCTCTGATACCAACTTGTAACGCCCTGAAAATCGGGTGTCGAGTAAAAGTCCAACTCCCGAGTTCCAACGCATCACTTATGCAACATATTTAATGATGATTAAATGTTATCTGTATTGGTGCATAAAACATGAATGAGATTAAACCAAAGTAGCAAAACATAATTCAGGGACAGTTGTAAAACGCAAGCGGAAGACTTACTCAAATACGTATAGCGTTATAACACAGCATAGGTCCCCAAAGTATGTATGCATTGCCAGGTCAATAATTACATGTATTGTTTCAAAATACAAAATGTCAAAAATGTGATAGTCCACTACAAGTATAACCCTAAAGCCCCGTTGATCCAAATGGCCTAAGCGAAACCACTGGAGAATTGCATATATGAGAACTCATCCTGATCGTCATAGTAATCGGGCTCCACCTCCTGAGTCACATCGTCATCTGCAACTAAGACAGAGTTTGGTGGGTGTTCAAAACACCATCCCAGAACGTGGGAGTGAGTGATCAACTCAGTGGAACAATAGAGCAAAGGTTAACATGTTATCAATTCAATCAAGCAGTAATGATAAAGCAAACATATCAGACATTCCTAGATACTCTTATTAATGCAAGAATTAAATGTTAGCATGATGCATGCCCTCGCCTACACTCCCTCATGCGACACCATCTTACGGTCGTGGCATGCTTTCTTCCCTCTGTGCTCTTCAACCCGGGACACATGCAGTGTGATGGAATGAGTGTGACTACCGAGTTATTATTAGTCTTTTTCATACAGCAGGATTGGGAAGCTAAGGTACCTCACTTATATCAATTCCCAAACAATGATCCATTATAGGGTCGTCAGTCCTAGTAAATCTCATACGATGATACGGTTCTAGGTCACTGCAAAGGGCTCGTCACCTTATCAGTGCAGGCCTAGTGTACTCTTGTTGCTACGTAAGGGCTTGTCGCCTCTACGGAGTCTTAGTTTATGCTCGAGGTCACTACAAAAGGCTCGTCACCTTATCAGTGTAGGCCGACAACTCGAATACAGTGTCATATACCACCGTATTCAGCTCACGAGTCTGGGTTGCTCACTGGTCACTGCGGGGAGGCTCGTCACCCCAGCATAGGCCGACAGCTCGACCACAGTGTCCCATACCACCATGCCCGGCTCATGAGTCTTAGCGGATCGAGGTACCAAGGTTTAAAAGGATTTTTCAAGGAGTTGTTACACATACAACTAGCATAAACATACGATAATTAATCATAGCAAACACATGTTCAAATTTCATACGTATACGATACCTTCTACATATACATGGAATACACTAAACTCAATATAGTTCATATATATCAGAAACACTATACAAACATCGCATTTGGCATGTGAAATTGTACTCACATCAATAATAAACCATTAACCGACATTGAAAGCCTTGAAAACCATAACATATTCATTTATAGTCCGCACCTTTCATCGGTAGACTTGTAACAAACTCAGTTTTAAAGCTAAGTCTTTGTTTGGCAACCTATAACATAAACTAGGTTAGATATTTCATAACTTACACTATCTGAAATCCTAAAACATATTAGGGTTAGGTTTTCTTACCTAAGAACGGGTTGGTATCACCCGTATAGCAACACAGGAGTAGTGCTTAAGTGCGTGGAGTAGCAGGATCGAATCCCAGGAAGAATCTCCAACTCTCACTCTCACTTTCTCTCTTTTCCCTTCTCTTTTCTCTTCTCTCTCTTCTAGAGTTTTATCAAATTCGTATGGGGTGAGAGGAGAGGGTTTAAGGTCCTTATATAGGCCCAGGTTTGATGGGAATGGCCCCAGGGCCAAGGTATACTTAGGTTATATCCAAATACGGACCGTTCCGGTCCAACGGAGCACTTCTGGTGGCCCCTTTTCCATGTGCGGTCGGACTTAAGCTCCCTGACCATGGATCTAGGTCAGGCTGAGTTTTTGTTTCGATCGGATTTACAGATCAGCCGTGGCGGACCTGTTCCAGTTCAACGGTCACAGTCACTCGATCAGGGCCACAAGTACATCGATATGTGTGGGACATTTCTCCTGATCTGAGGGTGTATTTAGGTCAGATTCTGATGTTCTGAATCTTTATATTTGGCCCGCAAGTGACACGACTCAGATTACTTAAATTTAGATTTTATTTCTAAATATTTTCACGTTTCGCACACTTTTCGCTCCGGGCTCAAGTTGTGCATTTCTAGACATAATCAAGGCTTGATTTTTGAGGGAGTTGTCAAGTCTAGTAATGCGGTCATATCTATGTAGTTTCGGGGTAATCGGACTTTCAACGTGCGGTCCAGGTCCAATACGGAGTTTCGGTGTGCTCCCGAGAGCAACTGGGTTTTGAGATGGATTCTAGATTTCAGGGTAATGTAGCATCAATGATTCTGCATATTTTGGTCTTACAGATCATATTTAAAGTGATTAGTGCTAATTTCATAAGCACTCTAGTTTAGCACTTACTAGCATTAACCTAATTTCTAAAAGGTTTTGGTCCTGCGTAATTTCTGCCTGAGGTGGTACTCGGGTCTTGTATGGATTTTTTCGAGACATTACACTTGCGCACACAGTTACACCACCTTCTAAGCTTTCTATAAGCTTATGCATGATTGTTGCATGCAGGTGACGCTAGAACGCCACAGCAGCATTGAGCTTGGAGTGTACAGCCGACTTCTGGAGCTTTTGTCTATCTTTATATTTCCCTTTTCGCATTGTACTCAAAGTTTTGATATAGTGGATATGTTGTGATGATATTTTGTGACTTGGTTATGCTTGTAGTTATGTTCCTTTACAAAAAAATTTATATTAGAAATCCTCCTTGTAGGATCCCATGATCAGAATCTGGCATATGGGTGTCGGGAGCCGAGAATGGGGTACTATGGAGGCTGTCGGCGCCGGATTCGGCAATTGGGAATTTTGTAAGCCCGGTTTCCAAGTTTGGGGCGTGACAGTATCTACCATTGCTTTGAAAAGAAAAGTGGGAAGGCTATTCAACCATCACTGCAACGCATGGCGGGATCGTATGACCTTGTTGACAGAGGATACATGATCAACCAAAAAGGAAGTTTGATTCTCAGGCACTTAAAAAACTATATGGGCTGCATTGATTGAGCAATCCTAACCATCCAATAAACTTCCATCAATCCAATAATAAGATTGATCCAACCATTAGATTTAACCCATAGCTCTAATAAATTAAATATATGTAAAAGAGAAATGCTCACATCCAAGTTATTGGATGGTAGGTTTTTGTCGCCCAGCAGATAAACTCCAATTTATAGTGTACATGCGACATCCACACTGTCGAATAGGTTGGATCATGATGATAATCGCCTTATGCAAGTGTGGTCTTCATGATAAATAGGTTAGATCATGATGATAATCACCACACCATGAAAAATAATGTACAATCGATAATAAATAACGGAGTCCAAGTTTGGTCTTCCTAATAAATAGATGGGGCTGGATTTTACCTAATCTGATTGGTGTGCCCAAAATATTGGATGGTTGGATGTAGCACGCACGTAATATGCCGGTATTTATTTGGCAACTCAACGTCCACATGGTGGTATTGGAGTTAGGGCCGGACTTAGTTACGTTCATCGTGGTAGTAGATTACGTCCTATCCCTGCCTAGACGGACTCGGTCCAGGTAGGGGCTTTGTGGGGCCCCTGTGATGATGGGATTTTATCCACGCCATCCATCCACTCAAAAAAAATATCAAATGTAGTGTGCACTATCCATATCATGCTCATCCATGAGTCCATATTTTAGATGTGCACATGTATCTGTGTAGCATATGTGCACATCAAGAGTCATAGTGCACACACTAATCTGATACCATTCAAAAGCCATGAGTAGGAATCCAATCCAAAAAAAGGGCCACTTACCTTTTTTATGAAAATAATTAATTGGAGATCCACCATTGAGAATGCTCTGATACTCCTGATAGAAGTGCAGAAGTGTGAGCCCTTAAGATCTGACGGTCTACACGATATGGAACCTTTGTAAAGCTGAAGATGAATGGTCCAGATCTAGCGGCCCGCCTATTCACTACTGGAGCAGATGTGTCTAACACCCCTCTGATTCTATGATATAGATGGCCCCTGAATCACAATCTATAGTTTAGATCATCCCAAGTATAAGCTAAATGGATAATTACCTATGTACCACTATTCCTCCTTTTTACTCTCGTTATTTTTCATATATTTAGACGAGAGAGCCTTATCCTATTTAAAGGAAAGGATGAGTGTTTGGATGAGAGTAGAAGTTATCTAGTCTTATCCCTATCTCCCCATATAAAACCAAATTCAAATTTTAATTTGAAATGCAACTGAAAGGAAGAGGCCGGAAGAGGCCTAAACACATGGGACCCACCCACTAGTGATTACCCACCAATGGACTACACTGGCCTATGTCCAACAATCTCAACAGCAGGATGAGGACCAATTATAGCCAAAACATATTCATGGATTTGCTCGGCAAGACTGTCGATCAGCTGTGGAATGACTACAAGGCCCGGTTCGGAGGTTAAGTATATCAAGTAACAAAAGCATGTTGTTACTTGGTGAATAAAGCACAATGCTAGTTATTGTTACTTGGTTAAATAAAGCATAGTGAGATGGTGTAATACTAATTAAATGTATTTGTAATCTCTATCGGACAACCATAAATTACAACCAAATGTCCATGCACGATTGCACGCCAGTTTTGATTCTTCCATGTGGTAGTTGATCCACCTGAATGATCTATAACAAATGTGTCAAATTAATTGTTACTCTTGTCGATATGGTTTTAAGACTCATCAAGTCAGGTGCAACTTAGATTAGTCGATTAGATTTAGTGGACCAAATGCGGTTCCATGCCACAAGTTTCCCTTATGAGTTGTCATGTACACATACAAACGCAGGGATATTTCCTTAAAAGAAACTTCCATTCCCTCTCTCTCCTCTATTGCATATGCGTGAACCCTAATTCTAGGTTGTGCTCTGTTTATTGGTGTGTGTTGTTTATGTGAGGGCCCTGACATGAGCGGCACTGTATACACTTCACCCGTTGTTAGAAGTTTGATCACATAAAACTTAAAATGTCAGCGATTCCCCAATTCCCATGTCCCCCAAATCCTTAAGCTAATCTTAAGGCAAGGTCTAAGCCAAAACCTAAGTTGAATTTAAGCAAAATTCAAGCCATACCCAAGCTAAATTTAGCTCAAATTTAAGCCCAAATTCAAATCCTAAATCCAAGTCCAAGACCAAAACCCTATAAAAGCCACTTCTTTAAAAGAGACACGGATTCCCTGTGAAAGCCTTTACCAGAGAGTTCCTGGAATACTAGGTGGTGTTTACCTTGGTATTTGTGAGAAATTCATCACGTCCATCCATTTTTTGAGCTTATTTTAGGACATGAGATGGAAAAAAGCTGGATCCAAAACTCAAGTGGGCCTCACGAGAGGAAACGGTAGGGACATAATTACCATTGTTGAAACATTTTCACGCCCACAAAAGTTTCATATCGGGCTAAGCTTTCCCTGCTTTCACTTCATCCCAGTTGGAATGACCTTATAAATGATTTGGATGGCACATAAACATCAAGATGGAGCCTAGTAGGGCTTCGACAATAGGAAACTCTTTCCTTAGTTTTCCCTCTCGCATGGCCCACTTAATTTTTAGATCCACCTCAATTTCTGTTGCATGTCCTGAAATAAGCTCAAAAAATGGATGGGTGGAGTGGATTTATCACAAACACCATGGTGTCCCCACTTACCATCCCAGCGTAGGAACTTTTGCCAAAGGCTTATAAAGAAAACCACATCCCCAAAGAAGATCCACTGGAGCTCTTAACTACAAGCTAGAGTTAAGCCATGCTGCATGTGACATTCTTAGTGCTGCCCTCCAGCTAGTACAACTGGAGTTCTTGTAGGTGAGTTGGTGAGAAAAGTGGAAAGGGTTTCCTCTTTTGATTAGAGGCGCCTAACCTTTGAATTCCCCAAAACTTCCCTCTCTCTCTCTCTCCCTCTCTCTCTCTCATATTACTTTACCTAATGCACCATGGCTCAATAAGAGAATGACACCTAACACTCTTTCCTTGTACCCCACAGCTCTCCACCTAGCTTTTTACCATATGAGCTCCTCCAAATTCTTCTTTTGCCACTCCCTCACCAATAATAACTCTCCCCTCTAATTTCACACATTAAGGGAGAGGGAGACAGCCTCATTCCATTTATTCTTTCTCCATCCCTATATATATATATATATATAGAGAGAGAGAGAGAGCTCTAAGCCATTACCTCTCTCCCTATCCTTGCACCCCTCCACCTCCTCCAGTCGACCGCCACTCCACCCATCTACGTCCAAGCCACCTCACATCCTAGCCACTCCATGTCCAAGCCATTCATACGGTGAATTCTACTACCACTCTAGTTGTCACGATCCAAAATTCGGGTACAGAGTAAGTATCTCAAATTTTTTGTGTCACAATTTGTACATTAAGTGTACTAAATTAATTCTTACTTAGAGGAATAAATTTGGTATTAATAATGTGGATTCTAAGTTCCATTCACAGTCACATCTCTTACATCACAAACCAAGCATCCATTCAAATCTAATTACCTGAAATTCATCTAAGGATCCACCCATTTGAGGTCATATTTAAATGTAAACTTCAATAATCAACTCGTGAACTATATACCCATGTTTAGCACAATCAATTTCAAGAATGTAAACAATGTCATAGCCTCAAGCAACCACATAACTAGTCAGAACTAATCCCAAGAATAACGAGCATGAACTAAAATGAATAAATTAATAATAAACCAAAGCAACGATTTCTTCTTTAGTCAGATAGGGCCACGTGCCTCTTGGTTTATTCTCCAACTCGATCACATTCTCGTGATCTTGTGCCAATGGTTCAACCCGAGTTACATCCGTAAGATTTTTCATCAATAGAGTGTTAAGTTAGCTAGGCCTAGTGAGAATTCCTATCATGGTTTGTGCACATTAAAATTAAAATAGTACAATAAATATAAAGTGTATAGAATAATCATAAATGTCATGTAAATGCATGTAAAGTTGGTAATAAAAAATTTGCATGCCAAAGATTTAAGAAAACCAAGTACAAAAGATAAAGGAATGACTAAAAAATCACACAGTGCAATAACATAAATAATAGACTGTTCAGTCCCACCCGAGGTTGGTTCGATCTGATCGGATGAGGTTGGTTTGGTCTAATTGGATGTGCACATAACAATCCAGCAAGAAACTATATTTTTCAGAGTTAATTCGGCTAGACACTTAGTGTTTTAATAAGAAACGAAAAGTATTTGATTTGGGGTAATCTTACTAAATAATAATAAAGAAAGAATGAAGACAATAATCATCATATGTTATTTATTCTGAATTTATTTATATCCTTTACATCCTTTAATTCCAAGACAAAGTACTTATAACTAAGAAATACAAGTATTAAATAAGTTCAATGTCAATTTCGGCAGCATCTCACTTGTAATATTCATGTCCTCATAAGAGAAGAGTTGTGCAGATCTGCATATCCTCGTATCTTTTATGCACATTTGTCCAAATAATGTCAAGAACTGCCTGGATCCCTTAGAAGACAACAATAATTTTGACAGAATGATTAATATTTAAGCTATCTGCACAACTCATCAAAGAGTTGCGCGGACCCGCGCAACTCGTCCATGTTACGTGGTCTCCTTCTATTCTTCCTTCTTCTCTCCAATACCGGTCAGAGGTCTCAGTGTCTCTTCTTTTCCAAAAATTCTGATCTTCTAATCCCTCAAATGAAGGGATAGGGGGTATGTCACATGTGTAAATCCTCGAATCTCGCACCATGGGACCCACTTCACAAAATTCTTACTGCGTAGCACACAACTCATCCGGCTTATCAAATACAAATTACGCCGACCCGCACAACTGACATGAGTTGCGCGGTCATGTGCAACTCAACCATGCACGCAACTGGTCATATCTTCTCTTCTTCACTTCCTTTAATCTCCTTTCTTCTGATTATTTTATTCTTAGATTTTATATTTTAACAAATGCCCCTTGATCCTATATTTGTCTGATCATCAAGGGGAATCAATAGGACCAATTTCCCCTTTATATTAAGTTGTGCGGACCTACGCAACTCCTTAATCAGGTCCCGTGCAACTCCTCTCGGGTCCGTTCTTCCTATAAATACCATGCATTGGCCTTTTTTCTTCATTCCTAATTCCTTTAGAGTAGAGCTCTTTGTCGCACAACTTGGCATCCTGTGCAACTCATTCTTACCGCGCAACTCCCTACTATCGCACAACTCCCTTCTTCCAACAACTCACTACCTTCAGTGGCAATTTGTCTGAGTCCCAAAACTCTACCTGATTTTTCTCAAGTTCTAAAACTTTGTTAAATTCCTTGAAATTCTATAATGGCTTGAATAAAAAGAACTTATCACCTCCTAGACCCACCAATAAACCAACCTTCTCATGCCAAAGTTCCAACCTATTGAACCCCTTCTCAAGTTCCTGAAGCCTCTCCTTCTCCTCCCGTTCAAGAAGACTGTCCGAGAAAAAGAATAAAAGTAACCAAGAAATGCCTGGCATACATTAAGGAGCCAGTTCTTCCTACTTTCGATTGTTCTAATAGGATTGATGCACTATCTTCGTCAATATGCAAAGCCATTATAGCTGGTGACGTGGAGAGACCTCCAAAGCAAGGCCGAGAGATCGACTGGGAAACGTGGCTAAAATCAACATCTAATCTTCGTAACTATCACATACTCCTGCCTCCTAGAGAAGATACACTACCCACCTCTTTTTCCTTGAAGAAGGTGCTAAGTCCAAGCATCAGGAACTCCGGAAGAAGATTAAAGAACACAAGAAGAACAAACTTCAAAATTCTTGGGAGAGCGTGAAGGTACAGGAGGGTATTATTCAATTCAATAGCCCTTTCAAGGATATGCTTGTAGCTATTCCTTTAAACATACACCGCCATTTATCCATCCTTTAAAGTGAGCCTATCGATAGAATGTCTTAGAACAACTGATGTATATGCCCAATTGGTTAATGAGAGAACTGCAAATTTTGGAAGGTATATTAACAAAGAAGAGATCGAGACAACAAATCGGCGATATTCAACCCATGTGGTTCCTCATCCCCTATTATAATCCTCATGAATTGTATCCTACACCTTTTTATGAGATGGCGCGACAACGTTTTAGGGACAGAGATTCCGTATGGGGAAATGAGGAATTCTGTACTCGTGGTTTCTTATCTTTGCGTAATTATTATATTGATTGGGTGAAGGCGATTTTAGGCAAGCATTCGGCCACACTAATAGAGACTAGCATCTATGGTACTATAGAAGTTACTTCCAAATATTTCTACAAAGATCCAATGGTCTTCAAGGGTTTCCTTAGCTACTGGTGTTCGACTACTAATTCTTCCCACCTACCTCTGGGTGAAGTTAGCATTACTCTTTGGGATCTATACAGGATGGCAGGTCTTCTGATAACTGGCCGTTTCTATGATGAATATATCCCAACGAATGAGGAATTCTTACACTGTTTGCCTTCTCAAAGGCAAGCTTTGGTGTCAAATACTACGGTCAAGCTATTCAGAGAGATGTCTAAGTTCCCTAACATCTGGAAGATTCCTCATCTTCATTGGCTTGCCCATTTATCCAGAGGATTGCGGTATAATTTTCAACTTGTCCTGCATCATTTATATATAATTTTCATTGTTACCTATTTCATTTGCTCTTCTTTTATTGTAGCTTCAAGAACAGCTAGTCCAATGATTTGGAGAAAATACGATAGACGATAATATAGCTCCATAGGCGAACTTGCAGCCTTTCTCGCTTATTGGCTCAACATCGCAGTGCTTCCTAACTCAAAATGGGTTGATGCCATTAGAACAACTATATTTGTTGTTGCAGGAGGATTAGTGGAAGGATGAAAATATTCCCTGGCACCTCCCGTTCTTTGTTCATTGTATAGGGCTTTCGGTGATGTGGCGACTCACTGCAAGAGTCCATCAATTGGGTTAGTTCTACTTACACACTATGGCACTACTCGGGATGGCTTGGTATATATTTTCCTTGGACTTATGATGATCCAGAGAAAGCTTATGTTAGCCCTTCTCATCTTCCTTTATGGCACTATCAGAAGTGATCGATGACCAGGAAAACACATGAATGGATAGCTGATAAGATCGAATTGACGAGTGCCATTGATTTTTATCGATTCTCTTTTTCCAAGTATGTTGATGATCATGAAGTAGTAGATAATGACTCTCTTCCTCCGAATGAATGAGCCTTCTTTATTTCAATAAGATCCAGCAGTCTCCCGCTGAGAGAAGGTAGCGAATTTTAGAGAGAACCGTATTACCAAATAGTGCCTAAACATTCTGAGGTGGTGAGACGCATTATGAGAAGCTACAATGTGGGTCCCTATAACTAGGCATTGGTTTGGAAGCAACTGCTTATCATGTGCATCAATTCCAAATTTATCATTCCTAGTTTTGGGCAGTTTGTTCATACTTCGTATCCTTCGATGAGGTGGTGGTCGTCACACCAATATCTTCTGGATCATCGTTGCATGGCAATGGATTCTCCAATATGGGTGCCCCCTCCTAGGTTAAGGAAGCGAGACCTTATACAAGGGATAGGGCATACTGTTGAACAGGATCATGCCCCTGCCCCCGATAAAGTTTGTGTGAAGATTTCTTTGGAAGAACCAATTCACCAAATTAAGCTGGTGAATACTCTTGAAGGTTAGATAGCCCATGGATTTCCCCTGAACCATCTAAGAACTCGAAAGAGGAAAGCTGACCAGACGGATGTTGCTGATGTTGTAGAGACTTCTCGATCTTCTTCTTTGTCATTCCTTCTCCCACATCAGAAGCTATGGAGCATACTGAGCCTCGAGAAGCATCCCCGGTTATTCCTCCCCAACCGTTGTCTATTCGTAGAGAGTCATCATCTCCTATGACACGGTCTCAGACTCGGGCTAGATCCTATGCTTCTCCTGTTAATATTACTATAGAAGAGTCTATTCCTACCGACAAAGTTAGATTGTTGAAGAAGGGGAAATGGGTGGTTGTTAAAGAATCATCATCATCATCATCATTAGAAGAAGAAGATGAAGATATAAAATCCTCATCTAATAGTTTTTCTTCTACTAAAGACGATTCATCTTCAAGTGATTTGAAAGAAGAAGGAGAGCTAAACGTAGGTGAGGAAGAAGAAGGAGAGGTCGATATTGGCGAAGAAGAGGAAGGAGAGGTTGATATTGACGAAGAGGATCATGTTGCTATAACCACTTTGGTAGATGAAGAAACGCCACAGGATAGTGTTGTTCCTCAAACGATGACTACTAAAGCCCTTGAAGAAGAAGAACCTTTGGATTATGGAGAATATGAAGATGTACTAGGAGTAAACATGACTATTTCTTTTAGTGGAAATTATTCTCCTCTTCTGCGTAGAATATTCTCTAGTTTGATAGCCAGTACCTCAACGACTTTGGAAATGCCTCCTACCGCAGTAGATATAACTCAAAACGAGGCAATTGTTCCTCTATCTGGTACAAAATCTATGAGGGCGACCAAATAATCTCTTACTCCTCTAAGCAGGCCTAGTACGGTAGCCCATGAAATAATATTCCCAACAGAACCGGCTGATACGACGACTCCGACTACAGTTACTTCTAGTACGGGTACTAGGGCATCTTATTTTGCAGATATGATTCCAAATGTTCCACATCCTTCATCTCTCCCAGAGAAAGTGCAATCTTTGGAAATGATGATTTCGGTTTCGATTGCTTTGGTCACAAGTATTTTTATTTTAACATATTTCAATATATATAGCCTTATAAATTTCATTCTCATTCATATATCTTTTTCTTTTTACTGTAGTTAACCTTACTTTGAGCGGTTCTGCAAGTTCAAGTTTAGTTGTAACTATCTCTTATATTTTATCTTTAGAAAAGATTCCTCCTTATGCCTTAGTCTTGATGAAGGGCGCTTTATCAGCGGTTGTCTGCATCTTCAAAGATCCTGGGCAATGGTCAAATCTGGACGTCACTCTAGGGGCTCTAGATAATGCTACGAGAATGATGAATATTAACATTTCTCCTTTGCATGATTCTCTTGTTCATTTTTGTAATTCACTTCGTCAATAGGAGGTTGCTGGGGACGTAATCATTGCTCCTGAAATACTTGCTCGCCAAAAGGACTTATCTCAACTTAAAGATAAATTTTCAAAGGTGACGACAATGATTTTTAGATATAGTAAAGAATTCAATTCTCTCCAAGAACATTTGAAAGTTTCCAAACAATCTTCGGCAGTTATTGGTGAGAAGATATTGAATCTCAAGCAGCAAATCTCTGACCTCGAAGCTTAGCAGCATGAGGTGGATTTGAAGACCAGTAAACTCGAAGCAAATATTGAAGACAACATCTGAATAACCAACCTTGAGCTATCAAAAATTTCAAAAGATGAAGCGACAATTGTCTCTTTGGAACAGGAGTTGTCTGATGCTCCTGATCAAGCTAAAGCTTATTGTTGATGCTAAACTAGAGAGTGCAGCTGCTCAAGTTTAGTTAAAGCAAGATTTTCAATGCTACATGTCTGTGTTAGATGTACCAGAAGACTTATAGTTTTTTATTTTTATTCAGTGTAATCTCATGCTTGATCGCAATGTTTGATATATGAATTTTAGCATTTCTTCTCATGGTATGTTCTTGTCTTTAATCATGGCATAATGAGCATGCTTTTAGAGGTTCATAACTATGAATAATGTCTGAGAACATCCTTGTATGATATTTGCTTTATCGATGTTCATAGTTATATTTTGATAAGACATGATTTTCATCATATAATGAAGTGGTAATCTATTTTAATTGTTAGTATAACGTCACCTACATGGTGTCCATTTTAATAGGCGGAGCTAATTTTCAATTTCAGTTAGTTTCACACATAGTTTAATCTCTTGAGTAGTTGGAGCAATCATAATTTTTTAGACTCTTAAGTAGTTGGAGTCAGGTCTTATGCGAGTAGTCTCTATAACTCTCATGAGTTCGCTGAACTACCGCAGCCAGGGAGTTCACAAACTGCGATCCATCAGAGGGGCCCAGTGAAGCTACCAGGGCAGTGAAGGGGTCTTATGCATGGTGTAGTAGTCTTTGTAACCCCAAGTGTAGGGTTGCGATGTAGTAATAATCTCGATAAGACCGAGGTCGAATCCACGGGGACTAATCTCGTGAGTATTCTGAAAGTAACTAGAAGTAGAACTAGAAAAAGATGTAAAACTAATTCTGAAGTGATTGAGAGTAATTGTGAGATTTAATGGAAAAATTAAGAAAATCAAAGGTGGGAAACTAAGGTTTCCAAGGATCCACTTGTAGGTTCTCAGGATGCTACCTTTCTTAATTCAAGGACGAAGAGATTTGTCAAATCTCTGAACTTCTCATGGATCTAATCATCAATGGATGAGAGCTATGATGATTTGGAAGTGATTCCATCACCTAACCATGCCCAGGAGACAAGGCAAACAATAGGATCTACCAATCACATAGCCAATCATAAGAGAATTGTGAAGGTTAGGAAGGATTCTGTCATCCTACCATGCCCAAGGGACGATGGTGAACAACAAGATCTCCTAATTTCATAATCTCAATTCCGAAAAAGAAGATATCTCAAGTTATCACAGATCTATTGTAATTTGTCACAACAAACCATTAAAAACTAAAAATATTCCTTCATAATCAAAATAGAATCCAAGAGAGTTCAATAAAACATGAATCAAAATAAATAAAACAACCTAATCACGCTACAAGCTTCACCTCTTAGCCCTAGCTAAGAGGTTTAACCAACCATAGACATGATTGAACTAAAAACTCTTAAGAAAAGCATGAAAACAACTAAGGAAATGGGAGAAAAACTCTTGTTGACAGCTTCTCCACATTTTTACTCCACTCTACAAACCCTAAATGATGCCTAGGGATGTCCTAGGGACTCCCTATTTATAGTTTTGCAGCACCTCCTTTTACACCAACTTGGAAAAATCTAGAAACCGCCTCAAATTTATGCAGTTTCCCAAAATAGACTTCACTCTGCATAATTTCATAGAATGACCCAAAGTTTCATAATATGCTTCTTCATTACACTTTCAGGAATATTTTTTTTTCATGACAATTTCAAGATTCCTTTTCTTCACTTCAAATATTTGATTCTCTTTATTCCTCACTTGGTTTTCTTGGATCTTTAACATGTGAATTCTTCAATCTTGGCCTTCTAAGATCCATCCCTTGCCTTAGTGATTCTTGAGCATCAAATCCATACTTTTAGCACCCTTTTCAATTCAAGTTCTTAAATTCACCTTGCAACACAAACATAAGTAAAATAGAACATTAAGCATTATCATGTTCATAAAACTAAGATATAAATAGGGGAAAATATGCAATATTTGACCCTCAACATAATCCCCAACCAACATTTTGCTAGTCCTGAGCAAAGTATGTGTGAAATGAACTTTAATGCGCAATATTCAAACCTTTTTCAGAAAACAATCTTTAGTGTAATCAAGTATGAATGAGTAGACTCAACGATGAGAAAGTGAGATTTTGAAAACCTAGAGTCAAATCACATAAGAAATTAATCAAATAAGTTCTTTACCCATTAAGTCAGAGCATAGTTCACATATCAAGTTTTTCAATGTGTATAGTGAAGATCAACTTACTTTCTATAAGGATACTATCATTACATCATGTTAGCCATGCTCATCACTTTAAGATTGGTTGAAAACTTGAGTATTGATTCCGAACTTATCCTATTTTCCTTCTTTTTCCAATTTTTGATTTTATATCGGTGGTCATTTATATTTATTCAGTCTTTTTAATCTTTCTCTTTTCTTTCAAATTTTTTCATTTTTTTTCAATCTTTTCACCACACATGACCCTTTTTGTTGATCTCCTATTTTTTAATTGGTTCTTTTCATCTTTTAAGGTGGATAAAATTCTCCATACTTGGTTCTCACCATCTATCAATGATTGAAAAGGCCAAGCTATATTTCCTAGAGGGGGGGGGGGTGAATAGGACTATGCCAAATAAAAATTAATAAGAAGAATATAGACAACAGATAGCCAAAAAGAATGTAAATAACAAAAGGAAATAACAACCTCAAAAATCAATTATTGAGAGGTTGATACAAACTTGGTTCTAAGAACAACCTAACACCAAAAACCAATGGTTTATGGCAGGACAACCTTACTAGAACGTGAGTGAGTATCAAAAACTCAAACTTAAGAGGATATGAAAGAAATAGAAACTAATCTATTACAACATTCACTACACAATGCTAAAATATAAAGATTACAACATTCACATCCATAAATACATCCCACAATCTTAAACCATAAAAGATAAAGAATTAAATCACACATCCACCAAACACAGAGAATTATAGTGGTTTGCTTGTGTGTACACCAACTGTTAATAAACAACCACACAACTACTACACTCCTAATATTCACTCCCTTAGAATATTAGTGTTCACTAATTAAAATAAGTTTTTCAAGGTTTACCTAAAACCTTCACAATTGTGTCTTTAGATGAGCTTACACAATTCAAAAAACCCCTCCCTTTGAGATTTTTTGGATCACCTCAAATAAAACCAAAATAGAGATTTTCTTGAACAATCTCACAAACTAGAAATGAATTGAATTACAAAAAAATTAAAAACTTATCTGTATGACGATTCTGAAGCAGCCCGGTAGAACCAACTTGATGATGACGTAGATGTTCAATGTTGAGTCTCACAACTGTATAGGTGGTAACGTCTTGAATTTCGAGGGTCGAGCAAAGCTCTACTCCCAAGATTCAGAACATCACTTATGCATTATGGATGATGATATTTAGGTTTCCTTCATTTTCATGAATTAAGCATGCATGGGATTATACTAAACAATACATCATACTCCGGATTTAATTATGTTAAGCAAGTGCGGAATTCTAAAACATGTCTATGTAAGTATACAGGTGTTTCACAAAATTTTCTCCAGAGTGTGAGTACGTAACCAGGTTCAATATATACATGTATAGTTTCAAAATGTTCAAAAAGTGGAAGTGTAAATGTGTCCAACTGAGCCCTGATGCCCAGTGTCCCTTGCGTAATGGTCTAAGGTCAACAACGAACCGCCCGAGAGTTGGAAGTAGGAGAATTCCTCCTCCTCATCTAAGAAGTCCTGCTCCAGAGCATAGACGTTGTCTATACCTGCATCTAAATCAGCGTCTGGTTGGTGTTTTAAAACACCATCCCAGAGTAGGAGTGAGTGATCAACTCAATAGTTATATAAGGCAAAAGTTACACATGTTATCAAGTCAATCAAAGCAGTAATGATAAGGCAATCATAACAATCACTTTCTAACTACTCTTTTTAATGTAGAAATGGAGTGCAAGTAATGATGCATGCCCTCACCCATCAATGCCCCCTCACACGCGACTCCGACAGCCTATTTCACATATGACAACACTTCCTCAAATGGTGCAACTCCAACGCCTTTTTGGCACATCCTAACTTATGCAGTGCAATGCATGGTCGTGTTAGCCAAGTTATTAATTAAGCTCATTCGTACAATAAGTTTGGGAATCTAGGGAACCTCCCTTTATATCATTGACCCAAATCGAACATTTGACATTGGACAATCATAGCATCCTACTCCTATGTTCTGCATCCATCTAGTTTTGTCACTCCTAGTTAAACACACACGATAGGTAAGTTGTAGGTTCGTCACTCCTACTCAAACACATACGATAGGTAAGTTGCAAGAAGTTGTACTCGCGGTCACTACGGGGAGGCTCGTCACCCTAACATAGACCGACAGCACGAACATGGCGTCTCATACCACCATGCCTGGCTCACAAGTCTTAGTTGCTCATTGGTCACTACGAGGAGGCTCGTCACCCTAGCATAGGCTGACAGCTCAGACATGGTGTCCCATACCATCATGCCCGGCTCATGAGTCTTAGTAGATCATGGAACCATGGTTAAAGTTGATCTTTACATTGGTGAGTGGTACCTTAGATTCAAGCAATCGCGTCCACACATGGTAAACACACAATAGGTTAATCGATTCATTAGGCAAGCTCGATTAGTACAGGCGCACGCTAACTTAATCGACATAGAGAGCATAACTGCCCCTTGTGGCTTAGCCACTGTCGACAATCGTCGTGTAACTCATATTCATTAAGTTTACCCAATGTGGCAAAACTAAATCGACCACCCAAACAAGGACTTTTACCTATTGCCTGGGCCACCTTTGTAGCCCCAATCCTATCCAAATACTACTACAACCATGCGTAATATTCATCCCAGCATTCAACAAAACAATCCAAGTGGATTTCTCATTTGGGCATTTCATCAAACACATAGACCATTTCAAATATAACTTGCATTTTATCAATTGATTTCATAGAGAAAAACATACATATGCATAAGACAATCAAAATCCTATCTTAATACTCGTAGAAAATACAAATTGTCAACAATTTTCTCATTTAGACAATTTATCAAACACATAGACTACGTTAGTTACAACATATATTTTATCAATTCTTTATACAGAGAGATTTACATGCATATGACAATGATGAATCCTAGATTAGAAATCATGTCAAGCACTAGTAACTTTCTATTACTCATTTAAACATTTCAACAAACACATAGGGTGCATCATTTATTTATCTTAGTTCATAGGTGTATCGCATATAGAAATCAACACATTTAAGACAATACAGTAGCAATCAAGACAGACATAAATCATTAGCTGTCATGAAAGCTTTGATAAACTACAACCTAATCGTCTATAGTCCGCACCTTTCGTTAGTACGCTCAACTCAGACTTGATCCAAATTCTACGTTTTCAAAAATGAAACGTCGAGCACCTAAATGATGAAACTGGTTAGCTGGGTTGACGAAAAACTATCCGGGAGTTCTACATCGATATTAGGGTTAGTATTTCTTACCTATAATCGTAACTGAAAGAGGTTTGGTAGCACAACGGGGCAGTGATTTGGCGTGTGGATTCGTGGAAGAAGTTTTCTGCAGCAATCTCCCAACGTTTCTCCTCTCTTTCCTCTTTTCTCTCTTTTCCCTTCTCTCTCCCCTAGGGTTTACAAAATTCGTATATGAGAGGGAGAGAGTGAAATGAGGGCTATTTATAACCTCAGATGTGATGCAAATGGCCCCAGGGCCACTTTATACATGGTTTATACCCCGTGGGCGGCTATTTCTGACAAACAAGGCTCATAGGGAGGCCCACGACTTATCTACGTCATAGGGTACGCTCCCTGACAATGGATCCATGTCAGGACATGATTTCAGTGAGATCGGATAAGCCGATCGACGGTGGAGAGCCTGTCTCAGATCAATGGTCGTATGTGGTCAATCGGGGCCATGGTTATACGGATTTGTGCAGGGAAATTTCCTTTCCCCATGGGTGAAGTTTGGTCACAAAATAATGGTCCAAATTCTTCAACTTTGAATGAGACCGAACTACCCAATTCACTTAAGTTTTCGTTCATTTTCTAAAGATATTTGCATTTCTCATGCTCTTAACTCACGGCTCAAGTTGGATGTTTCTGGAGACTATCTGGGCTTAATTCCCGTAATGGTTGTCAAGCCCAGCAGGACAGACATCTTCCTATAATTTCACGGTCATTGGACCCTCGACGTGCGGTCTAGGTCCATTATAGAGTTTCTGTGTATTCCCAAGAGCGACAGGCCCTTAGGATTTCTCCTAGGTCTTAAGATGACATTAAGTTAGTGGTATTCCTAGTTCTAGACCTTCCCATTTGTGAAAATGGTGGCCCAAGCTTAATCCACCGATTATTTAGTACTTGACTAAATCTCGTCTAAATTATACGACAAGATGCGGTCCTTGGGTTGTTCTTCTTTAGGTTGTACTCGGGTCTTTTTACATATTTTCCCAGGACGTTACAATCTACCCCCCTTAAAGAAAATTTTTATCTCCAAAATTTGTACCTTTTCGTACTTCTCGAGGATTTGTGGGTAGTTCTTATGGGCTTCAGCTTCCGTTTCCCAAGTAACCTCCTCCTCGGTGTGGTGTTTCCATAACACTTTCACGAGTGGGATGACCTTGCTGTGCAATACTTACTCTTTCCTATCTAGAACACATGTGGGCCGCAATACATAGGTAGTGTCTTCCCTTAGTTGTACTTGCTCCCACTTGATAATATGGGCAGGGTCGGGAACATATTTCTTCAGCATCGATACATGAAATACGTTGTGCATCCCGTGAGTGGTGTGGGCAAGGCGAGACGATATGCCACCACACCCACTCGGTCTAAAATCTAGAACGGGCTAATGAATCTCAGCGTGAGTTTCCCCTTCCTACTAAAACGAAGTACTCCTTTCATTAGGGAAACTTTAAGGAATATATGGTCCCCAACTTCAAATTCCAACTGCCTGCGTCTCGTATCTGCGTAGCTCTTCTACCTACTCTGGGCTGTAAGGAGTTGACGCCTAATAATATTGATATTTTCTGAGGTCACCTGAACTAGATCTGGGCCAACTAAACTCTTCTCGCCAACTTCCACCTAATAATGCGGAGCCCGACATGGGCATCCATATAAGGCTTCGTAAGGAGCCATGTCAATGCTTGCTTAGAAACTGTTATTATAAGTAAATTCACCATAAGGGAGACACTCATCCCAACTGTCCTTGAAGTCAAGTACACATGCACGTAACATGTCCTTGAGTATCTAATTCACCCGCTCCATCTGCCCATCGATCTGTGAGTGAAACGCGGTACTAAACTTTAGCTTCACCCCCATCGCCTCTTATATTCAAGTCCAGAAAATAGATGTGAAAGGAGTGTCTTGATTAGACACAATCTCTAGAGGAACCCCATGCAGTCATACATATTCATTAAGTTTACCCAATGTGGTAAAACTAAATCGACCACCCAAACAAGGACTTTTACCTATTGCCTGGGCCACCTTTGTAGCCCCAATCCTATCCAAATACTACTACAACCATGCGTAATATTCATCCCAGCATTCAACAAAACAATCCAAGTGGATTTCTCATTTGGGCATTTCATCAAACACATAGACCATTTCAAATATAACTTGCATTTTATCAATTGATTTCATAGAGAAAAACATACATATGCATAAGACAATCAAAATCCTATCTTAATACTCGTAGAAAATACAAATTGTCAACAATTTTCTCATTTAGACAATTTATCAAACACATAGACTACGTTAGTTACAATATATATTTTATCAATTCTTTATACAGAGAGATTTACATGCATATGACAATGATGAATCCTAGATTAGAAATCATGTCAAGCACTAGTAACTTTCTATTACTCATTTAAACATTTCAACAAACACATAGGGTGCATCATTTATTTATCTTAGTTCATAGGTGTATCGCATATAGAAATCAACACATTTAAGACAATACAGTAGCAATCAAGACAGACATAAATCATTAGCTGTCATGAAAGCTTTGATAAACTACAACCTAATCGTCTATAGTCCGCACCTTTCGTTAGTACGCTCAACTCAGACTTGATCCAAATTCTACGTTTTCAAAAATGAAACGTCGGGCACCTAAATGATGAAACTGGTTAGCTGGGTTGACGAAAAACTATCCGGGAGTTCTACATCGATATTAGGGTTAGTATTTCTTACCTATAATCGTAACTGAAAGAGGTTTGGTAGCACAACGGGGCAGTGATTTGGCGTGTGGATTCGTGGAAGAAGTTTTCTGCAGCAATCTCCCAACGTTTCTCCTCTCTTTCCTCTTTTCTCTCTTTTCCCTTCTCTCTCCCCTAGGGTTTACAAAATTCGTATATGAGAGGGAGAGAGTGAAATGAAGGCTATTTATAGCCTCAGATGTGATGCAAATGGCCCCAGGGCCACTTTATACATGGTTTATACCCCGTGGGCGGCTATTTCTGACAAACAAGGCTCATAGGGAGGCCCACGACTTATCTACGTCATAGGGTACGCTCCCTAACAATGGATCCATGTCAGGACATGATTTCAGTGAGATCGGATAAGCCGATCGACGGTGGAGAGCCTGTCTCAGATCAATGGTCGTATGTGGTCAATCGGGGCCATGGTTATACGGATTTGTGCAGGGAAATTTCCTTTCCCCATGGGTGAAGTTTGGTCACAAAATAATGGTCCAAATTCTTCAACTTTGAATGAGACCGAACTACCCAATTCACTTAAGTTTTCGTTCATTTTCTAAAGATATTTGCATTTCTCACGCTCTTAACTCACGGCTCAAGTTGGATGTTTCTGGAGACTATCTGGGCTTGATTCCCGTAATGGTTGTCAAGCCCAGCAGGACAGACATCTTCCTATAATTTCACGGTCATTGGACCCTCGACGTGCGGTCTAGGTCCATTATAGAGTTTCTGTGTATTCCCAAGAGCGACAGGCCCTTAGGATTTCTCCTAGGTCTTAAGATGACATTAAGTTAGTAGTATTCCTAGTTCTAGACCTTCCCATTTGTGAAAATGGTGGCCCAAGCTTAATCCACCGATTATTTAGTACTTGACTAAATCTCGTCTAAATTATACGACAAGATGCGGTCCTTGGGTTGTTCTTCTTTAGGTTGTACTCGGGTCTTTTTACATATTTTCCCAGGACGTTACAATCTACCCCCCTTAAAGAAAAATTTTATCTCCAAAATTTGTACCTTTTCGTACTTCTCGAGGATTTGTGGGTAGTTCTTATGGGCTTCAGCTTCCGTTTCCCAAGTAACCTCCTCCTCGGTGTGGTGTTTCCATAACACTTTCACGAGTGGGATGACCTTGTTGTGCAATACTTACTCTTTCCTATCTAGAACACATGTGGGCCGCAATACATAGGTAGTGTCTTCCCTTAGTTGTACTTGCTCCCACTTGATAATATGGGCAGGGTCGGGAACATATTTCTTCAGCATCGATACATGAAATACGTTGTGCATCCCGTGAGTGGTGTGGGCAAGGCGAGACGATATGCCACCACACCCACTCGGTCTAAAATCTAGAACGGGCCAATGAATCTCAGCGTGAGTTTCCCCTTCCTACTAAAATGAAGTACTCCTTTCATTAGGGAAACTTTAAGGAATATATGGTCCCAAACTTCAAATTCTAACTGTCTGCGTCTCGTATCTGTGTAGCTCTTCTACCTACTCTGGGCTGTAAAGAGTTGACGCCTAATAATATTGATATTTTCTGAGGTCACCTGAACTAGATCTGGGCCAACTAAACTCTTCTCGCCAACTTCCACCTAATAATGCGGAGCCCGACATGGGCATCCATATAAGGCTTCGTAAGGAGCCATGTCAATGCTTGCTTAGAAACTGTTATTATAAGTAAATTCACCATAAGGGAGACACTCATCCCAACTGTCCTTGAAGTCAAGTACACATGCACGTAACATGTCCTCGAGTATCTAATTCACCCGCTCCATCTGCCCATCGATCTGTGAGTGAAACGCGGTACTAAACTTTAGCTTCACCCCCATCGCCTCTTATATTCAAGTCCAGAAAATAGATGTGAAAGGAGTGTCTTGATTAGACACAATCTCTAGAGGAACCCCATGCAGTCATACTATTTCCTTAATGTACAGCTTGGCCAAGTCATCTGCCGAAGTAGAAACTCAAATCGGGAGGAAATGGGCCGATTTCGTCAACCGATCCACAATCACCCAAATAGAGTCATGCCCCTTTCTCATCTTTGAAAAGGCCAAGCTATATGTCCTAGAGGGGGGGTGAATAGGACAATGCCAAATAAAAACTTATAACAGCGGAATAATAAAGAAAATGATAGCCAAATTAAATAACAATGCAGGAAAGAAAAACAACCTCAAAATTCAGATCTTGACAGGTTGATACAAACATTATTCTAAGGACAACCTTACACCAAAAACAGAGTTTATGGTAGGACAACCTTATTTCTAGAAAAGTCTTTGTATCAAGTCTCAAATCGAAGAGGAATACAAAAATAAATATAAACTGAATTGAAATAACTTGTAATTAAAGATGTATTGTTCTAGGGACAGCCATACACCATAAAAATGGCAGGGCAACCTTGCTGGAACAACTTTCAAATGAAATTGAAAATCAAGCTTATAAAGGAATAGCAGAAAGTAAATTCTAAGCTATTACAACATTCTCACAAAGCTTGAAATAATTACAACATTCACCACCATACATACATCCCACAAAAAGAATAAAAAATTAGAAGAATAAAACAATCAACCACAACTCAAGGGATTATAGTGGTTCGCCTGTGTGTTCACCAACTGTTAAACAATAGCCACACAAAATGCTACTCCACTCCTAATATCCTCACACAGGGGATATTAGCGTTCACTAAAAATAGGTTTTCCCAGGTTCACCCAAAACCCTTACAAATGTGTCTTTGTATGTGGGCTTACAAAATTAAAAAAACCCCACTTCTGAGTTTTCCTGGCTTTCCTCAGATAACCAAAATAACGAGATTTTTCTGGCAAATCTTGAAAGAAACCAAAATAATAGAAAGGAATTTACAATATGTAAAATACCTGAAAATCTCCTTCGTTGTAGCAGCCCAGTAGAACCAAATCAAAGTAGATGATTGAATGTCCAAGTTCAATGTCCAGTACTCGATTACAATGGTTCTAGTTCTAATAGATTTTAAATTAAACCAAATAGGGCTTGCCTTAATTGATTTTGATTCCAAAGAAAGGGAATAATAATTCCTCTTTATCAAATCAGATTGGAATATAAGAAACAAAATCAATTAAAATAAAGCTAAGGAAAGAGAATATTAAATAAGCACACTTAGCTTAGATGGAGCACAGAATTATCTCTCAGAAGTTCGACGAAGATTGGCTTGAATACTTTAATTAAATCGATGATTTCTTCTGAGATTCGTGCACTATTTATAGGTGAGAAGATCGGGTCTTCGACTGGTCTAGAGTGCTCTTCGACTAGTCGAAGCAACAACAGATATTTGAAAAATCCGGCGGGATATGCTCTGACCGTTCTACGACTGGTCGAAGCTCTCCTACGACTGGTCGTAGGTCACCTACGACTGGTCGTAGGTTTCCTTCGACTGGTCGTAGGTCCTGTAAATCTTCACTGGACTTCGAGTCGTAGATTGTACGACTGGTCGAAGATCAGTCGACACTGTTCCTACGACTGGTCGAACAAATTCCTGGACTAGTCGAAGGCTAACAGATTTTATCCGGAATTTGTAACAAACTCATGACTGGTCGAGGAATTTCTTAGACTGGTCGAAGTAAGTCTAGGACTAGTCGAAGAAGGCCTAGGACTAGTCGAAGAACAGACCAATCACATGAAAAATAACATTCGACTTATGTATCCGAAATGACCTACTTCTAAGGTCAACCTATGGTCAAACAAACCTCAATCATGAAGTATGGACATTGAAGCATTAGGAACAAGTGACCTTGAAGTATCAGTCTTGAAGTCTTGATGTAGTTGAACTCTTCATGTAACTCAATCTTGAAAGTGGCTTGAGTTTCAGCTTGAGTCTTGAGTTCAGCTTGAGTCTTGTCTTGTGAGCAGTTCTTTCATTCCAGAGTCTTGCCTTGTGAGCAGTTCTTTCATTCAAGATCTTGAGTCTTGTACTTGAGAGCTTTGCTTGTTGTGAGCTTAGCTTGTTTATGAATGTTGATCCTTGAGAGAGCTTCACTTATGCAAGTTATATATATCAGAGTATAATAGTGATTTTGGCACTACAAATTTGACAACAAAGAGGGATAGAAACTATAGCACTTACAATCTCCCCCTTTGTCAAATTAGTGACAAAACACATAATCAAGATAAACAAGAGTAAAACAACTGGTTAATACCTGTAAATCAATATTCAACATTCAACATTCAACCAGTTTCAACATTCAACCATTATCATTCAACAAGATCAAACATATATTCAAGATCAAAGATATATTCCCCTTGACACCCCACTCCCCCTGAGTAACCTAACCAATGCTACTCCTCTCACAATCATATTAACAACAAACCATTCTCCCCCTTTTTGTCACAATATGACAAAGGAGAACTAAATAAAGGAATGAGAGTAAACAAAAGAAGGAAATAGAGTATAGCAAAAGAGTCATAGAGATACTCAAGATAGCATCACATATATCCAGCATAAATATTACATCAAGAACAAATATCCAGCACTAAACATAGATAGAATCCAAATCAAAATCAGCCAAGTGCTAAGTAAGAAAGTTATTACATATAAAAAGTCTCATAGAAACTAGTCAGAACTAGAACTTGAAGATGGAGCAGGAATAGAAGGATCAAGTTGGTGCATGCCTTTGTTCAAGTGCCTAAGATATTTGCGCATATACTTGAATTGCAAATCATGAGCAACAGACATGTTTTCCAACTTAACATTTATATCCTCAACTTTACCTTCTAATGCACTCAGACGTGCATCAACATCAGATGGTATAAAATCTGGATCATTAGCTGAGTCAGAATCTAGTTCCTCAAAAATGTCATTCATATTAATGTCAACACCAGCTTCTTCAGGACCACCATCACCACCACCACCTTGTTCAGGAAGCAGATCCAACTTCATCTTATTAATATTTGTATTGTTGAAGATCAGATGATGGATTGATGCTTCATCAACAGGCATATCGACTAACATATGAGTAGCCAATACAATCATAAAGTATGCAAATGGAATGTTACTATGACCAGGATGGAGTCGAAACTAAAGAATGAAATGACAGATTAAGGATGGCAAACAAATCTGAGTACCATTTGAGATAGCATGGATAACACGAACCATAAATGAAGTCAGGTCAGATTTATTACCCGAACGAGGATACAGATTAGACACAAAGATTCTGTGGAGAATTCTGTATTTGGGTAACAAATACCTTGCGGGGAGCGCATTCCCTTTTTGAGTCCATTGAACATCCATATTGCACAAGTCTCTAGTGAGCATGCATTTTTCAGCCATTGAGGGTTTATCAGTTAAATTATGAATTGGAATACCCTCATCATTCACAGGAATTTCCATAAGGGCTGAAATTAAATGACGATCAACGTCAAATGGCCCTTCTCTAGTAGAAATTTGAAAAGTTAAATTATCCTGTGAAAATGCACTAATACATGAAAACATGGATTGGGCAATGGACCGGTATGCAGGCCCACCCCAATGCAATAAGTTAGTCCAACCTACAGCTTCAAGCATAGGAAGGATGTCAAATGGAGCAATGTGATTGACATCAACAGGATGTTCAACGATAACCTTACGAGATCTAATGTCCCTAACAAATGATGGATCATCATTGGGAACAAGAAGATGACGTTTAAAGATAGGGGTTGATCTGGAGGAAGAAGAAGGACCACGTGAAGTAGTTTTTCTTCCTCTAGAAGCCATTTGCAACAAGGAATTAAAGGAATAAAGAAGTTGCAAAGGATTGAGAAGTGAGTTTGCTCAAAACAGATTTTTCACAACCCAAACCCCAAATCTCAATGATTTTCAAGATAGAAAGCTTCAAGAGAGAAAAGGAAGCAATCTTGACACAAATATGCAAGAAAAACGGATTTGGAACACTAACCTTGAAGAACTTGAAGGATGGGTTCGACGAGTCGAAGTTCGGCTCCAAGGAGAAGAAAGAAGAAATGAGGAAGAAAGTGAAAAATCCCCAATTTGAAGTGAAACCCGTGCTCCACGACTGGTCGTGGGTATCTACGACCGGTCGTAGTACGACTGGTCGTGTATACTCACGACTGGTCGTATAAACCCCAAAAATTCAATATACTTGCAAATTTTACAAAAATTGGAATTCAATCTAGTAAATATATACAATATTATACAAGAAGGCATAAATTATCAATTTAAAATGCACATGCCAAGATCAAATTTCATCTTTTTGAACCTGCTTTTATCAAGAGGTTTTGTGAAAATATCAGCTCGTTGATCTTCAGTAGGAATATATTCTAGAGATATAACATTTTCTTCTACTAATTCCCTTATATAATGAAATCTAATATCAATATGCTTAGTACGAGAATGCTGAATAGGATTTTTTGAAATATTTATCGCACTGGAATTATCACAATGTAATAACATAGAATCCTGTTTAATTCCATAATCACTTAGCATTCGTTGCATCCAAACAAGTGTGTACATGCATTACCAGCTGCGATATACTCAGCTTCAGTTGTTGAAAGTGATATAGAATTTTATTTCTTACTAAACCAGGAAACTAGACAATTTCCAATGAAAAACAACCACCACCGGTTGATTTTCTATCATCTAGATTACCCGCCCAGTCGAGTACCCAGCTAATTGAACATTGGTTTCATGAGGATACCAGAGACCGAGATTTACAGTACTTGCGACATATCTAATAATTCGCTTGATAGCAATCAAGTGAGATTCTTTTGGATCAGATTGATATCTTGCGCAAATACCAACACTTAGAGAAATATCAGGTCTACTAGCAGTTAAATATAACAAACTACCAATCATACTCCGATAAAGTTTTGAGTCAACATTTTTACCATTAGAGTCTTTTGATAGTTTCAGGGTAGTACTCATAGGAGTATCAAAATTTTTGTCATTTTCAAATCCAAATCTTGATTAGGTTCAAGGCATACTTAGATTGAGAAATGAATATTCCTTCAGGTTGTTGCTTTACTTGCAATCCAAGGAAATAAGTCAATTCCCCAACCATGCTCATTTCGAACTGTGATTTCATCAAATCTGCAAACTCGGTAGTCAAGTCAGTACAAGTTGATCCATAAATGATATCATCAACATAAATCTGTACCATTAAGATATGATCATTATGTTTCTTAACAAACAGAGTTTTATCAACAGATCCCATTTGAAAATTATGAGTTAAAAGAAATTTTGTTAGTTTCTCATACCATGCCCTAGGTGCTTGTTTTAATCCATAAAGTGCCTTTTTAAGCCGATATACATGATCAATATTTTTGGAATCTTCAAATCCCATTGGCTATTCAACATAGACTTCTTCATGTAAATCGCCATTTAGAAAAGCACTTTTCACATCCATCTGATAGATCTTTATCTTTCTAAAATATGCAATGGATATAAATAGTCTAATAGATTCAAGACGTGCTACTGGAGCAAAGGTTTCATCGAAATCAATCCCTTCAATTTGAGTATAACCTTGTACCACCAGTCTAGCCTTGTTTCTAATTATATTTCCACATTCATTAGACTTATTTTTGAAAATCCATTTTGTTCCAATGATGTGTTTATCTTTAGGTCTTGGTACGAGATACCAAACATCATTTCTTACGAATTGGTTGAGTTCATCTTGCATCGCAACAATCCAGTTTTCATCAGCCAGAGCTTCTTTTACGTTAGATGGTTCAATTTGGAATGTAAAACACACATAATTACATATATCCTCAAGTTATCTACGGGTGTGAACACCGGTGAGAGGGTTTCCAAGAATTTATGTGGTTGGATGATCTTTAACAGTCCTTAACTCAGAATCAGTCTGATTCGATGAAGTATCGGGTTTATCAATGATTAGTACTTCATCATTATCTGAATTAGAGATTGGTGTGTTTAAGTGATCATCAATGACAACATTAATGGATTCTTGAATCACACCAGTCCTTTTATTCAGGACCTTATAAGCTCCACTGTTTAAAGAATATCCTAGAAAAATACCTTCATCACTCTTCGTATCGAACTTTTCCAAATTTTCACGATCACGTAAAATATAGCACTTGCTGCCAAAAACTCGAAAGTATTTAACAGTAGGCTTTTTATTGAACCACAATTCGTAAGCCATTTTATTATTATCTTTGCTAGTGTATACTCGGTTAATAATATAGCAAGCTGTGTTAACTGCTTCAACCCAAAGATTTTTAGAGAGCTTCATGCTATTCAACATGACATTAGCCATTTCTTGAAGCACCCTATTCTTTCTTTTTACAACTCCATTTTGTTGTGGAGTTTTGGGAGCAGAGAATTCATGTAATATTCCTTGGTCGGTACAGAACTTTTCAAAATTGCTATTCTCAAATTCAGATCCATGATCACTACGAATTTTACTGATTTGAGAGGATTTTTCAGTTTGAATCCTTTTGAGAACTTTTCTTACTTCTTCAAGGGTTTTAGATTTATCCCTTAAGAAGACTACCCAAGTGAATCTGGTAAAGTCATTGACTATTACCAAGATGTACTTTTTACCACCACGACTTTCCGTTCTGGTAGGTCCTATCAGATCCATGTGGAGAAGTTCGAGTGGTCTTGATGTGGTATTTGAATTCACCTTTTTGTGTGAGTTCTTTGTTCGTTTGCCTATCTGGCACTCACCACATATTTTATCTAATTTCTGAAGTTTGGGTAAACCTCTTACAAGTTCTCGTTTGCTCAATCGATATAAATTTCGATAATGTACATGTCCAAGACGTTTGTGCCATAAATCAGTCTCGTCTGTATGGACCATGTAACATGTTTGATTAGATGAGCTGGATTCACTAATAATATAGCAATTTTCAGACGTTCTACGTCCAGTTAATATTACAGAACCCTTATTGTTTATTATCTCACAACTTTGATTAGAAAACCGAACATTATGGTTATTATCACATATTTGTGATATACTAAGCAAGTTATGTTTTAAGCCTTCAACGTATAAAACATTTTTAAACACCGGAAGATTAAAAAGTTGAACCGTACCTTGGCCTATAATCTTGCAGTTGCTACCATCACCAAATGTGACTGAACCATCAGTCATATCTTTCAGATCGGTGAATAAAGCTTTGTCACATGTCATATGCCTGGAGCATCCACTGTCTAGGTACCACTTTGAATGACTTGTTGCTTTGAAAGCAGTGTGAGCAACCAAGCAGGTAACTTTAGGAACCCATTTCATAACTGTTTTGGGTTTAGGAACATAGTTGGTCTTCTTTTGTGTATATTTGTAGGAATGACCTGTAGAGTTAGATTTTAAGAGCTCCTTGAGTAAATCAACTATCTTTTCAGCTAGTGGATTTCGTTTCTGATTATGGCTGTTTCTAGGTTTTTGAAAAGTTTTTGAATTTTTAGAAAAATCTTGATAAGTACTTTTCCCTTTTGAGTTTGAGGACTCTCCTTTAACAAACATAGGAGGAGTATACTTTTGTTTAGGAGGTAGATTTTTATCATAGCCCAACCTGGATCGATCGCCACATTTTCTAGATCCGGATAAAAGTTTTCTAACTTTGGATCACCTTGGGCATATTTCCATGTGTCCTTTAAACTCAGAAGAGAAGATACTTCAGTTTTAAGTTTCTCAATTTCAGATTTTAAATCAATAATTAGGGAGTTTTTGAATTCCAAATCGCATTTTGATTTTTCAAAACAATCTGAAATTTGTGATTTTTCTAAAACAAGCGATTCAAAACAATTTTTGAGTTTAGAAAACTTTTCTTTTTGAAGTTTAAGTTTGACAGCAATTTTACAACTTTCCTTATATAGGGCATTGTAAGCGTCGTGAAGATCATCTTCATTTTCACATTCACTATTCAGATTTTCTTCACTTGTAGAGTTATTATCTGAAAATGTGAATTTGGCTAGAGTCATAAGAGCTTTGACCTCAGTTTCAGAATCTTCTGATTCAGAAGAACCTTCAGGATCAGATGATTCATCCCATGTAGCCAACATACCCTTCTTCCTGGGTTTGTCCCTTTTAGGACATTTATTTGCTAAGTGCCCATATTCTTGACAGTTGTAACATTGACTATCTTTCAAAGATTTTCAAATTTTGGGTCTAAACTTCTTTTTGTCATTTGATTTTTGAAAATCAACCCTTTTCTTGCTTTTGAAAATTTTGTAAAATTTTTTAGCTAAAAGAGCCATATCATCTTCTGAATCAGAATTTTCTTCTGAATTACATTTAGAAGATTTTAGCGCGATAGATTTACCTTTAGGAGCTTTAAAGTTTAACTCATAGGTTTGTAGAGAACCAACTAGTTCTTCAACCCTCATATTATCCGTATCACGAAGTTCCTGGATTGCGGTTACTTTAAAATTGAACCGTTCAGGAAGTGAGCGTAGTATTTTTGCACACACTTTACTTTCTGGGATTTTATCGCCAAGACCCCACATTGAGTTTACAATGTCATTCAATCTAGTGTAGAAGTCCATAAACATTTCATTTTCCTCCATATGAATTTCTTCAAATCTGGTTATGAGGAGTTGGACTTTAGATTTTTTTACAATTGTAGTACCCTCGTGTGTCATTTCTAATATATCCCAAGCTTGCTTTGCAGTATCACAAGAAATGATTCTTTTGAACTCATTCAGTGATAGTGCGTAAGTAATTGCATTTAGTGCTTTAGCATTTGCACTACTCTCACTTTTCTGAAGGGTGGTCCATTGGTAATATGGTGTGGCTTTCATTGATTTTGAACCATCAAACCCAGTAACTTCCATGATAGGAGGATTCCATTCAGTCACTGTGGCTTGCCACACATTTTCATCCATTGATTTGAGGAAGATCCTCATTCTGGCTTTCCAATAAGCATAGTTGGAGCCATCAAAGGGTGGAGGCCTAGTGACTGAAAGGCTATCAAAATTTGACATCTTAAATAGCTTAAATCGTTAGCTCAGGAATTAAATCAAAAAAAAAAAAAATGTTCAATTAGGCTTTGATACCAATTGTAAAGGCCAAGCTATATGTCCTAGAGGGGGTGAATAGGACAATGCCAAATAACAACTTATAACAGAGTAATAATAAAGTAAATGATAGCCAAATTAAATAATAATGCATGAAAGAAAAACAACCTCCACATTCAGATCTTGTGAGGTTGTTTCAAACGTTATTCTAAGGACAACCTTACACCAAAAGAGTTTATGGTAGGACAACCTTATTTCTAGAAAGGTCTTTGTATCAAGTCTCAAATCGAAGAGGAATACAAAAATAAATATAAACCGAATTGAAATGACTTGTAATTAAAAATGTATTGTTCTAGGGATAGCCATACACCATAAAAATGGCAGGGCAACCTTGCTGGAACAACTTTCAAATGAAATTGAAAATCAAGCTTATAAAGGAATAGCAGAAAGTAAATTCTAAGCTATTACAACATTCTCACAAAGCTTGAAATAATTACAACATTCACCACCATACATACATCCCACAAAAAGAATAAAAAATTAGAAGAATAAAACAATCAACCACAACTCAAGGGATTATAGTGGTTCGCCTGTGTGTTCACCAACTGTTAAACAACAGCCACACAAAATGCTACTCCACTCCTAATATCCTCACACAGGGGATATTAGCGTTCACTAAAAATAGGTTTTCCCAGGTTCACCCAAAAACCTTACAATTGTGTCTTTGTATGTGGGCTTACACAATTAAAAAAACCCCACTTCTGAGTTTTCCTGGCTTTCCTCAGATAACCAAAATAACAAGATTTTTCTAGCAAATCTTGAAAGAAACCAAAATAATAGAAAGGAATTTACAATATGTAAAATACCTGAAAATCTCCTTCGTTGTAGCAGCCCGGTAGAACCAAATCAAAGTAGATGATTGAATGTCCAAGTTCAATGTCCAGTACTCGATTACAATAGTTCTAGTTCTAATAGATTTTAAATTAAACCAGATAGGGCTTGCCTTAATTGATTTTGATTCCAAAGAAAGGGAATAATAATTCCTCTTTATCAAATCAAATTGGAATATAAGAAACAAAATCAATTAAAATAAAGCTAAGGAAAGAGAATATTAAATAAGCACACTTAGCTTAGATGGAGCACAGAATTATCTCTCAGAAGTTCGACGAAGATTGGCTTGAATACTTTAATTAAATCGATGATTTCTTCTGAGATTCGTGCACTATTTATAGGTGAGAAGATCGGGTCTTCGACTGGTCTAGAGTGCTCTTCGACTAGTCGAAGCAACAACAGATATTTGAAAAATCCGGCGGGATATGCTCTGACCGTTCTACGACTGGTCGTAGGTCACCTACGACTGGTCGTAGGTTTCCTTCGACTGGTCGTAGGTCCTGTAAATCTTCACTGGACTTCGAGTCGTAGATTATAGACTGGTCGAAGATCAGTCGACACTGTTCCTACGACTGGTCGAACAAATTCCTGGACTAGTCGAAGGCTAACAGATTTTATCCGGAATTTGTAACAAACTCACGACTGGTCGAGGAATTTCTTAGACTGGTCGAAGTAAGTCTAGGACTAGTCGAAGAAGGCCTAGGACTAGTCGAAGAACAGACCAATCACATGAAAAATAACATTCGACTTATGTATCCGAAATGACCTACTTCTAAGGTCAACCTATGGTCAAACAAACCTCAATCATGAAGTATAGACATTGAAGCATTAGGAACAAGTGACCTTGAAGTATCAGTCTTGAAGTCTTGATGTAGTTGAACTCTTCATGTAACTCAATCTTGAAAGTGGCTTGAGTTTCAGCTTGAGTCTTGAGTTCAGCTTGAGTCTTGTCTTGTGAGCAGTTCTTTCATTCCAGAGTCTTGTCTTATGAGCAGTTCTTTCATTCAAGATCTTGAGTCTTGTACTTGAGAGCTTTGCTTGTTGTGAGCTTAGCTTGTTTATGAATGTTGATCCTTGAGAGAGCTTCACTTATGCAAGTTATATATAACAGAGTATAATAGTGATTTTGGCACTACAAATTTGACAACAAAGAGGGATAGAAACTATAGCACTTACAATCTTTGGTAACCCGGAAATAAAGTCCTTAGATATGAAATCCCACTTCCACTCGGCTATGGGCATGGGCTAAAGTAAACCAGGAGGTCAGCGGTGCTTGGCCTTAACTTGCTGACACATGAGGCATCAGGACACAAAGTCTACTATTTGGGCCTTCATTTTGTCCCACCAGTATGAACGCTTCACGTCCCAAAACATTTTTGCACTACCCGGATGCATCGCCAACTTTGAACTGTGTGTGGCCTCTAGAACTTCTCCTCAAGTCGTGAAGGTTTGGGACGGATAGGCGGCCACGATACCGTAAACCTCCATCTAAGCCAATCCTCCATTTTGATTTTTTGTTGTCGCTCACATGCTCTCTTATCTTTACCAACAGTTCATCTTCTTTCTGAGCCACAATGATTTGGTCATCAATAAGTGGTTGCACGTGGAAGTGTGCGATGCTCTAGAATGGCTCCTCCACTGTCAGCCTCTGTTCGAAATCTCACACGAACTCTACCATATTCCACTCTCCCACCATCAGTGGGGCTATAAATTCCATAGTTTTCTTGCGACTCAACTCTTCGGCCACAAGGTTGGCCTTGCCAGTATGGTAGGAGACTTTAAACTTGAAGTCTTTCAATGTCTCCATCCAACGGCGCTACCTCATATTTAAGTCCCTTTGTGTAAAGATGTACTTGAGGCTCTTATAGTCACAAAAGAGATCAAACTCCTTGCCGTAGAAGTAATGTCTCCAAAGCTTTAATGCGAAAATGATTGCCGCCAACTCCAGGTCATGAGTGGGGTAATTTTCTTCATGTTTCCTCAATTATCATGAGGCATAGGAGATCACCCTATCCTTATGCATAAGTACACACCCCAAACCGACGTAAGAGGCATCGGTGTAAATAGTATATTTGACCCCTTACTCTAGCAGCACTAGTATGGGTGCAAACGTCAGCTTGTCTTTTAATTCTTGAAAGGTTGCCTCTGCTTTCTCATTCCAAGTAAATTTAAGATCTTTCCAAGTAAGTCGGGACAATGGTTGGGTTATCTTAGAGAAATCTTTAATGAATCGGTGATAATAGCTGGCAAGTCCAAGGAAACTCTTCACTTCTATAACTGAGCTGGGCTGCTCCCAGTCTTATACCACAGTCACCTTAGCAAGGTGCATGGTGATTCCTCCATTAAAAATCCTGTGTCCTAAGAACTTGACTTCTTCCTTCCAGAAGTCGCATTTTCGGTACTATACAAACAACTGATTTTGCCTAAGAGATCAAGGACTGCTTGCAGGTATTCTTCGTGATCTTTCTGAATCTTTGAGTATATCAAAATGTTGTCTATGAATACGATGACAAATCTGTAAAGATATGGCCAGAACACCCATTTCATGAGATCCATAAATACGGCCGATGCATTCGTAAGTCCAAACGGCATTACGAGGAATTCGTAGTGCCCGAAGCTAGTTCTGAAAGCTATTTTCTATACATCTTCCTTTCTGATGTGAAACTGATGATACCCGGATTGTAAGTCTATCTTGAAGAAGTATTGAGCTCCCTTCAATTGGTCAAACAAGTCATCTATCTTGGGCAAAGGATACTTGTTCTTTACTATAACGTGATTTAGCCTGCGATAATCAATACACAATCGCAACGATCCATCTTTCTTCTTTACAAATAAAACCGGAGCTCCCCAAGGAGATACACTTGGTTGTAAGAAACCTGAGGCCAATAAATCATTAATTTGTTTTCTCAATTCCTCCATCTCACACGAAGGCATGTAATATGTTGGCAAGGAGATGGGTGTTGCGCCTGACACAAGGTCGATAGTAAAGTCGATCTCACGTTGAGGAGGTAGTCCAGGGATCATTCAGAATACGTCTGTGAAATCTTGGACCACTAGCATATCCCCAAGTAATAGACCATCACAATTTTTCAATAGGGAAGTGTACCAACGAATGCGGTAGGGACAACTGACCTGAACTGGGAAGGTGAAGGCCGTGCCCTCAGGCCCATGGGCTGTCACCAATCTGGTTTCACAGTCAATCTCTGCCTTCATTTTGGTGAGTCAATCCATGCCGAGGATGATATAGTAATGATATATCTTGGTTACAATCAGGTCAATGCACACCAATATGCTCCTTAAGTCTATCGGGGAACTCTTACAAAGCTTAGTGGCATCTGAGAAGGTTCCTTCTACAGTGATGACTCTCACCCCAATCATAGGGTAATGTCCAACCCTAATCGCTTGATTGTAGACATGCTATAATAAAAACAGTGGACTCGGTGTCCACTAACAGGAATACAGGTGTACCTTGGACGTGGGCAGTGACTTCAAAGGATAGCGGTATTGTAACCGTTGATTCAGCTGCTTCGGCAGCGAGTACGTGTACATGAGGTTGTTGCAGGCAGTTAGGCGGTGCTGTCATGGGTCATTGAGGTAGCCGATTTCGGGATATAGGAGGTCAGTTTTATGGTTGCGCCGGTGCTACATATCGTAAAGGAGGGGCTGAAATAGTGTATGGGGGCTGGCGGTTGACCCTTTGAGGCGGCGTGTAGCCGTTATCCCTCATCTTGGTAAAGTAGAAGGGGTCAATGTGGCCCACTCTATTATAGTAGGTACACATAAGATCGGAATGCCTTTGCTGAGCCGGCGGAGCCATTGGTCTTGGAGGCGAGTTCAGACGTGGCCTCTTGTAGAGAAACGACCCGGTTTGCAATTCAGACCTAGGCCTCAGGCCCATTGGCAAGTGTGTTCAAGACACCCGCTCACCATCCTGCCCAGCTCGCAAGGACATGTTCACTAGTTCAGCATAGTCGAGGATGCTAGCACAACACATCCTGGTGTAAATGTCAGCTTGCAACCTTTCTGAAAATCACTGCATTCTCATCGGCTCATTTGCCAAAATCAAAGGAGCATATCTAGCTGATTCTGTGAAACAGTTCTCATATTCTACCACTATCATTCCCCCTTGTCTGAGGCAGAGGAATTCATCCTCTTTTTCATTATGATAAGTGAGGGGAAAGTATTTCCCATGGAAACGTGTTTCGAACTCATACCACATCCACACAAATCCTATAAAAATAGTTCGTAGGACACTGTTCCACCATAGGCTAGCCTCCTTCTCAAACATGTATGTAACTAGCTCAACCTGTTCCACTTTAGTACAATGTAATGGCTTTAACATCTTAGAAATACGATCCAACAAGTACTTGGCCTCCTCGGGTCTATGAGTACCCGTAAAAGTGGGAGGATGGAGGCACTGAAAATGCTTAAACAGGCCACTTGCAGCCATTGTCCTAGTGGACGCATGGGTTGCATCGGTGGAGCCACATTCATGTTTTGTGCGATGGCCCCCGCTATAGTTTCTAAGACCTGTTGTTGCAATTGCATCAAGAGCATTATCTACTCTAATCTATCTGGGAGAGGAGCTACCTAAGGTATGTGTGGCGTCGACGAAGAAGCACAGTTCTGACCTAGAACCGGTGGTGCACTCGGTGTTGGCCCATTTATGAGGCCAGTGGCCGGTTGTGAATCTGGCATTGTTTCGCTACCTGGACTCAAACTAGGGCCCTGTTGGCTATCATTCAGAAAAGGGGTTCCGTTAACCAACCCGCTAGGTGGGAGACGTGTTATGTTCCAAGTGGTTTTAGGAGGCATTCCCTATATACAACATAGGGTACAGTATTGATAGAGTTAAGGTAACATCATCAGCTCTTCCCAAACATTCCACACATTACTAAATAAAAGGAGCTTCATGCATTTCATTAAATAAAATTTGTCACAGTTACATATGATATGGCATTACATGTACTATGACAGAGAATACATGACAGCTGACTAACAAAAGAATTTAACATTTACCAACCTAGCATCCAAACTAAGCCTATCCAAGGCTATTACAAAAAATAAAAAGCAACTACAAACTATACTATTAATCCTCCAATTCTGGCAAAGGCGGAGGTGCTCCCTTATCCTACATGCAACACAGGAGGGCCTTTAGAGTACGGGACATCCTTTTGAACTTCTACTTCAGACAGGCTTGGTTTTCCTCGATCTTAGCCATGCGGGCATCTTGGGCAGCCCAGTCCTGGCTGTCATCATGAGCAATGGGAGGCTCCTAGTCAGAGTCCTGAGCCTCCACTTCTTCCTCCTGTTCCTCTTCTTCACTTTCTTCCTCTTCTCTTTCTCCTCCTCAATCTCATCCCCGAATTCTTCAAGTCTGGCTTGGCGTTGTTTGGGACCTATTTTCATGTTGTTGAGGGTAGTCTCATTAATGAAATAGACTGGGGTGAGATTTTCCATGTAGAGCTTGAATCCAAAGTTACGGGCGATCTTATAAACTAGTCGACTGAATGGGAGGGACAAGTCCCCCTGAGTGGATTGTGCCACCTTAACTATCTGGGTCAATGCAAGAGTGGGCAGGGACACCTTTTCTCCTTGTCCTACTCAGTACAGGAAGTCCACCTTGAACCTCGTGCACTCCATGCGGTTGCTCCATCTGGGATACACATTGTACATGCATATATAGTAGAGCAGGCGGTAATCATCCGTCATGCGTGTCGTTGGGAGGTTGTTCCCTCACCTCCAATTAATGAGTTGGCCGCAAAGGAAGTGAGTGTTGCGATCTCTCTCTCATCCACTAGTGAGATTAGTCTCGCTGGCATGCACAACACCACGCTCTATTCCCATGATACGGGTCGTGATATCCACATCGACCCTAGTTTCTGTTCTCCCCAACGGGATGGTAAATGGGTCCCTTATGTGTCATAGAAGACTCGCATGGTGCTCTCACTAGCATGTGTTTTTCCTTCAAATATGGGGCCCCATCTGTTCTCTAGGAGGTGGTCGATCACTGGATACATCCCAAACAATTTCTCATCCACGTGAGCTTCGAAAATAACTTTACGATTATGGAACTTATCGAGTCTAGTGCCCACCGGTAGAGACCTCTCTATCGGGATTTAGGGGTCAAGGTCCTGCTTTGACCTCCGTTCGGCGCTCGTACTTGTCTCAGCACTTGTCTTCTTTTTTAAGCGACTTGGCCTGACCTCATCCGGGGCCACTCGCTTCTTCCCCACAAGGGAAAGGAGCATTGAAATGGAGAAGATGGTGGCCATGATCACGAAAAGGGCCATAGAGATGGAAGGGATATAGAAAGAAGGGATTTTTTTAAGGAGATGAGTGTTTTGGGAGCCCTAGGTGATGGGTTTGGTGCTCAAATGAGCAAAAGGGAAGAAATGCAAGGGAGATTAGGAGAGAGTTAAGGTGAGGAGGTGTAGAATGTAACGGAAAAGTGGATTTAGAAGCATGGAAATGGAGATTTGAGTAAGAGAGAGGGGGTTTGGAGAGCTAGAGGGGTTTGGAAATAGGAAAAAATGAAGAAAGGAGGGGTTGTGGGGTCATATAAGTGGACCACCACATGTGAAAGGGGCCCACCCCATCGGACTAGTGGTGGTGCACTGCTGATCCCGCGATGCTGCAGCACCCCGCTGGCCAGGCCGGCGGTGCACCGCCGATCGGCGATGGCCACCCACCTCCGGTGGTTGTTTATGTACTGTGGGCCACCTTGGGCCCCACTAAACTCGTTGGTTTGAGTTTTTAATCGTGTCGGGTCCATTTTTTGCGGTCCAACGGGCGTGTATTCATGTCTTTTAGATTCGTCTTAGGTTTGAAATTCATCGACTGATGACCCAAACCCATCGACTGACGGCCTAGAGGCGACTTAGGTCACTGCACATGATCTAAGTCCCTCAGTTAAAGGTTGTTGACTAAACTACAGTGCTTGGTCTCGTCTTTCGATGAAACCTTGGGATTTTAGTGTCATCTCTAAATTCCATCGCCCCCTTCCTAAATCAGAGTGCTTCAGAGTGCGTTATGTTAGCTTATAACCCCAGGTCCAGTTTAATCCAAATCATGCTTTGATACCAACTTGTAACGCCCTAAATTTCGAGGGTCGAGCAAAGCTCTACTGCCGAGATTCAGAACATTAATTATGCATTATGGATGATGATATTCAGGTTTCTTTCATTTTCATGAATAAACATGTATGGGATTATACTAAGCAACACATCATACTCTGAATTTAATTAAGTTAAGCAAGTGTGGAATTCTAAAACATGTCTATGTCAGTATGCAGGTGTTTCACAAAATTTCCTCCAGAGTATGAGTATGTAACCAGGTTCAATATATACATGTATATATTTCAAAATGTACATAAAGTGGTAGTGTAAATGTGTCCAACTAAACCCTGATGCCTAGTGTCCCCTGCGCAATGGTCCGAGGTCTACATTGAACCGCCCGAGAGTTAGAAGTATGAGAATTCCTCCTCCTCATCCAAGAAGTCCTGCTCCAAAGTATAGACATAGTCTGTACCTACATCTAAATAGTGTCTGGTTGGTATTTTAAAACACCGTCCCAGAGTGGGAGTGAGTGATCAACTCAGTGGTTCTATAAAGCAAAAGTTACACATGTTATCAAGTCAATCAAAGCAGTAATGATAAGGCAATCATAACAATCACTTCCTAACTACTCTTTTTAATGCAGAAATGGAGTGCAAGTAATGATGCATGCCCTCACCCATCAATGCTCCCTCATAGGCAACTCCGACAGCCTATTTCACATATGACAACACTTCCTCAAACGGTGCAACTCCAACACTTTTTTGGCACATTTTAACTAATGCAGTGCGATGCGTGGTCGTGTTAGCCAAGTAATTAATTAAGCTCATTTGTATAGTAAGTTTGGGAAGCTAGGGTTCCTCTATATCATTGACCCAAATCGAACATTTAGCATTAGACAACCATAGTGGTCCTACTCCTATGTTCTAGATCCATCTAGGTTCATCATTCCTAGTTAAACACATACGATAGGCAAGTTGTAGGTTTGTCACTCCTAGCTAAACACATACGATAGCCAAGTTGCAAGAAGTTGTGCTTGCGGTCACTACGGGGAGGCTCGTCACCCCAGCATAGGCCGACAGCATGAACACGGTGTCCCATACCACCATACCCGACTCACGAGTCTTAGTCGCTCACTGGTCACTACGGGGAGGCTCGTCACCCCAGCGTAGGCCAACAGCTCGGACACAGTATCCCATACCATCATGCCCGGCTCATGAGTCTTAGTGGATTGGATCGTGGTACCATGGTTAATGTGGATCTTTACATTGGTGAGGTGTACCTTAGATTCAAGCAGTCGCGTCCATACATGGTAAACATACAATAAGTCAATTGGTTCATTAGGCAAGCTCGATTAGTACAGGTACACGCTGATTTAATCGATATGGAGTGCATAAGTGCCCCTCGTGGCCTAGCCACTGTCGACAATCATCGTACGACTCATATTCATCGAGTTTACCCAAGGTGGCAAAACTAAATTGGCCACCCAAACAAGGACTTTTACCAATTACCTGGGCCACCTTTATAGCCCCAATCCTATCCAAATGCTACTACAACCACATGTAATATTCATCCTAGCATTCAATAAAACAATCCAAGTGATTTCTCATTTGGGCATTTCATCAAACACATAGACCATGTCAAATATAACTTACATTTTATCAATTGATTTCATAGAGAAAAACATACATATGCATAAGACAATCAAAATCCTATCTTAATACTCATAGTAAATACAAATGTCAACAATTTTCTCATTTAGACAATTTATCAAACGCATAAACTATGTTAGTTACAACATATATTTTGTCAATTCTTTATACATAGAGATTTACATGCATATAAAAATGATGAATCCTAGATTAGAAATCATGGCAAGCACTAATCACTTTCTATTGCTCATTTAAACATTTCAACAAACACATAGGGTGCATCATTTATTTATCTTACTTCATAGGTGTATCACATACAGAAATCAACACATTTATGACTATGGTAGCAATCAAGACAAACATAAATCATTAGCTATCATAAAAGCATTGATAAACCGTAACCTAAGTGTTTATAGTCCGCACCTTTCATTAGTACGCTCGACTCAGACTCGATCCAAATTCTACATTTCCAAAAATGAAACGTCGGGCACCTAAATGATGAAACTGGTTAGCTGGGTTGACGAAAAACTATCTGGGAGTTCTACATCAATATTAGGGTTAGTATTTCTCACCCGTAATCATAGCTGAAAGAGGTTTGGTAGTGCAACGGGGCGGTGAGTTGGCGTGTGGATTCGTGGAAGAAGGTTTCTACAGCAATCTCTCAACATTTCTCTTCTCTCTCCCTTAAGCTTTTCAAAATTCGTATATGAGAGGGAGAGAGTCAGATGTGATGCAAATGGCCCCATGGCCACTTTATACATGGTTTATACCCCATTGGAGGCTGTTTCTGATGATCATGGCTCATATGGAGGCCCACGACTCATCTACGTCATAGGTACGCTTCCTGACAATGGATCCATGCTAGGACATGATTTTGGTACGATCGGATAAGCCAATTGACCATGGAGAGCTTGTCTCAGATCAACAGTCGTACGTGTTCAATTGGGGCCACGGTTATACGGATATGTGCAGGGAAATTTCCTTTCCCCATGGGTGAAGTTCGGTCATAAACTAACAGTCTGAATTTTTTAACTTTACATGAGAGCGAACGGCCCAATTCACTTAAGTTTCAGTTCATTTTATAAAGATATTCACATTTCTCACGCTCTTATCTCACGGCTCAAGTTGGGCGTTTCTAGACACTATCTGGGCTTGATTCCTGCGATGGTTGTCACGGCCAAGAGGACGGACATCTTCCTATAATTTCGCAATCATCGGACCCTCAACGTGCGGTCTAGGCCCGTTACGAAGTTTCAATGTATTCCCGAGAGTGACAAGCCCATAGAATTTCTCTTAGGTCTTAAGATGACATTTGGTCAGTGGTATTCCTGGTTCTAGACCTTCCCATTTGTGGAAATGGTGGCCTAACCTTAATCCACCGATTAATTAGTACTTGACTAAATCTAGTTTAAATTATATGACATGATGTAGTCCTTGGGTTGTTCTGCCTGTGGTTGTACTCGGGTCTTTGTACGGATTTTTCCGAGACTTTACAATAGGGTTCTAAGTCTAGATGATTTTTAATTAAATCAGCAAGGGCTTTGTATTGATTTTGATCTCAAGAAAGGGTAAATCTAATATCCCTTTTCAAAATGAGAATGAATTAGAGAATCAAAATTAAAAAAAAAAGTTACTTTAAAGAATCTTAAATATGCACAAAATAGCTTAGAATGTACTCAAAATTATCTTATAGTGATTGCCTAAGAATAATAAGAATTGAATAGAAAATTTTAAAATTCGAGCACTATTTATAGGTAAAAATTCAGTATGCACGACTGGCCTTTGGTTAGCTACGACTGGCCTTGTTTAAATAGTTTTCAAAAATTCTGGCACGATAAGATTTTTTAGTTGCACAACTAGCCTTGTGGGTCCCACGATTGGTAGAGTGTCATGCTCGACTAATCGTGTGAGTCCAGATTACTTGCTAGAAAACTAGTCGAGCATTATTCACACGACTGGTCGAGCAATTTTCAGGACTGGTCGTAGAGCAATAGAAAAATTTTTAAAATTCATAACTAATCTTGAATTGGTCGAGGAAATACTAGGACTGGTCGAGCCAGTGCTAGGGCTAGTCAAAAGAACAGAATTTTACACTTATAAAATGACCAAAATGACTAACTGAAAGTATGAAATGATCTAATCATGATCTAAGGTCAATCTAAGTCAATCATACCTTACTTGTGAGATAGAACATATGAACACTTAATCTATCGATCACTTCAGTAGCTTTAATTCTTACGATCTTCAAAGCTTGAACTCGACATACCAAACATAATATTCAACTAGGTCTTAAGTTCTTGGACTTTTCTGGTTCTAGATCTTGAACTGCAATGTTCTTAAAAACTCTGTCTTCACTCAATATATGAAAGTCTTCACTTTCTTCCAGTTTGAAGATCTCGGTAAGTTCGTCGTAGATATCGGAAAGATAGATTCAGCACAAACAGAACGAACGTACAAGATTCAATGTAAATAGATGCACAAGCTTGATACAAATTAAGATACATACTTAAATTGGTTTATCACAACAAAATTTGACAATACTTAGGGTTTATCAACATAGCACTTTCAATCTCCTCCTTTGTCAAATTTGTGACAAAACCAAAATTACAATATGCAATAGATATTCAAACAACACATTGCACTAACATGCATACACATGTATGATATGATCTATAATAGATATCATGCACAATAATCAACTCTCCCCCTTAATCCACTACTCCCTGCAAAAACAAATATCCCCATTCACATATCATTCAATATTACAATATAAATATTAGCACATTTCATCATATCATATCCTCATTCACATATAATTCAATATTACAATATCTCCCCCTTTTTTTTACAACATGACAAAGGAAGCAAATAAGGATAAATGAAGAGAATAAGAGAGCATGTAGAATTAATAACTACTCATCTAAATAAATAAATAAAACAGAGTATCTGAACTGAATAGATAAGAGTTTAAACAAAATTATCCAATTAGTCATAGAGAAATGAGTTAGAATAAAGTTATTACAAATACCATCAAATCAAAACAAAATTAATCAGATCCTCAAGAGGGAGCTGGAATAGATGGATCAATTTGATGTAAACCCTTATTAATGCGCTGCATATGTTCCTCAAGATTATGCAACCTCTCATTGAAATCAGAAGGCTGATAATCAAGGTCAGCCTCAGAATCTGATTCAAGTTCATCAAATAAATCATCCATATTAACATCTTCTTAAGGTAAAGTGTCAGCTTCTTCAGCTTCTTCATCTTCTCTAGCATTCCCATCAACTTAACCAGGTCTTAGATCCAGGTTCATCTTTTTGATATTAGAATTGTTAAATGGATGGAGAGTAATAGAACCTTCTCCAACAGGCATAGCTACCAGAGCATGATTAGCTAAGGCAGTCATAAGATAAGCGAATGGAATATCGCCATCCACCACTGGTAGATTTTCTATCATCAATGTTTCCTGCCTAGTCAACATCGGTATATCCTGAAATGGCCAAGCTATATGTCCTAGAGGGGGGGTGAATAGGACTATGCCAAATTTAAAATAAATACAACAGAAATAAAGAAATAGAGATAGCCAAATAAATAAATCAATACATGATGTGGAATACAATCTCAAAATATTGATTGTTCTAAGGACAACCATGCACCATAAAAATGGTAAGGCAACCTTACTAGAACAAATAAATAAACTGAAGGGAAAACTGATAAAGAGATAGGAAGGAATAAATTGTAGAAATATAAATCTAAACTTATTACAACATTCCCCACTAGGCTTGAAATAAAATGATTACAACATTCACATCCACATATACATCTCACAAATGAATAATTAAATATATGAAATATAAATCACACAACTACAAAACACAAGGGATTATAGTGGTTCACCTGTGTGTACACCAACTGTTAATAAACAGCCACATAACTACTCCACTCCTAATATCCTCACACAAGGGATATCAGCGTTCACTATCAACGATAGGTTTTCCAGATTCACCCAAAACCTTCATAATTGTGTCTTTCTCTGTGGGCTTACACAATTAAAAAAACCCTCTTCCGAGTTTTCCTGGCTCTCCTCAGAAAACCAATACAATGAGATTTTTCTAACAAATCACAAAAGAAAACCAAATGACAGTAAATTACTTAAACTTAAAATACCTAAATTTCTCCTTCATTGTAGCAGCCCAGAAGAACCAAGTCGGAGTAGAGATTTGAATGTCAAAGTTCAATGTCCAATACTCACTTTATAAAAGTTATAGGTTCTAATTGATTTTAAATCAAACCAAATGGGGCTAGCTCTAATTGATTTTGATTCCAGAAAAAGGAAAAATGAAACTTCCTCTTTTTCAGATCATGTTGGAATATAAGAAAAAAAATCAATTTGAAAAGCTAAAGAAAGAGAATATTAAACGTGCACACTTAGCTTAAATGGAGCACAGACTTATCTCTCATAAGGCCGAATAAAATAGCTTGAATTTCATATTTTATTATTAGATTCGTGCTCTATTTATAGGTGAGCAAATCACGTCTTTGACTGGTCTAAAGATCTCTACAACTGGTCGTAGAACCAACAGATATTTAAAAATTCAGGTGCGATAAGATCTAGTGGTTTCACGACTGGTCATAGGTAGTCTACGACTGGTCGTAGGTCTCCTTTGACTAGTCGTAGGTTTCTCACGACTAGTCGAAGCTAGTCGAATTTCAACACTGTACTTTGAGTCGTAGGACTATGACTGGTCGAAGCAACAGTCGACACTATTCATACAACTAGTCGAACAGTCCCTAAGACTAGTCGAAGCCTAACAGAAAATTTCTAAATTTTTCAAAAAACTTATGACTGATCCAGGAAATTCTTAGACAGGTCGAAGCAGTGGTAGGACTAGTCGAACAAAGTCTAGGACTAGTCGTAGAACCGACTAAATTCACTTATATAAAACATATGAATTATGTATCCTAAATAGCCTACTCTAAAGGTCAACCTAAGGTCAGTCATACCTCAATAGTGAAGTAAGGACATTAAAACTTAAAGATGAGTGACCTTTGAAAGTAATGAAGCTTGAAGTCTTGAGGTAGCTTAAACTTGAAAGCTTCTTGAGATCTTAAGGTTGAACTTGAAAGCTTCTTGAGATCTTGACTTGAACTTGAAAGCTTCTTGAGATCTTGACTTGAACTTGAAAGCTTCTTAACAGTGTCTTTGGCACCACAAATTTGATAACAAAAAGGGGCTATAAATTATAGCACTTTTAATCTCCCCCTTTATCAAATTAGTGACAAAATACACTTTCAAGATATGTTACATAACGAAGAATATCTGATTAAAGAATCATGCACCAGTTGTTACAACCGGCATACTAACATGATCCTGCAAACCTGTAAATTAATATTCAACATAACATACAGTCCACTTCTGCACATACTGCCCCTGAGTAATATACATAAAAAACGCGCAATGCGCGCAATGCTACTCCCTCCTCATAACATAATCACATAACATAACATAATCATTAGATACATATCCATATCCATTCTCCCCCTTTTTATCATAATAGGATAGAGGAAGTACAAAACAAATGGCTGAGGAGAAATAAGTAAAGAGATATATGAGAGGTAACAAGACAAGATATGAGTAACAAGCATAAATAACCCACATAATTCATAAACTGAGCTAAGTCAAAGATAGCTACAATCTCAAAACCAGTTAAGCTAGCACAAGAGTAATAAAGTTATAACAGACATGTTTTCCATTTTAACATTCATATTCTTAACCTTATCTTCCAATGCACGCAGACGTGCATCAAACTTAGAAGGCTCATAATCTGGATCAGTTGCAGAATCAGATTCAAGTTCGTCAAAAATATCATCCATGTTAATATCAGCAGGAGGATGATCACTAGCTTCTTCTTCATGTTCAGCTTCAGCATTGCCAACACCAGCACCTTGACCAGGAAGGAAATCAAGCTTCATCTTATTGATATTGAAATTGTTAAATATCAGATGATGGATAGGGGCCTCTCCAACTGGCATATCGACTAACATATATGTAGCCAACACAATCATCAAATAACCAAAAGAAATGTCACTGTGACCTGGATGGAGTCGAAACTAAATAATGGAGTGATAAATCAAGGATAGTAGACAAACATGAGCACCGCTGGCAACAGCATGAAGAACACGAACCATGAAGGAAGTCAATTCAGATTTATTACCCGATCGAGAATACAAGTTAGACACAAAGATTTTGTGAAGAACTCTGTATTTTGGTAACAGATACTTTGAGGGAAGCACATTCCCTTTATGTGTCCATTGAACATCCAAATTGTATAAATCTTTAGTGAGCATACGTTTTTCAATTACTGAGGGTTTTTCAGATAAGGTATGGATAGGAATGCCCTCATCATTCACAGGAATTTCCATAAGAGCTGAAATCAAATGACGATCAACGTCAAATGGTCCTTCTCTTGTGGCTATCTTAAAAGATAAATTTTTCAATGAAAAATCACTTATGCATGTGAACATGGACTGGGCAATGGACCGGTATGCTGGCCTACCCCAATGCAATAAGTTATCCTAACCTACAGCTTGGAGCATAGGAAGGATATCAAAAGGAGCAACATGATTAGTATCAACAGGATGTTCAACAATAACATTACGCAATCTGATGTCCTGAACATAAGATGGATCGTCCTCGGGAGCCCGAAGATGACACTTAGTAATAGGGGCTGATCTGGAGGAAGAAGATGGACCACGGGATGTTGTCTTTTTCCCTCTAGATGCCATTTGCAACAAGGATTTCAAGAAAATAAAGAGTTGCAAAGGATTGAGAAGAGGGTTTTATCAAATCAGATTTTACAAAAGAAATACCCCAAATCTCAACGACATTTGAAATAAATAACTTCAAGAGTAAAATAGAAGTGATCTAAACACAAATCTACAAGAAAAAAATAAATGGAACACTAACCTTGAAGATTTTGAAGGAAGGGTTCAACTAGTCGTACCCTCGTTGGAGAGTGAAGAGGAAATGAAGAAGATGAAGCATTTTCTCCAATTTTAAGTGATTCACGCAATTCACGACTGGTTGTGGATGTACACGACCGGTCGTAACACGACTGGTCGTGTATATTCACGACTGGTCGAGTACCGACCAAAAATTTGATTCCCGGCATTATATACAAAAATTGAAATCTAAGCAAGTAATTATAAACAATAGATACAAATAAGCATAAATAATCATTTAAAAGTCTACATGCCAAGATCAAATTTCATTTTATTAAACCTGCTTTTGTCGATCGGTTTAGTGAAAATGTCAGCACGTTGATTCTCAGTAGGGATATATTTCACAGATATAACCTTTTCTTCTACTAATTCTCGAATATAATGAAATCTAATGTCAATGTGCTTAGTACGAGAATGCTAAATTGGATTTTTTAAAATATTTATGGCACTGGAATTATCATAATATAATAACATAGAATCCTGTTTAATTCCATAATCACTTAGCATACGTTTCATCCAAACAAGCTGTGTACACATGTTACCAGTTGCAATATATTCAGCTTCAGCTGTTGAAAGTGATATAGAACTTTGTTTCTTATTAAACCAAGAAAGTAAACAGTTTTGAAAAGGCCAAGCTATATGTCCTAGAGGGGGGGTGAATAGGACAATGCCAAATAAAACTTATAACAGCGAAAATAAAAAGAAAATAATAGCCAAAGTAAATCACAAAGCAGTAAATTAAAATAACCTCAAAATTCAGATCTTGAGAGGTTGATACAAACGTTGTCCTGAGGACAACCTTACACCAAAAACCAGAGTTTATGGTAGGACAACCTTATTTCTAGAAAGATCTTTGTATCAAATCTCAAATCGAAGAGGAATACAGAATTAAATACAAACTGAATTGAAATAACTTGTAATCAAAAATGTATTGTCTAGGGACAGCCATACACCATAAAAATGGCAGGGCAACCTTGTTGGAACAACTTTCAAATGAAATTGAAAATCAAGCTGATAAAGGAACAACAGAAAATAAATTCTAAGCTATTACAACATTCTCACAAAGCTTGAATTAAATAATTACAACATTCACCACCATACATACATCCCACAAAAATTAATTAAAGATTAGAAGAATAAATCAATCAACCACAACACAAGGGTTTATAGTGGTTCGCCTGTGTGTTCACCAACTGTTATACAACAGCCACACAAAATGCTACTCCACTCCTAATATCCTCACACAGGGGATATTAGCGTTCACTAAAAATAGGTTTTCCCAGGTTCACCCAAAACCTTTACAATTGTGTCTTTGTCTGTGGGCTTACACAATTAAAAAAAACCCCACTTCTGAGTTTTCCTGGCTCTCCTCAGAAAACCAATACAACAAGATTTTTCTGGCAAATCTTGAAAGAAACCAAAATAGAAAGGGATTTACAATTAAATGTAAAATACCTGATTATCTCCTTCGTTGTAGCAGCCCGGTAGAACCAAATCAAAGTAGATGATTGAATGTCCAAGTTCAATGTCCAGTACTCGATTACAATGGTTCTAATTCTAATAGATTTTAAATTAAACCAAATAGGGCTTGCCTTAATTGATTTTGATTCCAAAGAAAGGGAATAATAATTCCTCTTATCAAATCAGATTGGAATAGCAGAAACAAAATCAATTAAATAAAGCTAAGGAAAGAGAATATTAAATAAGCACACTTAGCTTAGATGGAGCACAGAATTATCTCTCAGAAGTTCGATGAAGATTGGCTTGAATGAATTAATTAAATCGATGATTTCTTCTGAGATTCGTGCACTATTTATAAGTGAGAAGATCGGGTCTTCGACTGGTCTAGAGAGCTCTTCGACTAGTCGAAGCAACAACAGATATTTGAAAAATCCGGCGGGATATGCTCTGACCGTTCTACGACTGGTCGAAGCTCTCCTACGACTAGTCGTAGGTCTCCTTCGACTGGTCATAGGTCCTGAAAAGCTTCGCTAGAATTCGAGTTGAAGATGTTCGACTGGTCATAGGTCCTGAAAAGCTTCGCTAGAATTCGAGTTGAAGATGTTCGACTGGTCGTAGATGTAGTCGACACTGTTCCTACGACTGGTCGAACAGATTCCTGGACTAGTCGAAGCCTAACAGATTTCATCCGGAATTTGTAACAAACTCACGACTGATCGAGGAATTTCTTAGACTGGTCGAAGCAACTCTAGGACTAGTCGAAGAAGGCCTAGGACTAGTCGAAGAACAGGCCAATCACATGAAAAATAACATTCGGTTTATGTATCCAAAATGACCTACTTCTAAGGTCAACATATGGTCAATCAAACCTCAATCATGAAGTATGGACATTGAAACATTAGGAATAAGTGACCTTAAAGAATGAGTCTTGAGGTCTTGATATAGATCAATCTTGAAATCTTCATGTAGCTCAATCTTGAAAGGGTCTTGAGTTCTGCCTTGTACTCTTCTTGAAGTCTTGCAGCTTGAGTCTTGTCTTGTGAGCTTTGCTTGTTGTGAGCTTAGCTTGTTCATGAATGTTGATCCTTGAGAGAGCTTCACTTATGCAAGTTATATATAACATAACAGTGATTTTGGCACCACAAATTTGACAACAGACAGGGATATAAACTATAGCACTTACAAGTTTCCAATATAAAAGCAACCACCACTAGTTGATTTTCTATCATCAAGATTACCAGCCCAGTCAGCATCCGAGTACCCAGCTAATTGAACACTAGTCTCATGTGGATACTAGAGATCGAGATTAATAGTACTTACGACATATCACATAATCTGCTTGACAGCAATCAAATGCGACTCTTTAGGAACAGACTGATATCTAGCGCAAATACCAACACTTAAAGCAATATCAGGTCTACTAGCAGTTAAATACAGTAAACTACCAATCATACTCCGATATAATTTCGGATCCACATTTTTACCAGTAGAATCTTTTGAGAGTTTCAAAGTTGTACTCATAGGAGTATCAAAATTCTTACCATTCTCAAATCCAAATCTCTTAATCAAAGTCATAACATATTTAGACTGAGAAATGAACATTCCATCAGGTTTTTGTTTTACTTGCAACCCAAGGAAATAATTCAATTCCCCAACCATGCTCATTTCAAACTGAGATTTCATCAAATCTGCAAACTTAATAGTCATATCAGTACAAGTAGATTCATAAATGATATCATCAACATAAATCTGTATTATTAAAATGTGATCATTATATTTTTTAATAAACAGAGTCTTATCAACACATCCCACTTGAAAATTATGGCTTAATAGAAAAAATTTTAGTTTCTCATAACATGCCCTAGGAGCTTGTTTTAAACTGTAAAGTGCCTTTTTAAGGAGATACACATGATCAGTATTTTTGGGGTCTTCAAAACCCATCGGTTGTTCAACATAGACTTCCTCATGCAGATCACCATTTAAAAATGTACTTTTCACATCCATTTGGTAAATCTTAAACTTTCTAAAACATGCAATGGATATAAAGAGTCTAATTGATTCAAGACGTGCTACTGGTGCAAAGGTTTCATCATAATCAATACCTTTAATTTGAGTGTAACCTTGTACCACTAGCCTAGCCTTGTTTCTAATTATATTACTAAGCTCGTCAGACTTATTTTTGAAAATTCATTTGGTTCCAATGATGTGTTTATCTTTAGGTCTAGGTACGAGATACCAAACATCATTTCTCACAAATTGGTTAAGTTCTCCTTACATCGCAACAAACCAATTTTCATCAGCAAGAGCTTCTTTTACGTTAAATGGTTCTATCTGGTATGTAAAACATACGTAATTACATATATCCTCACGTTCTGTATGAGTACGAACACCAGTGAGAGGGTTTCCAAGAATCTGTGTGGTTGGATGATCTTTAACAGTCCTTAGTTCAGAATCAGTCTGATTAGATGAGGTATCAGATTTATCAATTACTAGAACTTTATCATTATCTAAACTTGAGACTGGTGTGTTTAAGTGATCATCAATGACTACATTGATAGACTCTTGAATCACACTGATCCTTTTGTTCAGAACCCTATAAGCTCGACTGTTTAAAGAGTATCCTAAAAAGATCCCTTCATCACTCTTCGTATTAAACTTTCCCAGATTTTCACGATCTCATAAAATATAGTACTTGCTGCCAAAAACTTGAAAGTATTTGATAGTAGGCTTTTTGTCGAACCACATTTCGTAAGCCATTTTATTATTACCTTTACTAATTAAACCCGGTTAATGATATAGCAAGTTGTATTGACTGCTTCAGCCCAAAGATTCTTAGAGAGCTTCATACTATTCAACATGACATTAGCCATTTCTTGAAGCACTCTATTTTTCCTTTCAACTATACCATTTTGTTGTGGAGTTTTGGATGCTAAGAATTCATGTAATATTCCCTGGTCGCTACAGAACTTCTCAAAACCGTTATTCTCAAATTCAGATCTATAATCACTATGAATCTTACTGACTTGAGAACCTTTTTTCAGTTTAAATCCTTTTGAGAACCTTTTTTACTTCTTCAAGGGTTTCTGATTTGTCCCTTAAGAAGACAACCCATGTATATCTGGTAAAGTCATCTACTATTACCAAGATATATCTTTTGCCACCTCGACTTTCCGTCCTGGTAGGTCCTACAAGATCCATATGGAGAAGCTCGAGTGGTTTTGAAGTGGTATTAGAATTCACCTTTTTATGTGAGTTCCTCGTTTGTTTGCCAATCTGGCATTCACCACATATTTTATCTAATTTTTGTAGTTTGGGTAAACGTCTTATAAGTTCCCGTTTACTCAATTTATATAGATTTCAGTAGTGTAAATGTCCAAGACGTTTGTGCCACAAATCAGTCTCATCTGTATGGACCATGTAACATGATTAATTAGATGAGCTGGATTCGCTAACAATATAGCAGTTTTCAGACGTTCTACATCCAGTTAATATTATTGAACCCTAGTTGTTTAGAATCTCACAGCTTTGATTAGAAAACTGTATACTATGGTTATTATCACAAATTTGAGATATGCTTAGAAGATTATGTTTTAGTCCTTCAACATACAAAATATTTTTAAACAAAGGAAGGTTATAGAGTTGAACCGTACCTTGGCCAATTATCTTGCAATTGCTTCCATCACCAAAAGTAACTGACCCATCAGTCATATCTTTAAGATCGGTGAATAAAGCCTTGTCGCCTGTCATATGCCTGGAGCATCCACTATCTAGGTACCACTTTGAATGGCTTGTAGCTTTGAAAGTCGTGTGGGCAACCAAGCAAGCAACCTTAGGAACCCATTTCAGAACTATTTTGGGTTTGGGAATATAGTTGGTCTTCTTCTGTCTGATGTTATAAGGATGACCTACTGAGTTAGATTTTAAGAGCTCCTTGAGTAAATCAATTATCTTTTCAGCTAGTGAGTTTCTGTTCTAAATTTTGAAGTTGACATAGCTACTTTTAGGTTTTTGAAAAGCTTTTGTATTTTTAAAAAAACCTTGACTAGTATTTTTTCCTTTTGAGTTAGAGGACTATCCTTTCACAAACTTAGGAGGAGTATACTTTTATTTAGGAGGAACATTTTTATCGTAGCCCAACCCAGATCTTTCGCCACATTTTCTAGATCCGGATAAAAGTTTTTTTAACTTTGGATCTCCTTGGGCATACCTCCATGTATCCTTTAAACTCAGAAGAGAAAATACTTCATTTTTAAGTTTCTCATTTTCAAATTTCAGATTTTCAATCAGGGAGGTTTTAAATTCTAAATCGCATTTTGATTTTTCAAAACAATCTGAAATTTGAGATTTTTCTAAAATAAGGGATTCAAAACATTCTTTGAGTTTAAAAAACTTTTCTTCTTGAAGTTTAAGTTTGACAGCAATTTTTCAACTTTCCTTGTATAAGGCATTGTAAGCGTCTTGAAGATCATCTTCATTTTCATAATCATTATTCAGATTTTCTTCACTAGTTGAATCACATGATCTGAAAAAGTGAATTTCGTTAGAGTCGTAAGGGCTTTAACTTCACTGCCCGAGTCGGTTTCAAAATCTTCTGATTCAGAAAAAGCTTCAGAATCAGACGATTCATCCCAAGTAGCCAACATACCCTTCCTTTTTAGTTTGTCATTTTTAGGACATTTGTTTGCTAAATGCCCATATTCTTGGCAGTTGTAACATTAACTATCTTTCAAAGACTTCTAAGTTTTAGATTTAGGTTTTGATCTTTTCTTATCATTTGATTTTTCAAAATCAACCCCCTTTTTACTCTTGAAAATCTTGTAAAAATTTTTCGCTAAAAGAGCCATATCATCTTCAGAATCAAAGTTTTCTTAAGAAATACATTTGGAAGATTTAAGAGCGATAGATTTACTTTTAAGAGCTTTAAAGTTTAACTCATAAGTTTGTAAATAACCAACTAGTTCTTCTACCCTCATATTGTCTGTATCATGAAGTTCCTGGATCGCGATTACCTTAGAGTTGAACCATTCAGGAAATGAGCGTAGTATCTTCGCACACACTTTACTTTCTGGGATTTAATCGCCAAGACCCCACATTAAGTTTACAATGCCATTTAATCTTGTGTAAAAGTTCATAAACATTTCATTTTCCTCCATATGAATTTCTTCAAATTTGGTTGTGAGGAGTTGGACTTTAGATTTTTTGACAATTGTAGTACCCTCGTGTGTCATTTCTAATATATCCCAAGTTTGCTTTGCAGTATCACAGGATATGATTCTTTTGAACTCATCTGGTGATAGTGCGCAAGTGATTACATTTAGTGCTTTTACATTAGCACTACTATCATTTTTCTGAAGGGTAGTCCAAGAGAAATAAGGAGTTACTCTCATTGATTTTGAACCATCGATACTAGTCACTTTAGTGGTAGGTGGGTTCCATTCAGTCACTATGGCTTGTCACACACTCTCATCCATTGATTTGAGGAAGATCCTCATCCTAGCTTTCCAATAGGTAGAGTTGGAGCCATCAAAGGGTGGAGGCCTAGTGACTGAAAGGCTATCAAAATTTGACATCTTATATAAAGCTTAGATCGTTAGCTCAGGAATTAAATCTAAATAAGAAAGAGAGCTATTAGGCTCTGATACCACTTGAAATGGCCAAGTTATATGTCCTAGAGGGGGGGGGGGGGGGGTGAATAGGACTATGCCAAATTTAAAATAAATACAGCGGAAATAAAGAAAGAGAGATAGCCAAATAAATAAATCAATACACAATGCGGAATGCAATCTTAAAATACACCAACTGTTAATAAACAGCCACACAACTACTCCACTCCTCATATCCTCACACAAGGGATATTAGCGTTCACTATCAAAGATAGGTTTTCCAGGTTCACCCAAAACCTTCACAATTGTATCTTTCTCTGTGGGCTTACATAATTAAAAAAAAAACCCCTCTTCTGAGTTTTCCTGGCTCTCCTCAAATAACTAATACAATGAGATTTTTCTGGCAAATCCCAAAAGAAAACCAAATGATATTAAATTACTTAAAGGTAAAATACCTGAATTTCTACTTCATTGTAGCAGCACAGAAGAACCAAGTTGGAGTAAATATTTGAATGTCAAAGTTCAATGTCCAATACTCACTTTATAATGGTTCTAGGTTCTAATAGATTTTAAATCAAACCAAATGGGGCTAGCTCTAATTGATTTTGATTCCAGAAAAAGAAAAAATGAAACTTCCACTTTTTCAGATCAAATTGGAATATAAGAAACAAAATCAATTTGAAAAGATAAAGAAAGAGAATATTAAACATGCACACTTAGCTTAAATGGAGCAAAGACTTATCTCTCAGAAGGCTGAATTAAATTAGCTTGAATTTCATATTTTATTCTGAGATTCGTGCTCTATTTATAGGTGAGCAAATCACATCTTCGACTGGTCTAAAGATCTTTACGACCGGTCATAGAACCAACAGATATTTGAAAATTTAGGCACGATAAGATCTAGCGGTTTCACGACTGGTCGTAGGTAGTCTATGATTGGTCGTAGGTTTCTCATGACTAGTCGAAGCTAGCCGAATTTCAATACTGTACTTTGAGTCGTAGGACTACGACTGGTCGAAGCAACATTCGACACTGTTCATATGACTAGTCGAACAGTCCCTAAGACTAGTCGAAGCCTAACAGAAAATTTCTAAATTTTGCAACAAACTTATGACTGATCCAGGAAATTCTTAGACAGGTCGAAGCAGTGCTAGGACTAGTCGAACAAAGTCTAAGACTAGTCTTAGAACCGACTAAACTCACTTATATAAAACATATGAATTATGTATTCTAAATGGCCAACTCTAAAGGTCAACCTAAGGTCAGTCATACCTCAATAGTGAAGTAAGGACATTGAAACTTAGAGACGAGTGACCTTTGAAAGTAATGAAGCTTGAAGTCTTGATGTAGCTCAAACTTGAAAGCTTCTTGAGATCTTAAGGTTGAACTTGAAAGCTTCTTGAGATCTTGACTTGAACTTGAAAGCTTCTTAACAGTGTCTTTGGCACCACAAATTTGACAACAAAAAGGGGCTACAAACTATAGCACTTACAATATGGATGCCAGATACAACTAAATGCATAATATGAGCCATAAAAGAGGTCAGCTCAGTCTTATTCCCTGAGCGAGGATAGACATTCGAAATAAAAATACGATGCAAGACCTTGTATCTGGGCAACATATATTTGGAACTGAGCGTAGTACCGCCGTTCTATTCTGCATTCATGTTACAAAGAACTCTCGTAATCAATTATTTAGCATTTTCAAAAGATTTAGATTACAAAGTGGATATGGGTATGTCGTCATCAACAACAGATATATTCATGATTGCTAAAATTAAATGATGGTCTACCGCAATTGGACCTTCTCTAGTTGACACAGTAAATGTTAAATCTTCTAGAGACTCAATAATGCAAGCATATATGGCCTAGGCAATGGATCGGTATGCAAGACCGCCCTAAGATAGTATGTTTTCCCAACCTATAGCTTGAAGGAGAGGGATAATGTTGAAGTGCTCAAGATGATCAACAATGACAACACACTCAACAATAACATTTCTAAGACGAAAATCCCACACATACTCGTGATCCTCTTCGGGAGGCCAAAGGTGATGCACGGTAATGGGTGTGGAAAAGGATGAAGAGGGACCACGAGTGGTTCTTTTCCTATTTCTTCTGTCCATTGCAACAAGAAAAGAAAGAAACGAAAGATTGCAAAAAGAAATGAAAGGATTCCAAGCAAATTGGATTTTAAGGAAAAAATCCTTTCAAACCACCATAAATCTTCAAACAAGAAGCAAAATCAAGATTAAGAATGATCAAAGAACTTAAATCCACTAAGAAATAAAAAATGAAGCACTAACCGGAGAGTAATCGAGAGATGGGTTCGACCAATCGTGGTTGGGCTTGATGGAGAAGAAGAAAGAAATGAAAAAAGTGATATTTTTCCCAAATAAAAACACATTTCATGAGTTTCATGACTGGTCGTGTACATACTCAACCGGTCGTGCCACGACTAGTCAAGTGTGTACTCGACTGGTCGTGTAACACTAAAAATGTGCAATTTTACATATATTTAAATTTTAAAAAAATGTAAAATAATATATACATACATTATGATATAAATGAGCACAAATCATCAGTTCATATTGCACATACTGAGATCAATTTTTAACTTTGCAAATTGATTTTTGTCGAGCGATTTTGTGAATATGTCAGCTAGTTGATTCTCAGTCTGAATATATTTTAATGAAATTATCTTTTCTTCAACCAATTCACGAATATAATGATACCTAATGTCAATGTGCTTGGTTCGTGAATGCTAAATAGGATTTTTAGAAATATTAATTGCGCTTGAATTATCACAATATAACATTATAGATTCTTGCGCAATCCCATAATCACTTAGCATTCTCTTCATCCATACTAGCCGAGTGCATGCATTACCTATAGCAATATATACAGCCTCAGCAGTGAAGAGCGATACCGAACCTTGTTTCTTACTTAACCAGGAAACTAGACAGTTCCTGACATAGAAACAACCACCGCTGGTCAATTTACGATCATCAATGTTACTAGCCCAATTAGCATCCGTGTAACCAACTAATAGCACACTAGTATCATATGGATACCAGAGACCAAGATTAGCTAAACTGGCGACATATCATAAAATTTGCTTAACAGCAATCAAGTGGGACTCTTTAGGGTCGGATTGATATCTGACATAAATTCCAATGCTAAAAACAATATCAAGTCAACTCGTAGTTAAATAAAGTAAACTTCCTATCATACTGCGATACAACTTAAGATCCACACTCTTACTTGTTGAATCCTTAGAGAGTTTCGGAGTGGCACTCATTGGAGTATCAAAATTTTTTCCACTCTTAAATCCGAACCTTTTAACTAAGTTCAGAGCATATTTATTTTGAGAGATGAAGAATCCATTAGGAAGTTGTTTGACTTGTAACCCTAAGAAATAATTTAGTTCTCCAACCATGCTCATTTTGAATTTGGACTTCATAATATTTGCAAACTCAACAGTCATATTAGTACAAGTAGATCCATAGATAATGTCATCAACATAGATTTGTACTATTAAAATATGATCATTATGTTTCTTAACAAATAATGTTTATCTACACTCCCCATAACAAACTCGTGAATTAACAAGAATTTAGTTAATTTCTCGTACCATACCCTAGGAGCCTATTTCAAACCATAAAGTGCCTTTTTTAGCCGATAAACATGATTAACATACTTAGGGTCTTCAAAACCCTTTGGTTGTTCAACGTATACTTCTTCATGCAAATCACCATTTAAAAATGCACTCTTAACATCCATTTGATATATTTTGAATTTTTTAAAACACGCAATGGATATAACTGGTTTAATTAATTCAAGACGAGCTACTGGGGCAAAGGTTTCATCATAGTCAATACCTTCAATTTGGGTGTATCATTATACAACTAGCCTAGCCTTGTTTCTAATTATGTTACCAAATTCATTAGACTTATTCTTGAAAATCCATTTTGTTTCAATAATATGTTTATTAGTTGGTCTTGGAACTAAATACCAAACATCATTTCTCACAAACTGATTGAGCTCTTCTTGCATAGCTACAATCCAATTTTCATCAGTAAGGGCTTCTTTTACATTAGTCGGTTCCATCTAAGATATAAAGCACATGTAGTTCCACATATCTTTTAATTGTTTACGAGTGCATACACCGGTGAGAGGATTTCCAAGGATTTGATCAGTATGATGATCTTTATTTATTCGTAGTTCAGTGTTATTTTTATTAGATGAAGAGTCTAGTTTATCAATTAGAAGAACCTCATCATCTTCTGAACTTGAGACATGTGTATTCAAATGATCATTAATGGCCACATTAATAGATTCGTGTATTACACCGGTCCTCTTGTTAAGTACCCAATATGCTCGACTATTTAGAGCAAACCCTAAAAATATCCCTTCATCACTTTTGGTGTTAAATTTACCCAGATTTTCTTGGTCACGCAAGATATAGCATTTACTGTCGAAAACTCAAAAGTATTTGACAGAAAGATTCTTATCAAACCACATCTCATAAGCCATTTTATTATTTGATTTTCTAATATAAACATGGTTAATTATATAACAAGCAGTATTTACGGCTTCAACCCAGAGATTTTTAAGAAGCTTCATACTATTTAACATTATATTTGTTATTTCTTGAAGCACCCTATTTTTCCTTTCCACTACCCCACTTTGTTATGGTGTTTTGGGAGCAGAATATTCATGTGATATTCCTTGGTCACTACAAAATTTCTCAAAACTGCTATTTTCAAACTCAGAACCATGATCATTATGGATCTTAGTGACTCGTAACGCTTTTTCATTTTGTATACGTTTAAGTACCCTTTTCACTTCGTCGAGAGTTTCAGATTTCTCTATTAAGATGACTACCTGTAAAGCCCGTGTCCTAGATCGTACCATTCCGTGGACTTCCGCGGTCTTCCCAGTCAAATTTCGGCAACCTTAGACCCTTAACCGGTATTTTCACGCGACCCTGTGTCACACGCCATCAACCTATATCGACTCAACACAAGACTTGTACCCTAGTGACCGCGCCATCGCCACGGTTCCGATGCGCATCTCGCGCACCGATCCGATACTCTGGCTAGGAGTTGTGGGCCAGCGTTCGGTGCGAGGAAAACGCCGCGCATGCGAATTACGAGAGAATCTCTACGAGATGTCACCTCAATCAATCAATCAATCCATCCCATCATGTCAAGTACATGTCAAGTACACCATCACCTCTCACCCTTCCCCAAGTAACCCCAAAGTCAAAAAGTTCTTACACCACCCATTCCTTTCTTACACCAAAAATCACAAAAGTCAAAAAGTTCTTACACCCATCACTCACCACATCAACACATCCATCACTCATCTCTCTCTCTCTCTTTACAACCCTCACTCTCTCACTTTTTCAAACTCATTTCCAAACAACCAAAATACCATACTTCCAAACCTCTCAAGCCCTCCAAGAGAGCCATAAGTGTGGCCCACTTTCCTACCCTTTCATCTCCCATCTCAACCATCTAAACCTCATCTCCTCCATTGGAATCAAAGCTAAGGAGCTACGGAACCCTGGGGTGCAAGAAGAAGCCGGTGGGTGATTGTGGATGTTTGTCTTTTATCTTTTTTAATTTTAATGGTCCACATATGTGGGACCCACCTTGATGTATGCTTATATTCAAGAGGGGCCCATAGTGGCGGGGCCCCTCCGATATTGTCGATGTCTCCCACTTTCTCTCTCTCTTTCTATGATTATGGCTCACCTAATATATGTTTATCATCCATGCCATCTACTGGTGGACCCCATCTATATGGGACACCATAATTTTTTTATGTCATCCCAACCATCCATAGGGGGCCCACCTTGATGTGGCTAGAGTGGGGTGTGGCTGTCAGTGAAGTGTGATCTGACGTGGGCCCACCCAGCTCCATGGTTCAGGTGGCAGGCCAAGTGAAAGATGCCTCGTTTCAACATAGGGGGTCTTGGTATTGATCCTGTTGAGGTGGCTAACATGGAGTGCGTGCTGACATGAGTGTGTATTAACATGGAGTGTGTGCTGACATGAGTGTGTATTGACATGGGGGTGGACTGACGGTGGGGTCCATGGGACCCACCCATGTCATCCATCCATTTTGGTGGGCCACACCATACCATATGTGTTTTATCTGAACCGTCCACCACCCTTGGACGGTGGGGCTCATGTCTGTGTGGCCCTCCTTGGGGCGTGTGCACGCTTAGGTCCATCGCTCAACTGGCAAACTGAGTGGAGATACCACGATGCAACGCTGGGGTCTTGGCATTCCCTAGTAAGGGTGGCTGTCACCTAAAGTGGGACCCAGATCCCTAGTTCCAGAGGTAGCCTGGGTGAGAGATACCTCATTTCAACGCTGAGAAGGTGGGCCCGTGGGATTCATCCGCACTGTCCATCCATTTGGAGTGGGCCCCACCATCACGTACATGTGGTGTCCACCGTACTTGGATGGTGGGACCCACCCCACGTGTGGGGCTTCCTTGACGCAAGTGACTGTCCAGGCTGTGGATGGCCTAGACGTTGTTGTTTTATATAATATAATATATAGTATATATTTTATATATATTATATATTATATATTATATATATTATATCATGTATATGAGATGGTGGGTCCTACGTGGGACCCACCTCACCCTTTAATGCTTAAAAGCTGCTCAGCAGTAGCAACTTTATAAAAAACATAATAAATGTATATTATATATAATATATTATATGCTTTGTGTATAGAACGGTGGGCCCTACTTGGACCCACCTCTGCCTCTTTCAGGAAGCAACAACCTGTCTATTTCTGTTGTGCACAGCAGTAGGTGGACCCCACCACCAGCTGCTGTACACAGCATCGAGTTTAGTAGGTCCCACCTGTTCCATCCACGCCATCTATCTATAGGACCCACCATGATGCATGTGTTGTATCTATGTCGTTCAACCATTTGTGAGATTACTATACGGCACAGGCAAAAGAATGGGTCAAATCTAAAGTTTAAGTGGACCACACCATTTCAATAATGAACCGTGACATCCACCGTTCAAAACTTCTATGGCCCACCATAGTTCCCATATTGTTTCCACTTCACTTATCTCTACATTAACTTGTGATTAGGTCAGATCTCAAACATATAAGGGTGGCCCCAAATTGATATACCTTTGGCCCATTTGACTAGGCCCGATACAATGTACTTGGGGCCCAGTTGGTTAGACAAATGTGATATACGAGGACCATTGTTGAGGCCCACCTTGATATGTATGAAGCCCATATGATTAGGCCCATCTTGATGTAGTTATGGCCCATCCATTGAGGCCCACCTGATATACATAAGGCCCATGTTATGTGGCCCATTTGTTGTATCTAAGGATCATGGGTCGAGGTCCAATTGGATGTACACAAGTCCATTACAACGTGTGACTCTACCGTGGTTTGTGTAATGATGTTTATGACGGTCATGCCTTGGGAGCAAATGTTGGTTTGACGTCCACATTGTAAGAATAATGTTGGTTAAATGTCCGTATTATAATTCTCCCTAGGGCCCATTGTTAGGCCTATACTTGTAGGCTGTCTAGGCCCATCCTCGTCATGAACAATGTCCATCACCATATAACATGTTTAGTATAGTTCCATGATTCATGATCATACACATCATATGTATGCTTGATATGAGAAGTGACTGATCATAGCATATGCCTTCGGGCAAATTATTTAGGGGCTCCCAAATAGGCGGTGTTGCCCTACATGAGCACACGATGCTCGTAGGAATGCTGTATAACTGGATAGTGTGATTCATGCATTCGCATTGTGTGATATGGTTACTATATGCCCTAGTGACATCAGGGTCGTAGCCTCCACAGACGTATCGTGGTTGGCAGGATTGGATACTAGAAATCTTGTTCTACATGGCGTGCTATAGATATCCCTGGGTGAAAGTTCCTGAACCCTTATGGTACCAGGAGGTTGCTCTAATGTCTAGACTGAGTGGGTGAATGAGCGCCGAGTGCCGAATACCGTGAGGCTGCGCTTTCCACTGTGTCATGGTCGGTTGGAAGGGGGTGTGGCAATCTGGTTTGGAGTGTACTAGACCCCAGTGATATTCCAGAGTTGAGATATATTGATATGTGGACTAGATGAGGATTCGCATGCTTGAGTTGCATTTCGCATCGCATGGCCTTAGTATGGCCGACATTATTCATGTCTTGCACCGCATGGCCTTAGTACGGTTAATAGCATTCATGGATTCATCAGCATTTTCTTCATTACTCTGATACTGCATAATTATATTACTACCTTATGAACACACTTACACCACCCTCTAAGCTTTCTATAAGCTTATGCACGACCGTTACATGTAAGTGACGTTGGAGCGCAGCAGCGCTGAGGCAGGAGCGCTTTGTAGATCATCTTGGAGCTTTTTGTTCATTATCATTGTATTTCCCTTTATGCTCATTGTACTTGTAAGGTTTTTTATCATAGTGGAAATGTGATGGAGTTTTTTATTGTTATTTGTGGGTTATGCCTTTGGTTATGCTTTTACGAATCAAATTGACATTGGAAATCCTCCTCGTAGCATCCCATGATTGGAACCTGTCTAATGGGCACCGGGAGCCGAGAATGGGGTTCTCGGAGGCTGTCGGCGCCGAATTTGGTGATCGAGAATTTTGTGAGCCCAGTTTCTGAGTTTGTGGCGTGACAGAAGTTGGTAATAGAGCATAACTTGGGAATAACCAAAAATAACATTACATGTTTGCTATGAATGATTAAGTCTCGAAGTTCGGATAGCCTAGCGATCTTTTATTTCAGACCCTTAACGTGCGTGCCTTCAAGAGTTTTCAAAGTGATAGGTGCCTTCGATCTTTCCTATAGGAATGCCGCCACACAGGAGAGTGACCCGATCGACTCCTGCTCCACCACCTGGGACTCCCGCACTACCACCTACGATCCTTGTTCCACCACCATAGATTCCTACTGCCCAGCCTGAGGATGTTACTCCTCTACCAAAGGTTCCTACTACCCATCCTGAGGATGTTGCTCCTCTGTTAGAGACCGGTGCGGATCCAACTGTATCCGTGAGTGCCTCCCAGTTACAGCAAATGTTGCAGGCTGTGATTGCCGCACTTCAGGGGTAGAGCAGGCACCCCGTTGTTTCACTTGCCCAGGCCGAGCAGGAGCGCGCGAGTGCCCTCCTTCGAGAGTTTCGATGACTCGATCCCCCGCATTTTCAGGGTGAACCAGACCAGTCAGTAGCTAAGAGATGGCGCACCATGTGGAGAAGATATTCGATACGATGGGATGCACGACTGAGCGGTGAGTCTGATTAGCCATATTTCTTCTCCATGGTGAGGCTGAGCGAGGGACATCAGTCTCCCGAGCAGCAGGCATTGATTTTACGTGGACATGGGAGGACTTTGTTGATCAGTTTGACCGACAGTGTTTTCCTAATCACATCTGACGACAGCAAGCGTTGGAGTTCAAGGCCCTGGTGCAGGGTGATATGACAGTGGCTCAGTACGTAGCTCGTTTTGTAGCACTGTCCAGATTTGTACCATACCTGGTAAATGATGAGGAGTGGAGAGCCCATCGCTTCGAGGATGGCTTACGTTACGGTCTTCGAGACTGTGTTATTGGGCATGAGCTCCCAACTTTCAAGGGAGTGGTACGGAAGGCCCAGATTTTTGAGGCTGAGTGGGCCGGTTCTCAATCTGATCGCGGTCAGAGGAGAGACCTAAAGAGGCAGGCTCCTTCCACTGATTCCCAGCAGGGTCGACCACATCAGAGGCGGACAGGTCGCCCAGCCTTCCAAGCGCTAGCAGTACCTCCAACACCACCTCCAAGGCAATTCACCGGCTCTTATTTTAGGTGTGGTGCGATGGGGCACCGTATGTGGGAGTGTCCTTGCCCCCAGCAGCAGCAGCAGCCTAGAGGTCCACAGCAGCCTCCACCATAGCAGCAACAGAGACCCCTACAGCAGCAGCGACAGTAGCCCCCACCACCGAGGCCACCTCAGCAGCAACATCAGCACCAGCCTCCGAGACCACAACAACAGAGGCAGCAATTTGAACCACCTTAGTGACAACAGCAGCAGCAGCATGCTCAGAGAGGACAGGCACCTCCCCAGCCAGCTTAGGCTAGGTTTTATGCGGCTCAGCAGGACCCATAGTCGTCCGGAGGAGTCGTTGAGGGTATACTTTTAGTATCTGCATGCATTGCACGTGTGTTATTTGATTCTGGTGCATCGCATTCTTTTGTGGCCGAGAGTTTTTGCCGATCGACTGGTTTGCCATTGGAGTCTGCTCGTGAGGGCTTGTCAGTATCGACTCCCTTGGGAAAGACTGTAGTGTTGGGCCAATTTTGCTCGTCTTGCCCTGTTCTGGTTGGGGATATCTTTTTGCCTGCTAATCTATTTGCATTGCCGATGTCCGAGTTCGACGTCATCCTGGGTATGGATTGGCTTGCTGAGTACCATGCCATATTGGATTGCTCCGCGAGGATAGTCACGTTTTGTATACCTGGCTTGCCGCAGTTCTAGTTCATTACTGAGCCCAGAGGAGAGTCGTTGTCTTATTTGGTGTCATGTGCCATAGAGGAGCCCATAGCGGTGAGCATCGATCAGTTGCCTGTGGTTTGCGATTTTCCCGATGTGTTCCAGGAGATTTCAGGATTACCGCCTCACCGACACACCGAGTTTCAGATTGATCTCGTACCCGGTACCGTGCCTATTTCGAAGGCCCCGTACCATATGGCACCTTTGGAGTTGTGAAAATTACAGAAGCAGTTGGACGAGTTGCGTGAGTTGGGCTTTATCCGTCCGAGCAGTTCACCATGGGGAGCACCGGTACTATTCGTGAAGAAGAAGGATGGCTCATTGAGGCTCTGCGTAGACTACCGCGAGCTCAACAAAGTCACGATCAAGAACAAGTACCTGCTCCCGAGGATTGATGATTTGTTTGATCAGCTGCAGGGTGCACAGTTCTTTTCGAAGATTGACTTGCGTTCCGGTTATCATCAGATTCGGGTCCGAGAGGAGGACATTCCGAAGACAGCATTCAGGATGCGTTATGGTCATTTCAAGTTTCAGGTCATGTCCTTCGGACTGACCAATGAACGAGGTCTTCCGCCCTTATCTCGATCAGTTCGTTGTAGTCTTCATCAACGACATTCTGATCTATTCGAGGACCCGTGAGAAGCATGAGTAGCATTTGGAGGTTACGTTGCAGACCCTCCGCGCACACCAGTTATATGTGAAGCTGGAGAACTGCGAGTTTTGGCAGGAGGAGGTGAAGTTCCTCAGTCACGTGGTGACGAGGGAGGGCATCGCAGTGGATCCTCGAAGGTTGAGGTAGTACGTCAATGGGGCCAGCCCACGAACGCGTCCGAGATCCGCAGTTTCCTTAGTTTGGTGGGCTACTATCGGCAATTTATTGAGAGCTTCTCTCATATTGCAGCCCCGCTGACCAGGTTAACTCAGAAGGGCGCGGAGTTTATTTAGAATGACGCCTACAAGAGAGCATTTATGGAGTTAAAGTACCGCCTCACATCTGCTCCTGTCCTCACTCTTCCTTCTGGGAGTGATGGATTTATTATATTCACCGATGCCTCGCATATTGGTTTGGGTGTTGTCCTGATGCAGTACAGGAGACCAGTGGCCTTTGCGTCTCGTCAGCTCAAGGTCCATGAGCTGAACTACCCCATGCATGATTTAGAGTTGGCTACAGTTGTCTTTGCACTGAAGGTGTGGAGACACTATCTCTATAGGGTTAGGTTCGAGCTCTTCTCCGACCACAAGAGCTTAAAGTACCTCTTCTCGCAGTCTGAGTTAAACATGAGGCAGAGGCACTAGATGGAGCTCCTGAAGGACTATGACTTCGATCTTCAGTACTACCCGGGTAAGATAAACGTGGTGGCGGATGCCCTCAGCCGTCAGCCACCAGGCCTGGTGGCGCATATGATGATTCAGGAGTAGCGAATGCTTGAAGATATAGCAGAGTATGACTTCGAGTTTGGTCTGCAGTCTTCTATCGTACAGTTATCGAGCCTGTCGATTCAACCCTCTCTTGTCGCGAAGGTAATTAAGGCTCAACAGACAGACGAGTCATTACAGGATTACCGAGAAGAGGCAGCATTTGAGAGTCAGGCAGATTGACAGATTGGTACAGATGGTGGACTTCGCTTCAGAGGTCGATTATGTGTCCCGGATATTCCTGAGTTACGCAGAGATCTTATGACCGAGGCACATCGATCGCGATTTTCTATCCATCCTGGCTCGACGAAGATGTACCGTGACATGAGGCGACAGTATTTTTGGGCGGGGATGAAGCACCAGATCGCTAGTTTTGTGGCCGAGTGTGATACGTGTCAGCGTGTCAAGGCCGGTCATCAGAGACCCCCTGGTCTATTGCAGCCGTTGAGTGTCCCGATGTGGAAGTGGGAGCACGTGTCGACAGATTTCATTATGGGCTTGCCGAGGACTCAACGTGGTCATGACGCCATTTGGGTCATCGTTGATCGTCTAACGAAGTCGGCACATTTTCTTCTGATTCGTGCGACTTGGCCTTTGGACCGGCTTGTGAGGTTATTCGTCGAGGAGATTGTGAGGCTGCAGGCGTTTCAGTCTCGATCGTTTCTGACCGAGACCCGAGGTTCACGTCTCAGTTTTGGGGGAGCTTCCAGAGAGCGATGGGGACTGATTTACAGCTCAGCACCGCATACCATCCACAGACCGGTAGCCAGACCGAGAGGGTCAACCAGATCCTTGAGGATATGCTTCGGGCCTGCACGATTGACTTCCGGGGTAGCTGGGATGAGCATCTGCGATTGGCTGAGTTCGCATACAATAACAGCTATCAGGCGACCATCGGCATGGCTCCTTTTGAGGCACTATATGGCAAACCATGCAGATCACTGAGTTGTTTGACTGAGGTTGGAGAGCGTCATCTCCTAGGTCCCAAGCTTGTGTAGGAGACATCAGAGGCTATCAATATCATTAAGCAGAGGATGCGCATAGCTCAGAGCTGACAGAAGAGTTTTTACTGATCGTCGACGTCGTCCCTTGGAGTTTGATGTGGGGGACCATGTATATCTCAAGGTCTCGCGTAGTTCGATTTGAAGTGAAGGGCAAGCTTGCCCCGAGATTCATAGGACCTTTTGAGATCATTGGGCGTGTTGGCGCCGTGGCCTATCGGCTTGCCTTGCCATCTCAATTGTCTGGCGTCCACAACGTTTTCCATGTCTCTATGTTGAGGAAGTGTGGGTTAGACATTGTTCCTGTTATTGATTGGGAGTCGTTAGAGGTTCGGGAGGATGCTTCCTATATTGAGCAACCAGTTCGTATCCTTGATCGGAAGGAGCAGGTCCTCCGGACTAAGGTTATTCCGTTGGTGAAGGTTCAGTGGGGTCACCATTCTATTGAGGAGGTTTCTTGGGAGCTCGAGGCTGAGATTCGAGAGCACTATCCCCATCTTTTTTATGATTCATTGTGTTATATTTTGTATGTTATCTATGATTTTATATAGTGATGCTATATTTCTTCTTCCTCATGAGTTATGACTAGTTGCAATGATTGTGTAAATTTTGAGGACAAAATTTTTATTAGGAAGGGAGAGCTGTAAAGCCTGTATCCTAGACCGCACCATTCCGTGGACTTCTGCGGTCTCCCCGGTCAAATTCTGGTAACCTTTGACCCTTAATCGGTATTTGCGCATGACCCTGTATCACACGCCATCAACCTATATCGACTCAACTTAAGACTTGTACATTAGTGACTGCGCCATCGCCGCGATTCCGATGCCGCGTCTCGCACGCCGATCCGATACTCTGGCTAGGAGTTGTGGGCCAGCATTCGGTGTAAGGAAAATGCCACGCGTGCGAATTAGGAGAGAATCTCTACGAGATATCACCTCAATCAATCAATCAATCCATCTCATCATGTCAAGTACATGCCAAGTACACCATCACCTCTCACCCTTTCCCAAGCAACCCCAAAGTCAAAAAGTTCTTACACCACCCATGCCTTTCTTACACTAAAAACACAAAAGTCAAAAATTTCTTACACCCATCACTCACCACATCAACACATCCATCACCCATCTCTCTCTCTCTCTTTACAACCCTCACTCTCTCACTTTTTCAAACTCATTTCCAAACAACCAAAGTACCATACGTCCAAACCTCCCAAGCCCTCCAAGAGAGCCACAAGTGTGGCCCACTTTCCTACCCTTTCATCTCCCATCTCAACCATTCAAACCTCATCTCCTCCATTGAAATCAAAGCTAAGGAGCTAAGGAAGCCTGGGGTGCAAGAAGAAGCCGGTTGGTGATCGTGGATATTTGTCTTTTATCTTTTTTTATTTTAATGGTCCACATATGTGGGACCCACCTTGATGTATGCTTATATTCAAGAGGTGCCCATAGTGGCGGGGCCCCTCCGATATTGCCGATGTCTCCCTCTTTCTCTCTCTCTTTCTATGATTATGGCCCACCTAATATATGTTTATCATCCATGCCATCTACCGGTGGACCCCATCTATGTGGGACACACCATGATTTTTTCTATGTCATCCCAACCATCCATAGGAGGCCCACCTTGATGTGGCTAGAGTGGGGTGTGGCTGTCAGTGAAGTGTGATCTGACGTGGGCCCACCCAGCTCCATAGCTCAGGTGGCTGGCCAGGTGAAAGATGCCTCGTTTCAACACAGGGGGTCTTGATATTGATCCTGTGGAGGTGGCTAACATGGAGTGCGTGCTGACATGAGTGTGTACTAACATGGAGTGTGTGCTGACATGAGTGTGTATTGACATGGGGGTGGATTGACGATGGGGTCCATGGGACCCACCCACGTCATCTTCCATTTTGGTGGGCCACACCATACCGTATGTGTTTTATCTGAACCGTCCACCACCCTTGGACGGTGGGGCCCATGTCTGTGTGGCCCTCCTTGGGGCGTGTGCACACTCAGGTCCATGGCTCAACTGGCAAACTGAGTGGAGATACCACGTTGCAACACTGGGGTCTTGGCATTCCCTAGTAAGGGTGGCTGCCACCTGAAGTGGGACCAGATCCCTAGTTCTAGACGTAGCCTGGGTGAGAGATACCTCGTTTCAACGCTGAGAACGTGGGCCCGTGGGATTCATCCGCACCGTCCATCCATTTGGAGTGGGCCCCACCATCACGTACGTGTGGTGTCCACCGTACTTAGATAGTGGGACCCACCCCACGTGTGGGGCCTCCTTGACGTCAGTGACTGTCCAGGCCGTGGATGGCCTGGACGTTGTTGTTTTATATAATATAATATATAGAATATATTTTATATATTATATATATTATATCATGTATATGAGATGGTGGGTCCTACGTGGGACCCACCTCACCCTTTAATGCTTAAAAGTTGCTCAGCAGCAGCAACTTTATAAAAAAACATAATAAATGTATATTATATATAATATATTATATGGTTCTTTTTAAGATTTAAGGACTGAAAATTTTTAGTCGTTTTAGAAATATTTTGATTCAAACTTTTCCCTTTTGAGTTAAAAGACTATCCTTTAATAAATTTAGGTGGAGTATTCTTATATTTGGGAGGAATATTTTTATCATAACCCAATCCATATCGATCACCACATTTTCTAGATCCGGATACGAGTTTTTCTAATTTAGGGTCACCTTGGGCATACCTCCATGGGTCCTTCAAACTCAAAAGTGAAGAGACTTCTAGTTTTAGGTTTTCATTTTCAGATTTTGAGTTTCAACTTGGGACGTTTTGAAATCTAAGTCACACTTAGTTTTTTCAAAGCAATCTAAAAGGTGTGATTTTTCCAAAACCAGATTATCAAAATTTTCTTTCAATTTTAAAAACTTTTCTTTCTATAGTTTTAATTTAACAGCTATTTTACAACTTTCCCTATATAGGGCATCATAAGCATCCTGAAATCTTCTTCATTCTCATGATAACTTCCCAAATTTTCTTCACTGGTTGTATGATTATCTAAGAAAGTGAACTTGGCTAGAGTCATTAAGGCTTTAACATCATTAACCGACTCGGTTTTAGAATCTTCTAACTCAAAAGAGACTTCAGAGCAGGAAGATTCATCCCATGTAGCCAACATACCTTTCTTTTTAAGTTTGTCCTTTTTAGGACATTTGTTCCCTAGATGCCCATATTCATGGCAATTGTAGCATTGGTTGTCTTTTAAAGATTTCTAATTTTTTTATCTTGATCTTTTCTTTTCAATAGGTTTTTGAACATCAACCCTCTTTTTACTTTTGAAAATCTTGTAAAAAATTTTAGCTGGCCATATCATCTTCAGAATTTTCTAAATTAGAATTTCTATTTTCATGAGACATGCTTTTAAAAGACTTAAGGGCGATAGATTTACCTTTCAGAGCTTTAAAGTTTAACTCATAGGTTTGTAAAGAATCAACCAGTTCTTTAACCTGCATATGGTTTGTATCACGAAGTTCCTGAATGGCCGTGACTTTTGAATTAAACCTTTCAGGTAGTGAGCTTAGTATCTTTGCACAGACTTGGATTTCTGGGATGTTATCTCCAAGACCCCACATGGAGTTGACTATGTCATTCAAATTAGTATAGAAGTCCATGAATATTTCACTTTCTTCCATACGTATTTCCACAAACCTAGTGGTGAGGATTTGTAGTTTAGATTTCTTGACAGTAGTCATACCCTCATGTGTCATTTCTAAGATATCCTAGGCTTGTTTCGCAGTATCACAAGATATAATTCTTTTGAATTCATCTGGTGATAGTGCGCAAGTAATTGCATTTAAAGCCTTGGCATTGGCACTACTCTCAGTTCTCTGAAGAGTGATGCAAGTGCTATAAGGAGCAACCCTTGGAGATTTAGTTCCATCAAGGCCTAGAACTTCAATAGTAGGTGGAGTCCATTTAGTTACTGTGGCTTGCCACACATTCTCATCAAGAAACCTCAAGAATATTCTCATTTTGGCTTTCCAATAAGCATAATTAGAGCCATCAAAAGGTGGAGGCCTAGTTATAGAAAGGCTATCAAAATTTGACATCTTAAAAGCTCAGATCGGTTAACTCAGGAATTAAATCCAAATAAACAAGCTATTAGGCTCTGATACCACTTGAAAAGGCTGAGCTATATGTCCTAAAGAGGGGGGGTGAATAGGACTATACTAAATAAAAATTAATAAGTGAAATATAGACAACAGATAGCCAAAAAGAATGCAAATAACAAAAGAAAATAACAACCTCAAAAATCAAGTATTGAGAGGTTGATACAAATTGGTTCTAAGGACAACCTAGCACCAAAAACCAATGGTTTATGGCAGGACAACCTTACTAGAACGTGGGTGAGTATCAAAAACACAAACTCAAGAGGATATGAAAGAAATAGAAACTAATCTATTACAACATTCACCACACAATGCTGAAATATAAAGATTACAACATTCACATCCACAAATACATGCCACAATCTTAAACCATAAAAGATAAAGAAATAAATCACACATACACCAAATACAGAGAATTATAATGGTTCGCTCGTGTGTACACCAACTGTTAATAAACAGCCACACAACTACTCCACTCCTAATATCCACTCCCTCGGAATATTAGCGTTCACTAATTAAAATAGGTTTTTTAAATTTCACCTAAAACCTTTACTATTGTGTCTTTAGATGGGCTTACACAATTCAAAAAACCCCTCGCTCTGAGATTTTTCTAGATCACCTTAGATAAAACCAAAATAGAGATTTTCTAGAACAATCTCACAAACCAGAAATGAATTAAATTACAGAAAAAGTAAAAACTTATCCTTATGACGATTCTAAAGTAGTCCGGTAGAACCAACTTGATGACGACGTAGATGTTCAACGTTCAGTCTCACAAGTGTATAGGGTTCTAAGTTTAGATGATTTTTAATTAAATCAGCAAGGGCTTTGTATTGATTTTGATATCCAGGAAGGGTAAATCAAATATCCCTTTTCAAAATGAGAATGAAATAGAGAATCAAAATAAAAAACAAGAGCTACTTTAAAGAATCTTAAATATGCACAAAATAGCTAAGAATGTACTCAAAATTATCTCCGAGTGATTGCTTAAGAATGATAAGAATTGAATAAAAAAACTCTGAAATTCAAGCATTATTTATAAGTGAAATATCAGTTCGCACGACTGGCCTTTGGTTAGCTATGACTGGCCTTATCCAAACAGATTTTCAAAATTCTAACGCAATAAGATTTTTTAGCTGCACGATTGGCCTTGTGGGTCCCACGACTGGTCGAGTGGCCTGCTCGACTGGTTGTGGACACCACACGACTGGTTGTGTAGGTCTAAATTACTTGCTGGAAAACGAGTCGAGCACTGCATGACTGGTTGAGCACTATTCACATGACTGGTCGAGTAGTTTCCAGGACTGGTCGTAGACCAACAGAAAAATTTCAAAAAATCATAACAAATCCTAGACTGGTCGAGGAAATACTAGGATTAGTCAAGCAAGTGCTAGAGTTAGTCGAAAGAATAAAATTTTACACTTATAAAATGACCAAAATCACTGACCGAAAGTATAAAATGATATAATCATGATCTAAGGTTAATCTAGGTCAATCATACCTTACGTGTGAGATAGAAGATACGAACACTTAATCTATCGATCACTTCAGTAGCTTTAATTCTTGCGATCTTCAAAGCTTGAACTCGACATACCAAACATAATATTCAACTAGGTCTAGAGTTCTTGGACTTTTCTGGTTCCAGATCTTGAACCGCAATGTTCTTGAAAACTGTCTTCACTCAATATATGAAAGTCTTTACTTTCTTCTAGTTTAAAGATCACAGTAAGTTTGTCGTAGATATCGGCAAGATAGATTCACCACGAACAGAACGAACGTCGAAGATTCAATGTGAACAGATGCACAAGCTTGATACAAATCAAGATACAAACTTGAATTAGTTTGTCACACCAAAATTTGACAATACTTAGAGTTTATCAACATAGCACTTTTCATGATTCACATACTAACAATCAGAAATCCTAGCATTATTCATATAAAACAATTTGAACGTGTCTTGTAATTTAGATTAACATGATATTCAAACTTCCTCTTAATCAATTGAGTGCAAGAACTTAGGTGATAAATTACTTAGATGACTATACTTTAGTAATTCAAAATTTAATTTCTATCTTATCATCATACTCAAAACATTCTTAAATACACAACTTATCACTTTCCAAATAGATAAACATTGAAAAATTTTTAAAATTTGCTCAAAATTGAAAAAACACTGATTAGTTTACCTAATCTCCCACCCCCAACCTAAAATATACATTGTCCTTAATGTAAAAGAAATAAACATGATCTGTAAAAGAGATAACATAATTAAAGAAGAAGTGATGGAATGATATTACCCGATGAAAGAATTTTGAAGCTTTTTCCAAAGGATCTCAGCGTGAAAGTGGGTTAGCACAAGAGTTAAACCAACAAAAAGCAAACTATCTTAAAACAATGGAGAGCAAACTATCATATTCCTATGAAAGCGATAAACCTACCTATACCTCCATCAGACTAGGAGATCAATCATGGTACACAGGATCATTAAGAGGTATGGACATGTCCTCTGAATTAAATTTCTCAACAAATGGCTTTAATTAATGTCCATTGACTTTGAATTGATTGCCATTATTTAGTTTTCGAATCTCGATAGCCCCATGAGGATAAACATTGGTAATAGTGAATGCGCCGGTCCAACGAGATTGGAGTTTGCCCGAAAAGAGATGTAATCGAGAATTATACAAAAGGACCTTCTGACCTAGTGTGAATGATTTTCGAAGAATGTGTTGGTCATGAAACACTTTCATCCTATCCATGTAAATTCTAGAGTTCTTGTAAGACCCGTATCCTATACCGTACCATTCCTTAAACTCCTGCGGTCCTCTCGGTTAAATTTTGGCGACCCGCGAGCTATAATCGGTGTTTGCACATGACCCTAAGTCCATCCCATATATCTGAGTCAACTCGACCCGAAATTTATACCCTAGCGACTGCATCGTCGTCACCATTTTAACGCCATATCTTGTGCGCTAATGTTATACCCAGGCTAGGAGTTGTGGGCCCGCGTTTACTTCGAGAAAAATCCCGCACGTTGCGAATTTCAAGATAATCTCTACCAAATATCCCATCAATCAATCAAGTACATCACCCATGTCTTTCTTACCAACAAAGCATGTGTAAGACCCGTAACCTAGACCGTACCGTTCCATATACTTCCGCTGTCCTCCCGGTCGAATTTCGGCAACCCTCGACCCGTGTCTAACACTTGCACATGAACCTAAGGTGAGTCCTACATACCTGAGTTGACTCAATCCGAAACTTGTACCCTAGCGACCGTGCCATCGCTGCAGTTTCAACGCCGTGACTCGCACACCGATCTGATACCCAGGCTAGAAGTTGTGGGTCTGCGTTCATTCCGAAGAAACGCCGCGTGTTACGAATTTCGAGGGAATCTCTACGACGTGTCCCATCAATCAATCAATCCATCAATGTCAAGTACAAGCCATACCCCAAATACAACAACCCATCCCTCCTTTTCTATAAGTCAACTCTCTCTCTCCCCTCACCATTCCCTTTTTACAAATTTTCAAACAACCCATACCTTTCCTTACAACCACCACATCAACCCATCTATATTATCCCATCACCTCTTTTTCTCTCTCATTTCTCAAATCTCCCAAGCAAGAAATTCCATATGTCCAAGCTCCTCTCTCTCAAGCAACAAGTGTGGCCCACCCTCTCATCTCTCATCCCCAACAAGTGAGGCCCATTTGATGTATTGGAGGCCCATGGGTCGAGGCCCAATAGGATGTACATAAGGCCTATTGTAGTGTGATTCCACCATGGTATATGTGTTGACATTTATAACGGGCTATGCCTTGGGAGCAATGATGGTTTGATGTCCACATTGTAAAGATAATGTTGGTTAAATGTCCGCATTATGACTCTCCCTAGGGCCCATTGATAGGCCCATACTTGTAGTGTGTAGTCTGCCTAGGCCCATCTTCGTTATGAATAGAGCCTATCACCACATAATTTGTTTAGTATAAATCCATGATTCATGATCATGCGCATCATATGTATGCCTGATATCAGGAGTGACTGATCATAGCATATGCCTTCGGGCAGATTGTTTATAGGCTCCCTGATAGGCAGATTTGCCCCACATGAGTGTGCGGTATGCACAAGATTGTTACATGTCTGGTAGGGTGATTCATGCACTTGCATTTGTGTGATTGTGATTATTGGATGCCCTAGCGACATCTGGGCCATAGCCTCCACAGACACATCATGGGTGGCTGGATTGGATACCGAAAATACTGTTTCTAGCATCGGGGTGCCATAAATGTCCCTGGGTGAAAATCCCTAAACTTGATGGTACTAGAGGATGACTCCAACGTCGAGACCAAGTGGATATATGAGCGCACGAGGGCTGAATACCAGGAGGCCGCATCTCCCACTGTGTCATGGTCGGTTGGAAAGCGGTGTGGCCTTATTCGCCCAAGGGTAGGGGGCATTATTAAGCTGAGTTTGACTAGCTCATGAATGGGTCTGCTATCGATGTGCCGGATAGGTATTGGCCGACTATTGGCCAGATGGATAGTGAGGTTTCTTACACTCACTTGGACTGTGCGGCTGGGAGAAGGGCAGTGCCATTTGAAGTATACTAAACCCCAGTGATTATCCAAAATGAGAATTGTACTGATATTTGATGAGTTGTATGAGATTTGGATGAGGATTTGTATGCTTGAGTAGCATTGTGCATTGCATGGTCTTGAAATGGCCGATAGCATTCATATCTTGCACTGCATAGCCTTGGTATGGCTGCTTGCATTCATGTACTCATCAGCAAGATTCCACATTACTTTGACCTTGCAATCTGAGCACGCTCATATTACGCACACACTTACACCACACTCTAAGCTTTTTATAAGCTTATGCACGATTGATGCGTGCAGGTGACGCCAGGACGTAGCCATAGCCTCGCCGCAGTTGAAGTGTGCAGCCGAGCTTTTGGAGTTTCTATTATTATCATTATATTGTATTTCCCTTTCATACGCATTGTACTCAAAGTTTTTGATCATAGTGGATTTTGTGATGGTGTTCTTGTGGTTATTGTTCATGGGTTATGCTTATGGTTATGCTCATTACTAATCAAATCATGTTTGAAATCCTCCTTGCAGGATCCTAGGATCGGAACCTGATGTATGGGTGCCAGGAGCTGAGAATGAGATACTACGGAGGCTGTCAGTGCCGGATTCGGCAATTGGGAATTTTGTGAGCCCGATTTTTGAGTTTGGGGCATGACAGCATGTCACCCCTCTCTCTCTGATCCCCGAAGTCAACCTTCCTTGCAACAACCCATCCTTCTCTCCTTACATCCCCTCTCTCTCATTCTCCACCCATTCTCCCAAGCACCAAGAGAGAGAGCCAACGTCCAAGCTTCCCATGAGAGAGCTTAGAGTGTGGCCCACCTTCCTACCCCAAGATCTTCCATCTCCACCCTTCAATCTTCATCTTTCACCGTCAAAGGGAAAGCCTAGGAGCTAAGGAGTCCATGGAGCTTAGAAGAAGCGAAATCAGTGGGTGTTCATAGCTCTATATAGTGATTTTGATTTAGGGCCCACTTATGATGGGACCCACTTTGATGTATGTGTTGTAATCTAAGAGGGGCTCATAGCGGCGAGGTCCCTCAACTACTCTCTCTCTCTCTCTCTCTCTCTCTCTCTCTCTCTCTCTCTCTCTTCCCTAATTTAATGGCCGCTTATGATGTATGTATTTTATGGCCACGTCGTCCATCTTCAGGCCCACCATGTTGGGCGTGTTTCATCCTGACTGCCCAGATGTGAGCTTGGACAAAGGAGAACACAAATATCAGTTGGTTCAACAGGGGGGCCATGTGTGCGTGGACCCCACTTGATGTGGACGAACACCCAAGTTGTTCATTTCATGTAGCGTGCTGCAGTCTAGCAGTTGTAAGGCGCTGGCCTGTTTGTTTTAAAAAAAAAATAAATAAAATATAATATTATAGATATGTGTGTGTGTGAATGATGGGCCCTACGTGGGACCCACCCTACCTGGCAGAGGAGCTGGTGTATAGTAGCTATATAGCTACTGTACTAACGTCAGCAAGGTGGGTCTGACCCATCCAGACCATCCATCTAGACAGTGGGTCAGTAGGCCACGTACACCAACTATACAATTGTTATACGTGTAGACACTATGAGACCCACCGTGATGTAATGTTTCACCTATGTCGTCCATCTTTTGGTGATCCACACCGTCCGTCTGATGGAGGGTGGGCCAGCAGCCGCAGCAATAGATGTTGTGTTGACGCTGCAAGTTCTGTGGGTCTGATCTAGGTTGGTGATATCCAAACCATCCATTTGGATGATGGGCTAACAGGCCACACAAGTAGAAAAGTTGTCATATACATCAGCAGAACCGTGGACCACACGGTGACGTATGGGTCTTATCCACACCGTCTAGATGGTTGGATGGTGGGACCCATGCCATGATGAATATATATTTTATCCACGCTGTTCATCTGTTTCACGTCCACACCGTACATCCACAACATGATGTATGTGTTTTATTCCAGCCATCTATCAGGTGGACCACTGTGATGTATATATTATCTCCAACCATCTATCAGGTGAACCACACTGCAAAAATCAGTGGGGATTGAACGTCTGCCATTGAACCTGTTGGGGTCACAGAAGTTCTGGATCAATATGAAATTGTTTTTCCTCTTAATCCAGGTCTTTATGACCTTATGAACAGATTGGATGGAAAATAAACGTTATAGTGGGCCCTGTGATTTGTAAATAGTGGAAATCATTATCTCCGTTGTTATTTATGGTGTGATCCAGAAGATCTTTCGATCATTATCCCGACTGTTATTTGTGGTATGGTCTAGGTGATCTTCCGTTATGATTCATTTGGGTGATGCTCTAAAATAACCTCTTAAAATAGATGAATGGTGTAGGGTGCAGCCCATGTGATGTGGTCCACTTGAGGTATATGAGGCCCATTGATGCAGCCCACTTGAGGTATATGAGGCCCATTGGTGCAGCTCATTGATGCGGCCCACTTGAGGTATATGAGGCCCACTGGCGCGGCCCATTAATGCGGCCCACTTGATGATATAAGGCCCATTGGCGTAGTCCATTGATGCGGCCCACTTGAGGTATATGAGGCCCATTGGAGTGACCCATTGATGCGGCCCACTTGATGAATATGAGGCCCATTAGCGCGGCCCATTGATACGGCCCACTTGAGGTACATGAGGCCTATTGGTATGGCTCATTGATGCGGCTCACTTGAGGTATATGAGGCCCATTGGCGTGGCCCATTGATGCGGCCTACTTGATGTATATGAGGCCCATTGGAGCAGCCCAATGATGCGGCCCACTTGATGTATATGAGGCCCATTGGCACGGCCCATTAATGCAGCCTACTTGAGGTATATGAGGCCCATTGGTGCGGCCCATTGATGCGGCCCACTTGATGTATATGAGGCCCATTGGCATGGCCATTGATGCAGTCCACTTGATGTATATTAGGCCCATGAGTGAGGCCCATGGTGATGTATATTAGGCCCTTGTGTGAGGTCATAGGCCCACTGTACGCTTGGCTCTATGTGGGCCACTCCTTGGGAGCAATGTTGGTTAAATGTCTACATTGATGGGCAATGATGGTTAAATGTCCACATTGTGACCTTCCCTTAGGCCCTTTGTTAGGCCGATTATTGAGGCCAATTATCGATGCTGATTGTCAGTGCCGATTATCAATCCTGTATCAGTGCCAATTATCGAGGCCGATTATCGATGTTGATTATCGGTGCCAGTTATCAATATTGATTATGAGTATGTGACAGTATAGCATCATGATAAATGCCCATAAGCATCATCTGCATGTTTGTTATGAGATGTGGTTGACCATTGTATATGCCATAGGGCATGTTGTTTATGGGACTCCCTGATAGGCGAAGTCATCTCACATGAGCGCACGGTATGCATAGGATTTATGCATGATTAGATTGTGTGACTCATGCATCTTGCATTTTGTGATATGATTACTGTACGCCCTAGCAACATCAGGGTTGTAGCCTCCACAGGCATATTGTGGATGGTCAGATAGGACACCGAAAATCTTTTTCTACATGAGGTGCCATAAATGTCCCTGGGTGAAAGTCCTTAAACCTCCGTAGCTAAGAGACACTCCAACGTCTAGACCGAGTGGATACATGAGCGCCCGAGTGCCGAATAACAGTAGGCCGTGTCTCCCACTATGTCATAGTCGGTTGGAAAGGGGTGTGGCCTTACCCGCCAAGGGTAGGGGGTATAGCTAGGCTGAGTTTGATTAGCTTGTAAATGGGTCCACTATCGACATGTCGGGTAAATGTTAGCTAACTACTGGACAGGCGGATAGTGAGGTCTCTTCCACTTGCATGGTTACACATCCAGTGGGCAACGATCACGTGTAGAGTGTACTAGACCTCGGTGATGATCCCAGAGATGTACTATACTGATATGTGGACTTATTAAGCAGGAGTTGTATACTCATTCATTCATTCATTCACTATCCACTCGGGTAGGTGGTGTGCAACTAATTGTTATGTGTACCTTCGTAATGGCCAAGATTTCGGTTAGGGCACACGACCAACTTAAGATCAGGAGTTTACCACATTGAGTCTATTTATCCAATTTTAGGTATGAGACTGGTTTAGATAGAAGTCCCTTGTGGTGGACCCAGTAGCCTGCGATACTACGTACTATCATCCCAACTTCACACTCTAGCTTGGTCATTTCATTCGCACCTCATATTGCATTACATTTATAGCATATGGTATTTAGGTTGCTATGTTTCCGCATTTATATGACCTAAATGAGGTTAACGGTATTCATGGATTCGTCAGGATTTGCATATTACATTGAATCCTCAGTATTCGATGTTTAGCTTGCTATGTCTTTACATTGCATAACTAATCTACATTGCTTCCTCAGTATATGATATTAACTTATTATGTTTTTTCATTACATAGCCTGGATAAGGTTGATGGTATTTATGGACTTACCAGCATGTTTCATTACTCTGATATTGCATACTTGGCACTTACCTTGCGTACACACTTACACCACCCTCTTAGCTTTCTATAAACTTATGCACAATAGATGCATGCAGGTGGCGTTAGGTTGCAGCAGCGATGAGCTTGGAGCGTGCAGCGGCCTTCTGGAGCTTTGATTTTCAATATATGTATATTTTCCTTTTAGCACTATATTCAAATGTTTATATTAGTAGATATGTGATGATGTTGCTAGTTGTTGTTTGTGGGTTATGCTTACTGCGAATCAAATTCATGTTGAAAATCCTCCGTGTAGGATCCTAGGATCGAAAATCTAGCGTATGGGCGCTGGAAGCCAAGAATGGGGTACTACGGAGGCTGTCAGCACCGAATTTGGCGATCGAGAATTTTGTGAGCTCGGTTTCTGAGTTTGGGGTGTGATAGTTCTCGTACACATCGTTCTGGATTTCTTCAAGTTCATTTAACTGAAGTTTGCATAGCAAGCCAGCGTTGTCCAAGTTAAAATTCAGATTTTTAATAGCCCAGTAGGCTCTACGTTCCAACTCTACCGGCAAGTGGCAAGCCTTCCCATAGACAAGTCTAAAGGGAGACATTCCAATAGTCATCTTAAATATGGTATGGTAAGCCCATAAAGCATCGGTCAATCGGATTGACCAATCTTTTTTATTAGGGTTAACTGTTTTCTCCAAAATGTGTTTGATCTCCTTATTGGAAATCTCAGCTTACCCACTTGTTTGTGGGTGGTATGGAGTGCTCACCTTGTGAGAGATGTCATATTTCTTCATTAAGTTCGTGAATGGCCTATTACAAAAATATGAGCCCCCATCACTAATGATGGCTCGAGGCATTCCAAACCGGGAAAGGATGTTCTCTTTTAAGAATTTATTGACCGTTTGATGGTCATTGTTCCGACACGGAATCACTTCGACCCATTTAGTGACATAATCTACGGCAAGAAAAATGTATAAATTCCTGAAGGATTTAGGGAATGGTCCCATGAAATCAATGCCCCAACAATCAAATGCTTCAATGATTAGAATGGGGTTCAGAGGCACCATATTTCGACGGGACAATGTTCCCAACTTTTGACAACACTCACAAGCTTTATAAAACTCATGAGTGTCCTTGAACATAGTAGGCCAGTACCACACTGCAGAATTTTGTCTGTGGTCTTTTTAGCAAAAAAGTGACCACCACAGGCCTGAGAGTGATAAAAGGAGATGACACTTTGGTGTTCATTGTCTGGCACGCATCTCCTTAAGATTTAGTCTGGGTAATATTTAAACAAATATGGATCATCTCAGAAGAACTTATGAACCTCGGCAAAGAATTTTTTTTCTTATCTTGCACAATCCGATGTGTCTGCGTGAAACCTGTGGCAAGATATTTAGCATTATCAGCAAACCAAGGTGAATGAGAGACTTTAAACAATTGTTCATCAGAGAACATGTCATTTATATGTGTCGTCTCAAGGGAATCAGGGAGATCAAGGTGGGAAAGATGGTTAGCCACTACGTTCTCTATTCCCTTTTTATCTTTTATTTCCAAATCAAATTCTTGGAGTAGGAGGATCCATCTTATCAGGTGGGCTTAGCATCATTCTTAGAAAGAAGATACTTAAGCGTCGCATGATCTATGTAAATGACGATCTTGGATCCAATCGAGTAGGACCTAAATTTGTCCAAAGCAAATACTACGGCTAAGAGTTCTTTTCCATAGTCGAGTAATTCACTTGGGAAGGATTTAGAGTTCTACTTGTGTAATGAATAACATATGGCTTCTTTTCTTTTCTCTGGCCTGAAACCGCCCTAAGACCATAATGAGACCCATCGCACATAAGTTCAAAAGGAATGCTCCATTCGGGTGGCTGCATGATAGGTGCAGTGGTTAACATGCCCTTAAGCTTAGTAAAGCATCCTGGCATTGCTCAGTCCACTCGTCCGGTGCATCCTTTTGAAGTAGATTACATAAAGGATGAGAGAGGTGACTAAAGTCCTTTATGAATCTTCTGTAAAACCTAGCGTGTCCTAGGAAGGATCTCACGTCTTGTATGTTTTTGAATGGAGGTAGGTTAGAGATAAGATCAATTTTAGCCTTATCTACCTCAATTCCCTTGGATGAGATGATGTGTCCAAGGACAATTCCCTTACGAACCATGAAATGGCAGTTCTCCCAATTCAGTACCAAATTCTTTTCCTCGCATTGCTTTAGCACATTTTTTAAATTTTCCAAACATTTGTTGAAGGATGGACTAAAGACCGAGAAATTATCCCTGAAGACCTCTAAATATTACCCCACCATGTCAGAAAAAATACTCAACATGCATCATTGAAAAGTGCGGGGGCATTACATAGCCCGAATAGCATCCTTCAGCAAGCAAAGGTGCCGTAAGGACATGTAAATGTGGTCTTTTCCTGATCTTCAAGGGCTATCTCAATCTGATTGTAGCCCGAATAATTGTCGAGGAAGCAATAGTAAGAGTGACCAGTTAGCCTTTTCAAAATTTAAGCGATAAAGGGTAAAGGAAAGTGGTCCTTCCTTATGACAGTATTCAACTTCCTATAGTCAATGCACATTCTCCAACTAGTAGTGATCCTAGTTGGCACGAGTTCGTTATTGGCATTGGCTACAATGGTGATTCCGGACTTCTTAGGAACCACCTGAGTTGGACTCACCCATTTACTATCGGATATAGGGTATATGATACCCGCATCCAATAGTTTAGGAACCTTGCCCTTAACTACTTCCTTCATGTTTAGATTTAATCTATGATGTGGTTGTCGTGAGGTCTTTGCATTGTCCTCTAGATGAATGCGGTGAGTATAAATTAAAGGATCAATTCTCATGAGATCCGCAATCGACCATCCAAGGGCTCCTTTGTGCTCAATAAGAGTAGAGCTGAGCATACTCTCCTGTTCTTGCTTAAGGTGGGAAGAAATCACCACCAGGTATGTAACGCCCTGGATTTCGAGGGTCGAGCAAAGCTCTACTCCCGAGATCCAACGCATCACTTATGCAACATGAATAATGATGTTTAGATATTGTCCATGTCAATGTATTAAACATGAGTTGGATTATACTAAAACAGCATATCATACTCCAGATATAATTAAATTTAGTAAGAGGAAGACTGAAACACATATATATCAGAACGGTAAATGTTTTACAACCTCCAGAGTATAATGATGTAACAGGGTTTAATATATACAAGGGTTGTTTCAAAATATACAAAATGTCAAAATGTAAGGTGTCTAACTAATCTGTGTGTCCCTATAATCTTGTCGAATTAGAACAAGGTCTACGTAGACCCACCTAATAGCTGAACATAGGAGAATTCCTCCTCATCTATGAAGACCAACTCAGCTACATAGACTCCATCCTCACCTACATCTACAACAGAGTCTGGTTTGTATTTTAAAACACCGTCCTAGGGTAGGAGTGAGTGATCAACTCAGTGGTATTATAAGACAATGGTTAACATGTTATCAAGTCAATCAAGCAGTAATGATAAAGCTATACAACAATCACTTCCTAGCTACTCTTGTTAATGCAAGAATGGTGTATAATAATAATGCATGCCCGCGCACAAAGCTCCCTCACAAGAAACTCCAACAACTAAGTTCGCGCATGACAACCTCCCTAAAGTGTAACTTCCTTGCCAAAGCACATGCAATGCGATGCATGGTCGTGTTAGCCGAGTGCTTGATTAAGCTTATTCATGCAGCAGATTTAGGAAGCTAAGGTACCTCCCTTTATATCATTGACCCAACCAAAGGATCCATCTAGGGTCGTCAATCCTAGTTATTCACATATGATAGGCAAGTTGTAGGGCATCACTCCTAATGAAAAGTAGTGGATAGGCAAATTCAAAAGTTTATACTCGCGGTCACTACGGGGAGGCTCCTCACCTCAGCATAGGCCGACAGCTCGAACATAGTGTCCCATACCACCATGCCCGTCTCACGAGTCTGGGTTGCTCACTGGTCACTACAGGGAGGCTCGTCACCCTAGTGTAGGCCGACAGCTTGACCACGGTGTCCCATACCACCATGCCCAACTCATGAGTCTTAGCGGATCATGGTACCATGGTTGAAATGAATTTTTACCTTGGTAAGTGGTACCTTAGATTCAAGTAGTAGTGTCCATATATGGTAAACACACAATAAGCCAATCGGTTAATTAGACAAGTTCGATTAGTACAAGCGCACACTGACTTAATCGACATGGAGTGCATGAGCACTCCATGCAGCCTAACCACTGTCGACAATCGTCATACAACCTAGATTCATCGAACGAATCAAAAGTAGCGAGACTAATTCAGCCACTCAAACGGGAACTATTACAAATTGCCTGAACTATCTTGTAGTCCCAATCTTACTCAAATGTGAAAAGTACACACATGTGATAATCATGTCAACATTCAACAACCAATCCAAATAAATTCCTCATTTAAGCATTTCATCAAACACCTTAAACACAACATCAAACACTTGCACTTTATCTAAATTTGCGTAGCAGTAAATATGATCACATGAAAGAAGATATACATATGATTAAGGTAATTGAGAATCCTATCTCAATACCCTTATTAAATATAATTTATCAACAATTTCTCATTTAGACAATTTATCAAACACTTAGACTACACATTATCAAATACATAAACTAGATTAGTTACGATATATATTATGGCAAATCCTTACATAAAGAGATCATCATACATACGACAAACATGAATCCTAGATTTATAGTCATGACAAGTACAAATCACAATTTCAGGTTCATTCAATCATTTCAACAAACACATGGAATGCATCTTGTATTCAACATAGTTCACACATGTATAATATATCAAAAATGTCATAACTAAGATCATATGGCAGCAATCAAGTCAGATATAAATCATTAGCTGACATTGAAAGCATTGAAAACCATAACCTAAACATTTATAGACCGTACCTTTCGTCGGAGTACTCGATTCGGACTCGGTTCAAACACTACGTTCTCGAAAACGGAACGTCGGGCACCTAAACAACGAAATAGGTTATCTAGTTCGTTGATTACTCTATTTGGATCTCTAAATCAAGATTAGGGTTAGGATTTCTTACCCAAATCAAAGTTAAAACAGGTTGGGTAGCGTAATAGAGAGGTGATTTCGTGCGTGGAGTAGTCGGAGAGAGTCACAGCAACGATCCCCCACTTGCCTTCTTCACTCTTTCTTCTTTTCTCTCCTTTTCTCTCTCTCTCCCTTAGGGTTTTTACGAAATTCGTATGAGGGAGAGATGGGGTGGTTTAAGGGCTTTATATAGGCCCAGAACTGATGTAAATGGCCCTAGGGCCATGGTATACATAATTTATAACCTAAGGGAGCCTGTTTTTGGGCAAATGGGCTCGTGGGAAGGCCCATTACTCACCTACATCACAAAGTAAGTTCCTTGACAATGGATCTATACCAGGATGTGATTTTAGTGCGATTGGATAGGCCGATCAGCCGTGAAAGACCCGCATCAGATCAACGGTCATGTTTGTTCGATCGGGGCCACAAGTATACGGATATGAGCAGGGAAATTTCCTTTTTTCCTAGGTGAAGTTTGGTCAAAATCTAAGGATCCAAAATTCTCAATTTCACGCGTAAGCGAATGGCCCAATTTACTTAAGTTTTAATATATTTTCTAAAAAATATTCGTGTTTCTCACACACTTTACTCAGGACTCAAGTTATGCATTTATGGATACTATTTGGGCTCGATTCCCACAATGGTTATCAAGCCTAGTAGGACGGACATATCCCTATAGTTTCACGGTCATCAAACTTTTGACGTGCGGAACAGGTCTAATACAGAGTTTTAATGTATTCTTGAGAGCGACAGGCTCGTGGGATTTCTCTTAGGTTCTCAAGTAGTGTTGAGCTAGTGATTTTGATGGTTTTAGGTCTTACCATTTGTGTAAATGGTGGTTCAAGCTAAATCCACTGAGTAATTTAGTTTAACACTTAATTAATCTTTGTCTAATTTCTACAGAATACAGTCTTTAGGGATTTCTGCCTGAGGTGGTACTCAGGTCTTTATATGGATTTTTTCGAGACGTTACAGGGTATGTCTCACCTTGACCTAAATAGACATATTTCAAATCAGAGGGCAAAGGTTCTAGGTTAAGCTTCGGTGTCTTGAGGTTAGACGGTAGAGGCACTACATCACTTTGGGGCAATTCTTCAAATTGTGGCCTCCACCAATTAACTTCAAGTACCGGCACAGTATTCAGCATGGTCCCCATCTCCCTAATCATATCATCATCAAAATCATGGGAGTGGGCCACTAGAGGGTCAGAGGATAAGGTCAAAAGTATTCTATCTTCCACGAAAGAGTCAATCATGTTAATGTCGTGGATATCGTCATCATCCTCTAACTGTTTGTCTGTGTTGAAAAAAATATTCAACTCCAATGTCATATTCCTGAAAGACATACTCATGACTCCATTACTGCAATTAATGATTGCGTTTGAAGTGGGGAGGAATGGGCGACTAAGAATCATGAGAATTTGAGTGCTCATGTTACTGATGGGTTGTGTATCTAGGATGATAAAATCTACCTGGTAGAAGAATCTATCAACCTAGACCAACACATCCTTAATTACCACTCTCGGTACACGAACTAAGCGATCAGCAAGTTGTAATGTGGATAGGGTGGGTTTTAATTCACTTAAACCTAACTGTTTATAGACCAAGCAAGGAATCAGATTTACGCTCGCTCCTAAGTTAAGAAGTGCGTGCTCAATTCAATAGTTCTCAATTACATATGGTATGGTTGGGCTACCGGCATCTTTGTATTTCTGTGGCACATCTTGCTTTAGGATGGCACTCACTTTTTCAGTTAAAAAGATTTTCTTTTAAATATATTATCGTCTTTTGGTCGTACATAAGTCTTTCAGAAATTTAGCATATGAAGGTATTTGTTTAACCACATCTAGTAAAGGAATATTGACCTTCACTTATTTCAACACCTCTAAAATGTCCTGAGAGTTAGAGAGAGATTTTGGTGCAACCAACCGTTGGGAGAATGGGGCAATTGGCTTGCCTTGAAGTTCTGGTTCCAATTCTTATGGAGCAGTGTTAGATCTATCATCGTTGTCCTCTTCCGGGTCCTTAGGCTTTTCAACCCTAACCAGAATAGTTTTGTCAATGGTCTTCCCACTCCTAAGAGTGGTGATAGATTTAGCTTGCTCCATCTGATTTGAAGAGCTTGGATCACTTATCTCATATTGCGGTTTAGGATTAAGGAGAGGTTGAGCACGAAGCATCCCCCTTTCTATAACCGTAACACGTGAATCCATCTTTTGCATAAATTTTGTAAGTTCTCGTATTATTTAAGTAAGCTCCTAAGTTTGTGTGAAATTTTGAACTAGTTCTTCTTGAGGTTTCCCCTGATTTGGAATTTGATTGAAGAAACCTTGAGGGGTAGCAGTTTGTCCATTCCTCCAACTGAAATTTGGATGATTTCTCCAACTAGGATTGTATGTATTGGAGGTAGGTCCATTGAAAGGTCTTTGGTAATTGTTCATGACATTAGATTTCTCATTCAACACCTTTCAAAAGGTAAGTATTGTTGGATAATTTTCAGTTGTGTAAACATTGCAAGCACAAATACCGCAAACAGTTTCCTTAACCTTATCCTTCTTTAGTTCCATGGCCTCAAATTTCCTTATGAGATTAGCCACTTTAGCATTAATATTACCATCCTCTTTCAAAAGATATAATCTACCCATTTCCTTTGATTAAGTGGGCCTAGAAGTGGTACTTGATTTTGGGTATGTATCCTATGATTGTGTGTTTTCAGCAAGTCTATCCAAGTAGTCCCACACATCATCGACATTTTTATTCATAAATTCCTCATTGCACATTTCTTAACCAATTAGCGCATGGAAGATGTCACACCAACATAGAAAAAGTGTGTAATGCGCCACATTTCAAAACCATGTTGTGGGCATGAACTGACAAGATCCTTGAACCGCTCCCAACATTAGAAGAATGTTCCATCCTCCTTTTGGGCGAAGTTCATGATTGACTTTCCAAGGGTCTTCGTTTTATGATGTGGAAAAAATTTCTTTATGAACTCCCTTATCTTGTCATTCCATGTGCCAATAGATCGGGGAGGTAGTGAGTGTAACCACATCTTAGCTCTCTCTTTCAAAGAAAAGGGAAAGAGTTTTAGTCTGACCGTGTCCTCAAACACATTAGGAAAATGTAAAGTGGTTATAATCTCGTCAAACTCTTTCAAGTGTAGATTTGGACTTTCATATTCAAGTTCATGGAATTTTGGAAGGAGGTGGATCACCCCTGGCTTAATATCCATATTCCCGTATTTTTTAGAAAAACTATGCATGAGGGCGTACTCACCCCTGCCAGTTGCAGATAATCTCGTAAGGTACAAGGCGGGGGTTTTTGATGCACCTCATTCTCATCCTGGACTTCCTCAACCCAAGGTTGAGGTTGTCTTCCCGGTTGATTGGCCGATTAAGTGGCTGCCATAACCTCAATTAACTCTGAGAATCTCAAGTGGTGTCTAATCCTACGATGGATAGATAACCCCTCAACCAATCCTCCTTCACTTAAGAGACGTAAAGTGTTGTCATGGACCCACTTGGGCATGAAACACTCTCAGCCCTCAATTTCAAATTCTAACCTAAACCTAAAAGAAAGAAAGGAAATAGAAATCTAGAAATAGAGAGAGAGAGAGAGAGAGAGAGGGAATTAGAAAGAAGTTCCTAAATTAAAATCCTACAAAACAAAACAAAACAACTCAGTTTCAAAAAACCAAAAAAAAAATTCTACAATTAGAAAGTTTCTAAAAATAAATTTGGAAAGTAAACTAGTTTCTAAAAATAAAAAATTAGAAAGTTTCTAAAAATAGAAAAAGAAAGTTTCTAAAAAGAGAAAAGGAAAGTAGATCTAAGAAAGTTTTTTGTAAAAAAAAAAAAGTTAGTTTCTAAAAACAAATTAGGAAAGTTTTTAAACCTAGAAATAGAAAGCTAAGTTAGTTTCTAAAATAATTTAGAAAACCTTAATCCTAAAAATAGAAAGTTTCTAAAAAAAAAACAGTTAATTTCTAAAAACAAATTTGGAAAGTTTCTAATCCTAACAATAGAAACTAGAAAAACCCTAATCTTAACCTAATTCCAAAACTAGCTATTCCCAGAAAAACGCAACCGTTAGTCTCGGCAATGGCGCCAAAAACTTGTTCACAACCCCAAGTGTAGGGTCGCGATGTAGTAATAACTCGGTAAGACCGAGGTTGAATCCACAGGGACTAATCTCGTGAGTATTCTGAAAGCAACTAGAAGTAGAACTAGAAAAAGATGTAAAACTAATTCTAAAGTGATTGAGAGTAATTATGAGAGATTTAATGAAAAACTTAAGAAAATCAAAGGTGGGAAACTAGGTTTTCCAAGGATCCACTTGTAGGTTCTCAGGATGCTACCTTGCGTGATTCAAGGAGGAAGAGATTTGTCAAATCTCTGAACTTCTCATGGATCTAATCATCAATGAATGAGAGCTGTGATGATTTGGAAGTGATTCTATCACCTAACCATGCCCAGGAGACAAGGCAAACAACAAGATCTACCAATCACACAACTAATCATAAGAGAATTGTGAAGGTTAGGAAGGATTCCGTCATCCTACCATGCCCAAGGGACGATGGTGAATAATAAGATCTCCTAATTTCATAATCTCAATTCAAGAAAAGAAGATATCTCAAGCTATCATAGTTCTATTGTAATTTGTCACAACAAACCATTAAAAACTAAAAATATTCCTTTATAATCAAACTAGAATTCAAGAGAATTCAATAAAACATAATCAAAACAAAGAAAATATCTCAAGCATGCTACAAGCTTCACCTCTTAGCCCTAGCTAAGAGGTTTAGCCAACCTAGACATGATTGAACTAAAAACTCTTAAGAAAAGAATGAAAACAACTAAGGAAAGGGGAGAAAAACTCTTGGCGACAGCTTTTCCATGCTTTTGCTCCACTCTACAAACCCTAGATGATGCCTGGGGACATCCTAGGGACTCCTACTTATAGTTTTGCAGCACCTCCTTTCGCACCGACTTGGAAAAATCTAGAAATTGCCTCAAATTTATGCAGTTTCCCAAAATAGACTTCACTATGCATAATTTCACAAAATGACCCAGCATTTCAAAATATGCTTCTTCAGGATACTTTCAGGAATATGTTTGTTTTCAAGACAATTTCAGGATTCCTTTTCTTCACTTCAAATATTTGATTCTCTTCATTCCTTACTTAGTTTTCTTAGATCTTTAGCATGTGAATTCTTCAATCTTGGCCTTCTAAGATCCATCCCTTGCCTTGGTGATTCTTGAGCATTAAATCCATGCTTTTAGCACCCTTTTCAATCTAAGTTCTTAAATTCACCTTGCAACGCAAACATGAGTAAAATACAACATTAAGCATTATCATGTTCGTAAAACCAAGATATAAATGGGGGATAATATGCAATATTTGACCCTCAACAATCCTCTTCGGGATGCCATGGCGATATATTATCGTATGTCAGATGAAATTCATGACATCTCTTTCTTTAGCATTTTGCAATGCGATTACTTCGGTCCATTTAGAGAAAAAATTTGTTGCTACTAGGATATATTGTCGGCCTTAGATGAAGGCAGATTTATATGACCAATTACATCAAGTCCCCAAGCGGCGAATGGCCAAGAAGCTACCGATTGATGAAGGTCTTCACGGGGTACATGTATGACATCGCCATGTACCTGGCATTCGTGACATCGTTTCGCATAATCAATCGCATCCTTGAACATTGTGGGCCAATAATATCCCATTCGATGCACCTAATGGTATACATTCCGTCTAGCTGGATGTGCTTTGCATTCTCCTGAATGAGCTTCTTTTAATATTTGATTCGCTTCTTTTGTATTCAAGCATCGTAACAACATTTCATTATAGGATCTTTTGTATAGCAATTCACTGCATATGATGAATTTCTTCGATCTCTGCTTAATCCATAATTTCTGTGTTGGATCTTCGGGCAAAATATCATATTTGAGAGAATCTACAAAAGGCTGGTGCCAATCGTCTATAATGATCTCTAAACATGATATGGGAAGTACTTCAGCAGTTTCATTGATGACTTCAGATGATGGTAAGAATCTTCTTTCTTCGATTGTCACTTGAAGGGGACTTCGATTAGGATAGGATAAAGTTGTGGACAAGCTAGTTAAAGCGTCTGCCCTTGCAGTCTCACCTTGCTGTATATGCTAGATTTTGACATTATGTAATTGCTCCAATAATTGTTGTGCTCGCCGATAATATGGCAGGAGTTTCTACTTCCTTGTTTCAAACTCAGTCATTAGCTAGTTTATGACCAACTTCGAGTCTCTAAATATCTGTAGCACTTTTATTTTTCATCTCTTGTGCTATTTCCATTCCTAAAATGAGAGCTTTATACTTGGCTTCATTATTGGTACATGTCGTACTTAGTGTGAAGTAATATGGCAACAGATCACCCTGGGGGATGATAAATATCACTCCAGCACCTGCTCCTAAAGATCTGGAGGCACCGTCAAAGTACATTTGCCACAAATTAGGTGATTCTATTATCATTACTTGTTCATCTCGAAAATCATCACTGATCATTTCACCGTCCACTATAGGGTGAGCTGTTAAGAAGTCTGCCACTGCCTATCCTTTCACTGCTTTCGCCGGCTCATAGGTAATTATATATTCAGAAAGTAACAGCATCCATTTCACCAATCTTCCTGATAACATCGGCCTTGTCATTAAGAATTTTACGAGATCCGCTCACGAGATCAAAATTATATCATGGGAATGACAGTAATGCCTTAACTTCTGCACTGCGAATATTAGCACCAAGCATATTTTCTCAATGGGCGAATAATTGCATTCTACACCTATCAGAGTCTGACTCAAATAATAAAGTGCAATTTCTTTTCCCTGTTCAATCACTTGTGCTAATAGAGCTCTCAGAGAATTCTCAGCTGCAATGTAACACCCCGTACTTTTCATTACTCGAGTGTTACCGTGTAAGCTAACTTACCATAAATACGAACTAGCTTAAGTGAACATTTGAATGCTTTCTAGCTTAAATCTAACCATTGAGAATAATTTTCATCCATAAATCAAGTCATCCAATTGTGGAATGGAGAGAATTATTGTTGATCTTCACCCAAGAAGATTATGAGAACTTATGCTCCATTTAAATTTAAATTTTAGTAATATCAAACTGCTACCCTTAAACCAAAACAAATTTAAATGAATTAGTGGTAGATAGACATGAGTAGAGTATTTTTAATAGAATCAATCGTTAATATGAAAAATAAACTATACATCTATCACATATCAACCAAAAGGTCCAAGAAGACTTAAGTTGTATCTGTATGGAGGTTTGACTGCTCAATTAAACCCATTATCGATAACGAATGAGGAAGCAGGATTAGATTGTTCCATTGTTCTTGATTGGTGGATTAAAATTAACACGCCGACAACGGTTCAAAATGAATCCAAATCATCCGTCCACTTGTTGGATCAACGTATGAATTCAATCCCATACCAATACGAACAGTAGGAACCATCCACATTCATAAAAGAAGAAAATCTATCCATCCATAACATATCATTGGACAATATTACGCGAAGTGACCACCTATTAAAAGAATCTGGCGGTCAGATCAATGTTAACCAACACTTAAAGACTATAATTTCCTCGATATGGCCCGCTCGAGTCATGGATTGGCCTCGTCTATGATCTGAGGTTGTAATGAGACCTCGCAAAGTGTATGGACGGAACAGATTTCACATCCTATTGATGTGGACCCCACCTTGAGTTGCATGTGCACTCAATAAGAAAACACCCCAGTGCACCGTATTGCACAGCCAGTCAAAACGGGTTTGACCCAATAGCTAGCTGAGAAAGGAGAATTCTCTCCTTTCTTTTTCTTTTCCCACCTATAGGGCGTTCGAACGAGCTGCCACTGGCATTTGATTTATGGCCCACCATCATGGCTAACAGCACGATCTGATCCGTCCATTTGGTGTGGACGTAAGTTGTGACCAAACCCCACTTTGTCCCGCACTTGGAAGTACATTTGTAGGCACACAATCCTCGGTGCAAACAGGTCCTGCGCGAGGAAAATTTTTGAAAACGAAAATCCTATTTCCGTAGTGTCAAGATGGCAATCCTCGTGAGCTGGCGTCTTTCAATCTTCGCCCTCCATTTGGGTGATCCCAACATTCCTTTCGGTGCCAAAAAAGGGCAGGCAACCATCTACGAGGCAAAACCGGCATGGGGAACTTTTCCTCTTTGGGAAAATCGGCTGGTGTGATCCAAGCCCTCCGCCCGAGCTCCGTAGATGATCTCAGCCATCCACGCTAGGGCAGCAATGACCCTAGCTCTTCTCCCAAGAAAATCTTCCCTCTGCGCGAGAAGAAAGCTATGGAGAAATTTCTCGCAAGTCGTTGCACTCGGCGGAAACACGATGAAGTTAATAGACCCCACAATGATCAGAAGACCCATTTGGTCCATCCAAATTGCCCGGATCTTCAAGTTAGACTGTTGATGAGAACTCGCCATGAGAGGCGACTTCATCTTCTCCGTCTAGCTGTGAAAACCACCATGATGATGTGGGCCCCATTTTCCGATCAAAGCCATTCATCTGGTGGGCCATAGTGGTGGGAATCGATCCCCCGTGATGGGTCAGCTCCATGCAAATAAAAAATAGAGGGTGCAGCCACCCTATCCGAGCATTGCGGCATGAAACAACAGTCGTTGGATGTGATCCAAAACCTAGCCCTACACCTATAAAAGGGCTACATTTGCCTCAGGATTGCAACCGATATTCCAAGAGAGAGGGAGAGAAAGAAAGAAGAAAAAAAGAAGAGAGAACGAGAGAGAGATTACTCGAGCTTACGGCACCGCATGGCCTACCCGAGTCACTATTCTTACAGTGGATTCGAGTCGCGATCAGGCTGAGTCCTAGCTCAGTTCAAGCCATCCTAGAGAGAGAGAGAGAGTGATAGAAGGAGAAGGAAAGAAAAGCAGTGAGGAGAGGGTAAGAGAAATGAGAGAATGGGTGCGTTACTCAAATCGAGTTGTCAACTCGCTAGTTCGACTCAGTCGACTCTTTAGTCGAGTTGCAGGCCTAGTTCGGGTGATCAACTTGGTGTGATCAACTCGTTGGCATTTGAGTTGAAATCGAACTCGAGTTGGGTCTGAGCCATGTAATTCATCCCTAAGTTGGCTTAGCTTATGCCACCGAGTCTAGTAGCCATTGTTGGACCCTTTTCTAGCTAGAAGAAGATGAAGAGAGAGAGAGAGAGAGAGAGAGAGAGAGAGAGAAAGGCAGGGTAGTGGGTCGTAGTGCGCCGTTAGAAACCGATCAAGTTTGGTAGCCCGATTCATTATCGAGTCTTGAGTTAGGTAGGGTCATGGGTTGAGTTGAGCATGGCTGGACTGAGTTCCAATTCAGTCTAGGTCCTTCCCAATAAAAAAATAAGAGAGGAAGAATTAGGGAGAGAGGGAGCCATAGGTTGAGTTGACTCAGGGCTAAGTCGACTCGCTAAGTCATGTTGTGTTCGAATCCAGTTGGATCTGAATTCTTTTGCCAATCTATCAAAAGAGAAAGAGAGGAATGAAGGAGGAGGAAAAGAAGAAGAGGAGCAAGTAGAGAGTCGAGATGTTAAGTCAACTCGATTTAAAACTAAGTCAAGTTGTTAACTAGCTAACTTGTGGTGAGTTCAACTGAGTTTGGGGGTTTCGTTGTCCCTACTGGGCATGCATTGAGCAAGAATTAAAAAGAGAGAAGAAGAAGTCTTTGTTCAATCGAGTCAACTCGCTGAGTCACCGAGTCAATCAAAAACCTTACATTTAATGTCAGTTTACACACTGCCGGGTCGAGCTACCGAGTCGGCTAAGGATTCAAGCATTCTCTAGCAACATTGGTAGGTAATTTGACACATGAGGTGATGACTTCTTCCCCTTAAGCTTTCCACTTCCTAATTAGTCTAAGGGATAGTTTTTGTTGAATTATAGTTGCTATCTTATAACTTGTGAACACTTACACTAATTATTGAATCTCAAGGGTTAGCTTACATTTGAATTACAAATGATAGCTTGTTACTTACATGTTTGTTTTCATCTAAACTCTGATTAATAGCTTATATATTTGATTTATGATTTATTGTGATAGTTATGGACTTAATGATTAACATATATTTTGCATGTTGTAACCATACATTTTTATATGTCAATGAATTGTTGTAAGTCGCTTGGAACTCATTTCACTACTTACTAGTGGAAAAATTCCACTTATGTAAGTGAGCCCACACTTAGGATGTAATGAGACAGAATGTGTTAAAGATGGACCCTCGCCTTAGAGGTTATTTGGGATGTGGAATACCAATTTGGGTCTACCATCCATAGGTCGTCTTGTATACATGGCCTTGGGAATGACTACTTTACCACTCTGATTTAATACTGCCCTACATAACCTCTTTACCATTTTGATTTGGTATTTACTTCATGTAACCTTTTACCGTTTTGATTTAAGTAATCGTCCCATGATTTGATATTTGCCCTGCTAGGCTTTGATGGTTCATTCCCATATAACCATGCAATGGTAATTCCCACATATTGAATTCGATTGGCCACTAGTCGATGGACATCTATTAAACATCCTAAGGCAAAAAATCTCATGAGCTGGGGATGGTGGTCATGGGACACTATGCCTGAGCCGTCGGCCTATGCTGGGTGATGAGCCCCCCGTAGTGACCTTTGACTATACTTAAATTGGCTGATTATAATTTGAATAATAATGGTTTGGCTAATCATGCATTCATAGCATGTGAGCGATGACGGGTGGCTAATTCTAAATGCTACAACACGTGCCCTTAGGCTTAGTGGGGTATCATTTCGCTAACTCCTAGACCATCGACTATCAACCCACGTACGTAATTTACGATGACTTGGTCATTGTGCTGTACGTGATGTGCTTCGCTAGTGACCAGCTTTATGCATGGGTGACGAGCTCAAGTCCGATTGGATGAGCATCCCCAAGTCGATATGCATTTATGCATCCATGCATTTAAATAAGACTACATTATGTATTGTTTTGAATGTCTTATTATTTTTTTAAACTATACTTAACTAATGCGGCAGTGTGTAATCTTGAGGCAAATTCACACTGAGTTAGTCACTCATTCATTGAATATATAACCGTATAGGAAATACAAGTGGCTTAAAAGATGTTCATGTCCAGATTGATATAGGGCAAGGTACAATTATCAAGGATGCATGACTGTATCTGTCAAGAGAAGCGGCGTGATCTTACGGCTCAAGTTTACATGCATTTTATTATTTCTCATGTGTAAATTGTGAAATTCTTGTATTTATTAATATAGAGACATTGGTTTGTATAAGTCATTATGGGCAGTCGCTCGTATATTTTGAATGTAAGTACAAATTTTCCTTTATGTTTGATCTGTCCATCTTCCACTAAACTACTAACTCTGAAAGAAAAAGAAAAAAAAAACTTGAATTTGACTATCTTTGAGGGTTAACACTCAGGTTTTTGGAGAACGAGTCATATACTCGAGTTCCAAAAACTCGGGGCGTTACAGTTGGTATCATAGCATAGTTTGGACAAACCAGGCCTTTGGGAAATGATGTTAAATGTCTCGAGTTAGGATGTTGGAATTAGATATTTGAACCCAAGTAAATCCCCCTTAGACTTGGGAAATTTTCAAGAATGTAGAGACCTAAAACTTAGGTTCCCTTAAGAATTATTAGGTTAGTCATTTGAATGTATGTATTCCCTTAGAATAAGGGAAAAATTGAAAACATAGAGACTACAAACTTTAGGCCCCCTAGAAATTTGTTTCAATGACCGCAGAACTTAAAAATGAACTTAGAGCCCTTTAAACATTTTAGGTTTAGTCATTCGAACTTAGAAACAAAAACTTTGGTTCCCATGTAAACCACAAAAACTACTATTTGAACTTAGAAACAAAACTTAGAGACTGTGGGAGAGAAAATGCCCACTATGATTAAACAGGATCAATCAGAACATTCCTTGAACTTGACTCTTGGTGAACAAATTTATAAATCTAGAAATTTGAACTTCTTTCAAAAAAATTCGAGTTAGAAATAATGTTGTTACAATATTCATCACATGAAACGAACTTAGGCATTGTAGGAAATTCCATACCACTATGTTGTACGTTAGATTGAACATAAGCACTTCCTAATGTTAAGAAATCATATTAGGAGTTGTTATTTGAATTTCTCAATATGTCCTTTTGCTTAGAAATAATATTTCCCATAAATTTCAGCATGTAAAAATTAATTAGAGGTAAAAAAATTTGGGTAAATTTTCAACCCTAGCTGAGCATATCGAGAATCTGGATAAATTTGGCAAATCATTCGATCTAACCACCAAATCATCAACATAGCATTCCACATGCTTATGCATTATGTCTTGGAATATATTTTGCATTGCTCTCTGATATGTCGCGCCAGCATTCTTGAGGCCAGATGGCATAACTTTATAACAGTAGATCCCTAGAGAAGTTCTGAATGTTGTAGCTTCTTCATCTTCTGGAGCCATCCTTATCTGATTATATTCAGCATAACCGTCCATGAAGGACATAACAGCATACTTTGTCATACTGTCGATTAGCAATTCTGTTATCAGCAATGGGAAGTCATCTTTTGGGCAGGCCTCATTTAAGTCTCTGAAATCAACACATACTCTGATTTGTCCACTTTTCTTTTTCACCGAGACAATGTTTGATATCCATTTAGGATACTTCACCTCTCTGATGAAACTGACCTTAATCAGTTTGTTTACTTCTTCTTTATTAGAGGGATTAAATATGGATGGAACCGCCTCTATGCTTGTTTAATCGGCCTCTTATCTTTAGAAATGTTCAGTCGATGCATTGCTACTGATGGTTCTAGACCGGACATTTCTGTGTATGTCCAGGTGAACACATCTTTATTTTCTCTCAAGAGTTTGATATACTAATTGGCTTCTTGTTCAGGAAGGCTGGCATTTATGAACGGATTTCGTGGCTCTTCTTCTGTACCCAAATTTATTTCTCACAAACTATCAATTGTCAGTTGTCCCCCATTTTCCATCTGCTTCGAAGTTGTTTTAGGATGCTTGATTGTTTCAGAATCTGTTCCTTCACTGACTATCAAATTTGCCGCTATCATGTTTACTTGTGCTCTAGAAGTTGCTGCCCCTAATCTAGGAAATTTTTCTCATTTTCCTTCATTCACTCCAATCGGAATCTGAATACCTTTTCCATTGTTCAATCCAATCGGTTCTTCACAATCAAAACCCATGTTCTTTGTAATCTCTCCTGATGGGACTGTATCTTCCTCAAATGTTAATTTTTCACATTTCATTTTATTATTGGCCTTTTCTTCTGCTTTCGCTTCTGATGAAGCATAAAATTCAATAGGCTCGGGATTCTTCAAACTTGGTTTGACATGAAACCTTTTTGGCATGGACGGGAATGGTTTGTTCCATTCAGCATACGACAATGACATTGTACAATTTGTTTACAGAATTTCCAATTGTTCAGGTGCTAACAGAGTTAATAGAGGTTGTCCTAGTTGTCTCAAGTGTTTTGGCACAAAATAAAACTTCTTTTTCATGTTCACTTTCCCAGACAATTCTATTCTTGCGACTTTACTTTCTATCATTTTCGCTCGGCTACTCTTTGCGATCTTATTCTTATCATTTTCCTTTTTATCTTCTACCGCGAATCCATCGTAATAGCTTGCATTAGTGAAGGACTCTGCTTCTGTGTATGGTCTTGCATCGGCCATTACTTTGTAATGAATTCCTTCTTTGTAGTATTTGAAGCATTGGTGTAGGGTCGATGGTATAAGGCCGTACTAATGCATCCACGGCCTACCCAAGAGGAGGTTATATGTTGTTACCGCATTGATAATATGACAAACAACATTTATTATTAACTCTCCTATTTCCAACGTCATTGTGATCTTTCCCAATGCGCATTAACCATCTTAATTAAAGCCCTAACCATCATTCCACTAGGGCGTAAATGGGAGCGACTATCCAAAGTTCATTCAACACTGTCAATGGTAGCAGATTCATCACAGATTCATTGTCCAACATTATCTGTTTGACTTGTTTATCGCGAATATGGCCCACAATCATCAATGGTCTGTTATGCTCTCTATCGCAAGTCAGATCGTCTTCGAAGAAGGAAATGATAGGCATGCGACTGCTCTATGTTTCTTGCTCTGTACTTTACATTTCCACTAGCAGTGCTTTTCTAATATCATTATCGGATAGGTCCTGAATTAGAGTATGTTAAAAGTGTTCTGATAACTGTAGCGCATTATATATATATATAATTAATTGAGCCGGTATACCCTTCAAATGACTCACAACATCATAAGTTACTCCTTCATCCTTATTCTCTTATTCTTTTCTATTATCATTGTGTTTTGATGTCAAATATTACATATTCTCCTCTATTTATATCTTGGTTTTATGAACATGGTAATGCTTAATGGTATATTTTATACATCTTTATGTTGCGAGATGAATCTGAGAGCTTCGATTGAAAAGAATGTTAAAAGCATGAATTTGATGCTCAAGAATCACCAAGGCAATGGATGGATCTTACAAGAACAAGATTGAAGAATTCACATGTCAAAGATCCAAGGAAACCAAGTGAGGAATGAAGAGAGTCGAAGATTTGAAGTGAAAAAAGGAATTTGCATGAACTCGACTAACCTATGCTCTGGCTCGACTAGCCTAAGCTCTGCTTCGACTAGCCTAAGCTCTGGCTCGACTAGCCCAAGCTGTAGCTCGACTAGCCCAAGCTCTGCTTCAACTAGCCCAAGCTCTGGCTCGACTAGCCCTAGCTCTGGCTCGACCAGCACAAGAAACCGGCTCGAACTCCAGCAACTTGATCGTTTAAATTTGCGTGATCTTCGACCAGTCGAAGATAGCCTTCGACTAGTCGAAGGTTACGCAAATTTTGCGCGGACCGCATAAATTTGAGGCGGTTTCCAGACTTTTCCAACTCAATGTGAAAGTTGGAGTTCCCCAACTATAAATAGGAGTTCCTAGGATGCCCCAAAGCATCTTCTAGGGTTTAAGGAGTGGAGCGAAAGGGTGAAGAGCCACCGCCAAGAGTTTTTCCTCTTCTTCCCTAGTTGTTTTTTTGTTTTATTTAAGAGTTCCTAGTTCAATCATGTCTACGATTGGCTAAACCTCTTAGCTAGGGCTAAGAGGTGAAGTTTGTAGTGTGATTGGGATGTTTACTTTGCTTTGATTCATGTTTATGTTAAACTTCATTGATTCTAGTTTGATTTTAAGGAATATTTTCACTTTTTTATGGTTTATTGTGAGTTAAATTACAATAGATCCGCGATAGCTTTAAATATCTTCTTTTCCTTTTTCAGATTATGAGATTGGTAAATCTCGTTATTTTCCATAGTCTCCTGGGCATGGTTGGGTGATGGAATCCCTTCCAATTTCCACAATTATCTTTCATCTCTCCTTCCAATTGGATAAGATAGGACTCTGATTCCAGTTGGATCTCTTGAATCAAGTAAGGTAGCATTCCAATAGCTACAAGTGGATCCTTGGCACCCTAGTTCCCACCTTTAAATTCACAAATTTCAATTACATCCTTCACAATTACTCTTTAAAAATTATTCAGATTTAGTTTTAGATCTTATTTTACTTCTACTTCTAGTTAATTTTAGAATATGTACAAGTTTAGTCCCTATGGATTCGACCTCGATCTTACTGAGTTATTACTACATCACGACCCTACACTTGGGGTTGTGAACATTGTGACGTGTCTCGGACATTTCTCCTTGTGTGATTTCAGACTTTTATTTTTGGAGAGGACTTGTTATTCTTTTACCTGACCTCAGGATAATTACTGTTGCATTTCATGCATTGTCTAGAGATCTGATAATACTTGCATTACAATTTTCTTTCTTCCCGCCTTCTATCTTTTCGTGGGTAGTTTCTTGAGTGGACAATACATTTATCGTTACTTTTCTGTTTCTTTCTTTCTCCTTTCCTATTATGATCTCACCACTGTTTATCATCTTCTATATTGTGTATTTTAGTGTGAAACAATTTTATGTCGGATGCCTTAAGAGACGATGATAATGGCAAAAGTTTCTTTCCTTTGTTTTCCCTGCTTCTTCAGGACATTTGGATGGAGGTAGTTCTATTATATCAGCACTCAATAGTTGATTCATCATTAGGATGACATCTTCCTTTTCAGATGCAAATCCTTCATGGGAATTGAGAGGTCTAAGCCTTTTATCACTGATTATACCTCTGTAGCGACTTGATTCCTCTCTTTTTTCTGTTTTTCTTTTGTCGCGGGGAATATTGTTCTTCTTTTCTCGATTCACAACATTTACCATCAATCTACTGTGTCCTCTTCTACCTTTTTCATAATGAAATGCTGACATTTTCTTGGTCATTAATTCCAATGCATGGGTTTTCCTAGCCAAGTCGAAGAAGGTTCTTATATCGGCAATGGTAAGGCGGAATGGAATTCCCATCTCCATGGAGTTCAAGCACATTTTTACTTATTCATTTTCCTCGGGCAACAGTCTGCATGAAGCTCCCAAAGTTTTCCATTTGTCTATAAATTTCTCCATGGGCTCTCCTTCTCTCTACCGTACCGAAGCTAGTTCCGTAATACTGACATCATGATCTGACGAGAAGAAATTTGACATGAAGGCATCCAGCATTTGTTCCCAAGTTCGTATCAACTCTGGTGCCAGGCTAGAATACCATCTGAATGCTTTCCCTATTAAAGAGGAGCCAAATAGTCGTAAACAATATTGCGAGACAGTAGAGAAGTTACCCATTGTTGTAATGAAATGCATGAGGTGTTCTTCCATTGAACTTCTAAAAGTCTGAATGTTTGAAGTTGGCCAGGAATGGCACATCTTCCACTTCCCTCAGATATGGTGTTCTGTAATGGAATCTCTGAAAATTCTTGCGTTCTTTCTGTCCTGACGACCTCTATAACCAGTTGGCATACTTCTTCTTAAGTTACTGCCCTCACTGCAGGAGTGGATCCATGTGATCCCGCTCTTCATGGCTGCGAGCCTTCGGGCTGTTATTCACGCTCATTCATAGCAACCATCATCGAGGGAGGAGGGCGCTATGATTTGAGCTACGTTATACGCGAGAGTGGCTAAGGCTTCTCAGAGGTTCCTACATTCCTCCATTAGTGTTCTTTGTGCTCAGCTATGCGATCATCAGCGGTCAGCGTCAGATCCTGACTTGTTCCTGCCATACATACAACAGCTTCTCCACTCCCTGACAAAGCAGTTGTTGGAGAGGGATAGGAGTACATCGGCACGATAAGGCTTAATGAGAGAGGAGTCTCATTGGACTCTTCTGTACTTTCACAGAATTCACTTGATTGCGATGTGACTTGAGGAGGTGTCTTTTAAGGAGATGTGAAAACTGGTGGATTTTCTATAGGTGATTTGCTTTTCTCCTTCTTTGTCCATCAGGTATTTGTAGTAAGTAACACCAAGAAGTCCTACGATGTCAGAGAGGAAGGACATTTTCCTAAGTACAGTGCCAAAGGAGCAAGTGCAGGGTTCTTTTAGGTCGCGTTTCTTGTCACCGGTCCTCTGATTTTTGTGGTGGAGTTGTTCTGACAGTCAGGTATTTCGGATTCTCAACCTTTGGCGGGATACGACAATCCATTCATTACTGTTTTCTTGTGCCAATGGCGAAACAATTATGACCCCAGCAGTAACTCAAGACTTATCATTTCCGATCAATATGGGTTGATTCTTACAGCTCGGAGATTGATTACTGGTATATTCCACCACAAATCTAGTCAGCGTAAAGTAAAAGATCATCTTATTTGTAACGGTTGCCATTGATTGTAGTTTAAACGTACGTATCGTATTGTAGTTTTGTCAGATAACACAAGATGATGTCGGTTAATATTTAGATAAAAGGGAGGATGTTCCCACTGAGAGTCACCATTTTGGGGTCTATATGACGTCAAACTATGATATGATTCTCTAAATAGTTTTAAGTTAATATTAAGTAAGATAAACATCCCCAGCAGAGTTGCCATTTTGTTTCGATAAGAAATAACAAGTATTTGATTTGGGGTTATCTTACTAAATAATAGCAAAGAAAGAATGAAGAGAATAATCATCATATGTTATTTATTCTGAATTCATTTACATCCTTTGATTCTAAGACAAAATACTTATAACAAAGAAATACAAGCATTAGATAAGTTCAATGTCAATTTCGGTATCATCTCGGCTTATAATATTCATGTCTTCATAAGAGAAGAGTTATGCGGATCTGCATATCCTCGTATCTTTTATGCACATTCATCCAAATAATGTAAAGAAATGCCTAAATCCCTTAAAAGACTGCAATAATTTTGACAGGAATGCTTGATATTTAAGCTATCCATGCAACTCATCAAAGAGTTGCGCAGATTGAGGAGTTGTATGGACCCGCATAACTCATCCATGTTGCGTAATCTCTTTCCATTCTTCATTCTTCTCTCCAATACTTGTCAAAGGTATCAGAGTCTCTTCTTCTCCAAAAATTTTGATCTTCTAATCCCTTAAATGAAGGGATAAGGGGTATTTATAGGCTCTCACATGTGATCCTCGAATCTCGCGCCACGGAACCCACTTCACAAAATTCTTACTGCGTAGTGCGCAACTCATCCTTCTTATCAAATACATGTTGCGCAGACCCGCACAATTGACATGAGTTATGTGTTCCCGCACAACTCAACCATCCGCACAACTAGTCATATCTTCTCTTCTTCACTTCTTTTAATCTCCCTTCTTCTGATTATTTGATTCTTAGATTTTATTTTTCAACACATAGGTCCGACTGAAGTCAGGTTCGATGCCACCGAATGAGAGTTTGGTGTACCTAAGGGGGAAAAAGAGTTCAAAACTATTTTGAAGAAATTTGGTTACTATTGAGTGTGAAATATTGCATAATTTTCCCCTATTATTCTTTGGTTTTGTGAATATGATGCTTCTTGATTGATCTATTTTCACATGTTTTCTCTTAGAATGTGATTTCAAGAGCTTGAGGTGAAATGGATGATGAAAGCATGGATTTGATGCTCAAGAATTACCAAAGTGAGGATTGGATATTTGGCAGCCAAGATTGAAGAATTCAAGAGTCCAAGATCTAAATAAACCAAATGAAGAAGAAAGAAAATTGAGATTGCAAAGTGCATAAATCACGAACTGCTGAACTTGACAATTCGATGACATTGAATGCATCTTCGATGCCATTAAAGTAAGTGTTCAATGTCATCGAAGGGGCCTTGATCACATTGGAAATTCAAGAAAAATGAAGTTTGGTTGCTGGATAAAAAGATGCAATTCTCGATTCTATCAAAGACCCATTCTATCCCATCGAAGCCAGTTTGATCACATCGAAATTATTGTGAATTTTGGGAGAAACTCGCTGGACTGTTTCGGATGATTCTCGATTCCATCAAATACTTGTTCAATAACATCAAAGCCAGTTCGATGTCATCGAAGGTCAGGCGATTTCATCGAAGGACTGATGCTGGTAGTTACTGTCGATTTCTAAAAGTACGAGCTATAGAAGTCCTAGAGGGGAGGGAGGGGTGAATAGGACTATATAAAATATTTCAATACAATGCAGAATAATAAAATAATTATACTTAATTGCTTAGAGTATCGAATTCTTGATATTCAATAGTTCGTAGGACAACCTTCACCTAAAAGATTTAGGTAAGACAACCTTATTTCACAACGTCTTTGAAATCAAAATATTAAACTTAGCAAGAGCTAATCAATCATAAGAAAAAGCATATAAAGAATTAAAACAATAATCATAATGTACAAAAGAGTTATAGTGGTTCAGTGCTTAAACACACACCTACTCCACTCCCAAAATTACTACCCTCATAAATTTGGCTTTTACTATTTCAACATTTTCACCGAGTCACCTTAACAACCTTATACAGTTCTTGTAATTTTTATGGACTATCACAACAAAACCCACTTTGTGATTTTCACTGGATCACGACAAAACAACACGCTGAGAGTTTCGAGCTATCTCAGAAAAACTCAAAATGTAATGAATGTAAATACAGTACTTATCTGCAAATGGTGAGTCGAAGATGTTACTATATCTTGATTGTAGCGATCTTCTTTCTTGGGATATTGATGAAGCCATGTATAAGTTCAACATAAAAAGAATATAAAGATCTAATGTGTTTTCAATATATATAAGCAAAACCCTAATTGCTACAAATTTTATTCTCTAAATCTCAAGTAGAGTTTAGATAACTCTCTTAAAAATAATTAAAGCTAACTTGAGAAAGAGAATAAAATAAGCTAATAGAATATTAGAATTACCGCACAAATAGTTTAAAGAGGGCCTGACTTTCTCTGTTACTTTTAGGAGGTTTCTCACAGACTTTCGTTATAAAAATGACTGAGAGAAGGCCTCTATTTATAACTAAAGGATTTAAAAATTAAGCTAGCCTAATTGTTGGTTCGGCTAGCCGAATTCCAACGATTGCGTTCCAACGGCACTCGAATTTCGCAAGATAAGATCTTTCAAAAATTTTGCGGGCCCAAGCCACGATTCAGCTGGCCAAACCCTCAGTTCGGCTAGTCGAATACAGGGTTCAGCTGGCCGAATCTCATTGAGAATTGAAATAATTACATGTTGGAAACTTGACCGTACATAGTCGGGCTGGCCGAGCGGACATGTTTAGCACCATCTTAAAAAGGCCCTGTATGGCTTAAAACAAGCTCCAAGAGCATGGTATGAAAAATTAACTAAATTTCTTCTTAGTCAAAACTTTAAAATGGGAAGTGTTGATAAAACCCTATTTATCAAAAGATATAATGAATATATATTGATAGTTCAAATATATGTTGATGATATTATCTATGAATCAACAGATACTAATTTTTCCTCTAAGTTTGCAGATTCTATGAAATCGAAATTTGAGATGAGTATGGTTGGTGAGCTGAACTATTTCCTTAGTCTCCAAGTGAAACAACTTACAGACAGGATATTCATATCTCAAACCAAGTGTGCAATGAATCTCATTAAGAAATTTGGGTTTGAGAATGGTAAAAACTTTTCAACACCTATGACTACAACACTCAAGTTATCTAAAGATGATTCAGGTAAAAGTGTTAACCCGCATCTTTACCATAACATGATTGGTAGTCTATTATATTTAACTGCCAGCAGACCTGATATTTCTTTCAGCGTAGGCGTTTGTGCTAGATATCAATCTAACCCTAAAGAATCTCAACTAGTTGCGGTTAAAAGAATAATCAGATATGTTGCCAGCACTATCAATTTGGGTTTATGGTATTCTCATGATACGTCTTAACAAATTGCTGGATATACTGATGTTGATTAGGCAGGAAATGTGGACGATAGAAAATCCACAAGTGGTGGATGCTTCTACATTGGAAATTATCTTGTCTCCTAAATGAGCAATAAGTAAAACTTAGTGTTATTATCTACTGCAGAAGATGAGTATATTGCGGCAGGAAATGAATGCATGCAATTGATGTGAATGAAACATATGTTAGCAGACTATGGTATTGATCAAGATACCTTGAATTTATACTGTGACAATACCAGTGCCATAAAATCCCATTCAACATTCTCGAACTAAGCACATCAATATTCGATATCATTATATCCAAGAATTAGTTGAAAGCAAGACTATCATGCTTGAATATATTAATACTGAAAAACAGCTTGCAGATATTCTGACAAAACCACTTGATAGTGTTAGATTCCTTAATTTGAAATTTGATATTAGATTATGTTATATTTCTTAATTAATCATTCTTCATTGCAATTTATTTTTATTGTCTTTTATTTTATGTTGCATCAAAAGGATAATATAAAAAGTAATATCATATTACAAAAATTTTGAAATTTTTTCAGCTAGCCCATAGTGGACCGACCAGTTTGGCTAGCTAAGCACCGCACTCGGGCTAGCCGAACTGGGCGCGATTTGGGCAAAAAGGGAAAAAATCTCAAAAACCCTCATTTTCACTTCATCTTCCTTGGCTTGCCGATGCTTCCTTCAGCTAACCCATCATCCTAAACTCCTAGTAAGTGGTTCTTTTGCGATTTTCTTCTAGATTTAAGTTCCTAGTTGTGATTTATTTGAGATTCCATCATTTTTATTTGAATCTAAAGCTTTCTTTTTGGTGGGTTTAGTTCAAATATTTAATCTAGACAAACCCATTTATTTCTTGGTGATTTCTTGATTTCTTCCATGGAACATTGGTATAAACGTATCATTTGATGTCCTTAGTCCAGTTCCTCATCTTTCTCCACTACTCGGGTTGTGCACACCATTCACACACCAGAGGATGACCTAGATAATGTACAGGATTTCCATACTCGGAGTATAATCATTGAGCGCACTGTGAATGTCAATCACATTGCTAGATTTGGTCTTTTTGAAATTCTCTCCAAGGTAGGATGGGAGAAATTTTTTGATTAGGGTGGAACGACTTACCGGTCAATTGCTCAAGTGATGTACGCATCCATTAATGAAGTTTCTTTTGAACCATTAACATTTTCTATTCAATTTTTAAAAGAACTGTCACCATTACACCTTCCATATCGTCTGTTATAGCCATTGATATGGCAGAAGATGGAATTCCTATTCTAACTCTTTTTGAAGACATGTATTCTTCAGAAAGAAATTCCATCACCTGGGTGTTAAGTGGTTTTAACGCTTAATGGCATACCAGTAACTCTCTCCCCACTTATAATCTTCTTCTAAAATATTGTGTTCTTCATCGCATCTGCACTTCTAATGTTTATCCAAGGGCTGGGAATAAGATTGATCTTACTCCTTACACGATGCGCATTATGCACTCCGTTGTAACTGATATTCGTATTTATCTTCTATCGTTGATATCGTACTTGATTATTTAGTATCGTTTCCATCCTCGTCATGGGTCCATTCCATTTACATTCCTTATGACTTTCATTGCTTTGTAGTACAATGTCCAAATTCCCACGATTGAAGCACCGGAGTCCAAGCTTTCATTTGGCAATACAAACTTAAACATGATGAAAATTGAATTGAGACCTGAGCAGCGAGGTGATCAAGAAACAATTTCTAAAGAAGGTGTCAACATGAACGACATCTTTGTTGATTTGGAAGAATCATGAGATACAAATGATTCAGACTTTCAGCCTTTGTAATTTTCTGAAAGGTTGGAGAGCTTAGAGAAGAAGGTGGACGATTTGCATGTTTCACAGGAAGCATTACTTCATAATCAGAAACAACAAATGAAGTACATAAAAAAGTACTTTCATCGTTTTAGTAGGAGTCTGAAGATCAATGATCCTAATATGCCTACACCATCCTCTTCTAGCTCTGATTGATTTTAAAAAAAAATTATGGTTTGTAATAACTTTAATTCTCTCTTTTGGATTATTTGCATTTGCACCAAGATGATAACTCTTTCCTTTCTAACATACATCTGGATTATTTCTAATATGTTATTATCCTTAATTATCTACTTGAATGCTTCATTTATTTTGTTTCTTCCTTTATCAACTTCTGACAAAAAGGGGGAGAAAATATATGGATAATATGTGGATATGATCATGAGCACATCTTTTTCACATTGAATAACATATGAGCACTACACTTGCATAAATTCTATGGAATTATATATATTTTTGTTGCATGTGATATATGTGACTAAGTGCTTAGGGGGAGTTTCGTATGCAGGTTCTAAGGGGGAGTAACAAGTTCCAAGATATCTCCGGTGGTGCACAAATTTTCCTTTGAATGATAAATCATATGTATATGATGTGTTATTGAGATTTTGTAATATGTTGTGATAAGTTGTATGTTTGTATAAGTGAGTTTTGTCACGAAATTGACAAAGTGGGAGATTGTAAGTGCTTATACTAAAGCACAATTTAGTTGTCAAATTTCATAGTTCTGAAAGGATCACAAGCTCTCATGAAGATTCTCTTCGACATCTCATGAAGATATATTATCGACGCGATCAAGTGTCTCAGGGAAGACTCAACATCTCAAGTCATGAAAGTACATGGTTCGAAGATTGGAACACTCCATATGAGTCAACCATCAGGTGGTGTAACACCCTGGACTTTTTAATACCCGAGTATTGAAAGTTCTTGAGTGTTAATATAGAATTTAACCTTTATGTACATGTGTATGATACTAATCTAGCTAATCTAACCTTACATCTATTCCCTAACATAAATCTAACCATTGATTTTGAATTATGATCATTATATACCTAAGTATTCTCGCTTGTCCATCATAACCAACCGTTCAACTAACTAATCCACACATTAGGAGTTGCCTCTGTCCATAGAGTAAGCCAATCGAACCACTTATCCTATGTTCTAAGGGCCCAGATCAACAAATCCATCGTTCATCTAGTTCTAAAAACTCCATCAGACGATGCAACACTTAAACATCATAATTAGACCATCGGATCACTAAATATACCAATGATTTTCGCTTATCCATCATAACCAACCGTTCAACCAACTAATCCACACATTAAGAGTTGCCTCTGTCCATAGAGTAAGCCAATCGAACCACTTATCCTATATTCTAAGGGCCCAGATCAACAAATCCATCATTCATCTAGTTCTCGAAACTCCATCAGACGATGCAACACTTAAACATCACAATTAGACCACTGGATCACTAAATATACCAATGATTTTCACCTAGACTAGGCTAGGGATCCTTAGGAACCTGGAGGGTCAAATCTAAAGATGATCTGACCATTGGACTAATGGGAACCCGCAACTAGAACCCAAATCAAGTTGTGGGGCCCACCTAAGCTTCGGGTCTACCTGATTTTTGTCTAATGTCTTAAGGGGGACTATTCAAATTGAATGGATGGTATGGATTGTACCATGTAACCCCGTGGACCCCACCATCAAACTCCAGGAGTGCATGGTGCATGTGCACCAGCGGTGCACGAGACCAATCCCATCAAATAGTTGTGCTTGTGCACACTTAAAGAAGCCTAGAATCAACTAAATAATGGGGGTGAAACAAAGAATGGCCGTGCAGATACATAAGGGAACAATCCAAAGTAGACATGCATCTAGTTCCAGCCTTAAGGAAAAGAGGCTTACTGCAAGATAAGTCTCGCGTCAAGTGTCAATGGACGTGCAATGCAATGATGAAGTGCACGCAAGTATGAGAGACCAAATGGTCGTGCTGAGTTTGGGGCCATGCAACAATAAAAAAGTGAAAATCGAATAGCACTAGTAGAAGAAAATATGGAATGATTGCAAAGTCCTGATGGCCCTATTTATAATGGGACCATTAGCCACACAACAAGAAGCCAAAGCGACACATTTCACATCGATGCCATGTAGTGGCACCTTCCTCTGGTCTTCATGTTGGCTTAATAGGTTTGCACTTATAGAGAATCTTGCATACCAAGCCTACTTAGGGGAATCTATTAGTGCACTATTTATCGCACACTAAGGAAAGGCGCTTCACTTGGTTAAAGTCCGAAATTTGGCTTTGTATTAGGCCATTACATGACCACCATGGCTGCACCAAGCCCAATTTAGGCCCCATTTAAATTACTAAGGCAAAATCCCACCAACCGTCTGCACGATCTTAAAATCAAATGGCACAAACAATTTTAGCTCAAGAGAAGTCTATGAAATCTGCACTGCCACATCATCAACACGGCCAACCATCGAAATAGTCACATCAGATGACTACATTGTTGATGGTTGCATCGACCAAAGGACACGTGTCCATCATGTAATGGCCGAATTATACATTAGTGGCACCACAAAGTCGTGTCAAGGTGACCTGGAGGACTCTAAACACCCCCACTTTCGCCTTCATTTTAAGAGGGTCCTCTCCATTGTTTCCATGTGGGAAGCTCTATCTCTCTACTCATAGCCTAACGTGACCTATTAGCCATGCATCAGTAAGAGCACTACTCTCCCTTTGTGGGTTTGCACTACACAAAGCTTCCCTCTTGCAATGGATCCACTCATTATCTGAGTTGTCCCCTCAGGACCCAGAGGTGATCCATGGTGGCCATCACTTAGCTTACACACCCTAGGGCTTGGGGCACATCTTCAATGCTCTCAGTGGTCTGCACTCTATGTACAGGCCCTCAGCCCAGACCATACCTTCCTTAGGCAAAATGTGGACCCCTTGAAGGTGCCGCTTATGCGCCTAGTTCTACAAGTCATGCCTTAGGTGGCCCACACATCTCCACACCCAGGCCTTTAGTTCGAGTTATGCTTTAGGCAGTTTCTTAACCCCTTGGAGATGGTGTCGCCATGCACACCCCACATCGATGGCACACCCAATGATTCACAGTGCTCTGCCCTCACAACCACTAGCCTAGTTTTTTCCCTTTTATATGGGTGGCGTGCCCCAATTGTTTGTGCCATGCCTCTCACCTGAGTGATCCTATCAGTTGGGGTTGAGTAGCTAGCTAGCCTAATTATTCCCTTTATGCCAAGTGTGCCACCATGGGACTTGAATCGAACAAGTAGCACTCTGAGGCACATGTGCCTTCCTCTTACAAGTAGGATGCTTGATGATCATCCCTACAAGGATAATCACTAGTCATGCTCCTCCTAAGACCTGGGTCCCACACAGTCAACGAAACTATCCTTCAATATGCACCCCATGAGTGATATGCACATGTGCCATCAGACACTACCATTAACGCTTTTATTCCGACTTGCCAAGGGCTTTTCCCTTCCTAAGGCACTTAAAACATATGAAATAAAACATAAGGTTTCCCATGCGAATCATGGGAATACCTCCATGAAGGATATCTGGCACTACCATCCTCATAAGGACTTGTAGACCTTGTCGCCTTTCATGTCTTTATGTAATATCTCGAAATGAAGGGTATTTTCTCTTAAATGTAATTAAGGGCTTCTGAATGTCACAACCTGTTATGTAATTCAAATTCATATATCAATAAAACTTCTCATTTTACCTATATTCTCTCTTATGAATGATTCTGAAAATGCTATATGAATGTTTTGTATATGCCTTACCTCCAGATAGTCAAAGACATCAACAAATCAACATTTTGCACCAACACCTGGATGATTGACTAGACTCGCACCCATGAGGACCAAGGGTTGGGTGAAGGAGCCTTCCTATGCGGGGACCATCTTGTTGAGATTGAACCCTCACTTGGCAAGTTTACAAGGCATGTTAGATGAAGAGGGTTTTATTCCCTGCAAAAACACCGGTGGATCGTTTTAAGTCTAGCTGGCATTGTAAGTTGACATAGAAGCCCTTCCTTAGAGGACCAATGGTTGGTGGTTCAACAGCTAATTATGAGTAGAGGTAGTGTTGTAGGTGGCTTCGGGGCCCTTCACCTAAAGTATCAATGGTTGGTTCCATGATTGGCGGGAAGTGATATTATAATTGGGTTCACAGGCCTTTCCTAAAGAACCAATGATTTATTCTACGATTGGTTGTGACTAGGAGCTGGAGTTGTCAAAGAACCAAGTTGGATTGAGTTGGTTTCGAGGCTTTCCCCTGAATGACCAACAATGGAGAGGACAATGCCCCTTGCAAGATGTTGGGGATAAAAAATACAAGTCCGCAGACTCGGACTTAATGCCTCGGATCACAAAAGGATGTATCAAGTCCGAGGCATGGTTCGCTAAACCGAGACAAAGGTTGAGTCGGTTCGGACGACTCATCAGCGTCCCGGGCATGCATCGGGCGGACCACCCTGCCAGACCGACCATCGCTAGGACGAGCCTCATCCCGGATATCTTGGGATAAGATCTCCGACCCCGAAGCTCGCGGGATCGGATGAAGGCTCAAGATGGGCGCGATCCTATCCCCGTGATCCCAGGAGAAGATCCCGCGCTCAATATCAGGAAGAGAATCCTCGTGCGACACACGCCCCAGTAGCTATAAAAGAAGGACCCCTGTCACCTTGAGAGGTACGGAAAAAATCCTCTCTAAAAAGCTCCTCAATACTTTTAGACCTAGAATCCAGGCCTGACTTTGGCATCGGAGGGTCCCCTGCTCAAGCCAGGGTCTCCTTTGTCCCTTTTTCTTTTTGTGCAGGTACACGAAGGTCCAAGAGGAGGAATCGGACATTTGCATCAACAGCTTGGCGCCGTCTGTGGGAACCGTACAAAAAGCCATCTCGTATCTCTATACTGATTTCAATGGTGATGACTAGAAGGACGGTCCCAGAAGAAGATTTGAATGAGAATGCGATTACAGGGCCAGCGGGTCCAATCGCGGTTCCCGCAGCCCAGAACCCACCTAACAACCGCCGACGAGGGGCGACCGGAACAAGCAACAATCAGCGGGGTCGCGACGAGGGGCGGTTGGACAAGGAGGTTCAAGAAATCCGCTCTGATATGAATACGATGAAGCAGATGCTGGAACGAATGTATCAGCAGCAAATGCAGCCACTCCCGCATCCTCAAGGGGAGACAGCGCACGTACCGGCGGCGGCGGTTGATCCTCAACCTTCCGCGCCGCAGTCTTTCCGGCCGAGCCAACCCCAAGGCGGATCAGAACCATCTCCAGCGCAGTCAGCCAACGCTTCCCTCCCCCCGACTGATCTTCGGCACGAGATAGAACGAAGAAGGCGCAATCGCCCATCCATGGAAGGCACGGCAGAGAGCAGTGAACCTTGGAAAGCCGATATTCAAAAATTTAAAAGAGAAGTGCGGGAAGAAATGGCGAAAGAGATGGCGGACATAAAGCACGGCCGGAATGTATATCCAACCGGGTCCGAAGCGAAGGCGTCCCCCTTTGTGGACTCGGTACTGAAGGCCCGGTTGCCCGAGAGGTTTCGATTGCCTCAAATCACTCCTTTCACCGGCAAGACCGACCCAACGGAGCACATCGAATGCTTCAGAACCTATATGGAGCTCCACGATGCCTCGGACGCAGTAATGTGTCGGGCCTTTTCTCTTACATTGACCGATGTAGCTCGACTGTGGTTCAAACAGTTGAAACCAAAGTCCGTCAGTTCATTCGCTGAGCTGAGCGACGCCTTCCTCACCAACTCCATCGGCGGAAAGAAGAAATTGAAGCCCCCTGCACATCTGAACAACGTAGTTCAAAAGCAGGGAGAGCTATTGAAAGATTATATCAAGCGTTTTAATTTCGAATCCCTTCAGGTTCGAAAATATTCAGAAGAAACGGCTCTCAATGTGCTCATGCAAGGAGTTAGAGATAAGCCATTCCTGGCCTCTCTGGACAAAACTCCGCCCGACACTCTGGCAGAGTTTATGGCACGGTCGGATAAGTATGCGAATGCCGAGGAAGCGCGAATCCTGCGTGAAACTAAAACTTTGGCAAAAGAGTCGGCCAAAAAGGAAGCCGACTCGGCCGGAGGAAGGAAACGCAAGGATGATCAGGCGCGTGATGAGCGAAGATCAGGCAAGCGGCTGGATCGAAAATTTTCCACATATACTCCCCTAAACAAGACTCGGGAAGAAGTATTGATGGAAATAAAAAACGAAGGCTTTGTTAACTGGCCCAGTAAGCTCAGGAGTAATCCTAATCGGCGGGATAAAGATAAATACTGCCATTATCACCGTGATCACGGACATAACACAAGTGATTGCCGTCACCTAAAAGAAGAGATCGAACGACTCATAAAAGACGGCCGACTCAGAGAACATATGGTTAAAGCTGGGGCAGCTGAGGCTCGCCCGACCGAGAGCCAGCATATGGAAGAAATCCGGACGATTATCGGCGGTCCACAAGGTGGGGGCGACTCAAACAATGCACGAAGGAATCATGCAAGAAAACTTACTCAGCCTCAGTCCGAGCTCATGATCGTAGATCGGCCACCAAAGGAGAAGAAAAGAGAAAGATATCGCATCTCTTTCACGGAGGAAGATGCCCGAGGCATCTATCACCCCCACGATGACGCATTGATTGTCACCCTGGCTATCGCTAACCGAAAGGTGTTTCGGATACTCGTCGATACGGGGTCATCCGCAGACGTGTTATTTACCCAGGCGTTCGACAAAATGGGGATCGAACGGTCCACACTACGCCCAGTTCGGACCCCATTGATCGGTTTTTCCAGAGGACAGGTACTGCCTGAAGGGATTGTCTCGTTGCCGCTCACTGCTGGTAGTGCCCCATGTCAGACGACGATGATGGTTGACTTCTTGGTCGTCGATCAACCCTCAGTATACAACGCAATACTCGGCCGACCCTCATTGAGTCTCCTCCAGGCCGTGGTATCCACATACCATCTTTCAATGAAGTTTCCGACCGAGTCGGGAGTCGGAATTGTCAAAGGAGACCAGCAGGATGCAAGGCGATGTTACATGATAGCCGTAAAAGGAGCCGCCGACAAAAGTCCGACCAACATATTAACGATTGAATCATTGGACCCTCGGGGCGAGAATTATGAACGAGGACAGCCGGTCGAGGATCTTGTCTCGGTCCCCTTGGCCGAGACAGATGGATCCAAGACGGTACGAATTGGCTCGTCTCTGCAGTCCCCTTTGAAAGAAAAGCTGACAGCCCTGCTCCGTAGGTACGCCGACGTCTTTGCCTGGAGTCATGAAGATATGCCCGGGATCGACCCCTCTGTGGTAACTCACCGACTCAACATCGATCCGTCGTATCGACCGATCCAACAGAAGCGGCGACCGCTCGGCCCTGAGCGATACGTTATCATTGAAGAAGAAGTCAACAAACTCCTCCAGGCTAATTTCATAGAAGAAGTGTACTATCCAGAGTGGGTCGCGAATGTCGTGCTCGTAAAGAAATCCAACGGGAAGTGGCGGGTCTGTATTGACTATACTGACTTAAATAAAGCCTGCCCAAAGGATAGCTTTCCACTTCCAAGGATAGACCAACTAGTAGATAGTACCGCCGGACATGAGCTCCTTAGCTTTATGGACGCTTATTCAGGATATAATCAAATTGCAATGCATAAGACAGATAAATCAAAAACTACCTTTGTCACCGACAAAGGCCTTTATTGTTACCGAGTGATGCCATTTGGTCTGAAGAATGCAGCAACCTATCAAAGATTAGTTAATAAAATCTTTGCTCGGCTTATAGGCCGAACCATGGAAGTATATATTGATGACATGCTCGTCAAAAGTATACATGCGGCAGATCATGTGAACGATTTGAAAGAAATGTTTCTCACCCTACGAAAGTTTCGGATGAAGCTGAATCCAAATAAATGCGCTTTTGGGGTGCGCTCTGGAAAGTTCCTCGGTTTCTTGGTTAGTCAGCGAGGAATAGAGGCAAACCCTGAGAAGATAAAGGCTTTGATTGATATGGAATCCCCTAAAACCATAAAGGACATACAAAGGTTGACTGGACGAGTCGCAGCGCTTAATCGGTTCCTGTCCAGAGCCACCGATAAATGTCTCCCTTTCTTCAGACAGTTGAAAGGAAGACAAACAATGGACTGGACGGAAGAATGTGAAGCGGCATTCCAACAGTTAAAATCATGTCTCGGTTCCGCACCTCTCTTATCAAAGCCCGAATCGGGGGAGTCTCTGCTCCTTTACCTAGCGGTGTCCGAGGCAGCGGTTAGCTCGGCCTTGATACGAGAATCCGAAGGAAAGCAACTGCCGGTTTACTACGTCAGCAAAGCATTATTGCCGGCGGAAACAAGATACCCAAGCCTGGAAAAAATGGCCTTGGCTTTAATCATTTCCTCTCGTCGACTCAGGCCGTACTTCCATGCCCATACCATCATCGTAATGACCGATCTTCCGCTTCGCCAGGTATTGCAGAAACCAGAAGCTTCCGGCCGACTCACGAAATGGGCCATCGAATTGAGTGAATTTGACATTCTATATAAACCGAAGGCAGCAATCAAAGGGCAAGCAGTAGCTGATTTCATCGCCGAAGGAACTCCACCATTCGAGCTCCCGGTCAACGATATGCCAAAAGATGTTGCAGTTCCAACAACACCCGCTCCCCCGACCCTCACCTACCCTATTCCCTGGAAACTATTTGTCGACGGTTCTTCCAACTCGAAGGCAAGTGGGGCTGGGGTTGTGCTGGAAACCCCCGATCATACCTATATGCAGTATGCCTTACGACTTGGATTCCAAGCGTCGAACAATACGGCGGAATATGAAGCATTGTTACTCGGCCTCCGTCTCGCCGCTAGCTTGGAGGTCACGCACCTCAGTGTTTTCAGCGACTCTCAGTTGGTTGTTAATCAAGTTACCGGTGTGTACCAGACACGAAAAGACCAGTTAAGGGCGTACATGCAGAAAGCGAAAGAACTTATCAACGGATTTCAACTCTGTCGTGTCACTCGGATCCCTCGTACGGAAAACAGCAAAGCCGATTTGTTAGCAAAGCTCGCCTCAGCCGATGAAGATGAAATACCCAGGTCCGTCCCTGTCGAATACGTCGATAAGCCGAGTATAGATGAACTAATTAGCGAGGCCGTCAATACAATCAACTCGGAACCATCCTGGATCGATCCAATCCGCCAATACCTTGACGAAGGGAAGTTGCCCGAGGATCGCGCCGAGGCTCGACGAATTAAGATCCGAGCCTCCCGTTACACCATACTCAACGGAACCCTCTATAAGAAAGGTTACTACGCCCCGTTGCTGCGGTGCCTCAAACCCAGCGAGGCAGACTATGTATTACGAGAAATCCATGAAGGAATCTGCGGAAACCACTCTGGAGGGCGATCTCTCGCCCATAAGGTCCTACGACAGGGATATTACTGGCCCACTATCCAACACGACGCTCGCCGGCTCGTCCAAAAATGCGACAAATGTCAACGATTCGCAGCGATTCCGAGGCAAGCCCCCGAGGCACTGACGCCGATGACCGGTCCCTGGCCCTTCGCACAATGGGGTGTCGACATCATAGGCCCGCTCCCTATGGGAAAAGGTCAGACCAAGTTTGCCGTGGTAGCAATGGACTATTTCACGAAGTGGGCCGAGGCGGAGCCATTAGCTAAAATAACCGAGCAGAAGATCACCGAGTTTGTGTGGAAAAACATTATCTGTCGATTCGGAGTGCCCCGCACCATTGTCACAGACAATGGAAAGCAATTTGATAATAGGAGCTTGGGCGAGATGTGCGACAACCTCGGAATCAGAAACGTTTATTCCTCACCTCATCACCCTCAAACCAACGGACAGGTTGAGGCGGTTAACAAGATTATCAAGCAACATCTTCGGACCAAGTTTGGCCGGGCCAAAGGAGCATGGGCCGAAGAGCTCCCGAAGATTCTTTGGGCTTACCGAACTACAGCTCGAACAGCCACAGGAGAAACTCCGTTTTCACTAGCTTATGGCTCGGAAGCCGTCACTCCCGTTGAAGTCGGATTACCTTCGGCTCGAATCACCTCATTCAATGCAGAAGAGAATGAAGAACTCCTTGCACTCGGACTCGACCTTTTGGACGAACAAAGGGAAGTGGCGCGGCTGCGCACGGAGGCACGGCAACGACAAGTGGCTCGGTTCTACAATACCCGAGTTAAGGTTAGAAGGTTTCGAATGGGAGATATGGTTCTCCGGAAAGTTTTCTCCAACACCAAGGAATTTGGATCGGGTACGCTGGGACCCAATTGGGAAGGACCCTATATCGTCTCGGGCACCATACGACCAGGAACGTATCGGCTAGAAGACCTAAACGGACAACCATTGCCTCACCCTTGGAACGCTGAACACCTTAAGGTCTACTATCCTTAGCTCGGTACTCAATGTTTAAAGACTCTGAACTAAGAAAGATTAAAGCCAAATCAAATGAATAAAGCTAAGTATTTTTCTTTCATTCATCAAAGCACGTACAAATATAATGTGTGACTACATCAGAGTAAAAAAAAAAAAAAAATCAAAGGGCCCTGGAAACTGTCCTCATGCACCGGCCTCGCCCCCAGCAGCAGTGTCTTCGGCAGCGGCGTCCGGGTTCTCGGGTTCCGAGGCTGCTCCACCCTCGATTTCTGAAAGGTCAAGGTCAGGAAAAGATTCCTTTATATCCTTGACGCATTCCAGATATCCGCTTTGGAACAAGCGGTCCCTCTCGTCCTCGAACTCTACCGACTCAAGGAAAGCTTGGACGGCTTGGTCCCTGGCCTTCTCAGCCTCCCGAGCCTTCTCGTCGGCCTGTCGAATACGCTCCGCCGCCTCAAGCTTAGCCTGAGCTAAGTCATCTGCGCACGAAGCATGAACTGCGAGAATTCGCCGGTTCTCTTCTTCAGCCTCGGAGAGCAGAGCCAGTACCCGAGCGACCTCCGTTCTCGCTTCATCCAAGGCTCTTACGGAGGAAGCCGCCTGCTCCCGCATCTTCGGCAGCCTTCCGGGCAAGAGCCGCCTCGCCTGTCAGGATGCCGACCCGGATTTCGGCCTCCTCGCGTAGCCCTTCAGCCTCTGACAGAAGGGTCTGCAGCCGATGAGTTGAGGATAGCTCCTTGCTGGCCTTAATCAAGCAGGGAGCGAGTTCGAAAAGCATCCTCGCTGCATGGCTGACGGTTTGCGATGACGGGGCGTTATAGAGCCTCACGAACTCTCTTTCGCCACCGTGGGCTAAGGCCCAGGGAACCATCCCCGATACCACTTGCTGCAGGACAGACGGCCCTTCCTGGTTCGTCTCCTCCCCTCTGGAGGATGCGGTCCTCGTCTCACCTTCCCCTCTGGAAGACGCGGCCCTGGTCTCTTCCTCCCGTCTCGGAACGTCCGTTTCAACGTTCGCCGAGTCGGGTGCCGCCTGAGGTTCCGAGGCAGCAACCGCCGTCTCTTCAGCCCTTTCTTCTGGGTCAGGAATTACGACGACGGGAGGGGCAGAAGAACTCGCTGGTTCTTTCTCCTTCCGCATCACCTTTTGCCTCTTAGGCGGCCGAGGCTCCGACAAAAGAACTGACCGCGGAGGAGCCTTCAACTTCGTGACTGCCCTAAGGGGAGGACGAGCTCCAGTCATTTCTGAGGGAGCCGGCTCGTGAATAATCCTGAGATTGGGACGGGCTTCAGGCAGATCTGTAAAAAATTAAAAAAAAAAAAAAACGAAGTAAGTCAGGGGAAATTCGGAAAACTCAGAAGACACATTTTCAATTACCTGTGACTTCCGAGTCTAGACCTGCAAGATGAAGGCGTTCCGGCTATAGAAGCACCTTCCAAGACCTGTCAGCCGGATCCAAAGTCCTCAACTCTTTGATCCGAGCCGAGGCACTAGAGCCGAGCTTCGCCCGCTTCTTCGGGATATCTGCCAGGCACAAGTCCTTCAGACTCAGAATATTACAAAAACTGAAAAAGGACGAGAGAGAGAGAACCCAAGTCACCTGCCCTCTGGAAGGTCCGAGGAACACGAGCCTCGTAAGACCCGGAGTCATCAGTCTCCCACCGACCACATGCCCAAAACCAACGCTCTCTCCAATGTTTGTTGGAAGTGGGAGGGTCAGTTATCAAGGAACCGCCTCCGCCTCGCCAAGCAGCGAAGACATAGAAGCCAGGGTAGTTCGGATTCACCCGCACTTGGTACAGGTGGAGAAATTCGTCGACTGTGAGCGGTGGCTGTTCCATCTCGGCCCACAACACCGCACACCCGAATAAATTCCTCCACCCGTTCCGGACTATCTGCCCCGGGGCAATCTGAATGCGAGACAACACTCCCCGGACGATGGCTTGAAGGGGCAGACGCAAGCCGCATTGCATTGACACTTGGTAAATGGCGACCGCCCCAGCAGGAGGGTGATCCGGCAAATCATTTGGACGGGGGAGATAGGTGACGACCGATTCGGGGATGTGATACCCGATCCGGATTCTGTCTAAGTCCGCCTCAGTTAAAACTGAGGGAACTGGACCGCTCAAATCTTCCCCCGATCCTTCTCCTTCAGACTCGGCATGCGCCGGTTCATCAACTGGAACTGGGTCGGAGGTTCCCTCGGCAATCAACATTTCATCTTCTTCCTCCTCATCTTCCTCCATGCCCCTTGGGAAGTTAGGCCTTCCCGGGCGGGTTAATAAAGACGACCCACCACGAGAAGGAACAACCGAAGCAGGGCGCTCCGCCGGAGCTTCAGTGACTCTCTCAGATAGAAAAGCAGCGTTGGCATCCACTGCTATCTCCGTCAGTAAGGAAGGCGATTCCGCAACATTCCAAAAACATTGCGCTTCGCCTTCGTCTCCCGAAGCTCCCCCCTGGGGACTTCGAGAACCCCTATCCGCCATTATTATCTAATAGAGAGGGAGGAGAAACTCACCGGAGGGAGAAACGAAAACGGAAATGGCGGAAGGAAGCGCTGACGGTTAAGGGAGAGGAAAGGAAGAAGATGAAAGACTGAGAAGGCTCCAAAGGGAATGAAAAGTAGGAATGGCAATAGAAGTTCAAAATGCGGACCCCCACCAATTTATAAGATTGCCATACGGCGGGAGTAATTAATGAGAAAATGATTCGACGCCTGCATCGATTCCCCACTCGACACGTGGTGCTCGTCGACTGACGACAATAATGCCCTTGCTACGTGTCCAGCCCTCATTGGCGGGATGAGCGACTTGACGGCTGACGGCGCATACGATGTCAGGAACCGAACCGCCCCCCGTCAAAGGCGACATGGAACGCATTAAATGACCACCTACTGTCTCGGACTGGGTTATGAACCGACTCAAAACTCGCTACTCCTAAGTGTCATATGAAACACACGGAGTAGGGGGGGTTTACTGTTGGGGATAAAAAATACAAGTCCGCAGACTCGGACTTAATGCCTCGGATCACAAAAGGATGTATCAAGTCCGAGGCATGGTTCGCTAAACCGAGACAAAGGTTGAGTCGGTTCGGACGACTCATCAGCGTCCCGGGCATGCGTCGGGCGGACCACCCTGCCAGACCGACCATCGCTAGGACGAGCCTCATCCCGGATATCTTGGGATAAGATCTCCGACCCCGAAGCTCGCGGGATCGGATGAAGGCTCAAGATGGGCACGATCCTATCCCCGTGATCCCAGGAGAAGATCCCGCGCTCAATATCAGGAAGAGAATCCTCGTGCGACACACGCCCCAGTAGCTATAAAAGAAGGACCCCTGTCACCTTGAGAGGTACGGAAAAAATCCTCTCTAAAAAGCTCCTCAATACTTTTAGACCTAGAATCCAGGCCTGACTTTGGCATCGGAGGGTCCCCTGCTCAAGCCAGGGTCTCCTTTGTCCCTTTTTCTTTTTGTGCAGGTACACGAAGGTCCAAGAGGAGGAATCGGACATTTGCATCAACACAAGACAAGGGGAAGAAACTCTTTATTGTAATTCAAGGCCTGGATTGGCTGGAATACATGGGAGGATTCACCCTGGATAATGTTAACAATGGGGTTTTCCAATGTGTTGGGACCCGCTTAATATTGTGGCAGAGGGTTCTAGAGTATTTGGTTGTTAGCAGCGATCGTGTCAAGGATTGTGATCATGATTTTTTACTTAAATTTTGAACTGCATATTTCAAGGAGAAATAAGGCTCAATTGTGTGACCCCTAAATTGATGGAATACACAATACACATTTTCATTGTAGTTCGACGGTAAAGGTTTTGGCGAGGGCCTAGGCTATAGCAGGGAAAGTGACCTTTAAATCAGCATGGCCAATATGTCATTGTAAGATAAGGCCAAAGGAGTGAACCGCATAGGTTTTTGGGTCACACCCACTTGTCGATTTTGGTTCAAGTATTGAGGCTCCATATGAGTTTCTACTATTGAGCCTATTTATCGTTGTCCCTATTGGGGGTGGATGGTACGCCCTATGCAGAAGCAACTAGGTTGTTGGTTTTTGTTGAGTGAGATGTTGTGGCATTTCCATTTCCTTTCCATATCCTATAGGCTTCCCTTCGAATTTGGTTTTCTACATAGGGGAGGCTTAATGAGGCTAAGGGGAGATTGTCCTTGCTCTGATTCCACCTTCCACTTGTTCCCCTGCATGAATGAGTTGTGTGAAATTGGCATAAGGGTATGAAATTAGATATCCTAATATGCTTGGGTTTGCTAAGTGGACAATCATGGAAACTTACTCTTTGTCGTCAACAAGCATTTTCATTTTAGCGACCATGGCTTACCATTGCCCAACATAGGCCACTAAGGATTCGTCATTTCTTTGCCTGAGAGTAGCAAGATATGATCTTTTAGGTGCTATGTTCAAATTGTATGTTATGTAATCAACAAAAGACTTGGAAAGTTGTTCCCAAGTCTTGATCCGATAGTATTCAAGCGATGTATATCAATCGAACGAGTCACCTTTTAGGGATTTTTGGAATAAATGGATGAACACCCCATCATCTCTTTTTAGAGTGTCAAGTTCACGAAAAATGCTTTCAAGTGAGTGGTGGGGCATCCTGTAATGTTATATCATTTGAATTGGGTACCTCAAAATTTTGAGGTACCTTGATATCTGGGAATGGACAATAGTCCCTAAATGTAGTAGATGGGATATCCACCACAATTGTTTCTAGAGTTTGCTTCTCATGGCCTTGAGTTGTTTCTCAAATTGCTCCTAGAGTCGGTGAATAAGGTTTTTGACTAAAGGAGTAGTGCTCCTTGTGATACTCTATTCTCTTCCTCCTCATAATGGTTGACTTCCTTGACGTTTTTTTAATTATATCCTTGACTAAGGGGGCTTGTTGGACAGGAACTGGGAGAGAGGGTAATTGGAAATAAAAAATAAAAAATTAGTTGACGGGGGGAGGTTGACTATTGAAATGCACATTACTATTAGAGTGCACATGATTGGAAAGTAAATATTATGGTTGACTAGAATGAAAATGCTTAGGTTGACTAGAATGTAAATGCTAAGGTTGACTAGTTTGCTTTAAATTGAAAGAGGCTCCCATTAGGGGATGTGTTGGAATATGGACCTCTAACGCAAGAGGATACTGGAATTGAACTCGGCTTCCGCTAGGGGAGCAACTAGAATTTCATTGACTGTGCAGGATTGGATCTAATAGACTGATGTGAGCGCAATAGATAGTTGTTCTAGTGTGCTCTAAATTGAAGGTGTGGCCCCAACTTGGAGAAAGCAGGCCATGAGATCTTCAAGGCTTTTCAAGTTGACAACCATGCCAACCATGGAAAGAGCTGTGGTGAGTTAAGTCGTCAGGAATTTGGGCGATCCTGAGGGAGATGGACAGTCGGGAAAGTCTCCTTGAATGAACATGGAATCTTGGGCGTGAGTACGAATGATGCTTCAATGGGTGGGTGCAGACTTCAAAAGGCGACGAATCCATAAACAATTTTTAGGCCCAATGGTGACAAAGTGGCCTTTTGCTTTCTATTTGTTGGATCACTTTTGCTTTCTCTTGCGTTCTTTTATATATATCTTTTCCTTTTAGTAATGTAATAAAGAAAAGGAAGATATAAAAGGGAAATTACAAGCGGGAAAGTAAATGCCAGACTAGTGTACACTAGAAGAGAAAGTTAAGTATGAGGATTATAGTATTGGACCAATATGCACTAGAATGGATCGTAAAGGTAGGAGGGTAACTAGTTCCAGTATTCACTGGAATGGCAGTAAGTAAAGGTAAGAGTATTCACTAGAATGAGAGAAAGTAAATGCGTAAAGCAAGTGGGACCAATATTCACTGGAATGATATAAAGTAAATGTAAAAAGTAAATGGGGCCTATATTCAATAGAATCATAGAAAGTAAATGTAAAAAGTAAATGAGACCAGTATTCACTAGAATAACATAAAGTAAATGCAAAAAGTAAATAGGACCAATATTCACTTGATGACAAAAAGTAAAGGAGGGGTCAGTATTACACTAGAAAGAAAAATAAGTCGAAATTATGGCATCCCAAAAAACTCATAAAATCTCATGTTTCAAGTGGGGCCTTGGCTAGTGGTTAGCAATCACCATTGGAGTTATGAACACGTCCATGAAGCGCAAACCTAGTTCTTTTGTTTTTTTCCTTCCATTAGTGTAGCTAGGGTATTGACTTGGATATGTTATGTTCAACTGGAATTGCCACTAGCTGAATAGAGCTCTGAATTTATAGTCAATTAAATACCACATAATCCCTCTCAGAGTTGGGGAATTGCGAAAAATCCCCAACTTGAGTGAATCTTGTGATTAGTCCACAACTATGGATTTTGAGCAAAGGGTCCTTGGTAACAAAAAAAGGAAGGGATTAGCCACCCTTTTCTACTTGCATGAAATATTCTCTACTTTATGGGATTTTAGAATTTTTGTAGATTCGATAGAATTTTGGTGTTATTACATTTGATCATACTTTGTGAACCTATAAAGATCAGGGCAAGCAAATGAAAGGAAAGGAACTTAGCTTTACTTCGCAAAGCAATGGCCTAAGGTAGGCAAATAAAATAAAAAGCATCTAGCCTTTCTCCATAGAGTCAAGGACTCAAGGTAGACAAATAAAATAAAAAGGGTACACCGAACCTTACTTCAGTAAGCTAAGTACTCTAAGAAGCCAGTAAATTAGAAAAGAAATAGACAAAAGAGAATATTGTAAAATAAAAATAAAAAGGGATGAGTGAGTGTTACAAATGTGCTTCAAATGTGTGGAGTGAAATGTAATTTGAACAAAGATATGAGTGAAATTGCGGTAGAACCGCTATTGTAAAAGTATGGAATTAGTTCAGGTGTCCTAGAGGGGGTGAATAGGACTTTTCAAAAATTATTTTCATATAACAACAAACAATGCCTAACTTTAATCAAGATGAGTAAGGCAAAGTAACTCTATGGCTTCCAAGCTAATAAAGGGTCCAAACACATAGGCTTACACAGGATTTACATGTAAAGCAACTAGCTTATGAAGATAGTGTATGTGATAATGTGTGTGATGTGATTCCTATCAATACTTAGACATTTACTCAATCATGCATAACAATAATCATTTGATAGACATAAGCATAATTAGATCAATGCACAAAGAGTGATCCCAAACACAATCATATATAGTGGTTCGGCTACTTACCTACTCCACTCCCGACTGACGCACTCTCCTAGAGTGTACTGGATTTCACTATCTAATGGTTTTAAATCAGGTTAACCATGAACATACACAACCTACACAAGATTAACTAAGGAGTTTACACAAGGCAACCTTAGATTCCTACACAAGGTGACAAGTCTTACGCAAGGACACAACTAGGAGCCTACACAAGGCAACACGTCCTTTACAAGGAAAATACGTCCTACACAAGGACAACACGTCCTATACAATAACAACGTGTTCTCCCGTCGGAGGCCTACGGAAGGTCTTGGAGAGTTTGTTAACTCAACTTTGAATCCCAATCCTACACAAGGAAAGGGCTTTAGACTCAATGAACTCTATATACTTACAAGTGAGTGAGTCCCTTTCTCACACAATTTGAGGATGATCTTCTTCTTGATGAAGAATCTTCAGATCCCTTGAACCGCAATCGCTTCTAATGCTTCAAGGTTGTAAGGTTTAAGGTTTGGAACTATCTTCTCTACTAAATGATATGAGTTAAATACCTAGAAAAGATTCCCATGAGCAAGCATTCAAGAATTCCAACACAATGATTTTCCTATAAAAAGTGCTAATGGAAACTCAATAAATGTCAGAGTTCATAATTTAATCCAAGTAAAGAAGATGACAATAAATGCACGTGTTATGTATTAAATAATGAACTCTTATGGGAAAAGAAGGCTTGAGGATGAGAGTATGATCTATTATAATAACTCTCTCAAAATTCCTTCAATTTTTGCTCTATTTGCTAAGAAGCAACCTACCGGTATATATAAAGAAGAATCCTAACGGTAAGAAAATGGGTAGAAATCTGTCATTGTCGATGCTATCGAGTGGTCTTCGATTCCATCGAAATTTGAACTTCGATGTTCTCAAGCCTTCATCGATTGCATCGACTTCCTACACTCATATATTCATTTTTGTGTCAAACAGATTTTGCTCGATCTTATCAAGGACCCTTTGATTCTATCGACGTGCACTTTAATGTAATCGAGAGGATGCTCAATCCCATCGAATTCTCTTTAGTAAAATTACATTTGGTTGCTAGAAGATTTTGTCCCATTTTTCGATACAATCAATCATCCTTTGATGCTATTAAATTTTGAAGTTCGATGACATCGAAGGGTCTTCGCTGTAATCGAAAAAGTTGGATATACTTGGATAGCTTGCTGAACGAAATGTTCCTAATTTTTTATGTAATCAAACAGTCTTCAATTTTATTGATAACTTACTCTTGATATGATCGAAGGTGACTTGATTATATCGATGAACACTTAGAGAGTATTTTTTTATGTAGACGAAGTGCCCTTAGTCGATTCAATCGAAACGAGTTCGATGCTATCAAAATTTGAATTTCGATGTCATCAAACTCTATTCGATATAATCGATAATTCTTAGTAGATGATTATTTTTTTGCTGGACAAAATGGGCCTATTATTCAATGCAATCGAACCATGTTCAATAAAATCGAAAATGTCTTCGATTGCAAATCGATATAATCAAATGTGACTCGATTACATCGATGAACACTTAGAGAGTATTTTTTGTGTAGAGAGAGTGCCCTTAGTCGATTCAATCGAAGCGGGTTCGATGCTATCGAAATTTGAATTTCGATGTCATTGAACTCTATTCAATATAATCAACAATTCTCAGTAGATGATCATTTTGTTGTTGGACAGAATGGGCGTATTTTTCGATGCAATTGAACCATGTTCGATAAAATCAAAAATGTCTTCGATTGTAATTGATGCAATCAATTCTAAGTGTTCAAAACTTACGCTTATCAAAGATGATTTAAGAATGTTGAGGGTAAGTCTAAGTTAAATGGGGTCATATACTTCAAGGGTTTGGTTAGGAAGTGAGGCTTTGTTTACTTGTGTGGAGTGCTCGAACTTCTTCTTGGTTGAATTCTTTAATCTTGTAATCTTCAGCTTGGGGCTCACTTGTAAGACTGACTCAACACTCATGTAATTTGACAAACCAAGTCATTTTCAATGGGAAGAAAAATGAGAAATTAAACATCCTTTTTTCTACAAAAAATAAAAATAAAAATTGTTGATCAGATACCCTAGATTCCAACCCTACTCTTAGTTTTAATGGCCTTTTTCGTTGGTTTTCTTCTCTCCTTATTTTATCTCGTAGGTTAAGCACTGTGTCGGCGTGGTAAGGAATATTTTAACTTCTTGGAACCTTGGATTGAACTCTAAGCACCTCACTCTCTCCCTTTGGACCTCTGTCTCCTCTTGTCTACTAAGCCCCTTTTATAAACCACAAGACCAGCCATTACATGGCCTATGATCAAGTTTCCAAATTACATTGTGTTTTTTCTGCTCATAAGAGTTGAAACTTGAAAAAAACTTTTGGGAACACTAGCCATGAAATGGCTAGTGACCCATATTGCCCTTTTTTGCATATCATTGGCTAGTTACAGAGAGTATTTGTGTTTTTGGAGAGTCTAGATGAGTGGTTGAGATCCGATTTGCTGGGTTTGTATCCCGTTGATTGGGTTCGTTGGCCATTTTCGGAAGGCTTTGATGATCCTTTCCATTTGACCCGTTTGGATTTTCAACACCATCCACATAGAGACGTTTTCATCGATATAAGACACAATTAGGGTTTTCGGAGAGCCTGGAAAATTGTATAATATCTTGAAATTGCATAGAATAGTCTACCATGGCACACGGAAGCTTGGCAAAGCTAAGGAATGAATGGTTATGTCCTAGATGGGGTGATTATGACCAACAAAAATTTTATCAATTAAAACTCAAATGTTTACTTAAACTAATATGCCAATTAAACTAAGCAAGTCAATTTAACACTAAAGCTTCCAAGCCAATAATGGATCTAATCACATATACTACTAAAGATATGTCAATTATGCAACTAGTATATAATTGATAATAAGCTTGTGTGTACATTACAAGTACCTAGCATATAATTCAATTCAATTATTTATATAATTTACCTATTCAAACACATATGCATCAATAAAATTGTACATAATTTATAATCGCAGGCACAAGCATATATAATGGTTCAGTTTTCTTACTTCACTTCTAGCAGACACACTCTTCTTGAGTGTACCGGTATTCACTATTAAAAGTTTTAAATCAAGTTCACCTCTAACCTTTACAATCATACACTCCTGCCGAAGGCCTATAAAAGGAGTTACTCACATACTCACATGTGTTGAAGGCCTACGCAAGGACTTACCACGTATATACCCGTGTCGGTGGCCTACACAAATACTTACACACATACTCACACATGTTAGTGGCGATATAGTCCTACACAAGAATGTACGCAAGTTTATGTTATAAACTTTACACTCAATTATATACATGGAAGGAGTGTGTAGACTCTTATAATTAATAACTTGTCAGATTAAGCCCGTTTTATAGTGCCTTTTTGGGTTGCTTGATTGTTATTCTCCCATGCTTTAATTAACTCTCCTTGTACTCATTTGATCATTGATGCCGATGCTTGCCAATGCTCTAGGTCCAAGATCTAACACCTCGCATGCAATACTCCATTGAGGTGACCAAGGTGATGAGAGAATGGTGAAATCTCCTACAACTAATGGAATGTTTTAATCCTAGGGGATTCACCTAGATAGGTCTTCTAAAGAATTTAGATCCTCTAGATGAAGAATATACCAATAAGGTTGGATCTAATCTCTAGAAAATGGTAGAGTTCAAACTCGTCTTTAAGGTAGAGGTTGGAATCCTCATTATAGTGTTATCAATGAAGATGAATTGAAATTCATTGGTTTAGTGGCTTAAGATGATGGATATGAACATGGAATCACCTAAGCTTTTATTGCACCAACAACCCATCATTTTGCTCAAGAACTGAATGTCGTTTGATAAGAAATTGATTTACAACAACTATAAAACAGCTAGTTAACAACTCTATCAATCCGATTGAAATACTCTTCAATGAGATCAAAGGTCATTGGATAGGATTAAATGGTGGGTCAATTAATCGAGAAAATCTAAGAACTAATCTATTGAATTGCTGAACTGATTCTTTGATCGGATCAAGTGGTCATTCAATTCCATCAAGTCTCATTGATAGCATGTTGATGAGATCGAGGACCACTCAAAAACTGTTATTTTGAGCATATGATTTCACAGCAACTTTACGCCTCTTCTATCATTACTTATCATGCTCCAATTAAGTTTCTAAGGCTAATGGATGTACAATAAGGTTTACCTATTAAGGTTAGGATCATCTAGAGGTTCAAGGTTTGTTTTGAGTTAAAGATGGAGTCACTGAGGCACCTCATATACACGTTCTTTGCTCTGTGAGTCTTCGGTCTTTAGCTTCCATAGGCTCAACCAGCTACATGACACACGAACTCATGTGATTGACAAATAAAGTGTACAAACGCATTTGATTAGTCGGGATCTGGATTTGCAATCTGCTTCGTTAGTTATTCCCAGGATGTGCTAAAGATCCTTCCCATAAGACCCGTTTAGATTTTATTTTTATTTTTATGTTTTTTGGGCTGACCAAAGACGATTTTACCTAAGTCTAGTTGAAGTTTGATTAGTTCATTCTCATTCTATGTAACTATGGTGCCAGGAGTTTGAATAGTTCATTCTCATTTCTAGGTAACTACGGTGTAGGGTTGAATTTGAGAGGACTCAAACGCAGACCATTCAGAAAATGGGGCTAAATTTTGGACCCATACTCATTAATTGTTGGGTTAGGTCCGATGACCCACCAGGTCGACCGACAAATCTGCGCCCCCTCTGGGTTTCCAGGAGGCAGACAAGCAAAACACATGTTCCTCATTTTTACTTATCATCTTAAGTAAGATCAAACAAGACGTAGGGATGGAAAATGGGACAGCTATCACAATATATAAACTTGTAAAGGCCCAAGGCCCCAGGCCCCAGGCCAAACCTTTCCGCTGCATTTGACAAAGCATCCGCAGACTAATCAAATTCCATATCTACTCTCTGGAAACATTCAAACTCAAAACCTAAAACATGGTGTAATTCTCAGCTTAAAACAACAAACCAAATGCGTGCCTGGTAACATCTAACATGCTTATGGTGCTCGCCCATAAATAAATAAATAAATAAAAAGAAGAAATGCTCTCTCTATAAGCTCAATCCAGCTAGTTCGACTTTACATGCAAATGGGTCACCAAAAAAAAAAAAAAAGAATCTGCTGCATGGGGTCGTTTACATGGGTGCCTGGATAGACATCTCCCAGTAGCCCTGATAGAAAGCATCTGTAACCCTCCACAAGGAGCAAAGAATACCCATTTCTGACTATACAGCAATGGCACCCTCCTTTGTATGGCACAATATGACAAGTTGATCATTTATATTTTGCGATAATAGGTGGAGGGGGAAGCTCCAAGTAAGCACATGGGTTTTGAAAAGGATCAGCATTAAGTTAGAAATATTGGGCTGGAATTGTAATCACCGGGCCACTCGCGATTTTGCTCTTTCTTCTTTTTTTGTTGTATATTCAGGAGATGTTGATTTTTGGGTAACAATTAGACATTCAGTTGCCCGTGTTGGTGAACCTCTTCAAGAATGCTCGGCCAAGCCATGCAGAAAGATCACCATCTCGAAAAACAAGATAAACAATAAATGCAACATATGCTGCTGTGGCGACACATATAACAGAACCAAACCACGGCCCACTTATTTCGGAAGAGATGAAATCCGTCAAAAGATACCCGTTGATCACTATCACAAGCGCAGCTATGACCCATGCCACCGTCTGCACCATATAATGTTGAAAAATGCGTGAGAAAAGCTAAATCCCAAAACATCACAAGAACTGGTGCAACAACAGTGCAACGTAGTGTCTGCAAGGTAGAAAGAGCAGTTCCATTTCTATGCAAAAAAAGAGGCCAGAGGTAGCATTTCTAAGGAGGGTGAAAAGAATGAAAAGTGTCTAGGATTCTATTCAAACAAATTCGCACAAATAAACGCAAAAATAGACATATCATCCTTTTGATAGATTTTGAACTAGAGAAACTAGAAAACATTGAGAAACTTGTGGAGAAGAATCTTCAATTAGCATTAACAGCACATCATCTAATTGACAACTAAATCCCCATGCCGGCTGTTGAAGGCCAATGGCAACATGTGATTACTGATTACAGCATCGATCTGGTTTTGCATGTAATGAACTCTTTCAGGCAGCATTTGGATAAACATGCAAATTGCACTGCAAACACTCAGTTTGAAAGGTAGATAATGAACAACTGTCACAATGGGGAAGTAGCCCTTGAATTCCAGTTGCATTTTTTTTTTCTTTTTGAAGTCAACTGAAAGTAACCAAATAACTAGTTGGAGCCCAGACCCTCAATATAAATGCTAAACGAAACTACAATTTTGTAATGTCCAGTTTACTAGACTAGCAATCACAATTCAAAGTTAAAATGCATCCTAGCAGACTCTTATCTAACCTTTAAAAAATGTTGGCAGTTCAGATTGCAATACAACATTGTAAAAGTCTACTTGTCAAATTCTTAAGACTCACAACACATTGTTGATTTGGGTCAAAGTGCTCTAATCTCCATGAAACAGTTGGAACACATAAGAACCTGATATAGCAATAAATCCTCAACCTATGGTGCCTGAAACTTTCAAGTCCTGGGCATGTACCAATTTTCTTTCAATTGACTCGAAAATAGATTAAACTGGAACTAGACCAGTATAGACTCGAATATCAAGAAATTTTTATTGAAAGTCGGCCAAATATATTACCAGGAAATGTGAGGACCAGAAACAGAAAAGGTTCCCATGAGGTGCAGGAAAAAGTGTCCAAGCATAAACTCGCACAAATCTGAAATTTAGGGAACACACTGATTCTGACTCCAACAGAGTTTGGTCAATGCTCTATGGATCATTACGGCATAATGATGAAACTTCAATCCTAGTTGAGTGTCAGCACTCAGGTCCCTTCCCAAAAGAAGCAAGACATCTTTCAACTTGCCACTGCAACTCTTTTACATTGTAAACAATCACTGATGAGCTTTAATGAGTACAAACACGTAATCATGTTTTCTAGAATATTACATTGCTATCCGAGTTAGGCCATTCAAAGGTGACATCTCAATAAAATCACTAGGCTTCTAAATAGATATAGGGGGCTTCCATCCCCTTGATACAACTGAAAAAGTGACAGTTTAAAAAAAAAAAACTAAGTGAAGGAGTGCACTTAACATGGGAGAATCTCTTGCTTTTCTGCAACCCACAATAAGCATTTGAGTGCCTCTTGCAAGACCATAAATTATTGTCAAATCTGGCAGAAAAAAAAACTCCTACACCCATTTTCCAAATTAACCATTAACAATCCCTCCACCCTAAATGGTCTGCTGTCTAGAGCCGTCAATGGGTACCCAGAACCATGTTGGAATGGATCTGGATCTATTTTTAAACCCACCTCAGAAATCGGGCCAGATCGGGTGCAGGACATCAGACCCGTTTAAAAATCGGGTCGGGTATCAGACACCCATTGGGTACCCAGCGAACTGTATGCACATGATAGGATGATGGTCATGTACCTAGCTCCATCTATAAGATAATGGTTATGTATGTGTATTGCTTATTGCTTATTTTTCTATCACCTCTCCTCAGCTTCCTCACAACTTGTATTTCCTATTTTCTTGAATTCCTATTCCTATTTTCTCTCTCATTTAATAACTAACAGAGTAACAGTCTTAAAAATGTGTATTTCTTATTTTCTCAGTTTCCTCACCTATTTTCTCTCACATTTAATAACTAACCGGCAACAATACATGTCTTTTTGGCTTCCTCTTTCCATTGATGCTCAACCCATACCAGAGTTTCAAAGGCCCGATGGGTACCCAAAACACAGCCATTTCCACTTTCAGAATCATAAATAGAGTACGCAGACCCGTTGGGACCAGACCTGATGAATGAAGTGGACGCCTGGACGTGACCTGAAACCGTCCTGTTGATAGCCCTACTGTTGTCAGATACTTACTCCTAATCCTAACTAGATCATCCAGCCCCTCAGAAAAAAGGGGGAACCCCCAAAGGGCCTAATCCAGAAACCATCCAGGTTCTGGAAAGAGGGAAATAAATAAATAAATAAATAAAAATTGCTTCAGTACCACCTCCTTGATTACCTTGTGGCTAAAATTACAGAAAAATCTGCCAACCCAAACAGGGAGGGTAGACAATTTTGCATAAATCTTTCATCTTCATTATCACAATAAGTGCAAAAACTTCATGTTCATCACCATCCTGGTACTGGGGATTCATCCACATAATGACACCACACAAAAAGTACATGGTTGCCAAAGTATTCTACTATTTGACACGAAGGAACTTGTTCTAATCCTCTATCTTGAAGGGGGAAAAAAAGATTTTTTATTATCTTCTTCAAACAAATCCATTTGCCTCTATGAATTGCCAAAACACTGGAGAAATTTGTGCTGGCGTATCTACCCATGAAGCCACTCAATTTTGAACTTTGCCCAACACTCGTCCTTTCAATTCCAAATTCCTCCATTCCAGGAGATTTGCTGATTCCAAATTACCAAAGCTACAACGAGTGGTTGTCAAGGAAGCCCGACGCTCATCTAATTTGAAATCCAAGCACAGAACTGAATATCTATCTAATGCCCTAGTAGGGCAGTTTCAGACTGTAACAATTCTTTTTTGTTTCTTGAAGGGCTAGTTTGGTTGTTGGGGAACCCTGGTTTTTATAGTTCCCAGGGAATGTTAGGGTTGGCCTAGTATTCCCTGAGGAATGATTTTTAAAAAAATAAAATTGGTTGATACACAAGGTATCCTAGGCAACTAGAGAGAAGTCTAAATTTCTGTTTAAATTCTAGGCTTTCCAATCCCCATCTAAGGCTAGGGCACATTTTTATTTTATTTTATTTTTTATTTTTTGTTGAAAAGCTAGGGAATGGAATTCTTGGGGAATGTAAAAACAAATGAAAAAATATGAACCAAGTGTCTTTTGAAGAAACTGGGCAGTTACTAAGCCAATAAGTATAAAAACCAACAACCAAACACCCCCAATGGGATTGGGCTATCCAAGCATCGTATATTAGCAAAAGTGCTCCTATGAATTAATGAATCTTCAATTTTATAAAATTCCCCAGCAATGAAAGGTTGTAAAAATTATCTAACCAGTGAGTTGATTTAGCATAGCTGGCTTGATGGGGAGGATCCACCCAAGCGTAGGCACCTCCAAGCTAAACACAAGAATCACATAAAGTAAAAAATAAATAATTTAGAATTTTTTTATTCAATTCAAAGCTAACTTCATAGTACTCATCCCTAGCTCTCATATAAGCTTTTGAAATATACATATAAGGAAAATACATAATGTCATTGACAACAAATAACTTATTACCATGGTGTAATGTAACGTCCTTTACGGGGTCATAAAGGCCATTACATAAAGGTAATTGTGGCAACCGTTACATGTTATATGGTTCTAAAGTTCGTAGTAGCCGTTACAGAAAAAATAACATGTAAAGGTCTTAACGGTCGTTATAGCCCCTGTAATGGCCCGCAACGCTCATAATGTCCCCATAACAGTCTGTTATGGGGTCAATATAGGTTTCTCGAGTTTATCCATAAAAATAAAAGAGACTATAATGGCCTTTACAGCCTGTATCGTAAAGGTGACAGTGATAGAAAAGAGATAAAAGAGATAAGAATACATTAAAAATGTTAACTAATGGATTATTCATAGTTATCTAATTGATTTTGGTAGATAATTACCTAAATAAGCTAGTTACTTAAATAGGAGGTTTGGGCCTCCTTACTGATGGGCCGGTTGTTGTGCTTGGGCTTAATAGGATTGGGCCTAGCCCATGGATCGTGGGCCCAAATCAGCCTGCATCAGTCCTCCCCCGCTTGAAAAAACTCGACTCTGGCGAGTTAATAGCCTGATATTGCTCATAAAGGTCGGGATTCAGACGCTAGAAGTATGTGGTTGTGATCCATGTAACATTGGAGAGGTTGTCCTTGCCAATGAACAAGAAACTTCCGATAACCACCTTGGCGTGTGAAAATGATTTGGTCATTGAAAGCATCAACGATCATGTTTGTAAGTGGCAAAACGGTCGAAAATGTGATGGCTTGTTCTTCGATACCATCGTTAGTATGGTGTCCATAATAGATTGAAAGATCTTCCACATTGAAAGTAGGACTGGTAGGTAAATCTGGTGGGAGATTTAAAACATATGGGCTATAACTATGTCACCTTTTGCAAATTCAACAAAGTACATCTTGTATTTGCATGCTACTTATAACTACTTGTGGCAATATTGCATCAAACTTCATCATACACTTATTGCATATGACGGATGAAGTCATTAGCTTCTATGCTTGGTCTTGACTCTACAAATAGAGGAACCAAATCGATTGGAAGACGCAATCGTATACCAATTACTACTTCAAAAGGTGCATCCCTATGGACCTGTTTACTAAGTTATCATCAGCAAATTCATCCATGGGTATTACTGGGTCCCATGTAGCAATATGATCGTGGACAAGGCACCGTAGTAAGTTGCCCAAGCTATAGTTGACCACTTTCGTTTGATCATCGGTTTGAGGGCAGTAGGCACTTAAGAACTGAAGATAGGTTTTCGTTGCTACCCAAAGAGTTTTCCAGAAATAACTCGTGAACTTGATATCACAATCAGACACATTATCTTGGGAAGCCCATGAAGACGAACAATATCTCAAAAGAATAATTGAGCAATCTTGAAAGTATTTGTTGTATTCGAGAATGGTATGAAATGAGTCATCTTTGAAAATCGATCAACCACCACAAATATTGAATCAACTTTCCAAGCAGTCTTTGTCAAACCCAAGACGAAGTCCATGCTAAGATCTTCCCACGAAGCATGTGGGATCAGCAGTGGTTATGAATCCACTATTTTTCTTTTTGCCCTTAACAAGTTGGCAAACCTTGCATAACATGCAATCTTTGCGACCTCTGATTTTAAACAAGACCAGAAGTATCTATCTCCAACAAGGGCTAAGGTGGCATCGCAACTCAAGTGGACACTACACCCATTGGCTTATAACTCCCTCACAACATACTTGCGGATGGATGTATTAAGTAGACAAAGTTCCTCAAAACAAGTAGTCATCATGAATGCTGAAATGTGAGTGTCTCGCAAGCTCTCCACTAAGAACACATGTATAAATACGTCTGAAATCATTGTCATCAACATCAAAGTGTTCCGTATCCGTTACGATACGCCCATAAAGGCTGATACGTATAGGTAACGGCCATAACCATTACGCGATACGGGGGTGAAACGGGACAATTGGTTTTTTTAAAACATATCAGTCGTTACAATGGTCGTAAAGGCCGTTACGGGGCATAACAACCGTTACTCCCATAAAGGTCGAAAAATGACCACTCTTTTTCTTTTTCTTTTTCTATTTAAATAAAGATTTCTCATTTTTTTCACTTTTCTCATTCCAAAACTCTCCCAAGTCATTTTACAACTGATTTTGACCACTCTTGCTATAGTTTTTAATATTAAACCGTAGATTGAAGTGATTTGAGCGAATAGAACCTCCAAGGGCCTTTTTTTAAAAAATTGAAGAAGTAGTATTTATGCATTTTTCTGATTTCTAGTTCTAGTGCTTAATTGTGATGTTTAAACATTAGAAACTTATAATCATGTTCACAAATTCACTAGACAGACTGATACAACACTCTCACCAATGAGTGGATCGTTACACTACCATAAACATGTTCAAAACAAAAAATGAATACGTATTTGGAATATTTACATTATTTTGGATTTTCTAGTTACTTTTTCAGAATTTTTCAAATAAATCTAAATTTTCAACCGTTACGGGATTGTAACGGCCATTATGCCTCCGTATCGGCCGATACAAGTATCAGTAATGGTGGTGACCGTTACAGCCACCGTTACCAATACGGAATACCTTGATCAGCATACACCATATCCCTTCGAACTCAAAACAATGACCACTATCAATGACAATAGATGAGCGTGACGGCTTAGCGTATCAACAACCTAATTGTCCTTACCAGCCTTGTGAGGAATGATTAAAGAAAACTCCTGAAGGTAAGCACTCAATTTGACACGATAAGCATTCATCTTCTGCTGAGAGTTTAGGTACTTGAGTGCTACATGATCAAAATATAGGACAAGCTCTTTGCCAACCAAATAGTAACGCCAATGTCATTAAGTCTGAACAACGGCATAAAACTTCAAGTCGTAAGTGGAGTATCACTACTTCGCATCAACGAGCTTTTCGCTGAAATTCCACACAAAACTTCTGTAAATTGTGGCAAGGCCATGGAAACTACAAACTCCAAAGATAGTGGCAGGTGTCAGCCAATCAACAATGACTTTCACCTTTGCGGGGTACCTCTACACCTTGTGACAAGATAATGTACCCTAAGGGCCTGTTTGGATTCTCGTATAAGGGTGTCTTGTATTGTATCCGGCTACTGTTCATGTATATGTTCGATCAATTTTAGAATACATTCAAATCAACATGCCATGAATCGATGTTTGGATAGGAGGTATTGTTCGGGCAGGTATACAAATTCTTCCTCAGATCAATGTTTGGATACAACGTATTAGGGCTACATATTGTATATATGTATAATATTGATAACACTTGTAGTAGAGCACAATGAAGAGATGGCTACGATGTTATCAGCCGCCAGGCCGTATTTCCTCATCTTGGTCCTGATCCCGCCACCGCTGATGCGGCTGCCGACACCGACAGTGGGGCAACCCCAGCCGGGAAGCCATGAGAGCCGCTCTTTTGCGCAATCGTGTAGTAGAGTTCGCCGAGTGTTGCTCCAGATTGGACCCATGCCGTGCTTCCTACAAGATCGATGGTAATCGAGTGGTGATTGACAAGATCGAGGATGATGAACGGTTGATTGGGGAGAGAGAGGTTGGATAGCCCTTCATAGTCATGGCCCCCATTTCTAATTTTGATGTTCAAGTCATGGGTTTTGGAGCAGATGATGGATGCTTGGATGTGGGATGCATTTGTGGGTGTGATGATGAAGAGAGGTTTTGGGGTTGTGGGGCCCAAGAATATGAGGTTTTGGATGGAAGATTGGAGGGTTGAGATGTAGGAAGAGGTGTTTAGAGTGTAGATGAGTTGGGAAGTTGTGGAGGGAGTTGGAAAATGAGAGGAAAGGCATTGAAGGAAGTTGTTTTGGATTGGAATTGAAACAATGGAGGACACTGAGAGAAAGAGGAGAGAGATCAGAGCAAGATATGATGAAGAGGTTGATAGGCCCATTTGAGATGGTTTGATTTTGATCGTTGATTGCTCAAGCAGTTACATATATGGCCGGAACAGCATGTCTGATTCCAGCTGCCAATTGTATCTTCAAAGAGATAGCTATGATGTCGCCTGAGAATACAGCACAATGAAGAGACTGCACTGCATGATGCAGTGCCGTCTGAAAACACATTACCGCCATTTGAAAATTTTGATTTGTTGATGTATTCGCACGCATGGTAACCCACGGACGCGAGCTCCAATTCACATTGTATAATGGAAAAATCCATCTTTAATAGAATACTATACGATCCGTACCGTCAATCCAAACAGGCCCTAAGAAAACCACTAATGTACTCATAAAGGTACACTTTTTAAAGTTGATGTAAAAGCGCTTGTGACAAAGGACTTTGAAGATAAGACTTAGGTGATTAAGGTACTCCTTTCATGACTTACTGTAGATAAGAATGTCGTCAAAATTGATAACAACAAACTTACCAATAAAATAGTGCAGCAACTGGGTCATGACGCGCATGAAAGTGCTAGGCATGTTTGTGAGACTGAATGGAATAACTAGCCACCTCACCTTAAATGTCGTCTTTCATTCATCAGTAGGTCGAATGTGAATCTAGTGGTATCCACTACAAAGATCAATCTTAGAGAATATGATAACACCTGGCAAAGTCCAACATATCATCAAGCTGAGGAATGGGGAAACGGTACTTCATTGTGATTTTATTAATAGCTCGACTGTCTACACATGCGCCAACTTCCATCCTTCTTGGCGTAAGGAGAGCTGGCACCACACATGGGTTATGCTCTCTAAGATGTAGCCCTTTCTAAGCAACTCGTCAACCTGATGCTTCAACTCGGCGTGCTTGGCGGGACTCATTTGATATGCTGGTAAGTTGAGTAAGGATGCTTCGAGAACCAAATCTCGTGTGCCGAATATCCCGCAACAGAGGCAACTCCTCGAGCAAATCATTGGGGATCAAATCTTGCAAGTCATACAACATAGATTTGGCTTCATCAGGAATAGGCCCATCCTGGTCAATAACAGACTCTTACACCTGTTTTGTGGCTGAAGTGAACATTATGCATTTCTCCTTGCTATCTTCTTCAAACTTCCGCATGTCACATGGTGAGAACACGAGAATTTGAAAGAGCAATCGAGGTCAATGATGAAGGCATAGATGAAGGAGGTGACATAGGTTGCAACAGGCAAAGAAGAATACAATGACCTTGCCATACGAAAGTATAAGTGTTAGCTTCACCGTCGCTTTGTGTCTTTCAGTTAAAGAGCCAAGGTCGACCGAAAAGGATGTGGGTGTCGTTCATCAAAATTAAGTCATACCAAATATCATCCTCGTATATGCTTGTTTTAAATGATACCAAAAACCTTCGAGTCATAGCGATGGCAATGTCGTCAACCCACGCAACCTTATATGGTTTTATATGTGCCTTTTAGTTGGCAACTTAAGCTTATCAATCACCTCTTAGGATACGATGTTCGTTACACTACCGCCATCAATGATCATGTTACATAACTACCCTGACATTTTACCCGCATATGGAAAATAGTGGTTCATCACCAATCATCCTCTTCCTCCTTGATGGTGGTAAGGAGGTGGTGTATGATAATAAGGCCTTCATCCTCAGCTTCAACCACAGTTTCAGCAGTAGGGTCCTCTGGCTATAATGCAGGTTCTATATAGGGTTATTCAGTCTCGATGTGCTCATCGTAATACTCAAGTCCGTCCAAGCAGTAGGGGTCCTCATTACCACAATAATGGATGTTCCTGACTTGCAAACACTCATTAGAAAAGTGTCCTATCTATCCACAATGGTAACAGTTAACATCTCGTTGTTCTCTTTTAAGGGATTGATTAAGATTAAGACCTCGACCCCCTGTGTCATGTCCCTACACCGCTGGTTGCTTTTGGTATGAATTATGTGGTGAAGGCCATTGCAAAGGTTGAGGTTACCTTATAAGAGGAGTCTGCATCTGTAGGGGTGGCTGAAAAGGGTGGGGAGGTGGTCAGTAGCCTTGTGGTAGAGTCCGATTGAGATGCGGATCCGAACCCTTTCTCACAAAAGGTTTCCCAACTGCAGAACCAAAGCATCGAAGAGTATGTGGTTGTAATTGTTGTTCAACTCGCTGAGCCTTTTGATGAACATCATCAACTGACTCGAAATCATACATGATTATCTCGCGTTGGATCTCTAGGCGTAACCTCGCTTAATAGCGGTTAGTTGTTACGCAGTCTGTCTTTGCAAGCTTACAATGGACAAAAAGCTCATTGAACTTTTCAATATAGCTGTTCACCAATAAAGTTCCATGTTTGAATGCAAGGAGTTCCTAGAGAAGAGTATCCATGTAATCTGAAGGAAAATACTTACTTTCTAATTTCTCCCTCATGTCGGCCCACCTGGTGATAGCAGGACGACATGATGATATTGTTGTCGTTAATGCTTCATTACCATAGTCTTATTGGGCCCATCAACTTGACCTTGACAAAAGGCCACTTGTTGGACATCATCCATGTCATACCATGCAAAATAATCTTCCAGCGTTGTTATCTAATCAACAAAAGCCTTTGCATCAAGACTACTTGTGAAGTCTGAAACTTAACCCGTATTGATAATATCATCTTTCTTAGGCGTCTCTATCACAATGTCATGGGCTCTCTACAAAGAGTCATTACATGAAGTCGAAAACACTCCCGAGAACCCATACCATTTTGATTCACTGAAGGTTCTGGTTGGTACCCTTGTTATGGCTTTGGATCACCATCAGGATCTATGATAGGATCAGGTTGCTCACCATGTTGTTCTCTATGTAGTTGGTCAACAAGGGTTTCCAAACTAGCTACCCTTGCGAATAACTCGATGATGTAATTGTCTCATTGTTGATGGGCCAGTTGTTAGGCTTGGGCTTAATGGGTTTGGGCCTAGCTCATGGATCGTGGGCCCAAATCAACTTGCAATTCCAGTATAGAATTTCATTACTCCCGTATTGATCCAAAAATAGCTTATTTTCTACATTTTGTTCCTGCTCCCGCTTCCAACTACTAGTATCTAGGATCTAACATATGTTTCAACAATGTAGGAGAAACAAAAATCAAAATTTTGTTTTATTTTGGGTGTTCATATATATATATATATATATATATATATATAGAGAGAGAGAGAGAGAGAGAGAGAGAGAGAGAGAGAGAGAGGCATGCTCACCTAAGCACCTGCGCACGTGCGCACCTTTGCACACGTGTCATGGTCATCTAATCCGAACGGTCCATGTGATGCGGCATCCCATGAAACCCCAAAGGACCAATTTTCACTATGATCTAAAACTCTAGTAGGCCATAGCAAAGAGAGATGCAAATCATGGGAGGAAACCATTTTCTTTTTCCTAGCCCACCAAGTTTTGGATCAAAGTATAAGTTACGCCCTAGGGGTTTCATGGGGTGCTGCATCACATGGACCGTTCAGATTTGGGGCTCACATCACATATGATGAATTCTCAAAAAGTTCACACAAGTTCCGTATGAACTGGTGCGTAGCTGAGCATTTGGCTATATATATATATATGAGAGAGAGAGAGAGAGGAATGCTCATCTGCAAACCAATTCTCGTGAGAACTCATTTCTGGTGATATGAACCCAAAATCTGAACCATCCGCCTGATGTAGCACCTTATGAAACCCTCAGGGGCCAACTTTTACCCTAATCCAAAACTCTAGTGGGCCATGGCAAAACGAAATAGTTTCCTCCCTTGATTTGCCTCTCTTTCATCATGGCCCACCAGAGTTTAAGATCAGGGTAAAAGTTGGGCCCTAGAGGTTTCATTGGGTGCTGCATTAGATGGACAATTCAAATTTTGGGCTCATATCACCATAAATGAGTTCTCAAAAAGTTCGCACGAGAACTTCTGAGAATTGGTGCACAGATGAGCATTCCTCTCTCTCTCTCTCTCTCTCTCTCTCTCTCTATATATATATATATATATATGTGTGTGTGTGTGTGTGTGTGTGTGTGTGTGTGTGCGCGCGCGCGCTTGCGTGTGTGTGTGAATGGTCACCTACTCACTAGTTCTCATGAGAACTTTTTCAGAACTCATCACATGTGATGTGGGCCCAAAATATGAACCGTCCATGTGATGCAGCACCCCATGAAACCCCCGGGGGCCAACTTTCACTCTGATCCGAAACTTTCATGGGCCATGGAAAAAGTAAACAATTTCCTCCCTTGATTTCTCTCTTTTGCCATGGCCCACCAAAGTTTTGGATAACGGTAAAAGTCAGGCTTCAGGGGTTTCATGGGGTGATGCGTCACATGGACGGTTTAGAGTTTGGGCCCACATCACGTGTGATGAGTTTTGAAAAAGTTCTCACGAGTTCTCGTGAGAACTGGTGCGCAGGTGAGCATTCCTCTCTCTCTCTCTCTCTCTCTCTCTCTCTCTCTCTCTTTATATATATATATATATATACACACACACACACACACACACACACACACACACACGCTTCAAATGCTTTCACATCCTTATGCTTGACTCAGAAAATTGAAAGAAAGTTGAACTTGAGGAATTAAGATGTATGCATACCACCTCCACCATCATCATCACCAATTAATTGGATTCAGCCACATGAATCCAATTCTGCCATTCCATCCTATCGAGGACCGTATCCTCAGTTAAAACTATAGTTACATGAAGCATGAAGCAAAATATCAACAAATTCGGGTGCGGGAGCTTGGAATCGTCTCTTTCAAAATGTAAACAAATAGGTAGGAAGCAGTAGCGGAAGAAAGATTCCCAAGCAAGGATTCGAAGTGGGAGTGGCAACTAGTGAGAAGGATCCTGCAATTGAGGTTAAAATATAGGTCATCAAGTCTTTGTTTTTTTACTAGCTCCTCCCTTCACCTTTTAGGGCCTTCAACTTGAACTAACTCGCTCTAAACTGGCATAGTTATTGATCTTCATTGCATGTGACCAAATCGTATAAGTTTACTTTCCCTCATCTTATTACCTATCGGTGTTACTCCCCCAAGCTCCCTTGAATGATTCATTTCTAATTCTATCCTTCCTCATCTTTCCACTCATCCATCTCAATATCCTCATTTCAATATGCTCATCCTATGAACATGTTGTTCCCTAATCGCCCAACATTTTGTCCCTTAAAGCATGGCTAGTCTTGTAGCTATCCTACTAAATTTCCCCTTCAGTCTGATTTATACATAACTCAAGAGGCACATCTCCACTTCTTCGACCCATCTTGAATTCTATGAGCAAAATCTTTCTCAATCCCTCTACTCTCATGAATTATCGTCCAGGATATCAAAAATGGTCATTGTGTGGTACTTCTTGGGCAGCAATCATAACCAAGGTATTCAAAATCAGTTACGTTTCGGCCACAACGGCCGATGCGTAATGGTAACGGTATCAACTGTTACGCGACACGGCCCCAAAACGGGGCACCTCTGTTTTTTGGGTTCGTAATGGCCGTTACAATACCGTAACAAATGTTACGGGCCATAACCCTAAAGAAAAATGAAAAAAATGAAAAAAACCACTTACCTTTTTTTTTTTTCCTTTTCTTCTTCTTCTTCTTCTTCTTCTTCTTCTTATTATTATTATTGGGTTGCGGGACTGCTGCTGCCCTTCTCTCTCTCTCTCTCTCTCTCTCTCTCTCTCTCTCTCGTTTCGGTCCCCTCTCTCTCTTTTCTTTTCATTTCCCTCCCTCTTCTTTTCTTTTTCCAGAAAAAATGAATGGACTGGCATGGCTGTTTCACAACCATGCAGTTTTCTTTTCTCTTTTTTATACTTTGCAATGTACGTTGCATAGTGCACACGCACTATTTTATTATGTGGGGTGGGGCCCACCTTGATTTATGTATAGTAAATCCATGCTATCTATAATTTTTCAGGTTCATTTTAAGGCATGAACCTTGAAATGAAGGGATCAAAATCTCAATTGGATCATGCAATTGGGATTGAATGCCCAACGTTAAAATCTTCTTAGGGCCCATTTTAACATTTATTTTCCATCCAACCTTTCACTTTGGTGAAGGGAGAACACAAATAACAGCTTGATCCCAAAATAAAATGTGTTAAGAAATTTTTAATGGTGGGAATTAAATTCTTATTTTGTGATTCACCTAAGATTTGGATTAGCCTCATTTTTTGGTCCATGCCCTGAAATAAGTAGGCAAAAAGGATGGAACATATAGATATACAACAAATGCATTGAGGTGGGCCCCACTTTTAAAGGCATGCTCACTAGTGGTCCACCGAAGATGTAGATCTACCTGAATTTTTGGACCATACCTTAAAATGAGTTGGCAAAACGGATTGACAGCATGGATATACAAATACATCGAGGTGGCCCGCCTGGCCCACTAGTGGTCCACCTGAGATCTGGATTTACCTCATTTTTTTCCAATACCCTTAAATGAGTTGACAAAACGGATGGATGACATGTATATATGACACATAATCGAGTGAACCCCACATACATGGCCCTAAAAATTTATACACGAGGTATATATCAACTTAAAATTAACCAATTAAATTTTGGGACCATTGTTGCTAAGTCACAATCCCAAAATTAAATTGTTTGAAAAAATTTCACTATTAGTTTGGAGACACTTATTTTTTGAAATAGGACCATTTGATATTTTTCATTTTTCACTGTCTAATAAATGTCCACCAATCCATTAGTGGGATAAGTGCCAATAGATTACATTAATTTGAGGCTAGTTTAGGGCATCAAACGGTCCCCTAATTAGCCCCAAATTGACAACACTATTTACCCCAATTTAATTTAATTTTTTTTTTTAAAAGATCTATTGAGGAAAATGATATCAAATTGTTAGGTATATGAATTACATAATAGGATACAAAAGTCTCTAAACTCTATATATTGAAATGAAATGTATGTGAGTCATGAAGTATGCAATGCACTAGCACTATAAATAAAAGGAAAACTTGAAAATATTAGATGTTTTGGTATTTCATTCATTATAGTAAATTTATATAGATATTATATAGTTAGAAAACTAAAAATAAAAGGTTTGCAGTTAATTCCAGGTTGTTAGGTTCATAAATCCATCAGATAACCCGATATAGCATCCTTATCAAAGAGTGGACCGTTACACCACCATAAACATGTTCCAAATTATAAATGAATGCATATTTAGAATATTTAGAATATTCCGAAATTAATGGATATTTTTTTATAATTTTTTGACCTTTTTTTTTTTTTTTGCACGGTTACACCCCGTATCGGCCGTTACGGCCCCGTATCCATATTGGTAACGGTGGGCACCGTTACGCCCACCGATACCGCAACGGAACACCTTGATCATAACAACTTCCTTGTTTTCACTCCTATCATTACTAAAATTGCATCCCATGTACTTTTTTGTTTGACTAATTTAAAAACCTTTAGATTCTAAAGCATCCCTCCATAGTTCTAGATTTGTGTTTCCCCCCTCACTCGTCTTGTCAATCGAAACTATGGGATCTACACACAACATACGCCTCTTGTAAATGCCTCGTTTACTCGTCCATAACCAACACAAAAAGATATGGGTTCACTACCAACCAATAGTGAAAGCTTACAGTAATTGGAAACTCACCTACCTCTACACTAGCATTTGTTACTGCTCCCTCATACATATCCTTAAATCAATATATCCTCTCGAGACTCCTTCCTTTTCCAATGCCCACCAAAGTATGTAAGAAATTGGCAGCTAATAAAACCTAGTTTAGCTATCCATTTACATCATACAATGTGGCCCACCCGATGAATTAAAATGCCTAGAAAATGAGTTGACCGGCTTGATATGGACAACAATAAAAGACAAATCCAGAACCTTGATCATTTAAAGAATCAGGGTTTTAGTGTCCCTAATAGGTACATGATGTGCAAAGAGGGTGACAACTCCATGCATCTTGTTTTGGCGTTGTATGGTGGCTAGCTCGATATGGCCCACTTTCTTTCATCTTTTCAGAAGCACATGGCCCATGAGAGAAGCCTCAGTTATCTCCTATGTAGTTGAATGGAATGTTCCATCCTTGAAAAGAGGAAAGGTGCTTTGGAGGATACTTCTCTTAAGTGCTATTATGTTAAGCATACATAGATTGTCAAATTCCGTAAGACAAAAGCGCCTCAAGATCATTTCACAAGTATGGATTCACAACAATTCTACATGCCTGAAGATCGGCAACTCAAGATCGGCTTAAGATCAAGTTAAGATAACACAACTTCTCAAAGAAATCGTCGCCCGTATTCTAGTCAAAGTTCAAGACTAAATTCAAGACAAAGTGACTCAGATATTTACTATAACACAGGCGGTAAAATCCCAAAAAGACCTTAGGAATAGGTGCTCTCAAAAATTCTATATTTTGAGTTTTTATAAGTGTTTTTGCTTTGGAATTCGGCCAAGCTAACTTTTGGTTCGGCCAGCCTAGCTTCCTCGGCTAGCCCAACTTCAAGCTCAAGCTAAATAACAACTTCTGTTGAAAATTCGGTTAGCCTAGGTTATTGTTCGGCTAGCCTAAGCTTGAAATTCGGCCAGCCTAAGAAAGTTCGGATGAAATTTCAGCAATTCAATCTTTTAGATTTCGCGAAAATTCGGCTAGCTGAATCTTGGATAATTCTTATCCCGTGCAATCCGAAATCCGTTGAACAAAATCCAATGAACTCAGGCTAGTCGAAGCCTATCTTAGGCTAGCTGAAGTTCTAACTTCTTTGCCTAAAATTGAGTCTCTCTCATTCCAAAGAACAATGAAATTTTACTTTAATCCTTCTGCAAGAAAGAGAGTGATGCAAGACACATGATTTAATGCTAGCATGCAACACGGAGACTATGAAAGAGTCCATAAAGGAATTCAATTAACAAAAATGCTAACCTACCAATTAATTAAGAGTAAATAATAGGAGAAATAAAATCTGATTTAACCTAAATCACATGCCCGCATGCTAAGCAATCACATAAATCAATTAAAACTAGGACCGATTGAAAGATAGAACTTCCAATTTAGCATATGCATGTTCCACACTCAATGGACATATTTGTAGGCTTTATGATAAGGGTTAGGAAAGGAGAAAATCTGAAATTAGGAAAATTAGGGTTCATGGGAATTAGAAATTTTGGAATTAGGGTTTTTAAGAAATAAGAGAAAATAGGAAATTGAAAATCTAGGGTTTAGAAGGTTGTAATGGGAAGGAAATGAAGAAGACGAGAAGAAAAAGAATAATACCTTTCGGAAAAGAGAGAGGAATGATGTAAGAAGAAGAATACCTTTCGAAGATGAGGAAGACGAAGGATGTACCTTGGGGAATCCACCACCAAACAAGTTTGTCCGTATCGACCCGTTATGAAAAAAAGGTACCATATCAGCCATGGTGTGTCGTAAAGGTTGTTACAGGGCCGTAAAGGCGGTTACGTAAAGGTATGACAACCATTACACGTTACGGGGTTGTAATGGCCGTAACAACCGTTATGGAAAAAAAATGACCCGTAATTTCCATTAATGGCACGTTACATCCCCTATAAAGGCCATAATAGCCCCTTAATGGTCTATTACAGGACATATATAGGTTTTTCATACTTTTTAATCAACATTACGGGGTAGATACAGGTTTTTCGGGAGTTTTTTCAATAAATAAAAAATAAAAAAGAGAGACTGTAACAGCCGTTACGACCGTTATGCCCTGTATCGTAAAGGTAACAGTGGTGGCCGTTACAGCCACCGTTACCGTTATGGAACACCTTGATATCAGCCCATATCGGCCATATCGGCACTGATATTTTATAATCGTATCGTTTCAACCGATACGCCTAAAAAAAGACTTTTTTTTTCTCTTCTCCTTTAATTTCTTTACAGAGAGGGATTGTTTTAAATGCATTTTTGACCAGATCTAGGTCAGATTTGAAGATTGAAATTTTTTTTTTTGGCATCAAATCAAAGAATCGAAGCTCCCTAGTCCAGTTTTACAATAATTGAAAAAAACAAAGGTTAAAAAAATATATATTTATTTTTTATTGTTTCGATCTACAACCTCATGGAAACAACAATATAAATTAATTCGATCAGATCTTTAGTTGATTTGATCTAGATTTGGCAAGTTTTCTTTTTAAAAAAATAAATAAATAAATAAAATTATTTACGTAGGTATTTTCTAAAATATTTAGAAACAGTTGTTAATTTATTTATTTTTTACTGATTTTTGTTATAATGCTTGAGTATTAAAAGACTAAGGATCTATTGATTTGTTGAAGATTTGGGGATTTTTCTTTTTTTATTTTTTGATTTACATACGTATTTTCTAAAAATTTCAGAAAAAAATATTTTTAATTAGCTTTTTTCCTAATTCTTGTTAGGATGCTTGAGGAGTATTAGAGAACTACGGATCTACTAATTTATTGAAGATTTAGGGCAATTTCTTCTTCTTCTTTTTTACTTTTTTATATACATAGGAATTTTTTGAAAATTTTAGAAAAAATAAATAAATTAGTTTTTTCTTATTGTTGTTATGATTCTCGAATATTAGAATATGAATATACTAATTTGTTGAAGATTTCGGTTTTTAATTTCTTTTTTATTTACGCGTGTATTTTCTAAAATTTTTGTAAAACATTTTAAATTGTTTTTAATTTTAATTCTTGTTATGATACTTGAGGAGTATTAGAAGACTATGGATCTAATGATTTCATAGATGCATTGATTAAAAAAATATATTTTCTATATTTTTTATTTTTGAGTTATTTTTTGGACATTTTTTATTTTTTAAAATAATTTTAGAAAAGTTATATTAGTTGATAGATAAATCATATTAACAATATATGATATCAATTTCTGACATATATTAACAATTTATACAAAATAAAAAATAAAAAGTCAATACCATAGCTTACAATAGGTCAACCCGTTAAGACAACATTATTACCAAAGAATAGTCTGATACACCATTGAATACATGATGAAAATAATATATATATATATATATATAAACAGAGAGAGATAGAGAGAGAGAGAGAGAGAGAGAGAGAGAGAGAGAGAGAGAGATTCTTGAATATCTCATTTTTCATATTTTTGTAATATATTTTCTCATTTTTTTGCTTTAAAAAAATTCTGATCGATACAAGCCAATATGGCCCGATATGGCCCAAATACCGATACGTGACGCCATGTCTCATGATTTTTCATCGGGCCGATGCGGTGACCGATACCTTCATTCAAAACCATGATCTTTTCTGCTTTTATTAATGTTAAGGTCACCTGTCAAAAGAATGGTAGATTTCAAATGGCCAAGAGATCCATGATGCCATCGGGGAAGTTATGGTTAGCCAATTTTAAGATAACTAATACAACACCCTACTTCCTTACAACTAATATTTAAACGTCTCAGTCTAGGTTCTTGCGATAATGAGAAATGAACCAAATTTATCCACATGGACAGTTCTAACCTTGCTCAATTTTCTCCCAAATAATTTACATAACCCAGCTTCTTCTTTTTTGTAAGTTTAGTTGGAAATTTGGAATAATTATGTAATTGCTCTTTGGCTTTTGAAGTTCATGTAAATTGTTGACAGAATTTGCCAAGAAGAATTTTCTTTTGTCATGCATGCTGCACACTAAGGCTGTTCACTGCAGTTTATAAAGGATATGGTCCATGATAGCATGAAATGGATGAACAAGATTTGTGTAGCTGACCCCAATTAGTTGGGATAAGGCTTTAGACCATGATGATGATGACAAATCTGATCCAATATTATTATCTATTTCGCTCATTGATTCTTGAAAACAATTCACACATTTTTTTTTGAAATATCAACAAGTTAGCTTTCCAACGAACTAAAATTCATCCAAATCCAACCTTGGATGATTTCTTTTCTAACCATCCAATAAATGCCCAGAAATCTAAAATTTCAGCAACCAAATAAGATTAGTTTTTGGCTAATAATATGTCCAAGCCGATGCACATAATTTGGATGGTTTATTTTGCATAATTTGTATGCCATGTAAGCAATTTCTGAGTAATTTCTAACCACCTGCGTATATCTATCACACTCTGCAGAGAATCAAAGTTTCTCTCAAAAAAGAAGAAGAAGAAGTATAGATAGTCATGGATTATGGTGCTAGATATGTCATAGTAGTAACGAAAATGATAATAACTTGGGTCGGAAAAAGTGGAAGTTGCTACTTACTTTGAGTATCGAGCCGATTTTAAAGGAACCCATGACTTGCTCCTTGGACACCAAAAAAAGAAGCGGAATAAGCGCAAATGGTATCTGAACCGACTGAAGCACATTAAGCCATTCATTCAAGACATCCAACATAGCCTCGGAGGTGTCGAAGACAAGAGCGACAATTATAGTTGGCACAATCGCAAAACTTCGCGTGATTAATGCCCTCAGCCATTTCTTTAACCTGAGGTTGAGAAAACCTCCCATGATGAACTGCCCTGCATATGTCCCAGTAATGGTACTACTCTGCCCGGCTGCTAATAACCCAACTCCCCAAATATAAAGGATTGGAAATATCCCACCCCCGTACTTCTGTTGAAGATACTGCCCAGCATTTGCAAGGCCTATACAATCAGCCTTCTTCGTTCCGTAAAATCCTTTTGCGAAAACCGTTGTCACAAACAAATTGATCATGAAGGAGATGAGGAGGGCGACTGTCGACTCAATAGAATAGTAATTGAGGGCCTCTTGAATCCTACCTTTCTTGTTGGTGTCAATCTTTCTCGACTGCACCAGAGCAGAATGCAAGAACACATTGTGTGGCATAATGACACAACCCACAACACCCACAGCCTGACGTATAGTTCTCGAGCTAAGTTTTGGAACCAAAACACCTGATAAAAGGAGAACCCAACTCAGCTGCAATTGTATAAGATTTGAAAATCAAAGAAAAAGGGGATTCCTTGAACTGAAAGGCATCTACTTACCTATTAGAAGCTCCTTGCCACTGGGTTTGGTTTCACCAAACATCCATGCAAAAGAAAGCGCCATTGTTGCAATGAGAACCACAAAAACGGCTTCCAATTTCCTCACCCCATAGTTCTCAAGAAATAGAAAGATGAAACTGTTCACAAGAGATCGAACCCAATTCAGACTTAGTATGGACCTAGTAGTCCATGGCACTGCCCCAAACCATAGTCCTCACCCACCCTTGGCAATTTGAACTGTTCATCCAATGGCCCACAGTACAAAAATCACACTGATTGGACAATTTTAACCATCCAATTTATCAAATTTTATTTTGCAGGATCAGAATTCAAAACCTGTATGTTATTGTGATGCCTAGCTGATCTTCTAACCACACCAATTACCTATGGTTTCATCACTTTAGTGGGATCCACTGAACGAAGGGCTCCAATTACAAGGATGGAGCAATACGTGGACTACAAACGATAAGCCAAATGAAAGACCCTAGGTAATCCAAACCGTTAATCCAGCAGGCCACACTATATATGGTCCTTGAAAAAAAAAAAAAAACTCACTGGACAATCCTAACCATCCAATGAACTGAATTTCATAGGATATTTTCACAGATTTAGCTCCATAGCAAGAGTGGGCCCACAGACACTGTGAATTACTTAGTTTTCAAAATCCAAACCCTAAGTTTCGGCCAAAACAAACAATTCCAATTCTATACGGAACTTCAAAATTATGAATAGTCAATGCAGGAACAGAATCAAGGAGAGAGAGAGAGAGAGAGAGAGAGAGAGAGAGAGAGAGAGAGAGGGAGGGAGGGAGGGAGGGAGAGAGAGTCACCAATCCAACGCAGTAATTACGACGCCGGCCCAAAGCGGCAGCACCCCATGGCTCAGAATCTGGATAGCGATTGCACTCCCGATCACCTCCTGGATGTCGGCCCCGATCAGGGCCACCTCAGCCATTACCCAGAGCGTGTAGCTGGCCCATGGCGGGTATTCCTCTCGGCAGAGCTCGGCAAGGTGCCGGCCCGTGGCAACACCGAGCCGGGCGGACAGCAGCTGGATCAGGAGACCCATGATGGTGGCCCACATGAGGAGCCAGAGGAGCGAGTACCCGGCGATGGCCCCCGACTGGAGATCGCCCTCGAGGTTGCCAGGATCGAGGAAGGCGATGCTCATGAGGAAGCCAGGGCCGGTGAAGAGCCAGAGCTTCTTCCATGAGAAGGGTGGGATCGAGGACGAATCCGAGCCGTCGCACGAATCGTCTGTCCAGATCGAGACCAGAATCTGCTCGTGGGAGTCGTAGGCTTTCTCTGCGTCGTCGGATTCGAATCCTTTTCCTTCTGCTGGGATTAGAGGAGAAGGAGTTGCGAGTAAGCTGTCTTCTTCTGCTTCTTGGTCATTGGTAGCCATGAATTTTTATGGAAGGGGGTTTTCCGCAAAAATAAAAATAAAAATGAGAAGACCTTTCTGAGGCGGAGAAGTCTTCTTTCTGAGGTTGTTTCTTTCTCTCTGTTAGATCATGCGGTTGGACTGCGCTTTATCAATCGGAATTTTTACGGTTAGCCGTCTTTCTTATAGTTTTCAGGGAAGATGTTCAAAAGGTGCGTCGCTTCGCACGTGATAAATTGGCACCCGTGTGATGGATCCGTGTCCACGATCAACATGATTAGTAATGGTTCACTCTGCAGTTGGGGCTTATGCGTATTTTCAATTTAGGCGTTCGCCGGTTTTCTTTTCGACAGATGGATTTTCCTAAATGTGATGGAGCTTGTGGAGCGAGCGGGCCATGGACACAAGCGGCTGTGTATAGCTCGCTCACCTCCACGTCAACACGTAAGTCATCAGGGCACACGTGCGTGTGATGTCTGAGCTTTCAAGGACGCGGTCCACACGGTCTGGATCATCTGGGAAAGAATCAGGGCCGATCACTCTGAAGATGGCCCACGATGCACAAGAAAAATTAACCACTGGATTATTTTATTCACGCCGTCAAATTGTTTTGTACACTATTGCTTGACTGAGGAGTGAACTGCCCTAATTTTTCGGTCAGTTTATCTATCAATGTGGCCCACCTCATGAAAAGCTAAGATCCTGGTCACATTAGCCACATTTTTAAGGGTGCTAGCATGTAGATGAGCACACGCGTTTGTGCATGACAACCTTCGGCGCCGTAATCCCGGCAGATTACAAGGAAGGTTTGCCACTGCATGCCGGGTTTATCAGGTTCAGATATGCATGGGCCTTTTAGGGTATGCGTACAGTTTCCATTGATCCACACCGTTTATATTATGGGCCTCACCTTGGATAGAGGAGAGCAGAAACATAAAATCTCCTCGGATAGGAGTATTATAACGATTTAATTAGGAGGTATTTCCTTTTAATGCCATGGTCTCCGTGAACTTTGAATTATCAAAGGTTTAGATCATTTAATCTGAGAATTCTTTTGTTTATCTCCCTTCTTCGATGAGGATCATCTTATAAACAGTTTTGATGGTTGGATAGGACCCAATCCAACGGCTAGGATGCAATACTTCCGGTTGTATTAGTGCTAAGAAAGTGGCCATTTGCGACTGTTGCCACTGGAGTATCACTCACCCACGTGTGACAGTGTGAGGTGTGTCATTTGGTATGAATGTATGAGTTCCATTAGAGTTGTCCTGAAAACCAATGTGAACCGTGATTTACTGGATTTACTGGCCATGCCATGTGAAGGTGAGAAGGGTTTATATATATATATATATATATATATATATATATGAGCAGAGTCCATCGGAGAATATATATAATATGCCTTCGATAGTGTCGATGCATAAATTTGGTTATATCCCTCTTGACCTGCTTACCAGCAGAAGGAATGGACAAGGAAGACCTTGGCTACATTAGGGGACCCTTTTATATCTAAGTCATGAGAGAGATCTAGATCTTAGTCAAGTACTGAGGGTTTATAGCTAAAGATTGTGCGTCCCTTTCACCGTTAGAAGTACCCATATTTGTAGTTCAGGAGAGGTAGTGATATAGAGGAGATCTTTCTATTTAGTAGTGTATATTGTAGAGGGATTTGGGTTCAAATGCATAGTGGATATTAAAATGAAGAATTAACGATGTCCTAGAGGAGAGTGAATAGGACAATGCCAAATAATCGAAATAAATGTGGAATATATAAATATTACAAAAATCTCAATCGCTTGAGTATTAAAGCTTTGATTCAAAGAATTCGTAGGACAACCTTCACCTAAAATATTAAGCAAGACAACCTTATTTCACGAATGTCTTTAAAATCAATTTTTCAAATTAACAAAAGAATATAAAAAGATTACAACATTAATCACAAGAATGAAATAATAAATTACATCCAATTACCAAAAAATAAACAAATCATTCACCGCATGACACAATGAGTTATATTGGTTCGGTGCTTAAAACAACCACACCTACTCCACTCCCAAAAGTATTATCCTTGTAATTTTAGCTTTCACTATAAAAAGGTTATCATAGGGTCACCTTAACAACCTGATACAATTTTTTGTAATTTTCATAGGCTATCATAATAAAAAAAAAAACCCTACTAAGCTTTTCTCAAGCTATATCAGACAAAACCTTACTGAAATTTTCATAGACTATCTCAGAAAAACCTAAAAAGAATTTCAGAAAGTATACTTATCTTCAAATGTAGAAGACGTAACAGAAGAACTTCTTTCTTGAATGTAGATGATACAGTGTTCAATCAAATAGAAAGAGTCTAGGGTTTTATAGATTTTAGAAATGTAAACCCAGATGCTACTTAATTCAATTTTCTTATATCTCAAAGAAGAGTATATATTACTCTCTCAGAATACAACTTAAATGATCTTGAGAAAAATGAGAATTGAATAAACTATAAAACAAAATGTATAAATATCAATAGATAGCTTGCCGAGGATTTGAGCTTCTCTCTCTCTTGCAGAAGGATTACAATAATTTTTCATGATTCTTTACAATGAGAGAAAGACTTAGTTTATAGGCAAGGAGGTTGAATCTTTGGCTAGCCTAAGACTAGATTCGGATAGCTAGAGTTCACTGGATTTAGTTCAACGGCTCTTGGATTGCGTGGGATAAGATTTATCCAAAATTTGGTTGGCACGAGGACAAATTCAGCTAGCCGAATTTGCCACTCAGCTGACCAAATTCTCGCGAATTCCAAAAGATTGCATTGCTAGAATTTCACCCGAACTTTCTTGGGCTAGCCGAATTTCAAGTTTAAGCTAACCGAATTTTCAACAGAAGTTGTTATTTTTCTCAGGCTTAAAGTTGGGTTGGCCAAGGAAGTTAGGCTGGCTGAACCAGAAGTTAGGCTGGCCGAATGTCATACCAAAAATACTTATAAAAATCGAAGATAAATAATTTTTAAAAGCACCTATTCCTAAGGTCTTTATAGGGTTATACCACCTAAGATATAGCAAATATCTGAGTCACCTTGTCTTGAACTTTGTCTTGAACTACGGGCGACGATTTCTTTGAGAAGATGTGCTGATCTTAACTTGACCATAAGCCGATCTTGAGTTGATTTTCAGGCATGTAGAGAGTTGTGATTCCATACTTGTGATTTGACCTTGAAGCACTTTTGTCTTAAGAAATTTGACAATCTAATCATGCTAAACATAAAAGTACTTACAATCTCTCCATTTGTCAATTTCGTGACAAAATACATAACATTACATAATACTAAAAAGGTCCAGCTAAACATCATGTGGGGGGAGGGGGGAATAGGACTATACCAAATTTAAAAATAAATACGGAATACAAAGATAGATAACACAAACAAATAATAAAATAACACAAGTAAATAGCAACCTTAAATGTACTATTCTTGAGAGGTTGATACAAACTTAGTTCTAAAGACAACCTAACACTAAAAACCAAATGCCTATGGCAAGACAACCTTACTAGAACGTTTGTAAGTATCAAAAACTCAAACTAATAAAGAGGCAAATGAAATAAACTAAGGTATTACAACATTTACCACAAGTGCATAAAGTAAATTACACCATTCACCACAAGTGCATATGTAAATTACAACATTCACACACATAAGCAAATTCAATCATCCACCACAACTCCAGGAATTATAGTGGTTCGTTTGTGTGTACACCAACTGTTTGAAAAATAGCCACACAACTACTCCACTCCCAATATCCACACCCACGAGATATTGGCTTTCATTATGAAAAAGGTTTTCCAAGGTTCACCTTAAAACCTTCACAATTGTGTCTTTAGATGGGCTTACATAATTATAAAAACCCCACACTCTAAGATTTTCTAAATTACTTCAGACAAAACCAAAAATGAGATTTTCTGGCATAATCTCATAAACCACAAAAGATATACAAAGATTAAATGGTACTTATTTGAAAAATTCTCCTTCTGAAGAAGCCCGGTAGAAGTAATCCGATGTAGACGAAGATGTTCAATGTCCAGTCTCACAAATGAAAGATTCTAGATCTAAATGATTTTTAGATTAATTCAGCCCGGGCTAGCTTGATTTGATTTTGATCTCAAAGAGGGTAAAAATTGAAATTCCCTTCTTTAATGAAATTGAGTTGAATGGAGATCACAAAATCAAATGCAAAAAGCTATTTTAGAGAATTTTAAATGAATACAATATCGCTTAAGAAATGCAGGAACTTATCTCTTAGAATGATGGTTTGATGTCGCTTGGAATGAATGAAAAACTCTGAGATTCGTCCTCTATTTATAGGCGAAAATACTGTTCTCTCGACTAGTCTAAGGGTCGGTTCGACTGGCCAAAGGACTAACTAAATTTCAAAAATTCTGGCGTAATAAGATAAGGTCATTACTTGACTAGTCGAGTAGCCTACTTGACTGGTCGAGCAATGCACTCGACTGGTCGAGTGGGACCAAAAACCTTGCTGGACTTTGAGTCGAGCCTGCACGACTGGTCGAGCATTGTTCACTCAACCGGTCAAGCAGTCTCCACGACTGGTCGAGGGTCTAATAGAAAATTTCAAAAATTCACAATAGATCTTGGACTAGTCGAGAAACTCTTGGACTGGTCGAGCCCGAGCTTGGACTAGTCGAATAAAGACTAGGATTAATCGAGAAAATGAACTATAAACTTAAGAAATGACCCAAATAAAATATGCAATGAATATGACCTAACCTATGGTCAATCTAGGGTCATCCATACCTTGTTTGTAAGTTTGAACAATTGAAACATCGTTCGCTCTGCTAATTCATACACTTGAAATACCTGAAGCTTGCCTTCAAATCTTGAACTTGAGCTTAAGTAAAGACTTGAGTTCTTGAGTCTTTAAAGTACTGAACTTGAAGATTAAACTTGAACTTGAGCCTTGAACTTGTACTTAAGCTTGAAATCTTGAACTTCGACAACGCTTCTTCGACTTGAATACATAGAGAAGTTCGACAAAGACTTGGATAACTTTAAAATGCATGAAGTTGATTTATACATCTCATCAATACATGATACATATTCTAAATGATTTAGCACAACAAAATTTGACAAAACTAGTGTTAGATTTACAATATAGAATTTACAATCTCCCCCTTTATCAAATTTGTGACAAAACCAAATAAAGAATCATGCATCAGATATCAAATACAGAATCATGCGCAATAAAGAATCATGCACCAAATGTGCAACAATTACTCTGCCCCTTAATCCATTACTCCCCCTTAATCCAGGTGAGATGATATGTAAAACTTGTATAAATCAAATACATGTCCAATCCAAAAAAAAATATACACCATATCTACAATCACACATCCATCATCATAAAGCATTAAAATCATGCCACAATTTCTCCCCCTTTTTGTCACAATATGACAAAGGAAAAAACATACAAACTGATGATATAGCAAAGAGATATGAAAAGTATAAGAAATAAGAGAGTAAATAATAGAAATATGCTCAGCAAAATATATTCAGAAAACATAAAGTCATATTCACATGTCCAAATACTATCCAAGTTCAAATAAAGATAATAGTTAATACATGCCCAAAATAAAAAGAGTCTAATTAGAACCAGAAAAAGGAGCAGGGATAAAAGGATCAATTTGATGTAATCCCTTGTTAATGCGCCTAAGGTATTTGTGCATATATTTGAATTGAGTATCCTAGGATACATGCAAACCTTCCACCTTTTCCTCTAGGGTTCTCAACCGCTCATCAAAATCAGAAGGTTGAAAGTCAGGATCAGCCTCAGAATTAGATTCTAATTCATTAAATATATCATCCATGTTCACATCATCAGGAGGTAAAGCATCTTCCTCTCTAGCTTCTTTAGCACCTCCTACATCATCCCTATTAACTTGGCGGGGTACCAACCTCAAATTCATCTTGTTAATGTTGGAATTGTTGAAGGGTAGATGGGAAATAGGAGCTTCTCCAACAAGCATAACCACAAGACTATGAATAGCTAGTGTGGTCATCAGATATGCAAAGGGAATATCACTAAATATCACTATGGCCAGGATGGAGACAAAACTGAATAATGATACAACGAATAAGAGACGGAAGACATATTTGAACACCAGAAACAACTGAGTGAAGTATGCGAGCCATGAAAGAAGTTAACTTAATTTTGTTACCAGATCGAGGATACACATTAGAAATGAAAATACGATGAATCCTGTATCTAGGTAACATATTTTTGGAATTGAGCACAATACTAGAGTTCCATTCTGCATTCATGTAGCATAACACTCTAGTTAGTATACGTTTTTCAGATTCAGATGGTCTCGCAACTAACATAGAGATATGTATTCCTTCATCATTCATAGGAATATCCATCAAACCAGATATTAAATGACAGTCTACATCAACTGGACCTTCTCTAGTTGTCACAGTAAAAGTTAAATTTTCAATACAGAAGTCACTTATACAAGTAAACATGGCATGTGCAATGGACCGGTATGCAGGATCGCCCTAATTCAATATGTTAGCCCATCCTACAGCTTCAAGGAGGGGAACGATATTGAAGGGACTCAAATGATTGAAGTTAATTGTCCGCTCAACAATTACATTGCCGAGACGAATATCCCGCACATATTCGGGATCCTCTTCGGGTGGTCGAAGAGTACGCATCGTAATCGGTGTGGAACGAGAAGAAGAGGGACCACGAGAGGATCTCTTCTTGTATTTACTCTCCATTACACAATGCACAAAAGGAATACAAGAAAGGAATGAAGGGTTTCTCCCAAATTAGACTTTAAGCTAAAGAACCAAAGAAATCACAAGAAAACTTGAAATAAACTTCAAAATCAAGGAAATTGAAGTGCAATAATCCTAAATCTAAAAGGAAAATGAAAAAAATGCACTAACCAAGTAGCAATCGAATGGGCTGGCCAAGCTGACCAGGGACATGCATACTTAGGATATGCCGACTTGAGTCCTCATGGCCTAGGTTATACCATCTAGGATCATGCTGACATGGCTAATGCCGGCTTGGGTAATGCCGACATGTCTCCTTACTCGAGCAAAAGAACAAAGCACTCCTTACGAACTCTAGAGATCTCGGAATTGTTGGAGGTAGTGTTCTTGTGGGCATGTTCTTCGGCCATGGACTCTAAGTAGGAAGTGGATTCGCATGGTGCCTGTGCCTCTTCTTCGTCTCCTTCCTTCTCTATCTCTTTGTCGTCGAGAGAGGAGAACAAAAGAGCTTATTATTCACTTGATTGAGAGTATAAGACATTTTCCCCATAACAGTAAGCCCCCTACTTCCAAGTCTACGAAGTGGGCTTGAGAAGTTGGTCGGACCCTGGTAAGGTCAGATTGTTGTTACCAAAGGTGTTGAGTCGGTTCCTCATTAATGTTGACTTTAGGTAGAGTGCACAAGATTCAGAGAGTATTTACAATCATGACACATGGTGCTCGAGATGGTATGCTCATGGCTCGAGCTCACATGAGCTGTCAGAGAGCCTTTTTAGCGTCCGACTAGCAGGGCGCCGACGCGTGGCCCACTGTTTGGTCGTGCAGTCGTGCGGTGAATGACGAAGCTCCACATGGCCGGGCACGGGTGTCAAGGAGCCATTCTGACAGCCATAATGCATGCAGCATTCAATGATGTACAATCATCCTCTCTATAAAAGGGGGGAATCCCTAATCGAGTAGTGTTGATTTTGTGTTGTCACTCTGCTCGTTCGCTTGTCTCTCTACACTTGGACGATTCTTGGCGTGAACTCAGGAAATCTCCTGAAAGCCTTCTTCCCCGGTGAGCTACATTCCCTCACTCTTGCCCTTCTCTCATTTTTTCTTCTTTTCTTTCGGATCTTCCAGCATTATTTGGCCCCACAGCCATGTCAGAAACCTCAAATCTGTGAGAGGGGACCCCCGGTCGTGATGGTGAGGCGGACAACCTTCGCCCCATGTCAAACCCACCATCACTGTTAATGATGATGAGTCACAGGGACTTTCTCATGTCCCATGCATCGCGGGTGATAGAACGGTCCCCAGCAAAGTGGCCGGAGGAGGCGGAGGAGGGGCTCAATGGATCCTCGTCGGAGGTAGAAGAAAAAAGGCTAGTCAAATCCATGCTAACGGGGCAGACTTGGTGTAGATAAGGTTGGGGTATCACATTCTATACTCTATAGTACTTTGAGCTCCCTCACCAGGTGAGCTTCCTAACGTGCCCCTTGAGGGCGAGGTGGCTATCTTCCAGGTCACCCTCTAGTGTGGCCTTAGGCTTCCCCTTCAACGGATAGTGAGGCGAGTGCTTGCGCACTTGGGATTAGCTCCTGGGCAACTGATCCCAAACACTTGGAGGGCATTGGTGGGGTCATTCGTCCTCTGGTCTGAGCTTGACCAGCCCGAGCTGACCGTGGATGAGTGTCTCCACCTATACCAGGTGAAATATAAGCCTCTTTATGAGGGTTGGTATTATTTCTACTCTCGGCGAGGGTTCGACAAGGCCATAATTACAGACGTCCCAACCTTGAGTAAGAACTAGAAGAATAAGTGGTTCTGGGCATCAGGGGAGTGGGAGATTCCAGGGATAGTCAGGCTACATTCATGGGTCTCGACCTCCTTCACTGTACTAAGTCAGTACATCAGGGCTTAAATCTTCCCTTCCCTTTTTCTTTTGTTTCACTTGGTCTTTATTTCCACTCTGACTTGTGTGTTTCTCTGGTAGTTCTCCCCAAGTATCCCACTGTGTTGGGTCCAGAAGCTCTTGCTCAGATTGCCGGAGCGAGGTCGGTGGATGCCGAGTTCAGTTCTTGGAGGGAGCTCCTCACACCCGAGCTTCGGTTCAAATTAGGTCTTGATTTAGTATTAACAAGTATAGTTTTTTCTTGCTTGGGATTTGACGTACTTAGTGGATTTACTGTTAACCCTTTTAGTTGTGCAGACATGCCAGAGGAGAGGCCTTCAAAGCGCAAGGCACCACCCCCTGCCTAGATTGCCCAAAAGAAGAAGAAACAGACCTCCAAAAGTAAGGGGAAGGTCGGACCTTCATCCTCTATGGCCTGAGAGGTCATGGAAGACTTGCCAACCTCGGTTCTTACTGCCACTATTCTCAAGGTGGCCGAGGAGGTCGATGGGTTGGCTTCGCTCTCTCGAAGTGAGTCCTGCTGGGGCCTAGGAGGTTACGGAGGCGTCTGCCAAGCTTCCCATGCCCCACGCTGGGGGCCCGTCCGATAGTAAAGGCGGAGAGGGTCAGAAGCCTCCCCAAGTTGTCTCGGGCTAACTAGAGAGCCTCCTGCACTGGGCGGATCAACATGTCCCTGATGCCGAGTTCACCCGCATGATGGATATGTCGCCGGATGGAGTTATTGGCCAGCTGGCAAAGCTCTTCTTCAAGGTGGGTTTACCTTTTTTGAGATGGCTTGTTACTTTCTTTCTGCCTTAGTCTAACATTACTATTTTTTGTAGCATGCCCCTTCCTTACTTAACATGCATCGTGAGTTATTGTGCCTCCAGATGGAAGTCAAAGAAGCGGAGGCGGCATTGTTGCGGAAGGGGGTCAAGGCCAAGCAACTTCACACCGAGGCTGGATAGTCTAGCACTGAAGCTGGGCAGCTTCATGAGGAGGCCAAGCATCTTCATTTTTCCTTGAAAGCTCAGGCGGAGGGTTCACCGGACGAACTAGAGGCATCAATGAAGCTGCTTACTGAAGCATTGGAGAGAGGGGCTTGGTGGAATTTAGACCTGGTTGGGCTGAAGCGCTCCTCTGATATGAAGATTAAGGAGGCCTAGGCAGTTGCTGTCACACCCCAAACTCGAAAACCGGGCTCACCGAATTACCAATCGCCGAATCTAGTGCCGACAGCCTCTGTAGTACCCCATTCTCGACTCCCAACGCCCATATGCTAGATTCCGATCCTCTGATCCTACAAGGAGGATTTTCAACATGAATTTTTTTTAAAGATTAGCATAACTACAAGTATACCCAAATCACAAAGACAACATCATCATCACATATCCACTAATATAACATTTGAGTATAATGCTGAAAGGGAAATACATGCATATAATAAAATCTCCACAAGGCTCGGCCTCCACTCTCCTGCTCCTGTTCAACTATGACTGCGTCCAGGCGTCACCTGCACTCATCTATCGTGCATAATCTTATAGAAAGCTTAGAGGGTGGTGAAAGTGTGTGCACAAGATAAGTGCCAAGTATTCAATATAATGCCATAATTATACAATTTCAAAAATTTTGTCAAGATCATGAATCATACGATATCAGAGTAAGCGGAAACATACTGGTAAGTCCACGAGTCATACAATATCAGAGTATGCAATGAAGATCATAATGAGCCAAATATCATATACTGAGGATGCAATGTAATATGTAAATCCTGCTAAGTCTGTCTAGGCCATATAAGTGCAGAAACGTAGCAACCTAAAATGACATATGCCGTGGATATAATGCAATATGCGATGTGAATAAAATGACCAAGTTGGAGTGTGAGGTTGGGATGATAGTACATAGTATTGCAGACTATGGGGTCTATCACAAGGGACTTCTATCCAAACCAATCCCATACCTAAATTTGGATAGCTAGACTCAATGTGGTAGACTCCTGATCTAAGGTTAGTTATGCACCTAACTGAAATTCTGGCCATTGCGAAGGTACACATATCAAATTAGTTACGCATCACCAGCCCGAGTGGATAGTGAATGAATGAATGAATGAGTAAGATGCTGAGTATACAACTCCTGCTCAATAAGTCCACATATCATCACCGTACACCTCTAGGATCATCACCGGGGTCTAGTACACTCTAAACCAGGTTGCCGCCCCATCGCACACAACAAGGTGAGTGGAAGAGACCTCACTATCCGCCTACCAATATCGGGCCCGACTCGTCGATATCAGACCCATTCCTCAACAGTTGGTCAAACTCAGCTTAGCTTTGCCCTCTCCTCTCGGGCAGGTAAGGCCGTACCCCCTTCCAACCGACCTCGACACAGTGGGAAACGCGGCCTAATGGTATATGACACTCATGCGCTCATACATCCACTCAGTCTAGACGTTGGAGCAACCTCTGAAACTAAGAGGGTTTAGGAACTTTCACCCAAGGATATCTATAACACCCCATATGGAAAAGATTTCTTGTGTCTCATCTGGCCACAACGACATGCCTGTGAGGCTACGGGGCCCTGATGTTGCTAGGGCATATGGTGGTCATGTCACATAAATGAGAGATACATGAGTCACACAGTCCAATCATGCATCAATCCTGCGCATACCGTGCGCTCATGTGGGGCAAATCAGCCTATCAGGGGGCCCCATGAACAACCTACCCTATGGCGTATGCAATGGCCAATCACATCTTATAACAAACATGCAGATGATGTGTATGGGCATGTATCATGATGCTATGCTGTCAAATACTCATAATTGGTATCGATAACCAATATCGGTAATCGACATCAATAATCGGCCTTGATGAGAATGGGCCTAACAAGACCTAAGGGAAGGTCACAATGTGGATATTCAACCATCATTGCTCATCAATGTGGACATTTAACCAACATTGCTCCTAAGGAGTGGTCCATATAGAGCCAAACATATAGTGGGCCCATGGCCTCACACAAGGGCCTCATACACAACATAATAGGCCACATACTTGGGCCTAATACACATCACAATGGGCCACATGATATGGGCCTAATACACATTACGATAGGCCTCACTCACGGGCCACATATGCATCACATTGGGCCTCACTCATGGGCCATATATACATCACATTGGCCCTTAGTCATGGGCCTCAAATACATCATATCGGGCCTCATCATATGGGTTGCACCAATGGGCCTCATATACATCAAGTGAGCCGCATCAATGGGCTGCACCAACGGGCCTCATATACATCAAGTGGGCCGCATCAATTTGTCGCACCAATGGGCCTCATATACATCAAGTGGGCCACATCAACGGGTCACACCAATGGGCCTCATATACATCAAGTGGGCCGCATCAATGGGTCGCACCAATGGGCCTCATATACATCAAGTTGGCCGCATCAATGGGTCACACCAATGGGCCTCATATACATCAAGTGGGCCACATCAATGGGTTACACCAATGGGCCTCATATACATCAAGTTGGCCACGTCAATGGGCCGCACTAATGGGAATCATATACATCAAGTGAGCCTCACATATACATAGTGGGCCTCTTACCTGGGCCTCATAACATCAAGTGGGCCACATCAATGGGTCGCACCAATGGGTCTCATATAAATCAAGTTGGCCACGTCAAAGGGCCGCACTAATGGGAATCATATACATCAAGTGAGCCTCACATATACATAGTGGGCCTCTTACCTGGGCCTCAAATACATCTCAATGGGTTAGGCCCTGCTCATTCCAAATGGGCCCCTCAATGGACAACTTGGATAAAACATGTACATCACGTGGGGGCCACGTGAATGGACGGTGTGAATACAAAATACATACATCTAGGTGGGCCCCCACCTGTCCAAAAATCAGATGGACTGCGTGGTTAAAAACACATACATCATGTGGTGGGAGTCCCATGTCCAGCTGAAATCAACAGACTGGATATACATCACATACATAAGGTGGGCTCCACTGTCTAAAGTGCGGGATGGTGTGGATCAGACCCATACATCAAAGTCAATGCACACAACATCATCCAGATCTGGACTGTGTGGATACAAAAGACATATATCAAGGTAAAGCCCACAGAACTTGTTGTCGCTGATACAACAGTTAGACGGCTGTGTGGGACTTGCTGTCTAGATGGACGGCAGAGATGATAAGCATACATTAAAGGTGGGTCCACGCATGTGGCCCACTAGTCTAGGAGAATGGATGGACAGCTTGGATATTTACATACATCATGTTGGGTTTCACAAGCACTGTCCGGAGGGACAATGCATATGAAAATACATCAACGTGGGTCCCACATGGGGCCCACCACATATATACACTATATATATACATACATACATCAACGTGGGTCCCACTGGGACCCACCACGTATATAATACATATACATATATATATATATTATATTATTATAATAATAATTTATTTACTTTCTTTTTTTTTGAAAGAGGTCTACCATCCAGCAGATGACACTGGACGGACGGTGCGCATTGGAACACATCCATCCCAGAGGGTCCCCCGTCAAGGGGTCTGGACGGTGTGGGTTTACACGTACATCGTGGTGGGCCACAGATGGCCCTGATGAAACATATACATCATGTTGGTGGACCCACCTAACTTGCTGACATCTTACATAACAACAGCTAGATGTTGCTCGTCAGATGGGTGGTGCAGATAAAACACTTACATTAGGGTGGTTTCCACCTGAGATTTCAATCTACTTCATTGGATGGACAGTGTGGATACACACGTCCATTAGGTGGGTTCACGTCCGATGTACGGACGACATGGATACACAAATAAATCATGGTGGGCCATAAAATATGGAAGAGAGAGATAGAGAGAACGTGAGATGGGGAGCGGATATGTGAGGGGCCTCACCACTATGTGCTCCTCTTAATCACAACACAGACAACAAAATGGGTCCCATCACAAATGGGCCTTACATCAAAATCTAGATCTAAGGCTATGAACACCCACCTTTGATCTCCTCTTCCTTTTTCCACCAACGCGTTCTAGAGCTCCAAGGGATGCGATTCAACTGTCAAGATGATCTTTGGAGGGTGGGATTAGGTGGTAGGAAGGTGGGCCACCATGGAATGCTTGGACGTTGGGTTGCTTAGGAGAATGAGAGAGAGATGAGAGAGAGAGAGAGGTTGTAAGAGAGAGAGATGGGTGTACTTGATAGGTAAGGGTTGTAAGCGAGAGTTAACTTTGGGGATGGTGTTATACTTGACATTTAATGTATGATGTGTACTTGATTGATGGAATATATTCACTTGGGATTGCAACGCGTGGTGTTTTCCTAGAACTGAACACGGACCCACTGTGAGACACGATGTCAGAACCGTGGCGACGGCGCAGTTGCAAGGGTACAAGTATTGGGTCGAGCCGACTCTAAATATGGGATACGACTCAAGGTCACGCGCAACTGCTATCTACGCATCGTGGGTCGCCAGAATTCGACCGGGACGACCGCGGAAGCCTACGAAATGGTATGGGCTAGGATACGAGTCTCATAGTCACCGTAGAGGATTTCAAGTCTTCTAAGGAGTTTACGGAGGATAAAGACTCCCAATATGGCATCGGGAACGAGAGGTGGCTTGAGGATATAAAAGGGGCGCATCCCAAGCTTGACTTCTCGACTTTTGAGGAGGCCATCTCTGATTCTAAGGTGCCCCAAGAGGACTTACCCTTCAAGTAGCCTCCGGCGACACTGTGATTTCTTCCTTTCCTCTTCTCATTGTAATTTTTGACTTTTTTGTAATGTACTCTTCCTATTTATTTCAGTGAAGAAGATACTTTTAGTCCATTTCTTTGATCATTTCGAGTAGATTGGCAGATTTCACGATGGGTATGCCGGCATTTTCTGCTAAGGTTAAACCCTTAGTCACTTTCTCCCTATGAATCTATGATTCTCGGTAAAGCACTTTCATAGGTCGGATACTTTTGTATTTTCAGAGTATTATTTTTACCGTAAATTATGCAGCCTGAGTAGTGGCGATAGTTCATGACCCGACATCTTCTTAAAGGGTCGGCCCATTAGTAAGGTTGTTCTTCCTTTATATTGTGGGAAGCCCTTAGTGTATTTTTAGTAGATGAATCATTTGTAGACATGGAAGTTGAAAGCAAACTTGTCCCGACCCTGGGATTTTTATTATGATAGTTCCAACGTTGAAGACTATAAACAACAAAAAGGTAGATTTTAGGCTCAAGCCAGGTCAGCCCTTATGCGTAGTAGATTTTGAGATGCTCGACATTCCACAGATGTGGTAAGAGTCGTCTTCCAAGTCTTCAAGTCAATACGATCCTAGTCGGCTTGTGCATGTCACGACCTAGGGTCCTTCCCAGTTCAGTCTTAAGGTTCCTGAGCCGAGTTCCTTAGTGTTCTAGAAGGTTCTGCGAAGGACTAGGTCTCTAGGTCAAAACCTTCTTGTCTTCACCCTAGAATTGTAGAAGCAGGTGACCTGCTGTTGCTGGGCTCGTTCCCATCTTTCTTCGATAAGGTCGAGATCCAGCACCATTTGTTCGGCATTCCGCCATTCTTTGTAGGAGCGGGTCCGAGAAGTCTGTAGCCTGATCTTGACTGGGATAATGGCCTATACTTCGAAGGCCAGGAAGAAAGGGATTTCTCTTGTGGCCGTTCGGGCAGTAGTTCGGTACACCCAAAGGACATTGGTAAGTTCTTTTGCCCAGGATCCTTTAGCCTTCTTGAGCTTTGTTTGAAGGCGGTTCTTGATGATCTTATTGACTGCTTTAACCTGTCTGTTGGCTTGCGGTGTCAGGGTGATGAGTAGACATTTTGGATCCCGAGATTATTACACATACCTCGGAATTGCTTATTGTCGAACTGTTTCCTATTATTCGAAATGATTGTGTGGGGGATTCTATACCGGCATATGATATTTTTTCAGACGAAGTCCATAATTTTCTACTCGGTGATCTTAGCTAGAGGCTCGGGCTCGACCCATTTAGTGAAATACTTGACTGCAATGACCACGAATTTAGTATAACTTTTGCCAGTTGGTAAGGGGCCAATAATGTCAATTCCCCATTGGGCGAACTACTATGGTCTGGTCATAAGAGTTAGTTACCTAAGAGTACCCTTGTCGGATGACTTTGTGAGAAAGGGCTCAGCTGCCAGAGTGGTTGCCGTAAATGCCTTCATGGATTTCTTTTATAACATAGTCTGCTTCATCGGACCGAAGTCATCTAAGATACGGGAGTGAGAATACTTTTTTTGTATAGAGTGTCTCCGATCATGGTATAGCGGGCCACTCTTGCTCAAAGCCTGCACTTGTGGATGACTTTCAGGCAACTTTCCCTCCTTAAGGTAGTTGATTATCGGATCCATCTAGGTTGGCTCTGAATTTTTCGGGAGAACCATACTTGGGTCGGGTTCGCCGATGCTCGGCTTAGTTAAAAACTCGATCGGGATCGGTTTTGGGATATCATCTTCTACTGCCGAGGCTAGCTTTGCCAACATGTCTGCTTTAGGGTTTTTCGCCCTAGGGATCAGGTTAATGTTACACCTTGGGAATTTTTTGATCCGCTCTTGGGCTCTCTGCCGATAGGCTTTCATTTGTTCTTTTTTAACTTGGTATTCACTAGCTATTTGGTTGACGATGAGCTATGAGTCGCTACGAATTTCCAAATGTTGGGCTCCCATGGTTGTTACCAGTCTGAGCCCGGCCAACAACGCTTCATATTTTGCTACATTGTTTAATGCTTGAAATGCAAATCTTAAGGCATATTATGTGTATGTCTGATTAGGAGCCTTCATGACTATACTGGTCTCGCAACCTTTAGAATTGGATGAACCATCAACATGCAAATGTCCATGTCAGCAGATCTGGGTTAGTCGTCTGATGCTTGGTTTGCTCATGCTAGATTCTAGCTCGACAGGACCCAGGTCAGTGATAGGACTGGGTCCCAGCTCGGAAGGACCTAGGTTGCTTTTTAGTATGAGTTCGACGATGAAGTCGGCCACTGCTTGGCTCTTGATTATTGTTCGGGGCTTATACTTGATGTCGAACTCACTTACTTCAATTGCCCATGTTGTAAGTCTCCTTGATACTTCAAGTTTTTGGAGCACCTGACAGAGAGGTTGATTAGTCGGGATGACAATTGTATGAGCTTGGAAGTACGATCCTAAGCGACACGACGAGATCATAAGGGCTAGGGTCAACTTTTCTATGTCTGTGTAACGCCCTGAAATTCGGGGGTCTAGCATAACTCAGCTCCCGAGTTCCAAAACATCACTTATGCAACATATTTAATGAAGGATGTATGTTGACTGTATTAGTGCATAAAACATAGAATAGATTAAGCCAAAACACAGATATGATTCAGGGATAAGTGAATAAAGCAAGCGGAAGACTTATAGAAAAATATGTGTACAAGTGTAAATCCCTGAAGTCCATATACAAACCAGGTCGAATAAAAGTGTTATTTAACAAAATTATAAGTATCAAGTTACATCATTTGAGTTTCTAAAAATAATCCCATAAACCCGCACATCTGACCGAGGCTCGCTAGAACCCGTCTGAAAACTGCATATAGGAGAAGGCAGCCTCGTCATCATCCAGCTCTCGCTCTGCCTCAGAAGTCGCATCCACATCTGCAACATCAGAGCTTAAGACAGAGTCTGGTGGGTGTTTAACACCGCCCCAGAAACGTGGGAGTGAGTGATCAACTCAGTGGAATAATAAGGCACTGGTTAACATGTTATCAGTTCAATCAAACAGTAATGATAAAGCAGAACAATTAAATAAATCCTAAGTACTCTTATTTAATGCGAGGATGTATGCAATATGATGCATGCCCTCACGTGTACACCCTCAGCGTCTTCATCTTACGTTACCCATGACATCGCCTCAAAGTGCACCACATCTACAAAGCACATGCAAATGCGGTGCATGGATATGATTACCAAGTTGTTATTAGTCCATTTCACACAGCAGGATTGGGAAGCTAAGATACCTTCCTCATGTCACCATCCAAACAGTGATCCATACTAGGGTCGTCAATCCTAGACATCTCATACGATCATATATTTGAGGTCGTAGCAAAGGGCTCGTCACCAATCATTGCACGCCTTTCATGCCCTTACTACCACAGTTCGGCTCGTCACCTCATTGCGGTATCCAGGTATGCTCGAGGTCACTACAAAGGGCTCGTCACCAATCAATGTAGGCCGACAGCACGAATATAGTGTCCCATACCACCATAATCGGCTCACGAGTTTAGTTGCTCACTGGTCACTACGGGGAGGCTCGTCACCCCAGCGTAGGCCGACAGCTCGACCACGGTGTCCCATACCACCATGTCCGGCTCATGAGTCTTAGCGGATCAAGTACCATAGTTAATAGGATTTCACTGGTAAGTTCGGTACCCTAGATTCAAGCAATAGCGTCCATACATGGTGAACATACATCGGATAATCGGGTTACTTGACGAACTCGACTAGCACGAGCGCACGTTGAGTTGAGCGACATAGAGTGCGCAAACACTCCGCGTGGCCAAACCACTGCCGCCAACTCTAATACGCTCGGGTTCGTCTAATACGTCCTACGTGGCGAAAGAAATCTTGACCACGAATATAGGGTCAATTACCGATTTTCTGGACTAAGGCATAGTCCCAAACACCTTACACTACTACAGATACTCATATGGATTGTAAAACAGTAATGGAACAACAACTTAAATCATGGTACATACACATCTGAAGAATCTCAACTTAACATAAATGTAAGCATATGTAATGCTTGAATTTAAATAACATGGAATGTAACTTGCATAAAGGAAATCATGTACATTAAAGGGAGTATTGAGAATCACTTCTCAACGCCCGCAATAAGTGTAATAAGTTACACTTTAGATCATTCATGCATTTCTACAAACACTTAGTATACATGAAACAACATACATGACGTATGTTGAAATACATGCATTTAGACAATTCCTTTTACCAAGGAGTTGTCATACATGCATCTAGCATACATACATGACAAATAATCATGGCAAACATAAGTGCATATTTTATATGTATACGGTACTTTATAAATACACATAGAATACACAAATCTCAATATAGCACTTGCATATCAGGAAAGCAACGTAAACACAACATTTGGCATGTGAAATCTCATCCATAACAAGAATAAATCACTAACTGGCATTGAGAGCCTTGAAAACCATAACCTATACACTTAAAGTCCTCACCTTAAGCGAAGAACGAACCACCGAACTGATTTAGACGAGTTGTCTTCGTCAACAGCGATGGAATACCCTAAGACAAAGATAGAAATGAGATACAACAACACCAAAACTAATCTAAGCTCTAACACAGGTTAGGGTTAGATTAACTTACCCCAAAAAGAACTCAGAACCGTCAGAAGAATGATTCAAAGTGAAGGTTCAAAGATGAAGCAGAACAAGGAAGAATCCAAGATGATTCACCAACTTATCTCTCTCACTTTCTCTCTCTTTTCCACTCTCTTTCCAAGCTAGGGTTAGAGAAAAATTCGTATGGAAAAGAGGGCTAGGGTTTAAGGACTATAAATAGGCCTATTCTTGATGAAAATAACCCTAGGGACAAGGTATACATAGGTTATAATCAAAGCATGCCTTTCTCGATCCAACGAAGCACTTCTGGTAAGCCTATAACCACGAAAGGTCGGACTTAAGCTCATTGACCATGGATCTAGGTCAGGCTAAGTTTTCGTACTGACCGGCTCTTCAGATCAGTCGTGGCAGACCACACTCAATTCAATGGTCACAGGATCTCGATCAGGTCCACAAGCACTAGGATATGCCTGGGCCAACTATCCTGATCAGAGGGTGAAATTGGGTCAGAATCCAACGGTCGGATAGCTTAAAATCGTCACGCAAGCGACACGACTCAGATTCCATAAAAACTTAATAAATTCCAACCGTTCTCACACTCTTCACTCCGAACTCAATCAAATCGACCCAGAACATCAGATGGACTTGATTTTCGAGGAGATGGTCAAGCCCAACTCGGTGACCGCAACAGCCTAAGATCATCACTATCGGACTTTCGACGCGCGGTCCAAGTCCGATCCAGATCTTCCAAAAATTCTCCAGAACAACTGGCTTTAGCGATGGATCCCAGATTTCAGAGTAACGTAGCGCTAACTAATCTATAAGTTTTGAGCCATGCAGATACAATTTAAAGTGATTGATGTGAATTTCACAAGCAATCGAGTATAACGCTAATTACCCCAAAAACAACTACTTAAGGAAAGATTAGCACAAAAATTCCAAGGTCGTTACAGTCTGGATACCTAGTTTTGGCAGGGACTAGGGCTTTGCTGATGTCATATACCGAAAGTTGTTTCCATTCTTGTTTTTTGATGAGGGCCGAACTAACTGTCACTGTTGAAACTGTTAGGTAGAGCAGTAACGGTTGTCCTTGCTTAGGTTTAGAGAGTAATGGTGGCGATCCCAGGTATTGCTTGAGTTGTTGAAAGGAGAGCTCACACTCTTTCATCCACTATGTCTTTTGCTTTCCTTTTAATTGCTTGAAAAAGGGAAGGAATTTGTCGATTGCTCGAGATACGAAATGGTTCAGGGCAGCTATTCTTCCTATAAGGCATTAGACTTCTTTCGTCATCCTGGGTGAGCTCATGTCGAGCAGAGCTTTGATTCTCTCGGGGTCGGCCTCGATCCCTCTATGGATTTTCCCTGAGATGACACTGAAGGCGTACTTGCTTAGATTCAATTTCATCTAATATTCTCACAGGATTATAAATGTTTCTTCAAAGTTGAAGATATGGCCCGCAACTTTAATGCTCTTGACGAGCATGTCATAGACGTAAACCTCCATGGAGCGCCCAATCTAGTGGGCAAACATTTTATTGACGAGCCTTTGATATGTAGCCCAAGCGTTCTTCAATACAAAAGGCATGACCTTGCAGCAGTAGAGTCTCTTATCTGTGATGAAAGTCATCTTTTGCATGTCATATGGATGCATATCGATTTGGTTGTCGCCTGAGTAGGCATCTATGAAGCTCAGGAGTTTGTATCCGACAGTGCTGTTAACGAGTTGGTTGATTCTAGGGAGACGAAAGTAATCCTTCGGGCAAGCTTTATTCAGGTCGGTGTAATCCACACAAACCCGCCACTACCAATTGGACTTTTTAACCAAGATGACATTGGCTATCCAGTCTGGATAGTAAATTTCCTCTATAAAGTTGGCTTTGAGTTTTTCGACCTCTTCTCTAATTACGGTGTATCATTCGGGCTTGAATGCTCTTCACTTTTGTCGGATTGTCGATAGTTGGGGTTGACATTCAACCCGGGCATGTCTTGATGAGACCACGAGAACACATTGGCATATCATCGAAGGATGCCCATGACTTCATCTCATAACGGTGGTGTCAGGGATGACCCGATCTACACCGTTCAGGTTGGGTCGGACTCGTCAAGTGGGATGGGTATGAGATCTTCCATGGGGTGCCCTATTTCAATTGAGTCTTCTCGGGGGTGAGAGAGGTGATGGCCATTGCCTGGTACTGGGTCCTTAGTTCCATCGAATAACACTGCTGAGCTTCTTGTTGATCTTCCCTGACCAGTCCGATACCATGTTCGATAGGGAACTTCATCGCGAGATGGTACATTGATACGACAGCCTGAAGAGCGTTGAGTGAAGGTTACCCAAGAATGATGTTGTAGATGAAGGGGAAGTCTAACACCAAGAAGTCGATGATGGTTGCTGTCTAGTTCTGTCCTTCTCCAGCTGTGACTAGGAGTTGAATTGATCCTTCTAATGTGACCTTGTCTGTTGCAAATCCAAGCAAGGGAGTTTTGATGGCTTGGAGTTGAGGTCGTCCAACTCCCATTTTATCAAATGCTTCAGTGAAGAGGATGTCTGCCGAGCCACTGGTGTCTATTAGGATATGAAACACTCTGCGGTTAGCTATAGTCATAGTTACCACAAGTGCGTCATTATGGGGGTGGTGAACACCTCAAGCGTCCTCTTCAGTGAAGGTCAGATCACAAGGTGTTATCTTCTGATCTTTCAAGGGTCGGCTAGTGATGAGGACCTTATGCTCCAAGCTGGAGCAACTAATGCTTCTAGCATGGGCTTTCTAAGCTCGGTTTGAGTCATCCCCTCCAGTAGGCTTGCCGAAGATGGTGCGATCTTTCTTGGTCGGTTCATTATTTATGGGTTGCTCATTTTTCTGGTCAGCTCGTTCTTTCTTTCTATTGACATATTCGCATAGGTGCCCATTATGGATGAGAGCTTCAATTTCCTCTTTTAGGTTGAAACAGTCACTAGTTGAGTGGTCGTGGTCTCGGTGAAAGTGACTATATTTTCACTTGTCTCGTCTATCTGCATCCGATTTCATCTTGTTTGGCCATTTGAGGATTCGTTTGTCTCTGACTTCCATAAGGACCTACTCGGCCATCACGTTGAGAGGGGTGTATGAATTGAATCTGCTGTCAGGTCGCCTACTTGGGCAATGGTTCTTTGGGGGCTCATTGTCTTTCCTTCTTTTGCTGTCGTTGGTTGAGGTGGATTCTTCTTTTTGTCGTCTTTCTTTAGCTGAGCTTCCTTTGTTGCAAATAACTTTTCATAGAGTGGCGATTTCCTCGGCGTTAGAGTATTTTTGGGCTCTATTGAGGAGGTCGCCCATCATCATGGGAGGATTCTTGTTTAGTGAAAAGAGGAATCTTCTTTCCCTGAGGCCTCTCATCATGGCAGTTAAAGCAATTTCTTCTAAGTGCGTGTGTACTTGCATGGTTTCCGAATTGCTTGATGTAATCCTTTAGTAGCTCGCCTTCTTTCAAAACTAGATTGAGGAGGTGGGAAGCGGGTTTAATGCTTTCCTTCCTTCCAATGAAATTGGTGATGAAGGCCTTGCTAAGCTGTGCGAAAGAGTTGATCAATTGTGGCTTCAATCGCCGGAACCACTTCTAAGCTGCTCCGGTCAGGGTTAATAAAAATGCACGGCACATGACCGAGGTTGATGTGCCATGCAATTCCATCCAGGCCTTGAAGGATTTCAAGTGTTCGGCTACGTCTGTGGTTCTAGAGTATGAGGCAATTTGAGGTATATGAAACCTTAGCAGGAGTAGCGCATGCATAATGTTGGCAGTGGATGGGGCGGTCTCCTCCAATATTACCTCCACTGAGGTCAGAGTGATAGCATAGTAGGCCTATTGCTTGACTCCAAGCTGACCTCATAGATTGTTGAGCTTGACTTCCTAAGCATCACCGATCTCAGCCATAACCTCGGCGGTTGCTTCGGGTGCTTTATCACGCTTCTTTCTATCCAGTTCATGACATAGGTTGGAAGCGGCCAGTGCGGCTGTTCTAAAGATGTGAGAAGGTTCCAGCCTTGATGTTCTGAGTTACCAACTCTTATGGGAGACATCGGGTATGTCAGACAGCTGGGGGAGCTCTTGAACTATTGGTCTTGTCATTGGCCCGCCACCTTGTGTGGGGCAGGGTCGTAGCTGCTCCAATAGCTGCTTCATGGACTTCATGTTTGTATTCAACATTTCAACATGTTGCATGAGGGAGATAATTCATCCTCCCTAACAACGGGATCATTGCATCAGCTCCGCAGGTGCGGAGTCAGCCTGCAACTGGGAAGAGGAATTTAAGTGGCTAGCGAACTACTCTAGCGGTGTGAGTTCGGGTGCAACAGAGGATGTTCACAACCCCAAGTGTAGGGTCGCGATGTAGTAATAATCTCGGTGAGACCGAGGTCGAATCCACAGGGACTAATCTCGTGAATATTTTGAAAGTAACTAGAAGTAGAACTAGAAGAAATCTAAATTTAAATATGAAATTAAAGGAAGTAATTATGAGGGATTTAATTAGAAACTAAGAATTCAAAGGTGGGAACTAGGGTTTCTAAGGATCCACTTGTAGCAATAAGGGAGACACTATGCTTGATTTAAGTAACACAATTAGGATTGGAGTCATATCCTATCCAATTAGAAGATATATTAATAAAACCAAATTTGAACTTCCTTTGACCTAATTCTCAATGGATGAGAGTTGTGAGGATTGGAAGTGATTCCATCACAAAACCATGCCCAAGAGACGATGGCTCACAATAGGATTTATCGATCCCACAACCAAACATAGGAGAATTGTAAGGGTTAGAAGGGATTCCATAACCCAATCATGCCTAAGGGACGTTGGTGAATAATAGGATTTCCTAATTTCACAATCTCAAAGTGTGAAAAGAAAATACTTAAAGCTATTGCAGATCTATTGTAATTTTAGTCATAACAAACCATTAAAAACCGAAAGTATTCCTTAAATATCATACTAGAATCAAAGAGAGTTTAACATAAATATGAATCAAAGTAATATAAACATCCCATCACGCTACAAGCTTCACCTCTTAGCCCTAGCGAAGAGGTTTAGCCAACCATAGACATGATTGGATCTAAAATCCTAGAAGAAAGCATGAAAAACTATGTAAGAAAGAAGAAAAATGCTTGGCAACGGTTCTTCACCCCTGGGGTTCACTCCTCCAAACCCTCGATAGATCCCCAGGGATGCCCTGGGGACTCCTATTTATAGTTGTGCAACACCTCCTTTCGCACCATCTTGAAAAAATCTGGAAACTGCCGCAAATTTACGCAGTCTGCGTGACTTTGTGCAACTTTGCGTAAATCATTCGATGACATCGAAGGTGCCTTGAACCCTTGCTTTTTCTGTACTGTATAACTTCGTCTAAACTGCGTAACATTTTATGTCATCGAACCTACCTTTGATGTCATCGAAGGTGTCTTCGATGTCATCAAATGGTGTTTGATAATGCGTTCAAAACAGTTTAGAGAGTTAATTCAATTTCTTCAATAAATTCAATGTTATCGAAGTGGCCTTCGATATCATCTAACATGTCTTTAATATCATCGAGGAGTACTTCAATGAATCAAACATTGTGCCCTATGTGTCCAGCGAGTTTTGTCGAAAATTCACAGAATATTCGATGCCATTGAACTTGCTTCAATGCCATCGAGTAAATCTTTGAGTCATCGAACAAGTCCTTGAGTCATCGAAAAACGTCTTCAATTTGTCCAGCAACTAACTTGATTTTCATTCATAAATTCGATGTCATCGACCCATGTTCAATGTCATCGAATGGTAGCTTCAATGTCATCGAACGATGATCGATGACACAGTCAATATGAATTTTGTACTTGTTCTTTTGACTTCTTTCCTTTTCCACTTGGTTTTCTTGAATCTTGGGACCTTAAAATCTTCAATCCTTGTCTCCTAAGATCCATTCTTTACCTTGGTGATCTTTGAGCTCAAATCCATGCTTTTATCACCTTTTCCAATCCAAGCTCTTAGATTCACGTTGCAACACAAACATGAGTAAAATAGGACATTAAGCGGCATGTGAAAGTGCCCTGGTTTGTCAATTAGCATGAGTGTTGAGTCGGCAAGACAAGTGAGCCCATAGGAAGATTGTTCAAGCATCCGCCTCAACAGGATGTGTGCCCGAACTCGTCAAAGGTAAACCTTAGCCTCACATCCCATGTCCCAAAACACCAGGTATATAAAACCCTTAAAAATTGATAGAGCATCTTAGGGTTTTTGGTAAGAAAACTAATTTGTAAAATCAGGAAAATCTGTAAGTTTTCTACCTTTGTGGATTTATCGATATGTTGTTCAATGAAATCGAACCTTGTTATCGATGTCCTCGAAACTATCTCGATATTATCGAATGAAGGACTCCTGATGTCCAGCAACTACAAAGAACTCTGAACTGAATTATCGATGAATCGATGGACTGTTCGATATCATCAAAAATTTGAATCTTGAGTCCATTGAGACGTCTCGATAAAATCGACATCTGGTTAGTTGTGTCCAATATTCTACTAAGGCAAATCATATGAGTCTCGATATATCAAAGCAAGACTTGATATCCTCGAAATTTAAATCTCGATGATATCGACAGACCTTCGATAATATCAGATTGGAATACAAATCTGTCTAGCACATTTTCAGGTACAATTATTCAAGTATCAAGGATCTCCTAATAAAATCAATATTCAAATGCCGATCATATCGAGACAGGGTCGATGTCATCGAAACTGGACACAAATTGTCCAGCAAGCTTATAGGAAAATTCCTTGAAAATATCAATGAATCAACACCATCATCGATATTATCGATATTCAAATTCTAATGATATTGAGGGATGCTCGATCATATCATATACCTGTTTAGTTTTAAAGGCATTTTGCTCTCTCATTTTCAAATGTCGAGGAATCGAACCTCGTTTCAATGAAATCGGAGTTCGAAATCTGATGACATCGAAGCGTGTTTGATTCTCTTGACCAGTTGGCAAAAAGGTTCAAAAGCATTTGACAGATAGAGTTCGTATCATCGAGCGGCCATTCGATGCTATCGAGAGTATACGCTCGATGATATCGAACCCTACTCAATGATATCGAACTCTGTTAAAAATATGATTGTTTTATATCCGTTGGAACTTTTCACCTATTTAATGAGAGCTTGCCTTTGGTGTTTTTGAGAGAAAATAGAAAGTACTTTTGTGTGTTTAAATCTAGATCATATACCCTAAGCCTTTTCTCTCATGGAAGTTCATCCTCCAATCCACCCTCATCATTGATATTCAATAAAGTAGATTGGGGAATGAACTTCCACATTCAAGGATCCTGCAACTACCATCTTAATGGAAAATCATTAAGCTGGGATACCTTGAATGCATAGATGATTAGAATCACTTTGTCTCCTTTATAGAAAAATATCTAATAGAGTAGGATTCCATTATAACCTTGACCCAACCCGTTGCCTTACAATGGAGCACCATTTGAGTTGTGGTTCAAGGGAGCTGAAGATTCTTCATCATCAAAGGAGGAGATCTTCATCAATGTGCTTAATGGGGCTCATCTGCTTATCTGTAAGTCATTAAAGTCCAAAGAACCCTTGTGATCATTCTTTCTATAAGATTAGGTCAAAGGTGCTTCTCACCTCTTTCAAGTCCTCATAGGAGGTCTCCGACAGGAGTGTATGTGGGGGTGTTGTGTGTTGACTCTTGCTTATGGGAGCATAACTAGTAAGTTCCTTGTGTGGATCCTTGGCCTATGTGGCCTAAAACCTGGGTGCTATGTGTTGACCCTTGATCCTGTGTGGGGTATAAACTTATGTTGTGGAGACACATTAGAGTCAACCTAGAGTAAGTTGTACTGGTTTGAGGTGAACCTGATTTGAAACTTCCGTTAGTGAGATCCGGTACACTCAAGGGTTGAGTGTGTCCACCAGAAATGGAGTAGACCCGTAGTTGAACCACTATAAAAATGACTGTGTTTGAGATTGCCATTTACTTCTACTATTTGTGTGATTTCTCTGATTGTTCTCATATTGCATGTGCACATGATTATCTGGAACTAAGTGAATAACACCTCACACACAGTCACATCCATCATGAACTATGTTGAGCATCTTGTTTATTCTTTAAATAGTTTTGTGATTGGATCCTCTATTTGGCTTGGAAGCCATTAGAGTTATTTTAAAGAAATGCTGATATTTGCATATTTATTAAGGATGGGGTTGATAGGTTTTAAATTATCATAAAATATTAAAAAGTCTTATTCACCCCCCCTCTAGGACATCTTGGCATATTCTTACTTCAACTAAAGCAGTCATTACCGCAATTTCAGTATCATGTTCATAAAACCAAGATATAAATGGGGGATAATATGCACTATTTAACCCTCAACACAATCCCAACCAACATTTTGTTAGTCTCGAGCAAAGTATGCGTGGAATAAACCTCAATGCTCATGTCCAAAGCCTCTTTCAGAAAACACTATTTTGTGAACTCAAGTATGAATGGGTAGAAATGAGATATGAAAGTGAGATTTTGAAAACCTAATACCAAATCACATGAGCAATCAATCAAATAAGTTCTTTGTCCATTAAATCAAAGCATAATTTACATATCAAGTTTTTCAATTTGCTCAGTGAAAATTAACTTACTTCCCATATGAATACTATTAATTCATTATGTTAGCCATGCGCATCACTTTAAGAGCAGTTTGAAACTCAAGTACTGATTCCGAACTTATCCCATTCTCCTTCTTTTTCTAGTTTTTGATTTTATATCGATGGTCAATTCTTATTCATTCTTTTCCAGATTTTTCTTTCTTTTCATTCTTTTCCTTCTTTTTCATGACTTCTTTGTTGATCTCCTATTTTTTAACTGCTTTCTTTTCTTCTTTTACGATGGATAAAATTCTCCAGACTTGATTCTCACAATCTATAATGATTTACATACTAACAATCAGAACTTCTAGTATGTCTTACAGAAGACAAATTGAATGTGTTTTGTGATTTAGATTAACATGATATTCAAACTTCAGTGTAAGAACTTAGGTGATTAGTTACTTAGTTGATCAAACTCCAACAATCTAAAATTCAATCTCTATCTTCTCATACTTAAAGCAATCTCAAGTACACAATTCATCGCTTCCCAAATAAATTTCAACTTGAAACATTGAAATTTTCAAAATTTTTGCTCAAAACTGAGAAAACACTGATTAGTAATCCCCCATCCCCAACCTAAAAATCTACATTGTCCTCAATGTAAAAGAAATTAGCATGTAATGTAAAAGAGACGATAAAAAGAATAGGGAAGTGATGGAAAGGTAATACCTAAAGATGAGTTAGCACAAGAATTAAACCAAAAGTAAGCTATCCTAAATAGCAGAAAGTAAACTATCCTAGTCCTAAATCACATGAAAGTAATAAATCTAGACTAGGAAAACAGGGGAAAGCTACTTAGTTATGCAACAAGGTTCCCCCTTTGGCCAGTATCTTGATAAATTTCTTAGTAGGTTTCTCAACAAGATCATCTAAAGCTCCTTTTGCAATAGGCTCGGATGCCTAGGAGTATGAATTTCCAGAGAAATTTATGGACCTCAGCATAAAGTTTCCTTTTAATCTCCTTAGGTGTCTAAATTATATATGATTCACCTATGATAGAAAAAGTTTCAATGTTAGGACACCATGGTGAATCAGAGAGTACAAGTTGATGAAATTCAAAAAAAATCTCATTAGGAGGTGTAGTCTCAACACCTTCTGAAGTTTCAGACTTCGATTCAATTTCTAGCTCCTCCACTTCTAATAATAAACGTTCAGGGTTTGTGGAAGGACGCTTTTTAGAGATTTCCTCAATTAATATCAATAACTGATGTATTGTCTTGCAAAGCATTCACTATGTCTTGTATCATAGGATCGTTTGAATATGCAAAGTGTGCCAAGCAATCTTCTAGAGAATTAAGAGATTCAGATAAGAGGGAATCATTCTTCTCATTGAAGTTTGTGATGATCTGCCTAAGGATTCCATCATTTTTGAGAGTAGATGGAAACATGTTATCTTGCTCTTCATCTCGGTGAGATTAAATTGTCACCAGATGTATCTTACCTTACCCTGCATAGATAGATTGAGGCTCAGTATGCGATGCATTGATGTGAGACTCTGCTCATTGATACTACTTAGTGGAGGCATTAGATCGTCAAAAGTGTACAATTCAAATGGTGGCCTCAACTGGGTGGTTTTAAATTCCAGAGTCATATCGGGCAAATAGTCCATCTCCATAATTAAATTATCATTTAATTTAGGGGAGTGATCTAAACATGCCTCACAAGAGTTGGAAGGGTCAGTTGAAAGGGGTTCATCCTATGTGTTTAAATTAGACATGTCAGATGGGTGAAGTGAATCCTTATGGCCAACCACTACCTGATCATTGACATGGGCCAATCTTGAGATTGATTCTAGGGAAATTTAGGTTGTACATTCATGATTGTTATCCCAATACTCATCGTCTTCCAATTCAGTGCAGTACATAAGTGGAATGGGATCGCTTTCTTCACATTCTATTTTTAGATTGGGTTGAGGTTCAAATAAATTAGCCTCTTCCTCCTCATTGAAACCAAGTGTATTAGTATCATTATATTTGAAAACTAATAGTGTCTCTTGATCATTCGTTTGAACAGTCATCGAGATCAACTCTTTAAGAAATTAAATCATATGCTCATTAACAAGATTTAACTCCTCATCCCCAATTCCAGTGTCCTCCACAAGCAAGTTAGGATCACGTTCCTAGCAATGTGTTTCTGGATTGGGTTGAGGCTGGGATAAACTAGCCTCCACTATCTTAATGAGGTGCAATTCAGGCGCTTCTAATGTTTTTCGAATGCCTGAAAGATAGTCTGTGTTACTTTGAAATGAATCCTCTTCGATCATTTCTGGTTGGATTTCAAAGGTAGAGGATCCAAGAGAATTGTCACTATGATGTATTGTTGATTCAATTCCCCAATATTGATGTTTCCACTGATTATAGTCATATGGGTCATAGGTGAAAGAGTCTGATACTTGTTGGTACATATTATCACTCATAATATAGTCACGCATTGTTTTCTTCTTATCTGATGGGTAATAATAGTTCACACTCTCATAATCACGTTGACCTCAACAATCACGTACTGTTTTTTTGATCCGTGGAGTGTAATTATTCTCCTACCTATAATCACTAAAGGACTTCTTGAAAAGGTCGAGCTATATGTCCTAGAGAGGGGGGGGGGGGGGGGGTAATAGGACAATGCCAAATAAAAATTAATAAGCGAAATATAGATAACAGATAGCCAAAAAGAATGCAAATAACAAAAAGAAATAATAACCTCAAAAATCAAGTATTGAGAGGTTGATATAAACTTGGTTCTAAGGACAACCTGACACTAAAAACTAATGGCTTATGGCAGGACAATCTTACTAGAACGTGAGTGAGTATCAAAAACTCAAACTCAAGAGGATATGAAAGAAATAGAAACTAATTTATTACAAAATTCACCACACAATGCTGAAATATAAAGATTACAACATTCATATCCATAGATACATTCCCCAATCTTAAACCATAAAAGATAAAGAAATAAATCACATATCTACCAAACACAGAGAATTATAGTGGTTCACATGTGTGTACACCAATTGTTAAACAACAGCCACATAACTACTCCACTCCTAATATCCACTCCCTCAGGATATTAGCGTTCACTAATCAAAATAGGTTTTTCAAGGTTCACCTAAAACCTTCACAATTGTGTCTTTAGATGGGCTTACAGAATTAAAAAAACCCCTCGCTCTGAGATTTTCTGGATCACCTCAGACAAAACCAAAATAGAGAATTTCTGAAACAATCTCACAAACCAGAAATGAATTGAATTACAGAAAAAGTAAAAACTTATCTATATGACGATTTTGAAGCAGCCCAGTAGAACCAACTTGATGATGACGTAGATGTTCAATGTTCAGTCTCACAAGTTTATAGGGTTCTAAGTCTAGATGATTTTTAATTAAATCAGAAAGGGCTTTACATTGATTTTGATCTCAAGGAAGGATAAATCAAATATCACTTTTCAAAATGAGAATGAAATAAAGAATCAAAATAAAAAATAAGAGCTACTCTAAAGAATCTTAAATATACACAAAATAGCTTAAAATATACTCAAAATTATCTCAAAGTGATTGCTTAAGAATGATAAGAATTGAATAGAAAACTCTAAAATTTGAGCATAATTTATAGGTGAAAAATCGGTTCGCACGACTGGTCTTTGGTTAGCTACGACTGGCCTTATCCAAACAAATTTTCAAAAATTCTGGCGCGATAAGATTTTTCAGTCGCACGACTGGTTGAGTGGCTTGCTCAACTGGTCGTGGACACCACACGACTGGTCGTGTGAGTCCAGATTACTTGCTGAAAAATGAGTCGAGCATTGCATGACTGGTCAAGCACTATTCACACGACTGGTTGAGCAGTTTCAAGGATTGGTCATAGACCAACAGAAAAATTTTAAAAATTCAAAGTAAATCCTGGACTGGTCGAGGAAATACTAGGACTAGTTGAGCCAATGCTAGGGCTAGTTGAAAGAATAAAATTTTACAATGATAAAATGACCAAAATGACTGACCGAAAGTATGAAATGATCTAATCATGATCTAAGGTCAATCTAGGTCAATCATACCCTACTTATGAGATAGAACATATGAACACTTGATCTATCAATTACTTCAGTAGCTTTCATTCTTGCGATCTTCAATTCTTGAACTCGACATATCAAACATAATCTTCAACTAGGTCATGAGTTCTTGAATTTTTCTGGTTCCAGATCTTGTACCGCAATGTTCTTGAAAACTCTATCTTCACTCAATATACGAAAGTCTTCACTTTCTTCCAGTTTGAAGATCTCGGTAAGTTCGTTGTAGATATCGGTAAGATATATTCAGCACGAATAGAACAAACGTCAAAGATTCAATGTGAATAGATGCACAAGCTTGATACAAATCAAGATACAAACTAGAATTGGTTTGTCACACCAAAATTTGACAATACTTAGGGTTTATCAACATAGCACTTTCAATCTCCCCCTTTGTCAAATTTGTGACAAAACCAAAATTACAATATGCAATAGATATTCAAACAACACATTGTACAAACATGTTGGATAAACATGCATACACATGTATGATATGATCCATAATAGATATCATGTACAATAATCAACTCTCCTCCTTAATCCACTACTCTCTGTAAAAAAAAAAAAATTAGCCACATTTCATCATATCATATCCTCATTCACATATCATTCAATATTACAATATCTCCCCCGTTTTGTCATAACATGACAAAGGAAGTGAATAAGGATAAATGAAGAGAATAAGAGAGCATGTAGAATTAATAAGTACTCATCCAAATCAAATAAACAGACTATCTGAACTGAATAGATAAGAGTTTAAACAAAATTATCCAAGCAGTCATAGGGAAAAGAGTTAGAATAAAGTTATTACAGATACCATTAAATCAAAACAAAACTGATTAGATCCTGAAGAGGGTGCAGAAATAGATGGATCAATTTGATGTAAACCCTTATTAATGTACCTCATATGTTTGCGCATATAAGCAAATTGAGAATCCCGGGTTACACGAATCTGAGCCATTTGTTCCTCAAGATTATGCAACCTCTCATCGAAATCAGAAGGCTGATAATCAGGGTTAGCCTCTGAATCTGATTCAAGTTCATCAAATAAATCATCCATATTTACGTCTTCTTGAGGTAAAGCATCAACTTCTTTAGCTTGTTCATCTCCTCTAGCATTCCCATCAACTTGACCAGGTGTCAAGTCCAGGTTCATCTTGTTGATATTAGAATTGTTAAATAGACGGAGATTAATAGAACCTTCTCCAACAGGCATAGTTATCAAAGCATATTAGCTAAGGCAGTCATAAGATAAGTGAATGGAATATCGTTATGACTAAGATGGAGACGAAACTGAATAATATGATGACAGATAAGAGAAGGAAGATAGATATGGATGCTAAATACAACTAAATGCATAATACGGGCCATAAAAGAGGTCAGCTCAGTCTTGTTACCTAAGTTGGAATAGACATTCAAAATAAAATTTGATGCAAGACCCTATATCTAGGTAACATATATTTGGAACTGAGCGTAGTACCGCCATTCCATTTTACATTTATATTACAAAGAACTCTCGTAATCAATTGTTTAACATTTTCAGAAGGTCTAGATTGCAAAGTGGATATGGGTATGCTATCATCAACAACAAGTATATTCATGATTGCTGAAATTAAATGACAGTCTACCTCAATTGGATCATCTCTTGTTGACATAGTAAATGTCAAATCTTCTTGAGAGAACTAGGTAAAACAAGCGTACATGGCCTACGCAATGGATCGGTATGTAGGACCGCCCCAAGATAGTATGTTTTCCCAACCTACATCTTGAAGGAGAGGGACAATGTTGAAGTGCTCAAGATGATCAACAATGAAAACACGCTCAACAATAACATTTCTAAGGTAGAAATCCTTCACATACTTGGTATCCTCTTTGGGAGGCCGAAGGTGATGCACGGTAATGAGTGTGGAACGGGATGAAGAGGGATCACGAGTAGTTTTCTTCTTATTTCTTCCTTCCATTGCAACAAGAAAACAAAGAAATGAATGATTACAAAAGAAAATGAAAGGATTCTAAGCAAATCAGATTTTAAGGAAAAAATCCTTTCAAACCACCATAAATCTTGAAACAAGAAGTAAAATCAAGATTAAGATGATCAAAGAACTGAAATCCACAAGGAAATAAAAAATGAAGCACTAACCGGAGAGTAATTAGAGATTGGTTCGACCGGTTGTGGTTGGGCTTGATGGAGAAGTAGAAAGAAATGAAAAAAATGACATTTTCTCCAAATAAAAACACATTTCACGAGCTTCACGACTGGTCATGTACATACTCGACTGGTCATGCCACGACTGGTCGAGTGTGTACTCGACTGGTCGTGTAACATTGAAAATGTATAATTTCACATATATTTAAATTAAAAAAATGTAAAATAATATATACATACATTATGATACTAATGAGCACAAATCATCAGTTCATATTACACATAGCATGATCAAATTTCAATTTTGCAAATCGATTTTTGTCGGGCGATTTTATGAACATGTCAGCTAGTTGATTCTTGGTTTGAATATATTTTAATGAAATTATCTTTTCTTTCACCAATTCACGAATATAATGATACCTAATGTCAATGTGCTTGGTTCGTGAATGCTGAATAGGAATTTTGGAAATATTAATTGCGCTTGCATTATCACAATATAACATCATAGATTCTTGTGCAATTCTGTAATCACTTAGCATTCTCTTCATCCATACTAGCTGAGTACATGCATTACCTGCTGCAATATATTCAGCCTCAACAGTGGAGAGAGATACGAAACTTTGTTTCTTACTTAGCCAGGAAATTAGACAATTCTCGATATAGAAACAACCGCCGTTGGTTGATTTACGATCATCAATGTTACCAGCCCAATCAACATCCGTGTAACTAGCTAATTGCACACTAGTATCATGTGGATACTAGAGACCAAGATTAGCTGAACTAGCAACATATTGTAAAATATGCCTAATAATAATTACGTGGGACTCTTTAGGGTCCAATTGATATCTGACACGAATTCCAACGCTAAAAGCAATATCAGGTTGACTCGCAATTAAATAAAGTAAACTTCCTATCATACTGCGATACAATTTAGGATCCATACTCTTACCTGTTGAATCCATAGAGAGTTTCAGAGTGGTACTCATTGGAGTATCAAAATTTTTTCCACTCTTAAATCCAAACCTTTTAACTAAGTTCAGAGCATATTTGTTTTGAGAGATGAAGAATCCATCCAGAAGTTGTTTGACCTGCAACCCTAAGAAATAATTTAGTTCTCCAACCATGCTCATTTCAAATTTGGACTTCATAAGATTTGCAAACTCAATAGTCATGTTAGCACAGGTAGATCCATAGATAATGTCAGCAGCATAGATTTGCACAATTAGAATGTGATCATTATGTTTCTTAATAAATAATGTTTCGTCTACACTCCCCATAAAAAACTCATGACTTAATAAGAATTTAGTTAATTTCTCGTACCATGCCGTGGGAGCCTGTTTCGATCCATATAGTGCCTTTTTTAGGCGATAAACATGATTAGCATGCTTAGGGTCTTCAAAACCCTTTGGTTGTTCAACGTATACTTCTTCATGCAAATCACCATTTAAAAATACACTTTTAACATCCATTTGATATATTTTGAATTCTTTAAAACATGCAATGGATATAAATAGTTTGATTGATTCAAGCGAGCTACTGGGGCAAAGGTTTCATCATAATCAATACCTTCAATTTGGGTGTATCCTTGTACAACCAGCCTAGCCTTGTTTCTAATTATGTTACTAAGTTCATCAAACTTATTCTTAAAAATCCATTTTGTTCCGACAATATGTTTATCAGTTGGTCTTGGAACTAAATACCAAATATCATTTCTCACAAACTGATTGAGCTCTTCTTGCATAGCCACAATCCAATTTTCATCAGTAAGGGCTTCTTTTACATTAGCCAGTTCCATTTGAGATGTAAAGCACACGTAGTTATACATATCTTTTAATTATTTACGAATGCGTACACCAATGAGGGGATTTCCAAGGATTTGATCAGAAGGATGATCTTTATTTGTTCGTAGTTTAGTGTTATTTTGATTAGATGAAGAGTCTAGTTTATCAATTAGAAGAACCTCATCATCTTCTGAACTTGAGACGGGTGTACTTAAGTGATCATCAATGACCACATTAATAAATTCTTGTATTACACTGGTCCTCTTGTTAAGTACCCGATACGCTCGACTATTCAGATCATACCCTAAAAATATCCCTTCATCACTTTTAGTGTCAAATTTATCCAGATGTTCTCGGTCATGCAAGATATAGCATTTACAGCCAAAAACTCGAAAGTATTTGACAGAAGGCTTCTTATCAAACCACATCTATTAAGCTATTTTATTATTTAATTTTCTAATATAAACACGGTTAATTATATAACAAGTAGTATTTACGGCTTTAGCCTAGAGATTTTTAGGAAGCTTCATACTATTTAACATTACATTTGTCATTTCTTGAAGCACTCTATTTTTCATTTCCACTATCCCATTTTGTTGTGGCATTTTGGGAGTAGAATATTCATGTGATATTACTTGGTCACTACAAAATTTCTCAAAATTGCTATTTTCAAACTCAGAACCATGATCACTACAGATCTTAGTGACTTGAAACTCTTTTTCATTTTGGATACGTTTAAGTACCCTTTTTACTTCATCGAGAGTTTCATATTTCTCTCTTAAGGAGACTACCCAAGTATACCTGTAAAGTCATGTATAATGATCAGAATATACTTCTTGCCACCTCAACTCTCCGTTCTAGTTGGTCTAATGAGATCCATGTGGAGAAGTTCGAGTGGTTTAGATGTGGTATTGGAGTTTATCTTTTTGTGAACACTTCTGGTTTGTTTACCAATCTGGCACTCACCACATATCTTATCCACTTTCTTTATTTTGGGTAGACCTCTTACCAAATCACTTTTACTCAATCTATACAAGTTGCGGTAGTATATATGTCCTAGGCGCTTATGCCATAATTCGGTCTCATCAGTTTGGACCATGTAACATGATAGCTTAGATGAGCTTGAGTCACTAACTATATAGCAATTCTCAGAAGTTCTGTGACTAGTTAATATTACGGAACCATTCTTATTTAAGAATTCACACTTTTGGTTTGAAAATTTTACAGTGTGATTATTATCACAAATTTGAGAAATGCTTAATAAATTATATTTTAAACCTTCTACATAAAAAACATTCTCAAATAGAGGGAGGTTAGGGAGTTGAACCGTACCCTGGCCAATAATTTTACAGTTGCTACTATCACCGAATGTGACTGAACCATTAGTCATGTCTTTAAGACTGGTGAACAGACTTTTGTCACCTGTCATATGTTGAGGGTCAAATATTGCATATTAGACCCCAATTATCACATGATTTTACGTACATGATAATGCTTAACAGCCTATTTTAATCGTGTTTTTGTTGCAGGGTGAATTTATGAGCTTAGACTACAAAAGGGTATTAAAAGCATGGATTTAATGCTTAAAATTCACCAAGGCAAGGGACGAGTCCATGGGACCGAGATCGATGAGTTTACACGCCAGAGATCTGGGAAAACCAAGCTGTTCATGTTAAACGGGCCTGAAAGTCAGCCAGCATGCAAGATCACAGGGTTTTCACCATCCGTTTGCCTCGTGACTTCATATATGGCTTGAACACCATAAATTAACCATACACAGAAAATTTGAACCATTAGATCCCTCTGGAAATGTCCCAACGGATAGATCAGACCCTCAAATCCTGATGTGGGGCCCACCTGATGTATGGACATGCTTCAAGTTTGGTTTCAACGCTTAAAATGAGATGGATAAGCATATGGTCGGTGTGGATTTTATAAAAACATCAAGGTAGGACCCACCTTATGTGATTGGCGTGCACACAGTGCACGTCCACTCGCATTGTGCTGAACAAATAACGCAGTCAAACTGCATTTAACCGATCCTTTTTAAAAAGGGATTTAAATCCCTGTTTTCTGCCACTACGAACGCCGAACAGAGGGACCTGCGGTCCTCACTTGTGGGCCATCATCACGGTTCAGAAGTCCAATCTGAACCGTCAGTTAGAATCCCAAGGTCCATATTATTAGGGCCTAGGTGTCGAAACTTCAAGAGGATAGCAAGAATGGTGTCCCAACCATTACAACGCAGGATTAACGTCTGTAAGATGGATCATATGTACCACATCAATGGGAAGCTAAAACGATTCCTCTCGACCTAAAACCCGACGCGCATTCAATGAACAGTCTGGATTTCTCAGAATATCTCCTTCATGGGCCCCACCGTCAGCCAGCGCAAGATGCAGTATCTTTGTTACGCACAGTCCGGAAGAATCGGATGTTCTGGAGAGGTGGTGGTCCACCACTATTGATCAAACCAAAGATCTGATCCGTCCAGACGAAGCCCAGGCTCAGGATGAGCACCACCAAAAGGCAGATGGGGAGCCAAGACAATCAGCACTCCAGAAACTTGCTCCCAACTCCGCTGACTATGTAAGCAGTTTCTAAAAACACCTGGCTTCCGCAAGGCTCCGTTTCGCACACTGTTTCCTCTTTGCACAAGTAGTTGCGTAAACAGCTGTCCACTTCTCCCATACACCGTCTTTTACACTTATAAAAGCGAGAGAAGGAAGGGAAAGAAGACATCTAATCTACAGCTTGGACCTGAAGCACAGGAGAGAGTTTGTTTTATTTTTGTTTTTGTTTTTATTTTTTTTCTTCTTTTCTTTCCTTTTGAGATTTAGTTTAATCATACCTATGGTTAGCTGAACCTCTTAGCTAGAGCTAAGAAGAGAAGCTTGTGGAGTGATGGGACTGATTCTACGGCTCTGATTCATGTTGATGAACCTTCTGTTTGATTCTAGTTTAATTATATGGAATGCTTTTAGTTTTTAATGGTTTGTTGTGACTGAAATTACAATAGATCTGCAATAGCTTTGAGCATGTTCTTAGTATTTGGGAACCCTGTTGTTCACCATCATCTCCTGGGCATGGTCGGATGATGGAATCCTTCCTAATATTCATACATCTCTCAGATTGGTCGTGGATTGGTTTAATTCTGTTGTTTATCTTGTCTCATGGGCATGGTTTGGTGATGGAATCCAATCTAATTTACATCCATCTTATCTTGTGAAAATAGATCAAAGGAAATTCAAATTGTGCTTTAGTGATATATCTTCCAACTGGATGAAGATGGGACTTGAAGTCCAGTTGAGTTCGTGAATCAAGCATAGATCTCCCTGATCTCTACAAGTGGATCCTCTGAATCCCTAGTTTCCTTTCCCTGAATTCTTTAAGTTTTAGATAATTATTTCATAATTATTCCTCAAATTACAGTCGATTTACATTTCATCTTAGTCTAGTTCTAGTTCTACTTAGTTTCAGATTACGTATAGGTATCAGTCCTTTGGGATTCGACCTCGGTCTCACCGAGTTTATTACTACATCACAACCCTATACTTGGGGAGTGAACAAGTTTTTGACGCTGTTGCCGGAGATTGACAGTTACGTTTTCTGAGATTAACTAGTTTTAGAATTAGGTTAAGATTAGGATTTTACTAACTTTAGGTTAAAGTTTTTCTATTTTATTTTTAGAAACTAACATGTTTTCCTATTTTGTAGGATCCTGACATAAACTTCTAATTTGGTAATCCCTTTCTAAGTTCTTTACTTTTTCTAATTTCTATTTTTAAAATTAGGGTTTATTTTTTTAGAAATTTTTTATTTTCTAATTTTAGATTTAGATTCTTCTTTTAAGTAACTTTCTATTTCTAGTTTTAAAATTTTTTTCCTTTTTAGAAACTAACTTGGCTTTTTATTTTTAAGATTAGAAACTTTCTTTTTTAGAAACTAACTCTCTATTTTTATTTTTAGTAACTTTCTAATTCTAGGATTTTCTTCCTTTTTAGAAACTAACTCTTCTTCTTTGTTCTTTAGAAAATTTCTAATTTTAGATTTTCTGTTTTTAGAGACTAACTTGTTTTTTTTTCTTTTACAGGATTCTAACATAGACCTCCAAATTGGTAACTTCTTTCTAATTATCTCTCTTCCTATTTCTAGATTTCTTATTGCTGTAAGATTTTTCCTTTAGAATTAGATTTGGAGTTAGGGTTTCACCATGTATATGCACGAGTGGGAACGTCAGTATGCTGAGAAGAATAACATATATTGGGATGATGATTATGATAGAAATCCACCAATGTCTCAAAACATTTCTAAAACTATCATCGAGAACCGACTAGAATATAAAGATCCACTGGTTAAAAAGTCCTTACGTGATCATATGCGGGAGAATAATTACATCCCATGGATTAACAAAACAGTACGTGAATATTGGGGTTATCATAATTATGGGCGTGAGGACTATTATCACCTATCATATAAGAAGAAAACAATGCATGATTATATTATGAGTGATAATATGTATTACCAACCATCAGATTCTCCCACCTATGATCCGTATGACTATAATCAATGGAAACATCAAAATTGAAGAAATGAACCAACAACATGTTATAATGATTATTCTCTTGAATCCCTTACCTTTGAGATCCAACCAGAAACGATCCAAGAGGATTCAATTCAGCGTAGTATAGCCTATCTCGCGAAAATTAGAAAATCATTGGAAGCGCTTAATTCACGCCTTGATAAGGTAGAGGAGGCTTGGTCATCCCAGCCACAATTCATACCAGAAATACAATACAAGGAAAGTGATCCTAACTCGCTTTTGAAGAACTCTAGAATTTGGAATGAGGAGTTGGATTCCATTCATGAGCATACGGTTCAATTTCCTGATGAGTCGATCTTGATGACTGTTCAAAAGAATGGTGAAGAGACATGGCTATCTACCAAATATAATGATGAAGACACACTAGATTTTAAAGATGAGGAAGAAGTTGGTTTATGTGAACCTCAACCTAATCTAGGAATAGAATGTGAGGAAAGTGATCCCATCCCAATTGTGCACTACATTGAACTAGAATATGATGAGTATTGGGATGACGATCATAAATGTACAGTCCCAGTTCCCCTAGAATCAATTTCAAGTTTGGTACAAGTCAATGATCAAGACGTACACGAAGTGGTCGGTCATAATAAGCCACTCCCCTCACCTGACATGTCTGATTTAAAGTGAAAGATGAGCCTCTTATAACCGACCCTTCTAACTCTTATGAAACATGTTTGGACCACTCCTCAGAATCAAATGATGATGAGATTCGGGAGAAGGACGAGGTGCTCGCTACGACCCTGGAATTTGAAACCACTCAGTTGAGACCACCATCTGAGCTGTACACGTTTGACAATTCAACACCTCGATTGAGTAGTTTCAATGAACAGAGTGATCACATCAATGCTTCCCCTATTGATTTTCAATCTGTCTGTGTAGGACTGGAGCAAGAAAGTGTACCTCCATCCACTTGCAAGGATGATGGATTCTTTGGGCAGATCATCACGAACTCCAATGAGAAAAATAAGTCATGCTCAGCTAAACTTCCCAACTCTTTGGATGTTTGCTTGGCACACTTTGTAAATTCAAACAATCCCATGTCAAAAGGCAAAGTGGATGCCTTGCAAGACAACATCTCGGTAGTCATCACTGACTGAGAGAACCCTTATTCTGAAGCCCCTTCTTCCCCTGATCTTAAATGTCTACCATTAAAGGAAGAGGACCTGAAAATTGAACTGAAGTTTGGAACTTCAGAATATGTTGAGACTACATCACTTTTTAAGAAGTTTTCTGAACTTTATTTACTTGTAGTCTCTAATTCACCAAGGGATACTAACATTGAAACTTCTTATGTTATAGGTGAATTGTATATACTCTGGATATCTCAAGCAATTCAATGGAACATTTCTTATGAGGTACATAAGTTTCTCTGGAAAGTCATGCTCCAGGGCATCCAAGCCTATTGCAAAAAGGGCTTTTGGATGATCCTGTTGAGGAACTTACTAAGAAACTTATCAAGATATTGGCCGGAAGAGGAACCTTGCGGCATGATCGAGTAGTTTTTCCCTGCTTTCATAGGACTAAGGTAGTTTGCTTTATGTTCTAGGATAGACGGTTTTATGTCATTAGGTTAGTTTGCTTTATACATTGTTTTAGGATAGTTTGCTTTCATGTCTCCACTCTCGTGCTGACCGACTTTCATGCTGCAATCTCTTGGAAAGTCTCTCTCTTGATTTCGTTACCCAGGTATTATCTTCCCATCACTTCTCATTTACTTTCATTGTCCCATATGCATTACAAGCTCATATCCTTGACATTGAGGACAATGTAGATTTTAGGTTTGGGGTGGGAGATTAGGTTTCCTAATCAGTGTTTTCTTGGTCTTGACTAAAAATTGTGAAAATTTTTAATTTTTCTGAAATTTCTTGTGAATTCGAAGATATAATTTCTTGTGAATTCGAAGATATTTTGACGACCATCTAGGGCACTTAGAATTGCAAGACACTTGATGTTGGATTTATGACTCTTGGATTCATTTATCTATTAGATTTCACAGTTAAGTTTGAATTGTTAATTTAGAATTAAAAGTTGTAACATTGATTGAGTCATGATTTCATATGTCACATCTCGCTTATACATTAAGGTTTCAGTTTGATATTGAAGGGTTAACTTGGTAATCACTAAGCATGTAAGGAACCAGCCTGGAAAATTTGCCCGTCATGATCAATTGAAGAAAAAGAAAATACCCAGCTTAAAAAAAAATAGATACTTTTGGAAAGAGTTGGGCAAATAATCTTCACCATAGGTTTTCTCCCTATAAGTGTAGATTTAATTCCCCATGGATGATATGTGAAAAAGGTTTGGGTGTACGATCTTCACCATAGGTTTACTCCCTATAGGTGAGAATTTGATTCCTCTTCTTGGCATTACTTTTAACGGAAAAATCAAAAGCTAGAAGAATGAAAAGATGATCTGTGAGGCAAGTTTTTCTTTAAGTTTTGGTTATCATGAATTCTCTTGTTGGTTACCAATGATATCCTGAAATAGAGAAGTGAATTTTAATGATGATAAGCCGAGATTAGACTATACACCTATGGAACTCAATGTTTAGAACTGTTCTAATTGATGGATTAATACTTTGAATTTAATTATGAAGTTTACTGTGCGCTTGAGTCCAGGGGAAAGTAATGCGCAATATTCATAAATCTTAGACTTCTCGTATCTGGGTTATTTTGCAAAATTCACTCGATTATATAGAAATTGTCTTGTAATTCTCAAATTACTTTTCGCATACTTTGCTCGGGACTAGCAAAATGCTGGTTGGGGGTTGTGTTGAGGGTCAAATATTGCATATTAGACCCCAATTATCACATGATTTTGCGTAGATGATAATGCTTAACGGCCTATTTTAATCGTGTTTTTGTTGCAGGGTGAATTTATGAGCTTAGATTACAAAAGGATATTAAAAGCATGGGTTTAATGCTTAAAATTCACGAAGGCAAGGGACTAGTCCAGGGGATCGAGATCGATGAGTTTAAACGCCAGAGATCTGGGAAAACCAAGCTGTTCATGTTAAACAGGCCTGAAAGTCAGCCAGAATGCAAGATCACAGGGTTTTCACCATTCGTTTACCTCGAGACTTCATATATGGCCTGAAGACCATAAATTAACCGTATACAGAAATTTTGAACCATTGGATCCCTGTGTAAATGTCCCAACGGACAGATCAGACCCTTAAATCCTGACGTGGGGCCCACCTGATGTATGGACATCATTGTTATCCTCTTCTGGTTCTTTAGGCTTTTCGGGCCTAACCGGAAGGGTTTTATCAATGATCTTCCCACTCCTAAGAGTGGTGATGGATTTAGCGTGCTCCATTTGATTTGAAGAGCTGGGATTACTTATCTCGTATTGTGGTTTAGGATTGGGGAGCAGTTGTGCAGGAAGCATCTCCTTTTCTATAACCGTCATATATGAATCCATCTTTTGCATAAAATCTCACATTGCCTGGGTCAGCTCTTGCATAGAATTTTAAACCGGTTCTTCTTGAGGTTTTTCCTGATTTGGATTTTGATTGAAGAAACTTTGAGGGGTAGCAGTTTGTCCATTTATCCAACTAAAGTTTGGATGATTTTTCCAACCAGGATTGTACGTATTAGAGGTCGGTCCATTGAAAGGTCTTTGATAAGTATTTACGGCATTGGATTGTTCATTCAACACTTCTCGAAAGGCGGGTATCGTAGGACAATTTTTAGTTGTATGAATGTTGCAATCATAGATGCCGCAAACACTTTCATTAACCTTATCCTTCTTTCCTTCCATGGCCTTAACTTTTCTTATGAGCGTAGTCACTTTATACTTGAGATCATCCTCTTCTTTCAAAAGATACAATTCACCTTTCTCCTTAGATTAAGTCGGCCTAGACGTGGTGTTCAATTTTGGGTAATAGTCCCATGATTATATTTTTTCAGCAAGACTATCGAGGTAATCCCATACCTCATCCACATTTTTATTAATGAATTCTCCATTAAACATTGTCTCGACCATTTGGCGCATAGAAGATGTCAGTCCATCATAGAAAAAATTTGTAATGAGCCACATTTTAAAGCCGTGTTGTGGGCATGAATTGACCAAATCCTTGAACCTTTCCCAACATTAGTAAAATATTTCATCCTCCTTTTGGGTGAAGTTCATGATTGCTTTTCTAAGGGTAATTGTTTTATGATGTGAATTTTTTTTTTTATGAATTCCCTTTGCATATCATTCCATGTGCCAATGGATCTAGGACGCAGTGAATGTAACCACGTCTTAGCCTTCTCCTTTAAGGAAAAAGGAAAGAATTTCAGCCTGACTGTGTCCTTAGACACATTTTGAAAATATAAAGTGGCTATGATCTCATCAAACTCTTTCAAATGTAGATATGGTTCTTTAGATTCAAGCCCATGGAACTTAGGAAGGAGTTGGATAACCCCTGACTTGATGTCCATATGTCCTATATTTTTAGGAAAAATCATGCATGACGGCGTACTCAGCCCCTCTGGTTGTAAATAATCTCATAAAGTACGAGGCGGGGGTGCTTGATGCACCTCATTCTCATCCTGAATGTCCTCTACCCTAGGTTGAGGTAAAAGAGGTTGGTTTTTAGCCATCACTTCAATTAACTCAGGGGATTTTAAGTGGTGTTTAGTCCTGCGATGGATAGTTAACCCCTCAACCAATCCTCCTTTAGTCAAGAGACATCGAGTGTTGTCATGGGCCCACTTGGGCATGAGACACTCACAGCCCTCAATCAAATTCGAAACCTAATCCTAAGAAAGGAAAAAAAAAATCTAGAAAGAAAGAGAGGGTTGGAAAGAAGTTACCAAATTGGAGTCCCTTAGTTAAAAACCTGCAAAAGAAAACAAAATAAGTCAGTTTCTAAAGAGAAGGTCTAAAATTAGAAAATCCTTAAAAAGAAAGATAGAAGTAAACTAGTTTCAAAAAGAAGAAATTCCTAAAAGAAAGTGGAAATTCCTAAAATAAATTAAGAAAGTCCTAAACTAGAAAGTAAGTTACTAAAAGAGATCTAAAAAATTGAAAGTAGAGAAGGAGCTTACCGATTTAGAAATTTCTATCTTAAAAGACTACAAAATAGGAAAGTTAGTTTCTAAACAAAAAGTCTACAAGTAGAAAATTTCTAAAAATAAATTAGGAAACAAAGTTAGATTCTAAAAGCGTTAGAATTGGAAAGTTACTAAAAATAAAAATAGAAAGTTAGTTTCTAAAAAGGAAAGTTCCCTAAACCTAAAATTAAAAAGTTTCTAAAAATAAACTATTTCCTAAAAATAGAAAAATACTAGAATTAGAAAATTTCTAAAACTCAAACCCTAATTCTAAAAATAGAAAAAGTAGAGAAATTAAGAAAGGAGTTACCAAATTAGAAGCTGATGTCAGGATCCTACAAAATAGGGAACAAGTTAGTTCTAGAATAGAAATAGAAATCTAAAACTAAAGTTAGTAAAATCCTAATCTTAATCTAATTCTAAAACCAATTAATTTCAAAGAATCATAGACATTAGTCCCCGGCAACGGCGCCAAAAAACTTGATCACTGCCCAAGTATAGGGTTGTGATGTAGTAATAAACTCGGTAAGACCAAGGTCGAATCCCAAGGGACTGAAACCTATACGTAATCTGAAACTAACTAGAACTAGAACTAGAATGAGATGAAATCTAAATCGAGTGTAATTTGAGGAATAATGATGAAATAATTATCTAAAACTTAAACAATTCAGGGAAAGGAACTAGGGATTTAGAGGATCCACTTGTAGAGATCAGGGAGATCTTATGCCTGTTTCAAGAACTCAACTGGACTTAGAGTTCCATCTTCATGAAAATCAAGACTGAACTTCCTTTGATATAGTTTTTAAGAGATGAAAGGTATATGAATTAGAATGGATTCCATCACCAAACCATGCCCATGAGGTAAAGTAAACAACAGAATTAAACTAATTACCAACCAATCAACAATGTATGAAGGTTAGGAAGGGTACCGTAATCCGACCATGCCCAGGAGACGATGGTGAACAACAGGACTTCCTGACGTCATAAACATAAAAAGGAAGAGAACATGCTCAAAGCCATTGTAGAACCATTGTAATTTCAATCATAACAGACCATTAAAGACTAAAAACATTCCCATAATCAAACTATAATCAACATCCATTCAGTGTAAATAAAAAGCACAAGCAAAGGGTCTCCCATCACGCTACAGGCTTCATCTCTTAGCCCTAGCTAAGAGGTTCAACCAGACATGGATGGGTTGGATCTCTTAAAAATAAATAATTTAAAATAAAAAAAACAGGAAAAAGAAAAAGAAACAAAACTCTCTATCTTTCTGTCTCTCTCACGTTCGCCGCATCTCTCCCCCTGAAGATTCCCAGCCGTGGATCCCTGCCAATTGCATCCCCGACGTCTCTCTCTCTCTCTCCTTTCCTTTTATAACAGTAGCAAGAGTCAGTGGCTAGGTCATTCACTGACCTTGTTTACACAGAGCAATTTGCCAAAGAAAACATTGGACTGCGTACCTCTGTTCTGCGCAGCAAAATTGCATAACCGTATTGCGTTTAATCTGAATCTGAGACAAAGGAACGTCCAGATTTTTATATTCACCTTCTTAGACAGAGTTAGGACCTTCATTGCGAAAGTTTGGACGATTCGGATCATGCATCAGAATGTGATCTTGATCACATTACGACCGGAGAAACTGAGCAGCTTTCGGACGCTCGTAAATACGCACGCCTAGCTGCACTGAAGCTTGGTGGTCCCACTTCTTGGTGTCAGGTGAAATATCCACACTGTCCATTGAGATCTACTCCAAAAACCATTTGGATATGGTTATTTTTGGGTTGAATCCAATGTAACCCATCCACTCTTTCACTCTGTCGTCTGACTTGCGTTTGGACGATTGGAAATCGTTCTTCGATGCCTTATGGAAATCTGTCACCTATGCCGTGATCATATGACCCTTTAAGATCTGATGGACAGTTTAGATCGGATCTTTTCACCAAGGTGGTTGGCCACAAGAACCCAACGCAACTCTCTGTTATGTTTCACAGCAGAGGAATGGATTTGGAAGGAAATAAGACCGAATCTTGCAGCATTCGGTGCACAACGATCGTGCATACTCTATATGCATACTCACGCCGTTGTAGTCCTATTGTAATGTAATTGAGAGATCTGAGCCGTCCATCCATATTTTCACCTCATTTAAGGCATTGAGTACACAATTTAAGCATATAAAAAGATCAAGTGGGCCCTACTTAAGGATTTGAGGGGCTGATCTAACTATTGGGCCACTTATAACAGATCCAATGGATGAAAATTGACGTTTATGGTTAATTCATGATCATCAGGCCATATATAAAGTTTGGAGCCAATCAGATGGTGGGAACCCTGTGATCTTGCATTATGGACGTCTTTCAGGTTTGTTTAAAGTGAGTGGCTGGAATTTCTCTGATCTCCGACGTGTAAATCCTCTATCTTGGTCCCATGGAGTCCCGTCCAATGCCTAGGTGATGCTTGAGCGTTAAATCTATGCCTTTAGCATCCTTTTCAATCCATGCTCGTCAATTCTCCTTGCATCACAAAGACGATTAAAAAAGCCTGTTAAAACATTATCATGTTCATAATTCAGGTAATAACTAGGGTCTGATATGTAATATTTGACCCTCAAAATGGACTTCAGTAGGTCCAGGATATTGGGTGGGCTGAAAGTCCAGCAAGGGGCCTTAAATGTACATTGTTGTGGCTGAAATTTTATTAGATGTGGGGCCCACCATATTGAGAAACTTGTGTATATGTTCCATGCTTATATTTTTAAAATTTTTTGGCATAATTAATGTATTTTTGGGTCACCTTTAGTGATCATATGAGGACCCCAACTTAGATCAGATTTTTAGGACATCCATCGGGCCTAGATTGGGCTGGGACGTCCCAGCTTGGCCCAGCCATGTGTATGGGCTGTTTTCCACCATTTTGCTGGACTTGTGGGTTGAGATAAGGGTGAAATTGGGCCCTTGATTGCCCACTTATATTACCAATTCTTGGGCTGATGTTGTGAGGCCCGTTTTACCCAACTTAGACTTGACTTTATGCCATGTACTTGTGTTCATGGGCTGCCTACCAAGTCCAACTTAATGCATGGTTTCAGTGGCCACTGGGACTTGGGCCTTGATTCCTTTCTTTTAGCCATATTGTTATATATAGATTGGACCATTTTTCTTATGGCCTATTATGTGGGATATATGTATGTGGCCACGTATTTTTTGTCTTGAATGTGGGCCTTGGTCCTTATATCTATATAGTTTATTGTTGGAATGCCTTTTGGGGAAATGGTGATTAAATGTCCTCATTATGGACCCCTCTAGGCCCATTTCCATCTAAGAGTGGTTGAATGCCCACCTTAGACTCTTGTTAGGCCCATCTATATCATTTAGGCCCAGAGCTTTATCTACTTAGTCTTATGGGCTACCTCAAACTATTGGGCCCCACTAGTAGTATGTATCTTTCACATATTGAGGAATTGTATAAGTACGTAGATCCTACTTAGTTAAAAGGAGAGTATATCTTCACCGCATTGGCATCTTTATTCATCTCCATGACCCACTCCCATATGCATCATATGCATACTTGGTTGAAATGTGATTGGTCATGGTTGTGCCATTAGGTAGGATATTTTAGTATTCCCTGAGGGATGGAGTTTTCCTCTTGAGCACGTTGGAATCTTAGGACTGATTCATAGTTGATTGTGTGATTCATGCATTTGGCATTGCATAGCACGTGGATATCCACCCTTGCTTTATCAGCGTTGTAGCCTCCATAGGTATATTGTGGATAGTCGTGTTTGGGCACCGAAAATGTTACTTGAACATTTAGCGCACTTAGGATGTCCTTGGGTGAAAGCCCCTAAACCTTTATGGTATCAAGAGACACCTCAACGCCGAGACCGAGTGAAAAATATGAGTGCCCGAGTGCCTTATACCCTTAAGCCACAACTCGCACTATAGCGTGGTCGGTTGAGATGAGGCGTGGTCTTACCCACCTGAGTGAGGGGGCAATAGCTAGGCTGGGTTTGACCAGCTCGTGAATGGGTCGGCTACCATCGAGCCTTGTTGGTGATTGGCTGTCCACATGTGGGTAGTGAGGTCTCTTACGCTCGTTAGACTGTGTGGCTAGGAGAGCAGCAGTCGACTGGCAGTGTATTTGACCCTGGTGGTTTCTTTAGAGTGGAACCGTATGGATATGTGGACTGGATATGAGCACTGGCATTGATTGCATTACACCTTGCATTGGCATTGGCTATGAAGGCATCTTATGCATCTCCTTGGTATGGCACCCAATACTCATATGTTGCATTGCATAGCCTTGGTATAGCATACTGCATTCATGCTTGGTATAACATAGCCTTGGTATGGCTGTTGGCATTGATGGTATTCATGGTTCATGCTGTATTGTTCCGCGTAATCTGATATCGCATTCATGACACCTGTCCTGCACACACTTACACAGCCCTCTAAGCTTTTTATAAGCTTATGCACGATTGATGCATGCAGGTGATCCCAGGCTAGCGAGTGGAGCAGGAGCAAGGGCCAGTCGTTGATCTTCTTGGAGCTTTCTTCTTGTTATCATTGTATTTCCCCTTTTGGAACTCTGTATTGTAAAATTTTAAATTTCTAATGGATTTTGTGATGATGTTCCTGTGGTTATTTATCTATGGTTATGATGTTATGATCTTGGGTATGTTGTTTTGAATCAGACTTGTATTATTGAAATCCTCCTCGTACTCAAGATCAGAACCTGGTATATGGGCGCTAGGAGCTGAGAATGGGGTACTATGGAGGTTGTCGCCTCTAAATTCAGTGATCGGGGAGTTTGTGAGCCCGGTTCCTGGGTCTAAGGTGCGACACCCACTGTCTAGCCCATTTGGACGGTGAGGATAAGACCCATAATTCACGTGGACTCCACCATCCTTGGTTGGACGATGGATGATATGGATGAAGAAAAACATATACTAGGTGGGTCCACACGTGTGGCCCACCATCTACAATGAATCAAGCAGATATTTGTATTTTCCTTGCATCTAGCATCCAGGGTCTGGACAACATAGATGGAACATGTACATCACGTGGGTGGGGTCCACTGTCAAATGGACGGTGTGGATCAACACATACTTCATGGAGGGGCCCATCGTCAGATGGACGGTGAGGGTAGAACTCTTATATCACTGTGGGTCCCACCGTCCCAGCTGGACGGTGTGAACACCATGCGTGTAGCATGACCCACCGTCAGATGGATGGTTTGATATAAGACATACGTCAGAGGTGGGGTCCCACTGCCCTGGCCAATGGACGGTGTGGAATATAACACACACACATCAAGGTGGCTCCCACCCCCACACATGCCACACATGTGGGGTGGGCCCCACACTAGGAAAAATGGATGGACAGTATGGTATAATACATACCTCGTGGTTAACCCACAGAACTTGCTGACGTCAAAGGCAACTACAAGCTATTGGCTGCGTGGGACCCATGTCCCTACCAATGGATGGTGGGGATATAAGGTGGGTCCACACGTGTGGCCCACCTCAGCTTTGAATTAAGTTGATATTTGTGTTTTCCCCTCTTGTCTAGGCTATTGGATGGTGCCAGTAGCACTAGACCATCCAGCCACCTGCTGGACGTAAGTAAAGTGGGCCTCACGTGGCTAACGTGGATATAGAATACATACTTCGTGGTGGGGTCCATCAGGGTGGGCCCCACAGCCTTAGATCATGCCATTATTCATGTTTTTCCCTTCATATGGGCCTGCCACAATGGGACAGTAGGGTGGGCCAGCCTGATGTCCAAATTTCTAAATAGCAAGGCTGTCCCACTTGCTGGATGGTCTGGATCATCATACCAACATTAAGTGGGTCATAAATCAAGGAAAGAGAGAGAGAGAGAGAGAGAGAGAGAGAATCGAGTGATGGAGGGCTCCACCCCTATGAGCCCTCCCTTTCATACAAAGCATACATCGAGTGGGTCCCAATACATGTGGACCCACCAATCCAAATCAATGGTGGAGATCCCTTCTCCATAAAAAAATGTAAGGTCTAAATGACCCTTTCACATTAGGAAAATAAACATCATGATGGGGTCTGTGGAGAATGGCCCCATCATGGGATGATCAAATGAATTATGGTGGGCCATCAGCCATACCTACGGTCCAAAGTGAGATCCATACCATCAATCGGTAGGTCCTACTTGGCCCAACAACAAAACATAAATCTAAGCCTATAAAACACCCACTGTTTCCACTTCTTCTTAGATCTATGACAAGCTAAGCTCCTTGGCTTCTTCTTTGATGGTGGAAGATGAGGAATGAAGGGTGGAGATGAGAGATGAGAGGGGTAGGAAGTGGGCCACACTTGCCTCCTTCTCTCCTTGAGAAAGGCTTGGACGGTTTCTCCTCTTAGTACTCGAGGAATGGGTCCGCTATCGACGAGCTAAGCCCAATATTAGTAGGTAGATAATGTGGTCTCTTCCACTCACCTTGTTATGTGCGATGGGGTGGCAATCTGATTTGGAGTGTGCTAGACCCCGGTGTTTATCCAGAGAGAACTGTACTGATATATGATGCTCTAGAAATGAGCTGGATTGATATGTGGATTGGTATGCTTGAGCTACATTTTGCACATGATATTAGATATGTAGGCCTTGCATTGCATCGCATGGCCTTGGTATGACTGACAGCATTCATGCCTTGCATCGCATACCCTTAGAACGACTGATATTATTCATGGACTCGCCAGCATATTCCAGATTACTCTGATATTGCATACTTGCATTGCTACCACATACTTTCACCACCCTCTAAGCTTTCTATAAGCTTATGCACGATTGATGCGTGTAGGTGACGCTAGGTCATAATTGAGTAGGAGCAGGAGTGTACTGTTGAGCTTCTGGAGTTTCTATCATTATTATCTTTTTATTTCCCTTTATGGGCATTGTACTTAAAGTTTTGATTATAGTGGATGTGTGGTGATGTTTTTGGTTGTTGTTGTTTGTGGGTTATGCTTCTTGCGAGATAAATATTCATAAAAAATCCTTCTTGTAGGATCCCAGGATTGGAATCTGGCATATGGGTACTGAGAGCCGAGAATGGGGTACTATGTAGGCTGTCGGCACCAGATTCGGCGATCGGGAACTTTGTGAGTCCAGTTTCCAAGTTTGGGGCGTGACACAAACTCAAAAGGTAAGAATTTGAGAAACTATAGCCAAAATGATTTCAAAAATCTAAAATCTTTTTAAGCTCCTAAGATTAATTCTAATGCCATCAGCTATAGAAATTAAAGATATAATCTGTTAGCTAAAAAAATAGTGGACTTACTCAAAGAGCTTCTTAAATCTAACTTAAATGAAATTGGAGTTAATAGACAGAGAAATTCCAACTCCCATAAACAAAGAAAAACCAATGGAATTCCTAAACCCAGAACTATAATGAAATGGGTTCCAAAAGTTACTTGTCTTGTTGCCCATACTACCTTAAAAGATTCTAGCCATTCAAAATGGTACCTGGATAGTGGATGTTCAATACATATAACAGGTGACAAAGAGACATTCACCAACTTCAAAGAAATGAATGATGGTTCGGCTACCTTTGGTGATGGAAGCAACTGCAGAATTATAGGCTAAGGTACTATTCAATTATCTAATCTTCCTCCTTTTAAAAATCTTTTGTATGTTGAAGGACTCAAACACAATCTTCTATGTATATCTCAAATCTACGATAACAAACACAATGTAAAATTTATTTATCACATATGCGAGATTACAAATGAGAAAGGTTGTGTGATATTAAATGGTCGTAAGACTTCTGAAAATTGCTATATTATCAACAAGTTATGCTCTTTTAATTTTTCGTGTTACATGGCCCAAACAGATGAAACAAAACTATGGCATAAATGTCTTGGATATTTAACTACCAAAATCTTTGTAGATTGAGCAAAATAGATCTTATTCGAGGTCTACCCAAATTAAAAAAGATAGAAAAGATATGTGGTGCATGCCAAATTGGCAAGCAAACTGGAAGTAGTCACAAGAAAGTGAACTCCTTAGCCACAACCAAACGTCTTGAACTTCTCCATATGGATTTGGTTGGACCAACAAGAATGGAGAGTAGAGGTGGAAAGAAGTATTTTTTGGTTATCGTTGATGATTTTACTAGATTTACTTGGGTAGCTTTTATGAGAGAGAAATCAGAGACTCTTGATGAAGTTAAAATAATATTGAAACGAATTCAGATTGAAATAAAAGTAAATGTAATTAAGATCAGAAGTGATCATAGTACTAAATTCAAAAATAGCAACTTTAAGAAAAACTGTACAGATCATGGCATATCACATGAGTTCTCTACTCCTAAAACACCTCAACAGAATGGGGTTGTTGAAAGGAAGAATAAAGTGTTACAAGAAATGACCAATGTTATGTTAAATAGCATGAATTTACCAAAAAACTTGTGGGCTGAAGCTATTAATACCACATGGTACATTATAAATCATGTACATATTAGAAAATCAAAAGATAAAATAGCCTATGAGTTATGGTTTAATAAGAAACCAACTATCAAATACTTTTGAATTTTTGGAAGTAAGTGTTTTATATTATGTGACCGGGAAAATTTGGGGAAGTTTGAAGCCAAGAGTGATGAAGGAACATTCTTAGGTTATGCTTTGAATAGTCGAGCATATCATGTTCTTAATAAAAGAACATGAGTGATCCTGGAATCTATTAACATTGTAATTGACGATCACCTGATCACACCGTCACCAAGTTTAGATGATGATGGAGTCAACTTTATCGAGAAACCTGACTCTTCATCTAATCCAGTTAATGCTGAACTAAGATCAGTCAAAGCTTGTCCTACTGATATGATATTAGGTAATCCTTTACATGTGTACGAACAAGAAAGCAGCTAGAGAATATCTATAACTTCGTTTGCTTCACTTCTCAAATTGAACCGGCTAATGTAAAAGAAGCACTAGCTGATGAAAATTGGATAGTAGTCATGCAAGAAGAGTTAAATCAAATTGTATGAAATGATGTTTAGTATTTGGTTCCAAGACCATTTAATAAACATATAATTAGAACCAATTGGATCTTTAAGAATAAATCTGATAAAATGAGAAATATCATTAGAAATAAGGCACGACTGGTTGTACAATGTTACACTCAGATAGAAGGAATCGACTATGATCAAACCTTCACACCAGTTGCGCGTCTTGAATCCATTAGATTATTTATTTCTATTGCTTGTTATAAATAAATTTAAAATATATCAAATGGATGTCAAAAGTACATTTTTAAATGGTGATCTACATGAAGAAGTTTATGTTGAACAACCTACGGGTTTTGAAGAACCTAAATTTTCAGATCATGTATATCGTCTCAAAAAGGCACTTTATGGTCTAAAATAAGCTCCCAGGGCATGGTATGAGAAGTTGACTAAGTTCTTATTTAGTCACAACTTTATCATGGGAAGCGTTGATAAAATGTTATTTGTTAAAAATAATAATGAACACATTGATTGTACAGATCTACGTTGATGATATTATTTATGGATCTACAAGCACTAACATGTCCATTGAGTTTGCAGAGCTTATGAAATCCAAGTTTGAAATGAGTATGGTTGGAGAATTGAATTACTTTCTTGGTTTACAAGTAAAACAACAATAAGATGGTATTTTCATTTCTCAAACCAAATATGCTTAAAATTTAGTAAAGAAATCTGGATTCGAGAATGAAAAAAAAGTTTGATACTCCTATGAGTATAACTCTCAAACTTTCAAAGGATGAAACAGGTAATATATAGATTCTCAGTTATATCAAAGTATGATTGGTAGTCTCTTATACTTAATTGCTAGTAGACCAGATATTGCTTTTAGTGTTGGAATCTGTGCTAGATATTAATTTGATCCAAAAGAATCTCATCTTATTACTGTTAAACGAATAGTTAAATATGTCGCAAGTACTACTAATTTCGATCTATGGTATCCTCATGATACATCTATTCAACTAGCTAGATATACCGATGCTGACTGGGAAGGAAACATTGATGATAGAAAATCTACCAGTGGTGGATGTTTCTATGTTGGAAATTGCTTGGTTTCCTAGCACAGTAAAAAATGGAGTTTTGTATCTTTATTTATAGCTGAAGCTAAATACATCATAGCTGGTAGTATTGATACTCAGCTAGTTTGGATGAAAAGAATGTTAGCTGATTACGAAATTACACAAGATACAATGATCTTATATTGTGATAATTCTAGCGCGATCAATATTTTAAAGAATCCTATTCAACATTCTCATAGAAAACATACAAATATTAGATATCATTATATTCAAGAATTGGTTGAGGATAAAAGCATTTTATTAGAATATATTCAAACTAAAAATCAGCTTGCTAACATTATGACTAAACCGCTTGACAAGAATAGATATTCTAAATTAAAACATGATATTGGTATGTGTATTATTAATTAATTAAATCATGTTGTTTATTTATTATTTTTTTATTTTTACTTTGCATATTAATAAAAATTATAAAACATTTAAAAATAAAAAAATGAGATTCTTTTTCATATGCTCGATGTGTCGAGTACGTCCTAGACCAGTAGACCCTCGATGAGTCGAGGACAGCACTCGACTGGTCGTGGACCATGGGTTAACCCATTAAAAGAAGGAAAACCCCATTTTTTCACTCCATTTCTCTCTTCTTCCTCGACTAGTCATGGCTCTAATCGTCAAACCCATCTTCATAAAGTCATTGTAAGTGGTTTATTTTTGATTTCCTTCTAGATTTGGGTTCTTTTATGCAAGTTAATTTTCATTTTGTAGTTGATTTGAGATTTGCATCCTTTCCATAAAGGGTTTTTGGGCAAAAATCTAATTTAAGCCAAACCCATCATTTCTATATTCTTTTACAAACTTTACATGCGGTCTAAGATGAAGGCTTCACACAAGGGCCCTAGTGGCTCCTCCTCCTAGACGACTTCAGTTAGGGCGAGAACCCTGAGAGCTCCCAAAGAAGATTCAGAGCATGTAAGGGATCTCCGCACTAGAGATATAATCATAAAAAGGACTGTGAATCTTGATCACATTGCTCCATTCAAACTTTTGCCCATTCTGTCTGCCGTCAATTGGGAAAATATTCTGGGTTGGGATGGAACAACATACTGCTCCATAGCTCAAGGAATGTGTGCTTTGATAGGGGAATTATCTCTTGAAAACCTTAAATTCTCTATTAATTTTAGAGAAGGGACATTTCCAGTTGATAAACATCTAATCTTAGGATTGCTTGATGTGAATGTAAATGATGAAGGCATACCTATTCTTCCACTTAATGATAGAATGTATAAATCTAAGCATCGAGAAATTACCTAGAAACTATGTCGGTTTAATGCTGAATGGAGTTCTGGTAATACTCTTCGTCCCACATAGATGATTTTAAGATTCAGAGTACTACATCAAATGTGTATCCTTGCTTCGGGAATAAGTCTGAACTTAACTCCCTTTATGACTCGTGTTCTTCATGTCATTGCATCTGACTTACCTATCCGTCTTCCTTGATATGTTACTTGATTATTCAATTTCGTATTCATCTGGGTCATGGTTCCATACCATTTGCATATCTCATGACAACTCTTATTATCCATTGCAACATTGTCATTCCTTCGATTGGGGCACCTGAGACAGTCCCACCTTTTGATAACACGAACATTCACAAGATGAATTTAGACTACCTTCCTGGCCAGCGAGATGAGGATGAAGTAGAAGAAGAGGAAGTGTTTTTGCCTGAAGACACGTCTATGGATGACATTTTTGCTGCACTAGAATCAGATGATGAAGTTGATCTTGATTTTCAGCCTTCTCAGGTTGATGATCGGCTTAGATCTTTGTAGGAGAATGTTGTTGAATTGAAGGTATCATAGGACAATCTAGCTGAAAATCATAAATCTTTAATGAAGTATATGCGTAAATACTTTCAATGCATTACTAAAGGACTTCACCAGATTGACCCATCTATACCTCCTCCATCCTCTTTTGGTTCTGATTAGGTTGATTTTTCTTTCATGTTGGGCTGTATAACTTTTAACTATGTGTGTTTAGCTTGTCAACTTTTGAACTATGTTTTCTTTATATTACTTGCTAACTTTGGTAACTCCTTTCCTGGACTTAATTAGAATGATTATGTTTTGGTTCCATTATGCATTTTCTAGTTTTTATTCTGATGATTCATTTATATATATTATGTTCACATAGTTACTCTTTCCTTTGTCAATTTGTGACAAAAAGGGGGAGAAAATACTAGAATGATGTGAATGATGAATGATCTGATTTATTAGAATAATGAATGCATGGAAAATGCATGGAAAATATATATCTGTTGAAGTTGTGCATTGGAAGTATATATTATATTACAGGAGTAGTACAAGGTACAAAGCAAAGAGAAGCTCACATTGAGGGGGAGTAGCAACGTAGTAATTTTAGAGCAAATTTTATTTGTAATTATTATACTAAGTGTTTTTTCATGAATTTGACAAAGGTGGAGATTGTAGGTGTTATTATGTATAAAGCACACTCTTGTTTGTCAAATTTTGATGGGAGAAAACAACTTATGATATGGTTCACATAATCAAGATGGAAAGTTCACCTTTAAGTGAATCAAGATGGAAAGTTCACCTTCAAGTACTAGCCATGAAGTTGGAAAATGCAAGCTTAAGTACAAGTCATGAAGATGGATTGTTCAAGATAAAATGAATACAAGTTTTACTGCACTTAAAGTAGAAGAACAACTGTGCACTATTGAATATTCAAGTAGAAGATTCAAACTTTATATTCAATGTTTAGTTTTCTCAGGTATAATTGACCCTAGAAAGACCTTAGACTTAGATGCTTTTAATGATAAACTTATATGAATTTTTATACTTTGGATAGGATTTAGTTTAACTAGTCTAAGCCTTGGTTCGACTAGTTTAAGCTGTGGCTCGACTAGTCTAAGATTATCTTCGACCAGTCCAAGTTTAAAATTTAAAAATCGGATATTTCTGATGGTTTCTCGACTAGTTGAGCAGATTGCTCGACCAGTCGAAGAGACACCTTCGACCAGTCAAGGGGTGCTTGACTCCAAGTCCATCGACTAATTTTTAGCACCCTTAGCCAGTGAAAGAGGGCCCTCGACCAGTCGAGTAGGGCCTTCGACCAGTCGAAAGACTGTTATATATGATCATGCCCAAACTTTGAAATTTGGTTAGATCTTAGACGAGTCGAAGGATACCTTAGACAAGTCAAAGCAACAACATTTCAGCCTATAAATAGAGGCCTCTTCTCATTCCGAATTTACTCATCCATGCTAAGAAAAGCCTCCACTTAGAAAGAGAGAAGTCCTCACTATCATCAAGCTATTGCACAGTATTTTATATTTTTGTTTATGTAGCTTTTGTTTTTAAATTCCTTGATCTCTTTTCATGAATCATATGTTTTAAAGAGAGAAATCACTCTTCTTCTGAGATCTAAAGGATTCAAACAAGTAGCTTATGGTTTGAATTAATTTAAAATCAATCTTGAACCTAGAACCCTTGTTTGTGTTACTGAAAATTGAACATTCTACTTCAAGCAAAGCGATTCTACAAGCTACATCAAGAATGTCTTCAAAGAGAAGATGAGTATCATTTTATATCTTTGTATTTTTCTTTCTTTAAGATATCCAGAAAATCTCGTGTATTGGTTTTGACTGAGATAGCCAGAAAAATCTCGGCGTGGGGTTTTTATTTGTGATAGCCCTTCTAAAATCACAATTCTATAGGTTTTAAGGTGAACCTATGAAAACCTTGTTTTTTAGTGAACACTAATATCATGTGGGTTGTGATTATTGGGAGTGGAGTAGGTGTGGCTATTTGAGAATAGTTAGTGTACACACCGAACCATGATAACTCCTGGTGTTTGTGGTGAATGATTTAAGTTTTGTATATGTGGTGAATGATTGTAATTTATTTATGTATATGTGATGAATGCTTGTAATATATAGCTCTCTTATATCTTTCTTAGTTTGGGATCTTGATCCTTACAAACGTTCATGAAATCAAGTTGTCCCACCTAAAACTTTATTTTTGGTGTAAGGTTGTCCTACGAACTAAGTTTGAATCAATTTCTCAATACTACTGCTATTGAGATCTATGATTTGTTCTGATTTATTTATTATTTCGATACTTTAATTTTTTATTTGGCATAGTCCTATTCACCCCCCCTCCTATGACTGTTAGCTCGCCTCTTTCAAAGAGACATACCCGGTGGTGATTTCTTCCCACCTTGAGAAAGAATAAGAGAGTATGCTTATTTCTACTCTCATTAAGCATAAAGGAGCCCTTGGATGGTCGATTGCGGACCTCAAGGGAATTGATCCTTTGATTTGTACTCACCACATTCATCTAGAGGATAATGCAAAAACCTCCCGACAACCACAATGTCGATTAAATCCAAACATGAAAGAAGTGGTTAAGGGAGAAGTGCTTAAGTTGTTAGATGTGGGTATCATATAACCTATATCTGACAGTCAATGGGTGAGTCCAACTCAGGTGGATTCCTAAGAAGTCCAGAATCACCATCGTATCTGATGCTGACAATGAGCTCGTACTAACTAGAGTCACCACTAGTTGGAGAATGTGCATTAACTACAGAAAGTTGAATACCGTCACAAGGACTACTTTCATTTGCCCTTCATTGATCAAATTTTGGAAAGGCTAGCTGGTCATTCTTACTATTGCTTCCTTGACAGATATTTGGGATACAATCAGATAGAGATAGCCCTTAAAGATCAAGAAAAGACAACATTCACATGTCCATTTGACAACTTTGCTTACCGAAAGATGCCATTCGGACTATGTATTGCCTGCACTACTTGTCAGCGATGCATGTTGAGTATTTTTTCTGACATGATGGGGCAATATTTAGAGGTCTTCATGGATGACTTCTCTGTCTTTGGTCCATCCTTCAGCGAGTGTTTGGAAAATCTTAAATGTGTGTTGAAGTGATGTGAGGAAAAGAATTTGGTTTTGAATTGGGAGAAATACCATTTCATGGTTCCCAAGGGAAGTATTCTTGGACATAATTTCATCCAAGAGAATTGAGGTAGATGTAACGACCTTGGAATTTTTGTGTTAATCTTTCCTTAAGTAGTTATTTTTGGGGTAATTAGCGCTATACTCGATTGCTTGTGAAATTCGCATCAATCACTTTAAATTGTATTTGCATGGCTCTAAACGTGTAGATTAGTTAGCGCTACGTTACTCTGAAATTTGGGATCCATCACTAAATCCAGTTGTTCTGGGGATTTTTTGGAAGATCTGGATCGGACCTGGACCGCGCGTCGAAAGTCCGATAGCGATGATCTTAGGCTGTTGCGGTCACCGAGTTGGGCTTGACTATCACCTCGAAAATCAAGTCCATCTGATGTTCTGGGTCGATTTTCTTGAGTTCAGAGTGAAGAGTGTGAGAACGGTTGGATATTTAATATGTTTTTATGAAATCTGAGTCATGTTGCTTGCGCGATGATTTTAAGCTATCTGACCGTTAGATTCTAACCCAATTTCACCCTCTGATCAGGATAGGTGGCCCAGGCATATCCTAGTGCTTGTGGACCTGATCGCGATCCCGTGACCGTTGAATTGAGTGTGGTCCGCCACGGCTGATCTGAAGAGCCGGTCGGTACGAAAACTCAGCCTGACCTAGATCCATGGTCAATGAGCTTAAGTCCGACCTTTCGTGGTTATAGGCCCACCAGAAGTGCTTCGTTGGATCGAGAGAGGCTTACTTTGGTTATAACCTAAATATACCTTGTCCCTAGGGTTATTTTCATCAAGAATAGGCCTATTTATAGTCCTTAAACCCTAGCCCTCTTTTCCATAAGAATTTTTTTCTAACCCTAGCTTGGAAAGAAAGTGGAAAAGAGAGAGAAAGTGAGAAAGATAAGTTGGTGAATCACCTTGGTTTCTTCCTTATTCTTCTTCATCTTTGAACCTTCACTTTGAATCGTTCTTCTGACGGTTCTGAGTTCTTTTGGGGTAAGTTAACCTAACCCTAACCTGTGTTAGAGCTTAGATTAGTCTTGGTGTTGTTGTATCTTATTTCTATCCTTGTTTTAGGGTATTCTATCGCCGTTGACGAAGACAACTCGTCTAAATCAGTTCGGTGGTTCTTTCTTCGCTTAAGGTGCGGACTTTAAGTGTATAGGTTATGGTTTTCAAGGCTTTCAACGCCAGTTAGTGATTTATTCTTGTTATGGATGAGATTTCACATGTCAAATGTTGTGTTTACATTGCTTTCCTGATATGCATGTGTTATTTTGAGATTTGTGTATTCTATGTGTATTTATAAAGTACCGTATACGTATAAAATATGCACTTATGTTTGCCATGATTATTTGTCATGTATGTATGCTAGATGCATGTATGACAACTCCTTGGTAAAAGGAATTGTCTAAATGCATGTATTTCAACATACATCATGTATGTTGTTCCATGTATGCTAAGTGTTTGTAGAAATGCATGAATGATCTAAAGTGTAACTTATTACACTTATTGCGGGCGTTGAGAAGTGATTCTCAATACTCCCTTTGATGTGCATGATTTCCTTTATGCAAGTTACATTCCATGTTATTTAAATTCAAGCATTACATATGCTTACATTTATGTTAAGTTGAGATTCTTCAGATGTGTATGTACCATGATTTAAGTCGTTGTTCCATTACTGTTTTGCAATCCATATGAATATCTGTAGTAGTGTAAGGTGTTTGGGACTATGCCTTGTCCAGGAAATCGCTAATTGACACTATATTCGTGGTTTAGGTTGCTTTCGCCACGTAGGACATATGAGACGAACCCGAGCCGTATTAGAGTTGTCGCCAGTGGTTTGGCCACGCGGAGTGTTTGCGCACTTTATGTCGTTCAACTCAACGTGCGCTCGTGCTAGTCGAGTTCGTCAAGTAACCCGATTATCCGATGTATGTTCACCATGTATGGACGCTATTGCTTGAATCTAGGATACCGAACTTACCAGTGAAATCCTATTAACCATGGTACTTGATCCGCTAAGACTCATGAGCCGGACATGGTGGTATAGGACACCGTGGTCGAGCTGTCCGCCTACGTTGGGGTGACGAGCCTCCCCGTAGTGACCAGTGAGCAACTAAATTCGTGAGCCGATTATGGTGGTATGGGACACTATATTCGTGCTGTCGGCCTACATTGATTGATGACGAGCCCTTTGTAGTGACCTCGAGCATACCTGGATACCGCAATGAGGTGACGAGCCGAACTGTGGTAGTAAGGGCATGAAAGGCGTGCATTGATTGGTGACGAGCCCTTTGCTACGACCTCAAATATATGATCGTATGAGATGTCTAGGATTGACGACCCTAGTATGGATCACTGTTTGGATGGTGACATGAGGAAGGTATCTTAGCTTCCCAATCCTGCTGTGTGAAAATGGACTAATAATAACTCGGTAATCATATCCATGCACCGCATTTGCATGTGCTTTGTAGATGTGGCGCACTTTGAGGCGATGTCATGCGTAACGTAAGATAAAGACGATGAGGGTGTACGCGTGAGGGCACGCATCATATTGCATACATCCTTGCATTAAACAAGAGTACTTCGGATTTATTTAATTGTTCTGCTTTATCATTACTGTTTGATTGAACTGATAACATGTTAACCAGTGCCTTATTGTTCCACTGAGTTGATCACTCCCACGTTTCTGGGGCGGTGTTAAACACCCACCAGACTCTGTCTTAGGCTCTGATGTTGCAGATGTGGATGCGACTTCTGAGGCAGAGCGGGAGCTGGATGATGATGAGGCTGCCTTCTCCTATATGCAGTTTTCAGACGGGTTCTAGCGAGCCTCGGTCTGATGTGCGGGTTTATGGGATTATTTTTGGGAACTCAAATGATGTAACTTGATACTTAAATTTTGTTAAGTAACACTTTCAGTGCGACCTGGTTTGTATATGTACTTCAGGGATTTCCACTTGTACACATATTTCTCTATAAGTCTTCCGCTTGCTTTATTCACTTATCCCTAAATCATATCTGTGTTTGGCTTAATCTATTCCATGTTTTATGCACTAATATAGTCAACATACATTCCTCATTAAATATGTTGCATAAGTGATGTTTTGGAACTCGGGAGTTGAGTTATGCTCGACCCCCAAATTTCAGGGCGTTACAGTAGATAAGATAAAAAATTGATCTTATCTCTAACCTACCTCCACCTAAAAGCATACATGACATGCAATCCTTCTTAGGACACACCAGATTTTATAGATAATTCATAAAGGACTTTAGTCATCTCTCTCGCCCTTGATGTAATTTACTTCAAAAGAATGCACCATACAAGTGAGCTAAACAATGCTATGAAGCTTTCACTAAGCTCAAGGGTATGTTGACTACCTCTCCTATCATGCAGCCATCGGACTAGAGCATACCTTTTGATATTATTTGCAATGTGTTTGACTATGCTATCGGGGCAGTGTTAGGGTAATGAAAAGAAAAGAAGTCCTATGTAATTCACTCCCGCCCAAGTGAACTATTCTACTACAGAGAAGGAACTCTTAGACGTAGTATTTGCTTTGGACAAATTTAGATCCTACTTGATTGGATCTGAGATCATCATTTACACTGATCATGCAGTGCTAAAGTACCTTCTCTTTAAGAATGATGTCAAGCCTCACTTGATAAGATCAATCCTCCTACTCTAAGAATTCAACATAGAAATAAGAGAAAAAGGAAGTAGAGAACGTAGTGGCTGATGTTCACACCCCCAAGTGTAAGGTCGCGATGTAGTAATAATCTCAGTAAGACCGAGGTCGAATCCACAGGAACTAATCTTGTATGTATTCTGAAAGTAACTAGAAGTAGAACTAGAAGAAGATGTGAATCTAAATATAAAATTATAGAGAGAGAGAGAGTAATTGTGAATTTTTTAACTAAAACTTATAAATTCAAAGGTGGGAACTAGGGTTTCCAAGGATCCACTTGTAGCAATTAGGGTGATTCCTTACCTGATTCAAGTAACATAATTGGAATTGGAGTATCTAATTGGAAGATATAGCAATTAAGATCAAATTTGAACTTCCTTTGACCAAATTCTCAAAAGAGGAGAATTAAGATAATTGGCAGGGATTCCATCACCAAACCATGCCCATGAGACGATGGCAAACAATAGGATTTACCAATCCCATAATCCCAAAACAGGAAAAGAAGATACTCAAAGCTATTGTAGATCTACTGTAATTTAAGTCACAATAAATCATAAAAAACTGAAAGTATTCCTTAAATATCAAACTAGGCTCAAAGTAAGTTCGACATAAACATGAATCAAAGCAATAAACACATCCCATCACGCTACAAGCTTCACCTCTTAGCCCTAGCTAAGAGGTTTAGCTAACCATAGACGTGATTAGATCTAAAACCCTAGAAGAAAACATCAAAACTAAGGAAGAAATGAAGAAAAACGCTTGGCAATGGCTCTCCACCCTTATGCTTTGCTCCTCCAAACCTTAGATGATCCCCAGGGATGCCCTGGGGACTCCTATTTATAGTTGAGCAACACCTCCTTTCGCACTGACTTGGAAGAATCTAGAAACCGCCTTAAATTTACGTATTACGCGTAAAATCTACGTAACAGCTTCATTCCATTGATGGTCTTTCGTTATGATCTTCAATATAAGCTTCGATGTGTCGAAGATCTTTCGATATCATCGAAACTGGTCCAGAACTATCCAGCGAGTTTGGCTTAAAAATCCTATAATTTTTTATTCCACCATTGATACATCTGTAAGTGTTATGGTTATTTGCTCCTTTTGATTGTCAAATTTTGTAGTGCCAAAACCACAGTCTGTGTCTTGTGTAGCACATTGATATATATGTTCAAGGCAATCATCAAACATACAAGGACAATGCTTTAAGTCAAGAACAAAGATCTGCTTCATGAAATGTAAGATCAATACATTGATTCACCTTTAAGCATCAAAGTTCAATGATTTTAAAGTGACATCAAGAATCAAAGTGAAGCATGATTCAAGTATTACAAAGTCAAGCTTCAAAAGATCTCAAGTACAAGCATCATGAACTTCTACGATTGTCCATCATTTGAAGAAAAGAAGATTCAATGTTCATACTTCATGGTTAAGGTATAAAAGACCTTAAATTGACCTTAGGGTAGGTCATTTCGGATACATAAGTCAGTTGCTTATTTTATAAGTGTTTTAGTCTATTTTACGACTAGTCATGGACTCTGTTCGACTAGTCCTAGCACTGGCTCGACCAATCCAAGAAATTTCACGACTAGTCCTAAGTTGTTGTAAATTTTAGAATGTTTTGGTTGAGCTACGACCAGTCCTGGAGTCTACTCGACCGGTCGTGTGAACAGTATACAACTCGTTTACGACTAGTCTTGCAACTTCAACTCAAACTCCAACAACTATTCCTGGCTCCTCACAACCAGTAGTGGACAGGTCACGATCGGTGTTGGAGACTATACGACCGCTCGTGAAGTGCCTACGACCATTCGTGAAATGGTTTTATATGATTACACTCAAAATTTCAAAAATTAGTTCATCCTATGACCAGTCATAGTGTCCATAGGACCAGTCGTAGACTTGATTTCTACAACTATAAATAGAGCAGGATTTTTAGAGTTTGATATCCAATTCAAGTAAAATCAAGGCATCACTCTGAGAGATAAGTTAGTATTCATTTTAAGCTAAATTGTGCTCATTTGATATTATCTTTTTATTAGCTTTTTATAATTGATTTTGTTTCTGCATTCCAATCTAATTTGAAAGAGGAATTGTGATATTCCACTTCTTGGAATCAAAATCAAATAGAGCTAGCCCAACTTGATTTAATTTAAAATCAATTAGAACCTAGAACCATTTCAAAGTGAGTATTGGACATTGAACTTTTATATTCGAACTTCTACTTCGACTTGGTTCTTCCAGGCTGCAATAAAAGGAGAAATCTACGTATTTTACATTTATGTAAATCTTTTGTTTTTGGTTTCTTTTAAGATTGAGCCAGAAAAATCTCATTGTGTTGGTTATCTGAGGAGAGCCATAAAACTCAGAGTAGGGTTTTTTGAATTGTGTAAGCCTATTAGAAAGACACAATTGTGAGGGATTTAAGTGAACCTGAAAAAACCTATTTCATAGTGAACGCTAATATCCACTGTGTGAGGATATTAGGAGTGGAGTAGCAAGCTGTGTGGCTATTGTTTAACAGTTGGTGTACACACAGGCGAACCACTATAACTCTTTGTGTTTTGTGGATGTGTGGTTTATTTTCTATACCTTTAATCATTCAATAATGTGGAATGTATTTGTGGATGCGAATGTTGTAATCTTTTACATTTCAAGCATTGTGGGGAATGTTGTAATAGATTAGATTTCATTTCCTTGTTATTTATTTATTATTTATTCCTCTGTATCAAGTTTGAGTTTTTGATACAAAGATCTTTCTAAGAATCAGGTTGTCCTACCATAAACCTTGGTTTTTGGTGTAAGGTTGTCCTTAGAATAACAATTATATCAATCTCTCCATACTCATACATTTGAGGTTGCTTTACATTTCAGTATTGTGAATTGATTATAGTTTTATCTTTTCCTTTATTGTTTAAATTCCGTTGTTATCATTTTAATTTGGCATAGTCCTATTCACCCCCCCTCTAAGACATATAGCTTGGCCTTTTCAACATCTAAGTACCTTCAATATGATCTTCGATGCATCTAAGTACCTTCGATATGATCGAAGGTGATTTTGGTTGTTTTCCCGAATTATACTTTTTTGGTCCTGGAATATGTTTTCAGGGCAATTTTCGAGATTTCTTTTCTTCACTTCAAGTCTTCGATTCTCTTCCTTCATCACTTGGTTTCCTTGAATCTTTGGCATGTGAATTCTTTAATCTTGGTCTCCTAAGATCCATCCCTTGCCATGGTGATCTTTGAGTATCAAATCCCTGCTTTTAACACCTTTTCCAATCCAAGCTCTTAAATTCACCTTACAACACAAACATGAGTAAAATAGGACATTAAGCAATATCATATTCATAAAACCAAGATATAAATGGGGAATAATATGCAATATTTAACCCTCAACACAATCCCCAACTAGCAATTTGGTAGTCCCGAGCAAAGTATGCTTGAAATAAACCTCAATGTCCAAACCATTTTTTAGAAATCAATCCTTTGTGCAATCAAGTATGAATGAGTAGGGTTAAGACAAGAAGGTGAGACTTTGAAAACTAAGAGCCGAATCACCTAGTAATTAATTAAATAGGTTTTTTTTTTCAATTTTAAGACTACAAATTCATGTATCCAGTTTTTCCAATGAATGTCAACTTACTTCCCATGAAAATACTAGTGTTTCATAATGGTAGCCATGTTCATCATATCAAAATAAGTCAAAAACTTAAGTACCGATTCCGAACACACCCCCCTTTTTTCTTCTTTTTTGAGTTTTTTTATTTGATATCAACGGCTACTCTTATTCACGCCTTTTCAGACAATTCATCCTTTTCAGAGACCTTTTTTTAATTCTCCTCAGAGATGTTATTTTTCATTGTTTTTATGGATTTTTGTTGATCTCCTATTTTTTTATTAGGCTTTCATCTTTTAGTGTGGATAAAATTCTCCAGACTTAATTCTCAACATCTATCAATGGTCCACATACTACAAATCAGAAATCCTAGCATATCCCAAGGACGCAAATTGAACGTGTTTTGTGATTTAGATTAACAAGATATACAAATTTCCTTTTAATCATTCGAAAACCTAAGGTGATAATTTACTCGAGTGAACAAACTCCAACAGTTCGAGATTGAATCTTCATCTTATTATCCCACTCAAAGCATTCTTAATTACACAAACTATGACTTCCAACTTGAAACATCAAAAATTTCCAAAAATTTTTGCTCAAAACTGAGAAAACGCTAATTAATTTACCCAATCCCCTATCCCCAACCTAAAATCTACATTGTCGTCAATGTAAAAGAAATAAGCATGTAATGCAAAAGAGGCAATGAAAAGAAAGGGAATGGTGATGGAACAATAATACGTGAAGAAAGAATTTTGAGGCTTTTCCAATGATCTCAGTGTGAAGATGGGTTAGCATAAGAATGAAACCAACATAAAGCAAATTATCCTAAACAGAAAAAAGTAAACTATCCTAAATAGCGGAAAGTAAACTACCCTAGTCCTATGAAAGCGATAAACCTAACTATACCCCTATCGGACTTGGAGATCAATCTTGGTACATAGGATCAGTCAGAGGTATTGACATGTCCTCTAAATCGAATTTCTCCACAAATGGCTTCTACCGATGTCCATTTACTTTAAAAGCATTGTCATTATTCAAATTCTTTATCTCAATGGCCTTATGAGAATAGATATGAGTAACAGTGAAAGGACCGGTCCAACGAGATCAGAGTTTACCTAGAAAAAGTTGTAACCGAGAATTGTACAAAAGGAATTTTTGACCAATTAAAAATGATTTTCGAAGGATGTTCCTGTTAAGGAACACCTTCCTCTTATCCTTGTAAATTCCCAAGTTCTCATATGCGTCATTCCGGATCTCTTCGAGTTCATTCAATTGTAGTTTACGCAGTGAGCCAGCATTGTCCAAATTGAAGTTCAAGTTTTTGATAGCCCAGCAGGCTATATTTTTTAACTTCACAAGTGGTAAGCCTTCCCGTAGACAAGTTTAAAGGGAGACATTCCAATAGGTTTCTTAAATGTAGTACAATAATCCCATAAAGCATCGGTTAACTGGATTGACCAATCCTTTCGGTCAGGGTTAACCATCTTTTCTAAAATGTGCTTAATTTCTCTGTTGGAAATCCCAGCTTGCCCACTTGTTTGTGGGTGGTATGGAGTACTCACTTTATGAGAGATGTCATATTTCTTCATTAAGTTTGCAAATGGGCTATTACAAAAATGTGAACCTCCATCACTAATGATGGCTCGAGGTGTTTCAAACCGAGAAAGGATGTTCTCTTTTAAAAACTTAATGACCGTCTGATGGTCCTTGTTCCGATACGGGATCACTTCGACCCACTTAGTGACATAGTCTACTACTAACAAAATGTATAAATTCTGAAAGGATTGGGGGAATGGTCCCAAGAAATCGATAACCCAACAGTCCAATACTTCAATGATTAGAATGGGGTTAAAAGGCATCATATTTCGACGGGACAATGTTCACAACCCCAATTGTAGGGTCGCGATGTAGTAATAATCTCAGTGAGACCGAGGTCGAATCCATAGGGACTAATCTTGTGAGTAATCTGAAAGCAACTAAAAGAAGAACTAGAAAAGGATGAAAACCTAAATTTGGATGTATAGAGAGTAATTGTGAAAGATTTAATGTAAAACTTAAGAAATTTAAAGGTGGGAAACTAGGGTTTCAAAGGATCCACTTGTAGAGATCAGGGAGATCTATGCTTGATTTAAGTCATGCGATTGGAATCGGAGTCCCATCCTATCCAACTGGAAGATATCTCAGTAAAATCAAATCTAAACTTCCTTTGACCTAGTTCTCAATGGATCAGAGGTGTGAGAACTGGAAGTGATTCCATCATAAAACCATGCCCAGGAGACAAGGCAAATAATTGAATTTACTAATCCCAAAACCAATCTAAGAGATTTGTGAAAGTTAGGTAGGATTTCATCATCTGACCATGCCCAAGGGATGATGGTGGACAACATAATTTTCTAAATACGCAATCTCAATACATGAAAAGAACATACTTAAAGCTATCGCATATCCATTGTAATTTGAGTCACAACAAACCATTAAGAACTAAAAGTATTCCTTATAATCAAACTAGAATCAAAGAGAGTTTAATATAAACATGAATCAAAGTGATAGAAGCATCCCATCATGCTACAAGCTTCACCTCTTAGCCCTAGGTAAGAGGTTTAGTCAACCATAGACATGATTGAACTAGAATATCTCAATAAAAGCATAAAAACAACTAAGGAAAAGGAAGAAAAAACTCTTAGCGATGGCTTCTCCATGCTTTTGCTCCACTCCCTAAACCCTAGATGATGCTTAGGGGTGCCATAGAGAGCCCTATTTATAGTTTTAGGCCTTAGACTTTCACACCAAGTGGAAATTTTCAGAAACTGTCCCAAATTTACGAAGTCCGCACAAAAATTGAGTAACTCTCAATTGGTCGCGGGACGTTCTCGACCAGTCATGGGACGTCCTCGACCGGTTGAGGGTCTCCTTCGACTGGTTGAGTAGGATGAAAATTTAGAAGTTTTACTCGATGGAGTTCGAGTCGAGACACCTTCGACTGGTAAAGCTTCGACTAGTCGAGCGGAGTTCAAGACTGGTCGAGCCGAGGTTAGGACTAGTCGACCGTATACAGGACTGGTCGAGCTGGAGCCAGGACTAGTCAAGGATCATTGAATTTCACTTCAAAACTTCGATTTTCTCCATTATAGACTTGGTTTTCTTGGATCTTAAGTATGTGCATTCATCATTCTTGGTTTCGTCAGATCCATTCTTACCTTTGGTGATTCTTGAGCGTCAAATCCATGCTTTTAACATCCTTTTCAATCCAAGCTCTTAAATTTACCTTGTAACACAAACATGATTAAAATAGAACATTAAGTATTATAATTTCATAAAATCAAGTAATAGATGGGGTCCAATATGTAATATTTGACCCCCAACACAATCCCTAACCAACGTTTTGTTAGTCCCAAGCAAAGTATGCAAAAAATGAACCTTAATGTGCAATGTTCAAACCTTGTTTTACAAAAATGATCTTTTATGTAATTAAGTATGAATGAGTAGATTCAAGGTGAGAAATTGAGATTTTGAAAACCTAGAGTTGAATCACATAAGCAACCAATTAAATAAGTCCTTTATCCATTAAGTCAAAGCATAGTTCGCATATCAAGTTTTTCAAGAGCTCAGTGAAAATACTATCTTTCTGTAATGTTAGCTATGGTCATCACTATAAGATTGGTTGAAAACCTGAGTACTGATTTCGAATTTATCCCCTTTTCCTTCTTTTTTCAGTTTTTGATTTTATATCGACGGTCATTTGTATTCATTCAGTCTTTTGATCTTTACCTCTCTTTTTCTTTTTCAGATTTCTCATTATTTTACAAACCTTGCATTATTTTTGCATTCTTTTCCAGTCTTTTCACCACACATGACCTTTTTGTCGATCTCCTGTGTTTTTAAATGGTTCTTTTCTTCTTTTAAAGTGGATAAAATTCTACAGACTCGATTCTTAATATCTTTCAATGATCATCATACTAACAATTAGAAAATCTAATACTATTCATAAAAAACAATTTGAATAACATAATATTCGAACTTACTCTTACTCAATTGAATATAAGAACCATAAACTTAGTTGCTCCAACTCCAACAATTCCAAAATTTGATTTCTATCCTATCATCATACTCAAAACAATCTTAAATACACAACTTATCGCTCTCCAAATAGATAAACATTGAAAATTTTTCAAAAATTTTACAAATTTTGCTTAAAATTGAGAAAACACTGATTAGTTTACCTAATCTCCCATCCCTAACCCAAAATCTACATTGTCCTCAATGTAAAAGAAATAAGCATGATTTGCAAAAGAATAATGGAATTAAAAGAGAAGGGATGGAAAGATAGTACCTAATGAAGACATTTTGAGGCTTTTTCTAAAGGATCTCAGCGTGAAGGTGGGTTAGCACAAGAGTGAAACAACCAAAAAGCAAACTATCCTAAAATAGCGAAAGTAAACTATCCTAGAATGGTGGAAAATAAACTATCATAAATAGTGAAAAGTAATAAACCTAACTACACCTGCATTAGATTAGGAGCTCAATCTTGGTAAACAGGATCATTCAGAGGTATGGACATGTCCTTTGAATCAAATTTCTCAACAAATGGCTTTAATTGATGTCCATTCACTTTAAAATCATTGCCATTATTTGGATTCTGAATCTCGACAGCCCCATGAGGATAAACATTGGTAATAGTGAAAGGGCCAGTCCAACGAGATCGGAGCTTACCCAGAAAGAGATGTAACCGAGAATTATACAAGAGTACTTTCTAACTTGGTGTGAATGATTTCCAAAGAATGTGTTGGTCATGAAACACCTTCATCCTATCCATGTAAATTCTTGAGTTCTCGTATGCATCATTCCGAATTTCTTCGAGTTCATTCAATTGAAGTTTGTGCAGCGAGATAACATTGTCTAATTTGAAGTTTCAATTTTTAATCGCTTAGTAAGCCCTATGTTCCAACTCCACAGGCAAGTGGTAAACCTTCCCATAGACAAGTCTAAAGGGAGACATTCCAATAGGGGTTTTAAATGCAGTACAGTAAACCCATAAAGCATCGGTCAATCGGATTGACTAATCCTTTCGATCAGGGTTAACTATTTTTTCCAAGATGCGTTTAATTTCCCTATTAGAAATCTCAGCTTGCCTACTCGTTTGTAGGTGATATAGAGTGCTCACTTTTTGAGAGATGCCATATTTCTTCATTAAGTTCACGAATGGCCTATTAGAAAAATGTGAGCCCCCATCACTAATGATGGTTAAAGGTGTTCCAAACCGGGAAAGGATGTTCTCTTTTAAGAATTTAATGACCGTTTGATGGTCATTGTTCCAGCATGGAATCGCTTTGACCCATTTAGTGACAAAGTCTACGGTGAGTAAAATATATAAATTTCCAAAAGATTGGGGGAATGGTCCCATTAAATCGATGCCCTAGCAATCAAATGCTTCAATGATCAGAACGGGGTTCAAGGGTATCATAATTTGACGGACAATGCTCCCAATTTCTGACAATGCTCACAAACTTTGCAAAACTCATAAGTATCTCTGAACATAGTGGGCCAGTAATAGCTACACTGTAGCATCTTAGCCGTGGTCTTTTTAGTAGAAAAGTGACCACCACAGGCCTGAGGGTGAAAGAAGGAGATGACACTTTGGTGTTCATTGTATGGCACACATCTCCTTAAGTTTGGTTTGGGTAATATTTAAACAAATATGGATCATCCCAGAAGAAGTTACGAACCTCGGCGAAGAATTTTTTCTTATCGCGTGCAGTCCAATGTATCGGCATGAAACCTGTGGCAAGATAATTAACAATATCAGCAAACTGAGGTGTATGGTAGACTTTGAACAATTGTTCATCAGAGAACATGTCATTTATATTTGTCATCTTAAGGGAATTAGAGAGATCAAGGCGGGAAAGATGGTCAGCCACTACGTTCTCTACCCCTTTAGATATCATTTTAGAGCATTTTCCCAAAAACAAATCATATCCCAAGATCATTTGGACCACACCACAAATAGAAATGGAGATAATGATTTTTACTATTAAAAAATTCATAGGACACACCATAACGTTTCATATTGATCCAAAACTTCTATGACTTAAAAAGGGTTTTAATGGTAGATGTTCAGTCCCTCACTGCTTTTTGTAGTGTGGTCCACTTGGTAGTTAGATCTCTCTTATTTTTCTTCTCAAACTTTAAGACGATCTTGCTAAATAGATAGACGGTTTCGATATAAAACATATCTCATGATCAGATCCACAGAACTTCCTAACATCAATACAACAGCTATACAGCCGGTGTGAGGTACACCAGCCAATCCGCTTCCTATGTAAAATTGGGACGCGATTGGAGAAGAAAAGCCATGACTTTTGTAGCTAGACTTGACTTCCTTGTATGTTAGATGAAGACCATGTGTATGGTGAGGCAGTGCATCAGCTTTCTCAATAGATTTGCATGTGTTTTTACATTGGATGAAGACCGTGAGCGACCTGAAAAACAAGTCTTGCAATTAGTCAATATCCAATGAGAAAATTCTTCTCTAATGACCCGAAAAATAGGTATTGCGATCAGTCAATATCCAATGAGAAAATTCTATAATTTTTCAATGTTTAGAGAAGATACGCCATGACTTTTGTAGCTAGACTTGACTTCCTTGTACGTTAGGGCGATTCTAGGATAGAGAAAAGGAAAGAAGCCCCATGTGATTCATTATGCAAGTAAAACTCTAAATCTGGCCCAAGTCAACTACTCAACTACGGAAAAGGAACTCTTAGTCGTAGTGTTCACTTTGGACAAATTTAGGTCCTACCTGATTGGATTTAAGATCATCATTTACACAAATCATGCCACGGTCAAGTATCTTCTTTCTAAGAATGATGCTAAGCCCCGCCTAATAAGATAGATCCTCCTACTCCAAGAATTTGATTTGAAAATAAAAGAAGTATAGTCAGACGCGTCACACATAAGTTCAAAAGGAAGGCTCCAGTCGGGTGGCTGCATGATAGGTGTAGTGGTTAACATGCCCTTAAGCTTATTAAAAGCTTCCTGACATTGCTTAGTTTACTCGTATGGTCCATCCTCTTGAAATAGATTTCATAGAGGATGAGAGAGGTGACTAAAGTCCTTTATGAATGTAAAACCTGGCATATGTAAGGAAGGAATGCACGTCTAGTATGTTCTTGGGTGGAGGTAGGTTATAGATAAGATCAATTTTAGCCTTATCTACTTCGATTCCTTTGGACGAGATGATATGTCCAAGGACAATTTCCTTATGAACCATGAAATGGTACTTCTCCCAATTCAGTACCAAATTCTTTTCTTCACATCTTTTAAACACACATTTAAGATTTTTTAAGCAATCGCTGAAAGATGGACTAAAGACAGAGAAGTCGTCCATGAAGACCTATAGATATTGCCCCACCATGTTAGAAAAAATACTCATCATATATCGCTAAGAAGTGGCGGGGGCATTACATAGTTTGAATGGCATCCTTCGGTAAGCAAAGGTGCCAAAAGGACATATGAATGTGGTCTTTTCCTGATCTTCAAGGGCTATCTCCATCTGGTTGTAGCCCGAATACCGATCGAGGAAGCAATAACAAGAGTGACTAGTTAACCTTTCCAAAATTTGATCGATGAAGGGCAAAGGGAAGTGGTCCTTCCTCGTGATGGCATTCAACTTCTTGTACTCAATGCATATTCTCCAACTAGTAGTGATTCTAGTTGGCATGAGTTCATTATTGGCATTGGCTACGATGGTGATTCCAGACTTCTTAAGAACCACCTGAGTTGGACTCACCCATTGGGTATATGACACCCACATCCAATACCTTAAGAACCCCGGCTTTAACCACTTCCTTCATAGTTGGATTTAATTTACGTTGCGGTTGTTGTGAGGTCTTCACATTATCCTCAAGATAAATGCGGTGAGTACAAATCGAAGGGTCAATTGCCTTGAGATCCGTAATCGACCATCCAAGTGCTCCCTTGTGCTTAATGAGAGTAGAGATGAGAATACTCTCTTGTTCTTGCTCAAGGTAGGAAGAAATCACCATCGGGTATGTCTCATCTTAACCTAAATAGACATATTTCAAATCAAAGGGCATAGGTTTTAGGTCAAGCTTCAGTGTCTTGAGGTTAGACGGTAGAGGCACTACATCGGTTTGGGGCAATTCTTCGAATTGTGGCCTCCACTAGTTAACTTTAAGTACTGGCACATCATCAAGCATGACACCCATCTCTCTAATCATATCATCATCTAAATCATGGGAGTGGGCGAAGCACGTCTCTAGAGGGTCAGAGGATAAGGTTAGAAGTATTCTATCTTCCATGAAAGAATCAATCAGGTTAACATCATGGGAATCATCTTCATCCTCTAAATGTTATCCTTTGTTAAAAGAAATATTCAACTCCAATGTCATATTCCCGAAATACATACTCATGACTCCATTTCTACAATTAATGGTTGCGTTTGATGTGGCAAGGAATGAGCGACCAAGAATGATGAGAATTTAAGTGCTCATGTCCATGATGGGTTGAGTATCTAGGACGATAAAATCTATCGAGTAATAGAATTTGTCAACCTAGACGAACACATCCTCGATTATCTGTAACGCCCTGAAATTCGGGAGTCGAGCATAACTCAGCTCTCGAGTTCCAAAACATCACTTATGCAACATATGCAATGATGGATGTATGTTGTCTGTATGAGTGCATAAAACATGGAATAGATTAAGCCAAACTATAAACATAGTCCAGGGATAAGTGAAAGACGCAAGCGGAAGACTTAAAGAAATATATGTGTACATGTGCAAGTCCCTGTAATATGTATACTCTGCCAGGTCATAATTACAAGTGTTGCTACCAAAATATAAGTATCAAAATAAAATTTATCCATTAGAAAAAAAACCCAAAATCCCCGTAGATCAGGACACGGCTCACATGAACCCGCCTGAGAACTGCATAACAGAAAATGCATCCTCATCATCCTCATACTCCTGCTCTGCCTCAGGGGTCGCGCCATCATTTGCATCTAAGACAGTCTGGTTGGTGTTGAAACACCGTCCCAGAATGTGGGAGTGAGTAATCAACTCAATGGAACTATACAGTAAGAGTTAATATGATATCAAATCAATCAAGCAGTAATGATAAGGCAATACAATCAACATGTCCTAAGTACTCTTGTTAATGTAAGGATGTATGAAGAAAAGAGGCATGCCCTCGCTTGCACTCCCCCAACATCTTCATCTTACGGTACGCATGACAACCTCCCGCAGTGCCAACGACTCCAACGCACATGCAATGTGGTGCATGAACATGATTACGAAGTTGTTACTAGTCCATTTCATACATTAGGATTGGGAAGCTAAGGTGCCTTTCTCATATCAATTCCCAAACAGTGATCCATTCTAAGGTCGTCAGTCCTAGACAATCTCATACGATCATATGGTTCTAGGTCGCTGTAAAGGGCTCGTCACCAATCAATGCATGCCTATCATACCTTAGTTACTACCCTAAGACTCGTCGCCTTAATGCAGTATCAAGGTATGCTTGAGGTCACTAGAAAGGGCTCGTCACCAATCAATGTAGGCTGACAGCGCGAATATAGTGTCCCATACCACCATAATCAGCTCACGAGTCTGGTGTGCTCACTGGTCACTACGGGGAGGCTCGTCACCCCAGCGTAGGCCGACAGCTCGACCACGGTGTCCCATACCACCATGCCCGGCTCATGAGTCTTAGCGGATCAAGGTACAATGGTTAACGGGATTTCATCGGTAAGTGTGGTGCCGTAGATTCAAACAATAGCGTCCATACATGGTGTACATCCACCGGGACAATCGGGTTACTTGACGAGTTTAACTAGCACGAGCGCACATTGAGTTGAACGACATAGAGTGCGCAAACACTCCATGTGGCCAAACCACTACGGACAACCCTAATAAGACTCGGGTTCGTCAAACATGTCCTACGTGGCGAAAACAACCTCAGCCACGAACTCAAGGTTTGTTACCGATTTTCTGGACTATTTCATAGTCCCAAACACATTCAATTATAACAGCTATTCATATTGACAATTTAGAACAGTAATGGAACAACAATTCAAATCATACAGTATGTGAGCATTTGAAGAATATCAACTTAACATGGATTTACACATAAGTAGTGCTTGAACTTAAATAACAAAGAATGTAAATTGTATGTAGGAAATCATACACACCAATAGGAGAGTTGAGAATCTCTTCTCAACACTCGTAAATAGGATAATATATTACACATTAGATCATTCAAACATTTCTACAAATGCTTAGACCATATATTCCAACATACATGACGTATGTTGGTGATAACACACCTTTGGACAATTCCCTTTGCCAAGGAGTTGACACACATACAACTAGCACAAGTACATGACAATTAATCATGGCAAACTCATGTTCGTATTTTATACGTATACGATACTTTCTATGTACACAAGGAATACACAAATCTCAATACATCTCATAAATATCAGGAATGCAATATAAACATCGCATTTGGCATGTGAAATTACACCCACAACAATCATATACCATTATCTGACATTGAAAGCCTTGAAAACCATAACCTATACGAATATAGTCCGCACCTTAAACCAGAAAAAGCGCACCGATCTGATTCAGACTATAAGTCTTTATCAACGGCGACTAGATAACCTAAGGCGTGAATAGAAATGAGCTACATCAACACTTAGACTATTCTAAGCTCTAAAACAGGTTAGGGTTTGATTGACTTACCCAAGAATAAGCTTAGAATCGCCGGAATAACGATTTAGAAGTGATGGTTTAAGGATGCAAAGCAATAAGGAAGAATCTCAAGAGGATTCACCAACTTCTCTCTCACTTTCTCTCTCTTTTCCTCTCTCTTTCTTAGCTAGGGTTAGAAAATTCGTATGGAATAGAGAGTGAGGGTTATAAGGTCTTTATATAGGCCTAACATTGGTGGAAATAGCCCCAGGGCCAAGGTATACTTAGGTTATAACCAAATCGGGTATATTTCGATTCAACGGAGCACTTCCGGCAGTCCTTTTTCCACGTGCGGTTGGACTTAAGCTCACTGACCATGGATCTAGGTCAGTCTGAGTTTTCATACCGATCGAATTTACAGATCAGTCGTGGTAGACCAATCTCAATTCAACGGTCACCGAAACTCGATCAAGTCCACAAGCACTATGACATGCCCGGGCCATCTTCCCTGATCCGAGGGTGAAATTGGGTCAGAATCCAATGGTCAGAAAGCTTAGAATTGGCGCGCAAGCGACACGACTCAGATATTTCATAATTTCATATTTAATTTCTCCGCTTTCTCACACTCTTCACTCCGGACTCAAGCAAATCTACCCAGAACATCATCTGGACTTGATTTTTAAGGTGATGGTCAAGCCCAACCAGGAGATCATAAATGTCTAAGATCATCGTTGTCGAACTTTCGACGGGCGGTCCAGGTCCGATACAAAGATTCCAAGTACTCCTGAGAGCAACTAGATTTAGCATTGAATCCCAGATTTCAGAGTAACATAGCGCTAACGATTCTATAGGTTTTGAGTCCTGTAGATCAAATTTAAAGTGATTGATGCTAATTTCACAAGCAATCGAGGTTAGCGCTAAATAACCCACGTAAAGCTTCTAAGACATTTGAGGTAGTACTCGGGTCTTTGCACAAAATTTTTCGGGTCATAACAATCTGCCCCCCTTAAAGAAAAATTTCATCCTCGAAATTCGTACCTTCTCATACTCCTTAAAGATCTGAGGGTATCTCTTTCTGACCTCAGCTTCAGTCTCCCAAGTAGCCTCTTCTTCACTATGATGTGTCCATAGTACTTTCACAAGAGGGATGACCTTACTACGCAATACCTGCTCCTTCCTGTCTAGGATACGTGTCGGTCACAGTACATATGTGGCATCCTTGCTCAACTACACCTGCTCCCAACTGATAATATGCAAAGGATCAGGAACGTACTTCTTCAGCATAGAAACATGAAATACGTTATGCACGCCCGCAAGTGGTGTGGGCAAAGCAAGACGGTATGCTACCGCTCCCACTCGATCCAGTATTTGAAATGGACAAATAAACCTCAGCGTGAACTTTCCCTTCTTACCGAACCGCAGAACTCCCTTCATAGGGGAAACCTTAAGAAATACATGGTCTCCAACCTCAAACTCAAGCGGTCGCCACCTCGTATCAGCGTAACTTTTTTGCCTACTCTGGGCTGTTAGAAGTCAATGTCGAATAATGTCAACTTCTCTGAAGTCACCTGTACCAACTCTGGGCCAATCAAACTACGCTCGCCAACTTCTACCTAGCAATGCGGTGCTCTACATGGGCGACCATACAATGCCTCGTAGGGAGCCATGCCGATACTCGCCTGGAAACTGTTATTATACCCGAACTCTACATAAGGGAGACAATTATCCCAACTATCCTTGAAATCCAAAACACAAGCTCGCAACATGTCTTCCAGAATCTGATTCATAAGTTCCGTCCACCCATCTGTCTGCGGATGAAACGCGGTACTGAACTTCAATTTCACACCCATCGCTTCTTGGATATGAGTCTATAAGATAGATGTGAATCGCTTGTCTCTGTCAGACACAATCTCCAAGGGAACTCCATGCAGATGTACAATCTCCTTGATGTACAACCTAGCTAACTCTCTGCAGAGTTTGTGACTTTGATTGGTAAGAAGTGAGCCGACTTCGTCAATCGGTTGATGATCACCCAAATAGAGTCATGTCCCTTCTTCGTTCTCGGTAGCCCTGAAATAAAATCTATAGAGATGAAGTCCCACTTTCATTCTGCTATGGGCATGGGCTGAAGTAGTCCAGGAGATCGGCGATGCTCTGCCTTTACCTGCTGGCACGTGAGACAACGAGATACAAACTCAACAATGTGAACCTTCATATTGTCCCACCAATAAGATCTTCTCATTTCTTGATACATCTTCGTGCTACTGGGATGCATCGCAAGCTTAGAATTATAGGCTGACTCGAGAACCTCCCGCTTCAAGTCAGGAATGTCTGGGACACATAGCCGGCCACGATATCGTAGGCCCCCATCTGAACCAACACTCCACTCGGAGTCCTCATTTGTACCAACCTGCTCTCTCATCTTTACCAATAGCTCATCATTTGCCTGAGCTGCAATGATCCTCTCGTCAATAAGGGACTGTACTCGAATGTGTGCGATAACCTCATACAGCTCTTTCACTGTAAGTTTCTGCTCAAAGTCTCGCACAAACTCCATTATGTCCCATTCTGCTATCATTAGCGGAGCCGCAAACTCTATAGCCTTCTTATGACTCAACGCGTCTGCCACAAGGTTTGCCTTGCCCGGATGGTAAGAGACATCGAACTTAAAGTCTTTCATTGTTTCCATCCATCGGCGTTACCTCATATTCAAGTCACGCTGTGTGAAAATATACTTAAGGCTCTTGTGGTCGCAAAAGAGCTCGAACTCCTCTCCATAGAGGTAATGTCTCCAGAGCTTTAATGCGAAAATGACAGCTGCCAACTCCAGGTCATGTGTAGGGTAATTCTCTTCGTGTTTCCTCAACTGTTTCGAGGCATATGCAATCACCCTGTCCTTCTACATAAGGACACAACGCAAACCAACGCGAGAAGCGTCAGTATATATCGTATACTTAACCCCTTACTCTGGCAATACTAGCACAGGGGCGGACATCAACTTGTCCTTCAGCTCCTGAAAAGCTATTTCCACCTTTTCATTCCAAGCAAACTTCAAGTCTTCCGTGTCAACTGAGACAACGGTCTGGCTATCTTCGAGAAGTCTCGTATGAAACATCGATAATAGCCTGCTAGACCCAGAAAGCTTCTCACCTCAATAACTGAGCCAGGCTGCTTCCAGTTCTGAACTGCAGTTACCTTAGCGAGATTGACTGCTATCCCTTCCTTGGACACCACATGTCCTAGGAATTTGACTTCCTCTTTCCAAAAATCGCATTTCTTGAACTGTGCAAACAACTGATTCTTCTTGAGAGTATCCAAAACCTCTCTTTAGTGCTCCTCGTGCTCTTCCCGACTCGCAGAGTATATCAAAATGTCATCGATAAAGATAATGACGAATCAGAACAAAAATGGCCGAAACACCCTGTTCATCGGATCCATCAACACGGCCGATGTGTTCGTAAGACCGAACGACATCACAAGGTACTCATAATGGCCGAAGCTAGTCCTGAATGCGGTCTTCTGTACGTCCTCATTCTTGACACGCAACTGATGATACCCTGACTGCAGATCAACCTTTGAAAAGTATCGTGCCCCCTTCAATTAATCAAATAGATCATCGATCTTGGGCAAAGGATACTTGTTCTTCACAGTCACCTGATTTAACCTGCGATAATCAATACATAATCGCAAGGAACCATCCTTCTTCTTAACAAACAGAACAGGTGCTCCCCAAGGGGACACACTAGGTTGAATAAAACCCAACTTCAATAATTCATCTATCTGCTTCCTCAATTCCTCCATTTCACTTAGAGGCATGCGATAGGTGGGCAAAGAAATAAGTGTCACACCAGGCATGAGATCGATAGTAAAATCAATCTCGTGCTGAGGGGGTAATTTAGGAATCGACTCAAACACATCATCAAAATCCTGAACTACAGGAGTGCTTTCAAGCGCCGAACTAGCAATATTCTCCAGCAGAGAAGTATCACAACCAAAATGAAAATGGTAACTGACCTGAACAGGGAAAGTAAATATCTCACCCTCAGGTCTATAGATTGTCACCAGCCTAGCTTCACAACCAATCTCTGCTCGCATCTTCGTGAGCCAATCCATACCCAAAATGACATCGTAATGGTATAGAGGTGCGAAAAAAGGTCAATATAAATTGATCTGCTCCATAGATCAATCAAACAACCCATACACATCCTGGTAATATCAGAGGAGGTCCCTGTAGCGGTAGTGAGCGTCACTCCCTTCATAATAACAGTGCCCAAACACAGGCGCTTAACTGTCGCATACGATATAATAGAGGTAGTGGACCTTGTATCCACCAACAAAGAAACGGGAATACCTTGGATGTGAGCTGTAACCTCAAAGGATCTCGGTGCCAAGTCAGTCTTAGGCGCTTCAGATGTAAGCGCGTGAACTCGAGCCTGTTGTGGACGATTCGGCGGAGGAACCATAGGCCGCTGAGGTGGCCTGAAGCGAGGCACAGAAGGTCTGAAGGATGGGTGAGCTAGCGCTGAACGAAGGGGTGGAGGTGATATGACCTGAGCATCAGATGGCTGATCCTCTGCGGTGGAGTAAATCCACTGTCCCGTGTTTGCGTAAAGCAATTACGATCCGAATGCCCAATCTTCCCACAGTACGAACAGCACAAGTCAGAACGCATCGGCTGAGTGAGCAACGCTAGACGTCTCGGAGGGAAATTTGCCCGCGACCTCTTGCCAAGAAATGGTGTACTCAGAAAGTCAGGTCGCGGTCTGGGAACCAAAGGTGCTCACATACGGGACGACCTGTCCCCGTCCTGCTCAGTTCGCAAGGATATGCTCACCAACTCAGCATAAGAAGATATGTTAGCACAACACATCTTCAATCGGATCTCAGGCCTCAACCCCTCAGAAAAATGCCACATCCGCATCGGCTGATCACCCAGAAGCAAAGGAGCATAACGACCCAGCTCAGTAAACCGGTTCTCATACTCAGTCACCGACATCCCTCCCTGACGGAGGTGAAGGAACTCACTCTCCTTCTCGTGTCGGTAAGTGACCGAAAAATACTTCTCATGGAAGCGTGCCTCAAACGCCTGCCACGTCACTCAAAACCCTCCACAACTGTGCATAGAACACTATCCCACCACAAACTGGCCTCCTTCTCAAACATGAAGGAGGCAAGCTTGACCTACTCAGCCTCAGAACAGTGAAGTGGCCTCAGCATCTTAGAGATGCGGTCAATCCAGTACTCGGCCTCCTCGGGTCTATGAGAACCCGTAAATGTGGGAGGTCGTAAGCGCTGGAATCGCTCGAATGTGCCGCTAGCACTAGCATTCCCAGATGGGTGTATAGGTGAAGCAGGTGGAGTCGCCCCCATCGATTGAGCAAAGATGCCAGCCATGGAAGACAGAAACTGCTGCTGCTACTGCTGCTGCTGCTACTGCTGGTGCTACTGTTGCTGAATCTGCTGCTGCTGCATCAACAACATCATCTACTCAAACCTATCAGGAGGTGGAGTAGACGAAGATGCATATGGCGTCGACGCAGATGCACGGTTCGGCTCAGGAACCGAAGGCGTGACTGGAGGAGACATAGGTGGTATCACAGGAGTCGGCTCAAGAGCGGGGCCAGTAGCTGGCTGAGAGTCTGGCCTAGCACCAAACTGAGACGGGCCCGACTGTGGATCCGTTTGGCTATCGCCTAGGGGAGAAACCCCGACAAGCAACTCGCCCAAAGAGAGACGGGCCAAAGTCTTTGAACCCTTAGGAGGCATACCCTACATTCAACAGAGGATGGAACCTGTGAGATTCAACATCCACATAATCTACCCACACAGCATTTACATCACAACTCAAAGATAACAACATGCATTTCATTTAACAAAATTGTCGCAATACAAGAAGTGCAGCATTACATGGATCGCGACAGAGAAAGCATGTGAGCTAAAACATCTAAAGCTTCAAACAAAAAATAACTTCCAAACTACTATGCTGATAACGGCTACACACAAAGACAAACAACAAATAGAGCAAAGGACGACTACATCTGCAACTACTTGTTAGAATTAGGAGATGGAGGAGGGGCACCCTAATCCTGCAGACAACACAGGATAGACTTCAGAGTTCAAGACATCTTCTTGAACTTATGCTTCACCAGGCCTCAAAGATCCATAATATCCTGGCATAGAACAGCCTGACCCTCCTCAAGCTGAGTTATACGGGCCTCCCTGACAGCCTGATCTGCGCCTTAGTCTGGTTCCGCAGGAGGAGAACTCTCACTCGTGTCCTAGGCCTCCACTTCTTCCTCGTCTTGCTCTTCTTCTTCTTCTATCTCATCTCCACTTTCTTCATAACTCTCTTCCTCATTGCTCTCAGCATCATCCTCACTTTCTTTAAGTGAGGCTTGTCATCGATGAGGCCCAATGTCCATTTGATTAAGGGTCGTCTCATTAATGTAGCGAACAGGTACCGGCTTTTCTACCCCAAGCCTGAAGCCAAACTCATGTGCAAGCTTACAAATGAGTCGGCCAAATGAGACCAATTCGGTCCTCCTATTCGAACGAGCGATAAGGACAATCTGACGCAAAATGTATGTTGGCACACAAAGCTTCTCTCCTTGCCCCACCTGATATAGGAAATCCACCATCAGGTGCGTACACTCGTTGTGGTTGCTCCACCTTAGATAAACATTGAATGTGCACATGTGGTGAAGCAAGCGAAAGTCATCCATCATGTTGGTAGCTAAAAGACTTTTGTTAGGCTACCATTCAACTAGACGACCACACAGGAACCGTGTGCGGTGATCCCTCTCACGTCACTACTAAGATTCTTCTCATTAGCATGAACCTCGCCAAGAGCACGTTTAGAAGTTGGGATATCAAAGCGATGTTGATCGTGGCCTTCCGATCTCTTCCATAAGGGATCTTGAACTGCAAAGGCTCCAGCGAAGGTTCTCGAATGAGGGCATAAAAAGCTCGGACAGTACCCACATTGGCACGGTATTCACCCTCGAACAGGGGACACCAATTGGCCCCTTCCAAGCGCTCCAATAAGAGAAATTCGTAAAATAGCCATGGATCTACATGAGCTTCAAAAAGGACCCTACGGCCTTTATAAACTCCATGAGATAGCTCCGCTAACAAGGTTCTTCCAACGGGATCTTGAGGATCGAGGTCCCGCTTTGTTTGAAACTCTCGAGTGGCAGTCGTGCTGGCGGCGGCACCTCTCGGCCTCCGTGCACGGGTTGGGCGGTTAGGCCCCGCTTTATCAACCGACACTCTCTTCTTCCCCATCAAAGAGAGGATGGAGGAGATGGAAAATATGGCCGTAATAAACTCAAATAGGCCATGAAAAATGAGAGAAAAGAGGGAAATGGGAAGAATGGTGAGGCTTCCACGAATTTGAGACTCAAAGGAAGGATTTGAGTGCTCAAATGAAGTGGAAAGAGAGGGAAATAGTAATGGAGGTGGGTTTTGAGATGGGTAGGATGGGGATGCACGAAAATGAAAGAAGGGTTTGGAGAGAGGTTTTTGTGGAGTTTTGAGAGAGATTTCAAGAAAAGGGAAGCTTGGAGGGTGGGTTTGTGAAGGAAAGAGGGTTTAAAAGGGGTTAAATTTGAGTAACTATGGAGGAGTGGGCCACACTAGGCCCCACATGCATCAGCCCGAGCCAGCCTGCTTAGCCTGGCCCGCTGGGCGGCGAGGGCTTGCCAAACCGGCGAGGTCATCGCCGGTCACTGAATTTTTCGGCAATGACTCGCCATTTGGGTGAGGTCCTCTTGGCCCCTAAGGTGAAAAATTATGTGGGTCCCCCCTGGGTCCCCCTGGAATTGCCCCGATTGGGCCCTTAGTTCGATTCAACGCATATCGGGCCACTATGAATAGAATCTGATACAGATGCAGGTTTACAGACATTTTAATGGCTGGGATGGGATGATACACTAACTAAACTTGTCAATGGACGGTCTAAAAGAGATTTAGGGTCACTGTGTGTGATCAGGAGTGTTCACAGACTTGATCTCGATGATCATTTTCAGTAAACTTCGTCGATAGGAGCAACGGGAAAACTTACACAATTTTGAAAAAAAGCTCACACCCTCCTACCCTAAGGTGGCGACAGCGTGCGGTGTGTGACCATAACCCAGGTCCGGTTTAATCCAAATCATGCTCTGATACCAACTTGTAACACCCTAAAATTCGGGGGTCGAGCATAACTCAGCTCCCGAGTTCCAAAACATCATTTATGCAACATATGCAATGATGGATGTATGTTGTCTGTATGAGTGCATAAAAAATGGAATAGATTAAGCCAAACTGTAAACATAGTCCAGGGATAAGTGAAATATGCAAGTGAAAGACTTAAAGAAATATATGTGTACATGTGCAAGTCCCTGTAATATGTATACTCTGCCAGGTCATAATTACAAGTGTTGCTACCAAAATGTAAGTATCAAAATGAAATTTATCCATTACAAAAGAAAACTCATAATCTCCGTAGATTAGGACATGACTCACATGAACCCGCCTGAGAACTGCATAACAGAAAATGCGTCCTCATCATCCTCATACTCCCGCTCTACCTCAGGGGTCGCGTCATCATCTGCATCTAAGACAGAGTCTGGTTGGTGTTGAAACACCGTCCCAGAATGTGGGAGTGAGTGATCAACTCAGTGGAACTATATAGTAAGAGTTAATATGATATCAAATCAATCAAGCAGTAATGATAAGGCAATACAATCAATATGTCCTAAGTACTCTTGTTAATGCAAGGATGTATGAAGAAATGATGCATGCCCTCGCCTGCACTCCCTCAGCATCTTCATTTTACGGTACGCATGACAACCTCCCGCAGTGCCAACGACTCCAACGCATATGCAATGCGGTGCATGAACATGATTACCAAGTTGCTATTAGTCCTTTTCATACAACAGGATTGGGAAGCTAAGGTACCTTTCTCATATCAATTTCCAAATAGTGATCCACTCTAGGGTTGTCAGTCCTAGATAATCTCATACGATCATATGGTTCTAGGTCGCTGTAAAGGGCTCGTCACCAATCAATGCATACCTATCATACCTTAGTTACTACCCTAAGGCTTGTCACCTTAATGCAGTATCAAGGTATGTTCGAGGTCACTACAAAGGGCTCGTCACCAATCAATGTAGGCCAACAGCGCGAATATAGTGTCCCATACCACTATAATCGGCTCACGAGTCTGGTGTGCTCACTGGTCACTACGGGGAGGCTCGTCACCCCAACGTAGGCCGACAGCTCGACCACGGTGTCCCATACCACCATGCCCAGCTCATGAGTCTTAGCAGATCAAAGCACAACGGTTAAAGGGATTGCATCGGTAAGTGTGGTACCCTAGATTCGAACAATAGCGTCCATACATGGTGTACATCCACCGGGACAATCGGGTTACTTGACGAGTTTGACTAGCACGAGCGCACGTTGAGTTGAATGACATAGAGTGCGCAAACACTCCGTGTGGCCAAACCACCGCCGACAACCCTAATATGACTCAGGTTCGTCAAACACGTCCTACGTGGCGAAAACAACCTCGGCCACGAACTCAAGGTTTGTTACCGATATCCTGGACTATTTTATAGTCTCAAACACATTCAATTATAACAGCTATTCATATTGACAATTTAGAACAGTAATGGAACAACAATTCAAATCATACAGTATGTGAGCATTTAAAGAATATCAACTTAACATGGATTTACATATAAGTAGTGCTTGAACTTAAATAACAAAGAATGTAAATTGTATGTAGGAAGTCATACACACCAATAGGAGAGTTGAGAATCTCTTCTCAACGCTCGTAAACAGGATAATATATTACACATTAGATCATTTAGACATTTCTACAAATGCTTAGACCACATATTCCAACATACATGACGTATGTTGGTGATAACACACCTTTGGACAATTCCCTTTGCCAAGGAGTTGACACACATACAACTAGCACAAGTACACGACAATTAATCATGGCAAACTCATGTTCGTATTTTATATGTATACGATACTTTCTACATACACAAGGAATACACAAATCTCAATACATCTCATAAATATTAGGAACGCAATATAAATGGCTTGTGAAATTGTACCCACAACAAACACAAACCATTATCTGACATTGAAAGCCTTGAAAACCATAACCTATACGAATATAGTCCGCACCTTAAACCAGAAAATAGCGCACCGATCTGATTCAGACGATAAGTCTTCGTCAACGGCGACTAGATAACCTAAGGCATGAATATAAATGAGCTACATCAATACTTAGACTATTCTAAGCTCTAAAACAGGTTAGGGTTTGATTGACTTACCCAAGAATAAGCTTAGAATTGCCGGAATAATGATTCAGAATTGATGGTTTAAGGATGCAAAGCAACAAGGAAGAATCTCAAGAGGATTCACCAACTTCTCTCTCACTTTCTCTCTCTTTTCCTCTCTTTCTTAGCTAGGGTTAGAAAATTCGTATGGAATAGAGAGTGAGGGTTATAAGGTATTTATATAGGCCTAACATTGATGAAAATAGCCCCAGGGCCAAGGTATACTTAGGTTATAACCAAATCGGGTCTATTTCGATCCAACGGAGCACTTTCGGTGGTCCTTTTTCCACATGAGGTCGGACTTAAGCTCACTAACCATGGATCTAGGTCAGTCTGAGTTTTCGTACCGATCAATTTACAGACTAGCCATGGTGGACCAATCTCAATTCAACGGTCACCGAAACTCGATCAAGTCCATAAGCACTATGACATGCCCGGGTCATCTTCCCTAATCCGAGGGTGAAATTGGGTCAGAATCCAACGGTCAGAAAGCTTAGAATCGGCGCGCAAGTGACACGACTCAGATTTCATAATTTCATATTTAATTTCTTCACTTTCTCACACTCTTCACTCCAGACTCAAGAAAATCAACCCAGAACATCATCTGGACTTGATTTTTAAGGTGATGGTCAAGCCCAACCAGGAGATCATAAATATCTAAGATCCTCGCTGTCGGACTTTCGACGCGCGGTCCAGGTCCGATACAAAGATTCCAAGTACTCTCGAGAGTAACTGGATTTAGCGTTGAATCCCAGATTTCAGAGTAACATAGCGCTAACGATTCTACAGGTTTTGAGTCCTGCAAATCAAATTTAAAGTGATTGATGCTAATTTCACAAGCAATCAAGGTTAACGCTAAATAACCCACATAAAGCTTCTAAGACATTTGAGGTAGTACTCGGGTCTTTGCACGAAATTTTTCGAGTCATAACATTATCCTTCTCAGTACACAAATTAAGCAATTGGCAAGTTATATTGTAGTTCGGGTAAGTTTTAATTCACCTATACCCAATTGCTCATAGACTGAGTATGGGATTAGATTTATGCTTGCTGCTAAGTCAAGAATTGTGTGCTCAATCTGGTAGTTCCCAATTACGTAAGCGATAGTTGGGCTACCGGGATCTTTGTACTTTTGTGGCACATCTTGCTTTAGGATGACACTCACTTTTTTTTGTTAGAAAATTTTTCTTTTTGATACTTTATCACCTCTTAGTCATGCATAGGTCTTTTAAAAATTTGGCATATGAAGGAATTTGTTTTACAACATCAAGTAGAGGAATACTAAACTTTACTTGTTTCGACACCTCTAGAATGTCTTAAGAGTTAGAGAAAGGTTTTGGTGCAATCAACCGTTGGGGGAATGGTGCAATTAGTTTGCCTTGAAGTTCTGGTTCTAATTCTTATGGAGTAATGCTTGGTCTATCATCATTGTCCTCTTTTAGGTCCTTAGGCTTTTTAGTCCTAATCGGAATAGTTTTGTGAATGGTCTTCCCACTCTTAAGAGTGGTGATAGATTTAGCTTTTTCCATCTGATATGAAGAGCTTGGATCACTTATTTCGTATTGCGGTTTGGGATTGGGGAGAGGTTGTGCAGGAAGCATCCCCCTCTCTATAACTGTAACACGTGAATCCATCTTTTGCATATATTTTGTAAGTTCTCATATTTCTTGAGTAAGCTCTTGAGTTTGTGTGAAATTTTGAACCGGTTCTTCTTGAGGTTTCACTTGATTTGGAATTTGATTAAAGAAACCTTGAGGGGTAATAGTTTGTCCATTCATCCAACTAAAGTTTGGATGATTTCTCCAAATAGGATTATATGTATTGGAGGTAGGTCCATTGAAAGGTCTTTGGTAATTATTCACGGCATTAGATTGCTCATTTAGCACCTCTTTAAGGGCAGGTATTGTTGGACAATGTTCAGTTGTACGAACGTTACAAGCACAAATAACGCAAACAGTTTCCTTAACCTTATCCTTCTTTAGTTTTATGGCCTCGAATTTCCTTATAAGATTAGCCACTTTAGCATTGATATCATCATCCTTTTTCAGAAGGTATAATTTGCCTCTCTCCTTTGATTGAGTGGGCTTAGAAGTGGTGCTGGATTTTGGGTAAGTGTCCCATGACTGTGTGTTTTTAGCAAGCCTGTCCAAGTAGTCCCACACATCATCGACATTTTTATTCATGAATTCCCCATTACCCATTGTCTCAACCAATTGGCTCATGGACGATGTCAGTCTATCATAGAAATAGTGTGTAATGTGCCACATTTCAAAACCATGTTGTGGGCATGAACTGACAAGATCCTTGAACCGCTCCCAACATTGGAAGAATGTTTCATCCACCTTTTGGGCGAAGTTCAAGATTGAAATTTTAAGGGTGTTCATTTTATGATGTGGAAAAAATTTCTTTATGAACTTCTTTATCATATCGTTCCATGTGCCAATAGATCTGGGATGTAGTGAATGCAACCATGTCTTAGCCTTTTCTTTCAAAGAAAAGGGAAAGAGTTTCAATCTGACCATGTCCTCAGACATGTTTAGAAAATATAAAGTGGCTATTATCTCATAACACTCTTTCAAGTGTAGATATGGACTTTCAGATTCAAGTTCATGGAATTTTAGGAGTTGGATCACCCCTGGCTTGATATCCATGTATCCCGTATTTTCTAGAAAAACATGCATGAGGGCGTACTCACACCTATTGATTGTAAATAATCTTACAAAGTACGAGGCGGGGTGCTTGATGCACCTCATTCTCATCCTGGACTTCCTCTACCCGAGGTTGAGGTTGTCTTCTCGGTATGGAGTGCTCACTTTATGAGAGATGCCATATTTCTTCATTAAGTTTACAAATGGCCTATTACAGAAATGTGAACCTCCATCACTAATGATGGCCTAAGGTGTTCCGAACTGGGAAAGGATGTTCTCTTTTTATAACTTAATAATTGCCTGATGGTCATTGATCTGGCACGGGATCACTTCGACCCACTTAGTGATAGTCTATTGCTGGCAAAATGTATAAATTCCTAAATGATTGGGGGAATGGTCCCATGAAATTGATAACTCAACAATCAAATGCTTCAATGATCAGAATGAGGTTTAAAGGCATCATATTTCAACGAGACAATATTCACAACCCCAACTGTAGGGTCGCAATGTAGTAATAATCTCAGTGAGACCGAGGTCGAATCTATAGAGATTAATCTCGTGAGTAATTTGAAAGCAACTAGAAGAAGAACTAGAAAAAGATAAAAAACCTAAATTTGGATGTATAAAGAGTAATTGTGAAAGATTTAATGAAAAACTTAAGAAATTCAAAGGTGGGAAACTAGGGTTTCCAAGGATCTACTTGTAGAGATCAGGGAGATCTATGCTTGATTCAAGTCACATGATTGGAATCAGAGTCTCATCCTATCCAATTGGAAGATATCTTAGTAAAATCAAATCTGAACTTCCTCTGACATAGTTCTCAATGGATGAGAGGTGTGAGAACTGGAAGTGACTCCGTCACAAAACCATGCCTAGGAGATAAGGCAAACAACAGGATTTACCAATACCAAAGCCAATATGAGAGATTTGTGAAAGTTAGGGAGGATTCCATCATCCGACCATGCCTAAGGGATGATGGTGGACAACAGGATTTCTTAAATTCCTAATCTCAATACATGAAAAGAACATACTCAAAGCAATATTGTAATTGAGTCACAACAAACCATTAAAAACTGAAAGTATATCTTATAATCAAACTAGAATCAAAGAGAGTTCAATATAAAAATGAATCAAAGCGATACAAACATCCCATCATGTTACAAGCTTCACCTCTTAGCCCTAGCTAAGAGGTTTAGACAACTATAAACATGATTGAATTGGAATCTCTTAATAAAAGTATAAAAATAACTAAGGAAAAGGAAAAAATAACTATTGGCAATGGCTTCTCCACTCTTTTGCTCCACTCCCCAAACCTTAGATGATGCCTAGGGGTTCCCTAGGGACCCCTATTTATAGTTTTAGGCCTTAGACTTTCGCACCAAGTGGAAATTTCTGAAAACCGTCTCAAATTTATGTAGTCCATGCAAAAATTACGTGACTCTCGATTGGTCATGAGATGTTCTTGATCGGTTGTCGGACGTCCTCGACCGGTTGAGGGTCTCCTTCGACTCACCGAGCAGGATGAGAATTTAGAAGTTTTACTCGTTGGAGTTCGAGTCGAGACACCTTCGACCGGTTGAGCTTTGACTGGTCGAGAGAAGTCTAAGATAGGTCGTGCGTAGCCAAGACTGGTCGACCTAAGGCCTTGACTGGTTGAGTGTACGCTAGACTGGTCGAACCGGAGCCAGGACTAGTCGAGGATCACCAATTTCACTTTAAAACTCTGATTTTCTTCATTCTGGACTTGGTTTTCTTGGATCTTCAGTATGTGCATTCTTCATTCTTGGTTTCATTGGATCCATTCTTGGCTCTGGTGATTCTTAAGCGTCAAATCCATGCTTTTAACATCATTTTCAATCCAAGCTCTTAAATTCACCTTGCAACACAAACATGATTAAAATAGAACATTAAGCATTATCATGTTCATAAAACTAGGTAATAGATGGGGTCCAGTATTCAATATTTGACCCTTAATAAATAATGCTCCCAACTTTTGACAACGCTCACAAGTTTTGTAAAACTCATGAGTGTCCTTGAATATAGTGGGCCAATAAAAACTACACTACATAATTTTAGTCATGGTCTTTTTAGCAGAAAAGTGACCGCCACAAGCCTGAGAATGATAGAATGAGATGAAACTTTGGTATTCATTGTCTGGTATACATCTCCTTAGAATCTGATTTGGGCAATATTTAAATAAATATGGATCATCCCAGAAGAACTTGTGTACCTTGCAAAGAATTTATGCTTATCTGCGCAGTCCAATGTTTTGGCATGAAACGTGGGGCAAGATAATTAGCAATATCCACAAACCAAGGTGAATGTGAGACTTTAAACAATTGTTCATCAGGGAACATGTCATTTATATGTGTCATCAAAAGGGAATCAGAGAGATCAAGGTAGGAAAGATGATCATCCACTACATTCTCTACTCCCTTTTTATCTTTTATTCTCAAATCAAATTCTTGAAGTAGGAGAATCCATCCTATCAAGCGAGGATTAACATCATTCTTAGAAAGAAGATACTTAAGCACTGCATGAACTATATAGATGATGATCTTGGATTCGATCAAGTAAGACCTAAATTTGTCTAAAGCGAACACTACGACTAAGAATTCCTTTTCTGCAGTAAAATAGTTCACACGAGCAGGATTTAAAATTCTACTTGCGTAGTGTATAACATAGGGCTTCTTCTCTTTTCTCTGGCCTAACACCATCCCATGAGCATAATCGGATGCATCACATATAATCCCAAAAGAAAGGTTCTAATCGGGTGGTTGTATGATCAGTGCGGTGGTTAACATGCTCTTGAGCTTAGAAAAAGCTTCATGGCATTGCTTAGTCCACTTGTATGGTACATCCTTTTAAAGTAGATTGCATAAAGGACGATAGAGGTGATTAAAGTCCTTTATAAATCTTTTATAAAATCCGACTTGTCCTAAGAAGAATCGTACGTCTCATATGTTCTTGGGTGGAGGTAAGTTATAGATAAGATCAATCTTAGCCTTATCTACCTCAATTCATTTGGACAAGATGATATGTCCAAGGACAATTCCTTTACGAACCATGAAATGACACTTCTCCCAATTTTGTACCAAGTTCTTTTCCTCACATCGCTTCAATACACATTTAAAATTCTCCAAATAATCGCTGAAGGATGGACCAAAGACAGAGAAGTCATCCATGAAGACTTCTAAATATTGCCCCACCATGTCAGAAAAATACTCATCGTGCATCACTAAAAAGTGGTGGGGGCATTACACAGTTTGAATGGCATCCTTCGGTAAGCAAAGGTGCCAAAGGGACATGTGAATGTGGTATTTTCCTGATCTTCAGGGGCTATCTCTATCTAGTTATAACCCAAATACCAGTTAAGGAAGAAATAGTACAAGTGACCAGCTAGGCTTTCCAAAATTTGATCAATGAAGGGCAAAGGAAAGTGTTCCTTCCTCATGACGGTATTCAATTTCCTATAGTCAATGTACATTCTCCAACCAGTAGTAACTCTAGTTGGCACGAGTTCACTGTTAGCATTGGCTACTATGGTGACTCCAGACTTCTTAGGAACCACCTGAGTTGGACTCACCCATTGGCTATCCGATCTAGGGTATATGATACCCACATCTAATATCATAAGAACCTTGGCCTTAACCACTTCCTTCATGTTTAGATTTAATCTACGTTGTGGTTGCCGGGAGGTCTTCGCATTATCCTCTAGATAAATGTGGTGAGTACAAATTGAAGGGTCAATTCCCTTGAGGTCTGCAATTACCATCCAAGGGTCCCTTTGTGCTTAATAAGAGTAGAAATAAGCATAATCTCCTGTTGTTGATCAAGGTGGGAAGAAATCATCACTGAATATGTCTCGTCTTGACCTAAATAGACATATTTCAAATTGGAGGCTAAAGGTTTTAGGTTAAGCTTCGGTGCCTTGAGGTTAGATGGTTGAGGCACTACATCAATTTCAGGTAATTCTTCAAATTGTGGCCTCCACTAGTTGACTTTGAGTACTGGCATGGTATCCAGCATGGTTCCCATCTCCCCAATCATATCATCTTCTAAATCATGGGAGTGGGCCAGACACATCTCTAGAGGGTCAGAGGATAAGGTCAGAAAAGTTCTATCTTCCACAAAAGAGTCAATCAGGTTAATATCGTGGGAATCGTCATCATCCTCTAACTGTTTGCCTATATTGAAAAAGATATTTATCTCTAATGTCATATTTTCAAAAGACAAACTCATTACTCCATTCCTGTAATTAATGATTACATTTGATGTGGAAAGGAATGGACTACCAAGAATGATTGGATTTGAGTGCTCATGTCCACGATGAGTTGAGTATCCAGGACAATAAAATCTACTAGGTAGTAGAATTTATCAACCTGGACTAGCACATCCTCTATTATCCCTCTCATTACATGAACTAAGTGATCGGCAAGTTATAATGTGGTTTGGGTGGGTTTTAATTCACCTAGACACAGTTGTTCATAGACCGAGTATGGGATCAGATTTATGCTCACTCCTAAGTCAAGAAGTGCATGCTCAATATGATAATTCCCAATTACACAAGTAATGGTTGGGCTACCAGGATCTTTATATTTCTGTGGCACATCCTGCTTTAGGATGACACTCACTTTTTTTGTTAAAAGTATTTTCTTTTGAATACTTTGCCTTCTTTTAGTCGTACACAAATCTTTCAAAATTTTGGCATATGAGGGTATTTGGTTAACGACATCTAGTAGAGGAATATTGACCTTCACTTGTTTCAGTACCTCTAAAATATCCTAAGAGTTAGAGAGAGATTTTGTGGTAACCAACCATTGGGGAAATGGAACAATTGGCTTTCCTTGAAGTTCCGGTTCTAATTCTTGTGGAGCAGTGCTAGGTCTATCATTTTCATCTATTTTTGGGTCCTTAGACTTCTTACCATAATAGAATTTTCAATTGTTTTCCCACTCCTAAGGGTGGTGATATACTTAGCTTTCTCCATTTAATTGATCACTTATTTCGCATTGCGATTTAGGATTGGGGAAAGGTTGAGTAGGAAGCATCCCCTTTTATATAACCGTAACACGTGAATCCATCTTTTGTATAAATTTTATAAGTTCTCATAATGCTTGGGTAAGCTCCTGAGTTTATGTGAAATTTTGAACTGGTTCCTGTTGAGGTTTCCCTTGATTTGGAATTTGATTATGGAATCCTTGAGGAGTATCAGTTTTTCCATTCCTCCAGTTGAAATTTGGATGATTTCTCCAACTAGGATTGTATGTATTGGAGATAGGTCCATTAAAAGGCATTTGGTAATTATTCACGACATTAGATTACTCATTCAGTACCTCTTGAAAAACAAGTATTGTTAGGTAATTTTCAGTTGTGTGAATGTTACAAGCACAAATACCGCAAACGGTTTCCTTAGCCTTATCCTTCTTTAGTTCAATGGCCTCAAATTTCCTTATGAGATTAGTCACTTTAGTATTGATACCATCATCTTCTTTTAGAAGGTATATTCTGCCCCTCTCCTTTAATTGAGCAGGCTAAGAGGTGGTGCTCGATTTTGGGGAGACGTTCCATGATTATGTGTTTTCAGCAAGTCTGTCCAAATAATCCCACACATCATCGACATTTTTGTAAATGAATTCCCCATTGCACATTGTCTTGACCAATTAGCACATGAAGGACGTCAGTTCATCATAGAAAAAGTGTGTAATGCACCACGTTTCAAAATCGTGTTGTGGGCAGGAATTAACAAGATCCTTGAATCGCTCTTAACATTGGAAGAGTGTTTCATCTTCCTTTTGGGTGAAGTTTATGATTGACTTTTTGAGGGTATTCATTTTATGGTGTGGGAAAATTTTCTTTATGAACACCCTTGTCACATCGTTCCTTCTACCAATAGATTGAGGATAGAGTGAATGCAACCACATCTTAACTTTCGCTTTCAAAGAAAAGGGAAAGAGTTTTAGCCTGACCGTGTCATCAGGCATGTTAGGAAAAAATAAAGTGGCTATTATCTCATCAAACTCTTTTAAGTGTAAATATGGATTTTCATATTCAAGTCCATCGAATTTTGGAAGGAGTTGGATCACCCATGGCTTAATATCCATATGTCTTGTATTTTCTGAAAAAACCATGCATGAGGGCGTGCTCACCCCTGCCAGTTGTAAATAATCTCGTAAAGTACAAATCAGGGGTGTTTGATGCACCTCATTCTCATCCTAGATTTCCTCAACCCTAGGTTGAGGTGGATTTGGAGGTTGATTGGCAGCCATAAATTCAGTTAAATCTATGGATCTCGAGTGGTGTCTAATCCTGTGATGGATAAATAACCCCTCAACCAATCTTCCTTCACTCAAGAGACATTGAGTGTTGTCACGGCCCACTTTGGCATGTAACACTCTCAGCGCTCAATTTCAGAATCTAAGCCTAACTTAAAAAGAAAACGAAGGAAATAGAAAGAGAGAGAATTATAAAGAAGTTACCAAATTAGAAGTTTCTATATTGGGATCCTGCACAAGAAAAATGAAAGTGAATTAGTTTTTAAAAAAGAACAACCTAGTTTCTAAAAAAAGAAAAAGGAAAGGAAATTAGTTTCTAAAAACAGAAAAGGAAAGTTTCTATCATAGAATTAGAAAGTAAATTAGTTTCTAAAAACAGAAAGGGAAATAGAAACCTAGAAATAGAAAACTAAGTTAATTTCTAAAATAATTTAGAAAAAACCCAAAAATAGAAACTAGAAAAACCTTAATCTTAAACTAATTCCAAAACTAGTTGATCTCAGAAAAATACAACCGTTAATCCCCAGCAATGGCACTAAAAACTTGTTCACAACCCCAAGTGTAGGGTAGTAATAATCTTGGTAAGATCGAGGTCGAATTCACAGGGAATAATCTTGTGTGTATTCTGAAAGCAACTAGAAGTAGAACTAGAAGAAGCTATGAATCTAAATCTGAAATTGTAAAGAGTAATTGTGAATTGTTTAACTAAAACTTGTAAATTCAAAGGTGGGAACTAGGGTTTCCAAGGATCCACTTGCAGCACTCAGGGTGATTCCTTACTTGATTCAAGTAACACAATTGGAATTGGAGCCCTATCTTATCAATTGGAAGATATATTAATTAAGATCAAATCTGAACTTCCTTTGACCTAATTCTCAAAAGATGAGAATTATGATAGTTAGCAGGGATTCCATCACCAAACCATGCCCGTGAGATAATGGCAAACAACAGGATTTACCAATCCCATAATCTCAAAACATGAGAAGAAAATACTCAAAGCTATTGCTGTTTCGATAAGAAACGAATGCGTCTGATTTGGGGGATCACCATTCAAAAATAACAAAGAAAGAATGAGAGAACAATTATCTCAAAGTATTTTATTCATTCTAAATTCATTTACATCTTTGTATTTCCCTTGATTCTGAAAATAAAGTACAATGAATGAGAGGAGGAGCAATTCAATAACAATTTCAGCAGCATTTCGGCATATTAGATGTTCATCACAAAGGCATATGAGTTGTGCAAACTTAAGGTCCTTGTTGTGGTTGTGTGGTAGACACTGGTTGTCTTTCTACTTTCTCCTTCGACTTCTCCACCTCATTTTGAATTCTTCTCACCTTGCTCCTAATGTTCCTTCAAAAAACAAATGGTTATGTGAGTGAACCAGTTATGCAGACGGACTTTTCTTTCTTCTGGAGCTCTTTAAATGTAGAAATGAAAAGGCCTAGCTATATGTCCTAGAGGGGGGGTGAATAGGACAATGCCAAATAAAACTTATAACAGCGGAATTAAAAAGAATATGATACCCAAAATAAATCACAATGCAAGAAAGTAAAATAACCTCAAAATTCAGATCTTGAGAGGTTGATACAAATGTTGTTCTAAGGACAACCTTACACCAAAAACCCGAGTTTATGGTAGGACAACCTTATTTCTAGAAAGATCTTTGTATCAAATCTCAAACTAAAGAGGAATACCGAAATAAATACAAACTGAATTGAAATAAATTGTAATCACAAATGTATTGTTCTAGGGACAGCCATACACCATAAAAATGGCAGGGCAACCTTGCTAGAACAACTTTTAAAGGAAATTAAATATCAAGCTGATAAAGGAATAACAGAAAATAAATTCTAAACTATTACAAAATTCTCACAATGCTTGAATTAAATGATTACAACATTCACCACCATACATACATCCTACAAAAGAATAATTAAAGATCAGAAGTATAAATCATTCAACCACAACACAAGGGATTATAGTGGTTCCCCTGTGTGTTCACCAACTATTAAACAACAGCTACACAGAATGTTACTCCACTCCTAATATCCTCACACCGGGGATATTAGAGTTCACTAACAAAATAGGTTTTCCCAGGTTCACCCAAAAACTTTACAATTGTGTCTTTGTCTGTGGGCTTACACAATTAAAAAACCCCACTTCTAAGTTTTCCTGCCTCTCCTCAGATAACCAATACAACAAGATTTTTCTGGCAAATCTTGAAAGAAACCAAAACAGAAAGGAATTTATAATTAAATGTAAAATACCTGATTATCACCTTCGTTGTAGTAGCCCGGTAGAACCAAATCAGAGTAGATGATTGAATGTCCAAGTTCAATGTCCAATACTCAATTACAATGGTTCTAATTCTAATAGATTTTAAATTAAACCAAATAGGGCTTGCCTTAATTGATTTTGATTCCAAAGAAAGGGAATAACAATTCCTCTTATCAAATTAGATTGGAATAGCAGAAACAAAATCAATTAAATAAAGCTAAGGAAAGAGAATATTAAATAAGCACACTTAGCTTAGATGGAGCACAGAATTATCTCTCAGAAGTTCGACGAAGATTGGCTTGAATGGATTAATTAATTCGATAATTTCTTCTGAGATTCGTGCACTATTTATAGGTGAGCAGATCGCGTCTTCGACTGGTCTAAGGAGCTCTTCGACTAGTCGAAGCAATAACAAATATTTGAAAAATCAGGCGCGATAAGCTTTGACCGTTCTACGATCGTCAAGGTCTCCTTCGATCGTCGTAGGTCACCTTCGATCGTTGAAGGTCTCCTTCAATCGTCGAAGAACCTGAAAAACATCTGGATTTTGAGTCAAATATTTTCGATCGTCGAAGATGCGATCGACATCGTTCCTTCGATCGGTCGAGCAGTTCTGGACTAGTCGAAGCCTAACAGATTTTAACCGAAATTTGTAACAAACTCACGACTGATCGAGGAATTTCTTAGACTGGTCGAAGCAACTCTAGGACTAGTCGAAGAAGGCCTAGGACTAGTCGAAGAACAGACCAAACTTATGTAAAATAAACATTCGATTTAGGTATCCAAAGTGACCTACTTCTAAGGTCAACCTAAGGTCAGTCAAACCTCAACCATGAAGTAAGGACATTGAAACATTAGGAACTAGTGACCTTGAAGTATGAGCCTTGAAGTCTTGATGTAGTTCAATCTTGAAATCTTGATGTAGCTCAATCTTGAAAGTGTCTTGAGTTCTTTACAAACTGCCTTGTACTCTTCTTGAAGTCTTGTAGCTTGAGTCTTGTCTTGTGAGCAGTTCTTGCATTCAAGATTGATCCTTGTACTTGTGAGCTTTGCTTGTTGTGAGCTTAGCTTGTTTATGAATGTTGATCCTTGAGAGAGCTTCACTCATGCAAGTTATATATAACAGTGATTTTGGCACCACAAATTTGACAACAGACAGGGATATAAACTATAGCACTTATAATCTCCCCCTTTGTCAAATTAGTGACAAAACATATAACCACGATAAACATAAAGTAAAACAACTGGTTAAAGAGTTATGAACCAGGTCATATCAACTGGCTTACCTGCAAATCAATATTCAATATTCAACATTCAACATTCAACTAGTTTCATTCAACTAGTTCAAACATACTCCCCCTGAGTAACATAACCAATGCTACTCCTCTCACAATCACATCGTTAAGAACAAACCATTCTCCCCCTTTTTGTCACAATATGACAAAGGAAACAACAATAAAGGAGAACAAAATAAAGGGATATATGAGAGTAAACATGAGGAGTTATGAGAGTATAGCAAAACAGTGATAGAGATACTCAGCATAGCTTCACATAGAATAAATATCCAGCATAAAACATAGATAGTATCCAACTCAAAATCAATCAACCAAGTGCTAAGTTATAAAGTTATTACAGACCAGAAGTCTCATATAAACTAGTCAGAACCAGAACCAGATGACGGACCAGGAATAGAGAGATCAAGTTGGTGCATGCCTTTGTTCAATCGCCTAAGATATTTGTGCATGTACTTGAATTGTAAATCATGAGCAACAGACATGTTTTCCATCTTTACATTTATATTCTCAACTTTATCCTCTAATGCACTCAGACGAGCATTAACATCAGATGGTTCAAAATCTAGATCATTTGTTGAGTCAGAATCCAGTTCCTCAAAAATGTCATCCATATTAATGTCATCACCAGCTTCTTCATGACCACCACCACCACCACCACCTTGATCAGGAAGTAGATCCAGCTTCATCTTATTGATATTAGAATTGTTGAAGATCAGATGATGGATTGGTGCCTCATCAATCGACATATCGACTAACATATGTGAAGCCAATACAGTCATTAAATAGGCAAAAGGAATGTCACTATGACCAGGATGGAGTCTAAACTGAAGAATGAAATGACAGATTAAGGATGGTAAACAAATCTGAGTACCATTGGAAATAGCATGGATAACACGAACCATAAACGAAGTCAAGTCAGTTTTATTACCCGAACGAGGATACAGATTAGACACAAAGATTTTGTGGAGAATTCTGTATTTGGGTAACAAATACCTTGTGGGAAGCGCATTCCCTTTTTGTGTCTATTGAACATCCATGTTGCACAAATCTCTAGTGAGCATGCGTTTTTCAGACATTGAGGGTTTATCAGTTAAGTTATGGATAGGAATACCCTCATCATTCACAGGAATGTCCATAAGGGCTGAAATTAAATGACGATCAATGTCAAAAGGCCCTTCTCTAGTAGATATTTTAAAAGTTAAATTATCCTGTGAGAAAGCACTAATACATGTAAACATGGATTGGGCAATGGACCGGTATGCAGGCCCACCCCAATGTAATAAGTTAACCCAACTTACAGCTTCAAGCATAGGAAGGATGTTAAAAGGTGCAATATGATTAACATCAACAGGATGTTCAACAATAACATTACGTAATCTAATGTCCCTAACATATGATGGATCATCATTGGGAACAAGATGACACTTAGAGATAATGGACGATCTGGAGGAAGAAGAAGGACCACGGGAAGTAGTTTTTCTGCCTCTAGAAGCCATTTGCAACAAGGATATCAAGGAAATAAGAAGTTGCAAAGGATTGAGAAGTGGGTTTACTCAAAATAGATTTTTCAAAATCCAAACCCCAAATCTCAATGAAATCCAAAATAGAAAGCTTCAAGCTAGAAAGTAAACAATCTAGACACAAATCTGCAAGAAAACCGTAATTAGAACACTAACCTTGAAGAACATGAACAGAGGATTCGACAAGTCGAAGCACGGCTCCTTAGAGAAGAAAAACGAAATGAGGAAGAAAACAAAAATCCCCAACTATTAAGTGATTCCCGAGTTCTACGACTGGTCGTGGATATCTACGACCGGTCGAAGGTCGACTGGTCGAGTATACTCACGACTGGTCGAAGAATGTACAAAAATTCATATTTCTTACAAATTATACAAAAATTAGAATTCAATCTAGCAAATATATACACTATAATACAAGTAGGCATAAATAATCATTTTAAAATGCACATGCCAAGATCAAATTTCATCTTTTTGAACCTACTTTTATTGAGAGGTTTTGTGAAAATGTCAGCTCGTTGATCTTCGGTAGGAATATATTCTAGAGATATAACTTTTTCTTCTACTAATTCCCTTATATAATGAAATCTAATGTCAATGTGCTTAGTACGAGAATGCCGAATAGGATTTTTTAAAATATTTATCGCACTGGAATTATCACAATGTAATAACATAGAATCCTGTTTAATTCCATAATCACTTAGCATTCGTTGCATCCAAACAAGCTGTGTACATGCATTACCAGCTGCGATATACTCAGCTTTAGCTGTTGAAAGTGATATAGAATTTTGTTTCTTACTAAACCAGGAAACTAGACAATTTCCAATGTAAAAATAACCACCACTGGTTAATTTTCTATCATCTAGATTACCAGCCCAGTCAGCATCCGAGTACCCAGCTAATTGGACACTGGTCTCATGAGGATACCAGAGACCGAGATTTACAGTACTTGTGACATATCTAATAATTCACTTGACAGCAATCATGTGAGATTCTTTTGGATCAGATTGATATCTTGCGTAAATACCAACACTTAGAGAAATATCAGGTCTACTGGCAGTTAAATATAACAAACTACCAATCATACTCTGATAAAGTTTTGAGTCAACATTTTTACCATTAGAGTCTTTTGAGAGTTTCAGGGTAGTACTCATAGGAGTATCGAAATTCTTGTCATTCTCAAATCCAAATCTCTTAATTAGATTCAAAGCATACTTAGATTGAGAAATGAATATTCCTTCAGGTTGTTGCTTTACTTGCAATCCAAGGAAATAAGTCAATTCCCCAACCATGCTCATTTCGAACTGTGATTTCATCAAATCTGCAAACTCAGTAGTCAAGTCAGTACAAGTTGATCCATAAATGATATCATCAACATAAATCTGCACCATTAACATATGATCATTATGTTTTTTAACAAACAGAGTTTTATCAACAGATCCCATTTGAAAATTATGACTTAAAAGAAATTTCGTTAGTTTCTCATACCATGCCTTAGGTGCTTGTTTTAATCCATAAAGTGCCTTTTTAAGCCGATATACATAAGCAGTATTTTTGGAATCTTCAAAACCCATTGGCTGTTCAACATAGACTTCTTTATGTAAATTGCCATTTAGAAAAGCACTTTTCACATACATCTGATAGATCTTTATCTTTCTAAAACATGTAATGGATATAAATAGTCTGATAGATTCAAGACGTGCTACTGGGCAAAAGTTTCATCGAAATCAATCCCTTCAATTTAAGTATAACCTTGTACCACTAGTCTAGCCTTGTTTTTAATTATATTTCCACACTCGTCAGACTTATTTTTGAAAATTCATTTTGTTCCAATGATGTATTTATCTTTAGGTCTTGGTACGAGATACCAAACATCATTTCTTACGAATTGGTTGAGTTCTTCTTGCATCGCAACAATCCAGTTCTCATCAGCAAGAGCTTCTTTTACGTTAGATGGTTCTATTTGGGATGTAAAACATACATAATTACATATATCCTCAAGTTGTCTACGGGTGCGAACACCGGTGAGAGGGTTTCCAAGAATTTGTGTGGTTGGATGATCTTTAACAGTCCTCAACTCAGAATCAGTCTGATTCGATGAAGTATCAAGTTTATCAATGATTAGTACTTCATCATTATCTGAATTAGAAATTGGCGTGTTTAAGTGATCATCAATGATAACATTAATGGAGTCTTGAATCACAACAGTCCTTTTGTTCAGAACCCTATAAGCTCGACTGTTTAAGGAATATCCTAGAAAAATACCTTCATCACTCTTCGTATCAAATTTTCCCAAATTTTCATGATCACGTAAAATATAGCACTTGCTGCCAAAAACTCGAAAGTATTTAACAGTAGGGTTTTTATTGAACTACAATTCTTAAGCCGTTTTATTATTATCTTTGCTAGTGTAGACTCGGTTAATAATATAGCAAGCTGTGTTGACTGGTTCAGCTCAAAGATTTTTAGAGAGCTTCATGCTATTCAACATGACATTAGCCATTTCTTGAAGCACCCTATTCTTTCTTTCTATAATTCCATTTTGTTGTGGAGTTTTGGGAGCAGAGAATTCATGTAATATTCCTTGGTCGGTACATAACTTCTCAAAATTACTATTCTCAAATTCAGATCCATGATCACTACGAATTTTACTGATTTTAGAAGATTTTTCAGTTTGAATCCTTTGGAAAACTTTTCTTACTTCTTCAAGGGTTTCAGATTTATCCCTTAAGAAGACTACCCAAGTGAATCTGGTAAAGTCATCAACTATTACCAGGATATACTTTTTCCTACCACGACTTTCTGTTCTGGTAGGTCCTATCAGATCCATATGGAGAAGTTCGAGTGGTCTTGATGTGGTATTTGAATTCACCTTTTTGTGTGAGTTCCTTGTTTGTTTGCCTATCTGGCACTCACCACATATTTTATCTAATTTCTGAAGTTTGGGTAAACCTCTTATAAGTTTTCGTTTGCTCAATCTATATAAATTTTGATAATGTACATGTCCAAGACGTTTGTTCCATAAATCAGTCTCGTCTGTATGGACCATGTAACATGTTTGATTAGATGAGCTGGATTCGCTAATAATATAGCAATTTTCAGACGTTCTACATCCAGTTAATATTACAGAACCCTTATTGTTTAGTATCTCATAGCTTTGATTAGAAAACCGAACACTATGGTTATTATCACATATTTGAGATATACTAAGCAAGTTATGTTTTAAGCCTTCAACATATAAAACATTTTTAAACACAGGAAGATTAAAAAGTTGAACCGTACGTTGGCTTATAATCTTGCAGTTGCTACCATCACCAAATGTGACTGAACCATCAGTCATATCTTTCAGATCCGTGAATAAAGCTTTGTCACCTGTCATATGCCTGGTGCATCCACTATCTAGGTACCACTTCGAATGACTTGTTGCTTTGAAAGCAGTGTGAGCAACCAAGCAGGTAACTTTAGGAACCCATTTCATAACTGTTTTGGATTTAGGAACATAGTTGGTCTTCTTTTGTGTATATTTGTAGGAATGACCTATAGAGTTAGATATTAAGAGCTCCTTGAGTAAATCAACTATCTTTTCAGCTAGTGGATTTCGTTTCTGATTAAAGTTGACATGGCTGCTTCTAGGTTTTTGAAAAGTTTTTGAATTTCTAGAAAAATCTTGATAAGTACTTTTCCCTTTTGAGTTTGAGGACTCTCCTTTAACAAACATAGGAGGGGTATACTTTTGTTTAGGAGGTAGATTTTTATCATAGCCCAACCTGGATAGATCGCCGCATTTTCTTGATCCGGATAAAAGTTTCTCTAACTTTGGATCACCTTGGGCATATTTCCATGTGTCCTTTAGACTCAGAAGAGAAGATACTTCAGTTTTAAGTTTCTCAATTTCAGATTTTAAATCAATAATTAGGGAGTTTTTGAATTCCAAATCGCATTTTGATTTTTCAAAACAACCTGAAATTTGTGATTTTTCTAAGACAAGTGATTCAAAACATTTTTTGAGTTTAGAAAACTTTTCTTTTTGAAGTTTAAGTTTGACAGCAATTTTACAACTTTCCTTATATAGGGCATTGTAAGCGTCTTGAAGATCATCTTCATTTTCACATTCACTACTCAGATTTTATTCACTTGTTGAGTCATTATCTGAAAATGTGAATTTGGCTAGAGTCATAAGAGCTTTAACCTCATTGCCCGACTCAGTTTCAGAATCTTCTGATTCAGAAGAACCTTCAAAATCAGATGATTCATCCCATGTAGCCAACATACCCTTCTTCTTGGGTTTATCCCTTTTAGGACATTTATTTACTAAGTGCCCATATTCTTCACAGTTGTAACATTGACTATCTTTCAAAGATTTTTGAGATTTGGGTCTAAACTTCTTTTTATCATTTGATTTTTGAAAATCAACCCTTTTCTTGCCTTTGAAAATCTTGTAAAATTTCTTAGCTAAAAGAGCCATATCATCTTCTGAATCAGAATTTTCTTCTGAATTACATTTAGAAGATTTTAGTGCGATAGATTTACCTTTAGGAGCTTTAAAGTTTAACTCGTAGGTTTGTAAAGAACCAACTAGTTCTTCTACACTCATATTATCTGTATCATGAAGTTCCTGGATCGTGGTTACTTTAGAATTGAACCGTTCAGGAAGTGAGCGTAATATTTTTGCACACACTTTACTTTCTAGGATTTTATCGCCAAGACCCTACATTGAGTTTACAATGTCATTCAATCTAGTGTAAAAGTCCATAAACATTTCATTTTCCTCCATATGAATTTCTTCAAATCTGGTTGTGAGGAGTTGGACTTTAGATTTTTTGACAATTGTAGTACCCTCGTGTGTCATTTCTAATATATCCCAAGCTTACTTTGCAGTATCACAGGAAATGATTCTTTTGAACTCATCTGGTGATAGTGCGCAAGTAATTGCATTTAGTGCTTTAGCATTTGCACTACTCTCACTTTTCTGAAGAGTGGTCCACTGGTAATATGGTGTGACTTTCCTAGATTTTGAACCATCAACCCCAGTAACTTCCATGATAGGAGGTTTCCATTCAGTCACTGTGGCTTGCCACACATTTTCATCCATTGATTTGAGGAAGATCCTCATTCTAGCTTTCCAATAGGCATAGTTGGAGCCATCAAAGGGTGGAGGCCTTGTGACTGAAAGGCTATCAAAATTTGACATCTTAAATAGCTTAAATCGTTAGCTCAGGAATTAAATCCAAGAATTAAAAAAGAGCTATTAGGCTCTGATACCACTTGAAAAGGCCTAGCTATATGTCCTAGAGGGGGGGTGAATAGGACAATGCCAAATAAAACTTATAACAGCGGAATTAAAAAGAATATGATAGCCAAAATAAATCACAATGCAAGAAAGTAAAATAACCTCAAAATTCAGATCTTGAGAGGTTGATACAAAAGTTGTTCTAAGGACAACCTTACACCAAAAACCAGAGTTTATGGTAGGACAACCTTATTTCTAGAAAGATCTTTGTATCAAATCTCAAACCAAAGAGGAATACCGAAATAAATACAAACTGAATTGAAATAAATTGTAATCACAAATGTATTGTTCTAGGGACAGCCATACACCATAAAAATGGCAGGGCAACCTTGCTGGAACAACTTTTAAAGGAAATTGAATATCAAGCTGATAAAGGAATAACAGAAAATAAATTCTAAACTATTACAAAATTTTCACAATGCTTGAATTAAATGATTACAACATCAACCACCATACATACATCCCACAAAAGAATAATTAAAGATTAGAAGTATAAATCATTTAACCACAACACAAGGGATTATAATGGTTCGCCTGTGTGTTCACCAACTGTTAAACAACAGCCACACAAAATGCTACTCCACTCCTAATATCCTCACACAGGGGATATTAGCGTTCACTAACAAAATAGGTTTTCCCAGGTTCACCCAAAACCTTTACAATTGTGTCTTTATCTGTGGGCTTATACAATTAAAAAACCCCACTTCTGAGTTTTCCTGGCTCTCCTCAGATAACCAATACAACAAGATTTTTCTGGCAAATCTTGAAAGAAACCAAAACAGAAAGGAATTTACAATTAAATGTAAAATACCTGATTATCACCTTCGTTGTAGCAGCCCGGTAGAACCAAATCAGAGTAGATGATTGAATGTCCAAGTTCAATGTCCAGTACTCAATTACAATGGTTCTAATTCTAATAGATTTTAAATTAAACCAAATAGGGCTTGCCTTAATTGATTTTGATTCCAAAGAAAGGGAATAACAATTCCTCTTATCAAATTAGATTGGAATAGCAGAAACAAAATCAATTAAATAAAGCTAAGGAAAGAGAATATTAAATAAGCACACTTAGCTTAGATGGAGCACAGAATTATCTCTCAGAAGTTCGACGAAGATTGGCTTGAATGGATTAATTAATTCGATAATTTCTTCTGAGATTCGTGCACTATTTATAGGTGAGCAGATAGCGTCTTCGACTGGTCTAGGGAGCTCTTCGACTAGTCGAAGCAATAACAGATATTTGAAAAATCAGGCGCGATAAGCTTTGACCGTTCTACGACTGGTCGAAGGTCTCCTTCGACTGGTCGTAGGTCACCTTCGACTGGTCGAAGGTCTCCTTCAACTGGTCGAAGAACCTGAAAAACATCGCTGGATTTTGAGTCGAAGATTTTCGACTGGTCGAAGATGCAGTCGACACTGTTCCTTTGACTGGTCGAACAGATTCTTGGACTAGTCGAAGTTTAACAGATTTTATCCAAAATTTGTAACAAACTCACGACTGATCGAGGAATTTCTTAGACTGGTCGAAGCAACTCTAGAACTAGTCGAAGAAGGCCTAGGACTAGTCGAAGAACAGACCAAACTTATGCAAAATAAACATTTGATTTATGTATCCAAAGTGACTTACTTCTAAGGTCAACCTAAGGTCAGTCAAACCTCAACCATGAAGTAAGGACATTGAAACATTAGGAACTAGTGACCTTGAAGTATGAGCCTTGAAGTCTTGATGTAGTTCAATCTTGAAATCTTGATGTAGCTCAATCTTGAAAGTGTCTTGAGTTCTTTACAAACTGCCTTGTACTCTTCTTGAAGTCTTACAGCTTGAGTCTTGTATTGTGAGCAGTTCTTGCATTCAAGATTGATCCTTGTACTTGTGAGCTTTGCTTGTTGTGAGCTTAGCTTGTTTATGAATGTTGATCCTTGAGAGAGCTTCACTTATACAAGTTATATATAACAGTGATTTTGGCACCACAAATTTGACAACAGACAGGGATATAAACTATAGCACTTACAAGAAACTCCTATTATGCAGAAATTTTATTATACAGAACTTCTGTTGTGTAGGAATTTCGTTGGAAAGAACTTTTGTTGTGCACTGCATAATGATACTCCCGAGGCAACTTCTATTGTGCACCACATAATGATACTCCTAGGGCAACTTCTATTATGCACCACACAATGATACTCCTGGGGAAACTTCTGTTGTGCACCGCGCAATGATACTCCTGGGGTAACTTCTATTGTACACTGCATAACGATACTCCCGGGACAAATTTTGTTGTGCTCTGCACAACGATACTCCTGGGGCAACTTCTGTTGTGCTCCTAGAGCTCCTTAAGCTTCTCATCATTCCATCGTCCTCAAATGAAGATGAGAGAGGGGTATTTACAGGCCTCTCACACATGTGAATGCTATTTGCGCACAACCCAGGGCACACACAACCCATGGGCGCACAACCAAGGGGCGCACAACCCATGGATGCACAACCTAGGGGCGCAAAACCCATGAATGCACTACCCAGGGTGCACACAACCCATGGGCACACAACACATGGGCACACAACCCATGGGCGTATAACCCATGAGCGCACAACCCAGGGGTGTACAACCCATGGACGCACAATCGGGGCTCACAATAGGGGCTTCTACACTCTAACAGGCATCCAAGGAGAGAGTGTGCGCAAAGGAAATGATAGGTTGGGGTGTTAACTTGCGCAATAGAAGGAACAATCTGGGGAGTTGACCCACGCAATGGAATTTCCACACTAAGGTGATAGACGTGCAATGAGACTTACAGAGAGAGAAATATATATTTTTTATGCCTAAATAGATGCCCCTTCAATCCTTCTTTGATTGATTTACGAAATCAAATGGAGGATCGATCTTCTTCTACATAAAAATCCTTTACCGATAAAGGACTCTTCATGAATGTAGAGCTAATTACATATCAGAGAAGGTTTGCTTAGACGAAGGATCATGCTCAAACAGATTGCTTATCAAATGAATCACAATCGAAGGAATCAAGTTCAAATGATTTACAGTCGAAGGATGACTGGATGATCAGGTCCGGACGAAAGACTGAATGTCATGAACAGAAGATTGAATGTCCGCGGTCAAACAGAGGACTGAATGCCTAGACTCAAACATAAGATTGAAAGCCCCCCAGTTAGAAGTGTCATGTGAATGCCTCGATAGAAAGAATAATGGCAGCAATGAAAGCACTCTATTTTTTATAGCGGTCAATCAGATAGAACTCCTTTCATGGACATGACCACAATTGCATCCTCCAAAATTTGAACTCCCTTATTCGTACAGTTCTCTTTTCATCAAAAATTGTTACTTTAACAGTTGTGGCGACTCCATCTTTAAGTAATTTGATCAGAGAACTATCTTTTAAGGCTACTCCTATTGCAATGATCTCTTTGATTAACTCCAGCGCATCTTTCTTTGAACTCCGTTGTTAAGGAATTGTTCTTTAATGATACTCCTACTGTAACAATTTCTTTGATTGTCTCTTTTATTCATAGTCTACATAATCCAAGATTTTGAGTCGTAATCTTTCCTGCCAAATTAACTGAAATTAGTATCCCAGGATATCATAATTTTGCAATTTAATTTCATGAAGTATATATTGAAAACTTTACAATGATTATAATATTTGCAATATGATAATGATTCAGTCATTCCATCTTTGTTCTTGTTATCATGCTTTGCATTGTGTTCGTCAGATTTTTGCTTATTATATCATGCTTTCAAAGATATTATTTATAGCTTTAGAGGTTTAACCGCTGAGTCTTTTCTAGTTTTTGCTCCTTGACATTTCTTCATAAGCTAGCTAGGAGTGTATTTTCCTTGGACCTTTGCTAATTGATATCATTACTAGAACAATGAAAAGTTATGGCATCAGACTATATAAATGGGCCTTGATATAGAAACAACTTTTGAACATTCATATTGTATCACACTTCATAATTCTTAACTATAATTATCCAAATCATGCTTCTTTTAGTTGGATGAGTTTATGGGCACAATTATTATCCAGTAAATCATACCATATGGATTCCTCCGTCGTGCATAAAAAATTATCAGAAAGACCAAGGCATAGATTACTTTGAAGAAAATAGATCATGCCCCCTCTCTAGGCCAACTTTGCAAAAAGATTTCTTCAGAAGATAATATTTACAAAATGAAGCCTACCCTTGAATAATAGATAGGATTTGATGCTTCTTTGAAGAATCTAGAGAATACATCCAAATTTTAGATTGTCCAAAAGAGAATGATAACTCTTCATATTTTCATCCTCCCCTATCTTACAGATTTTACGAGATAACATTCCTTAATTGTCAGGAAAGCAAGAGACATGAAGGCATCACTATTCTCTTTGGAAGGATAGTATTTTGAACAAACTTGTTATTATTGTAGTTTGAACCTGATTCAAGAGAAACACATTTTTGTATGTTGTTTAATCAATGTTTGAGATGTTCATCAAGCAATTGCATATTTGAGCATATCTTAAAAATAGATAATCATATATATATATATATGCAGCATTTTGATGCTACATATAGTTTAAGCTCTTGAGTAACAGAGTTAGTATACTTTGACTGAACATAGCTTGACTGGGTATGACTTGACCTGACTGAACTTGACTTGACTGGACTTAACTTAACTACACTTGACTTGACTTGACTTGACTAAACACTTTCACATAGTTTAAGCTCTTGAGTAGTGGAGTGATCACAATTTTTTAGACTCATAAGTAGTTGGGTTGAGTCTTATGCTAATGGTCTCTGTAACTCTTATGAGTTCGTTGGACTTATCATGGTTGGGGAGTTCACAAACCACGATCCCTCAGAGGGGCCCAGTGAAGCAACCGGGGCCGTGAACTCGGTGGGATTTACGGACAGGATTGGCCGTAGCAACTCTCTAGAGTTCATGAGGCGCACAAGGCTACCTTGGAGGGTACCAAATCTGAGGCCGCCAGTCCATCAATGAGGGGGTAATTTATTTTAGAGAACCTATCCTCATGAGTTACTACTGAAATCAAGCTAGGAATCTAGGGGGTCTTATGCATGGTTGGCTTATCTATAGACAATGGCCAAAGAGCGCACACTGCAGCATTCTTTTTCTTCATCTATAAGGTCAGACCCATTCACGGAGGGCATTTTCTCTCACCTTCCCCTGTGACGCTGTCGGAAGCTGTACAGATGGCATTGGTTCACGCGTGACTGGTCGTTGTGGACTTTTTGGCCGCTTAGGGCTTTTAGTCATTGACTTCATCCACTTCCCACATGGGTCTAAGCATGTGATGGCCTTTACGGGTTTTTTAGGGCCACTGGCTTCTCACTGCTGCCTGCGTAGTTGGTCGAATAGTCTTGTCTATACTGCCATAAATAATAAATCGCCATCGCTGTCGTGGTATTTATATATGGTTGACCGTATAAGCTTTGTCGAAGATAATAAATCGATAATTGATATATCGCCACTGCTGCTGATGATGATATTATGAGATTTTATGATCAGAATGGTGTATCATCTTGACAATAATATCAATTTCGATAAATTTTGATAATAGAATAATCTTTGCGTCAACGATATGGTGATGATAATGGTGGTTATTGTTGATTCGACAATAATCATTGACGCTTGACAATAATATGTTGAACTTGATATGCTTGAAATCTGTCTTTTTATTCATATATGGAGAGGAGTATAAGGCATTGGTATCCTAAGACTTTTCCATCATTCTGCTTATCTTGCCCCCTTTTGATTTGGAAGTATTATGTTGATAATCTTCAAAATCAAAACTGTGATTATCTTCAAGAATGACATATGAACTGGCATTGACAGGTATATTAATGAAAATTTGCCCCGATGGTGAATATACTTGTCTTACTTCTCCTCGATCCGATTTTAAGATATGAAGAGTCGCGTCTTTATTAAAATGCTGCTCTTCTATCGGATGACAATTTTCAATCGGGATCATATGCCATTACTTTCTCTCTTATTTCATATGTCTTCTTTATGACAATTTTACTATCGTCGATCATCTTTTGTAGAATACTCTTTAGTGTGAAGCAGTAATTACATTCTCTTATTTGCTTCATTTCTTTTGGATGCTTTGGCCATGGCAATTTGATATTCTCTGCAGCTAGCAATTGATTCATCATAGGAAGTACATCTTCTTCTTCAAATGTATATTTCCTATAGTTCTTGAATCATCCGAACTCTTTCTTTACTTTCTTAGTTGTGGAATCATGACTCTTTATTTTCTTTTGTTCTTTAACAATATTTGTTGTTGCTCTCTTAAAATTTTGAAATAACCACTTCTTACAAGAATTGAGCAGTTTCACATTGATCATTTTCCAAATTGTAAGCTTTTATAATTAAATCTAGAAAAGTCCGTATATTCAGATTAATATGTCATGCCCCAAACCCGGAAACCAGGCTCACAAAATTCCTGATTGCCGAATCCGGTGCCGACAGCCTCCGTAGTACCCCATTCTCAGCTCTCAGTGCATATACGCCAGATTCCGATCCTGGGATCCTACAAGGAGGATTTTTCCAATGTACATTTAACTCATAATAAGTATAACCACAACTTTACCTAAATCATAAAGGCAACATCATCATCACATATCCACTAATATAAACAGTTAAATAAAATGTTGAAAGGGAAATACATATATTGAAATCAAACCTCTAGAAGACAGCTGCATGCTCCAAGCTCAACGTTGCTATGACCTAATGCCACCTGCATACATCTATCGTGCATAAGCTTATAGAAAGCTTAGAAGGTGGTAAAAGTGTGTGCGTAAGATAAGTGCTAAGCAACAAATACAACGTCATAATCATACAATGTCAGAAATACTGGCAAGATCATGAATCATACGATTTCAGAGTAAGCGAAAACATACTGGTAAGTCCATGAGTCATACAATATCAGAGTACGGAATGCAGATCAAAATGAGCCTAATATAAGATGTCGAGTATGTAATATAATATGTAAATCCTGACGAGCCATGAATACCATCAACCTTATCTAAGCCATATAAATGCAGGAACATAGTATCTCAAAATGTTAAATGTTGCTAATGCAATGCAATTTTCAGTGCGAATGAAATGACTAAGCTGGAGTGAAGTCGGGATGATAGTACGTAATATTGCAGGCTATGGGGTCCATCACAAGGGACTTCTATCCAAACCAGTCCCATACTTAAATTTGGATAGTGAGACTCAATGTGATAAACCCCTAACCTCAGGTTAGTCGCACGCCCCAACTGAAATCCTTGCCATTGTGAAGGTACATAATAATTAGTTGCACACTACCAACCCGAGTGGATAGTGAATGAATGAATGACTAAGTATGCAACTCCTGTTCAATAAGTCTACGTATCAGTACTGTACATCTCTGGGATCGTCATCGGGGTCTAGTACACTCCAAGCTGGCTACCGCCCAGGCCAGCCGCATAGCCCAGTGAGTAAAAAAGATCTCACTACCCGTATGCCAGTAGTATAGTAATGCCTACCCAGCTCATCAATAGTGGACCCATTTGGGAGTTGGTCAAACTTAACCTAGCTTACAGACCCCTCATCCGGGCAGATAAGGCCACGCCCCCTCCCAACCAACCACGACACAGTGGGAAACGTGGCCTACTTGTATTTGGCACTCGGGCACTCATGTATCCACTCGGTCTAAACGTTGATGTGTCTCCTAGCCACGGAGGTTCAGGGACTTTCACCCATGGACATCCAAAGTGCCTAGATGCTCGAACTAAACATTTTCGATGTCCCATCTAGCCATCCACGACATACCTATTGAGGCTACGGCCCTAATGTCGCTAGGGCTTACAGTAATCACAACACACAATGCAAGATGCATGAGTCATATAATCTAGTCATACATCAATCCTTCGCATACCGTGTGCTCATGTGAGACAATCTCCGCCCATCAGGGAGTCTTATAACAACCTGCCCAATGACATATGCAATGGTCAACCACATCTTATAATAAACATGTAGGTGATGCATATGGGCATGTACATGATGCTATACTGTCACATACTCATAATTAGTATCGACAACCGGCACTGATAATTGACATGGATAATCAGCCTCGATAATTAGAATCACCCTCGACAATCGGAATCAGCCTAGACAATCGAAATCGGCCTTGATAATCGTAATTGACCTCGATAATCGAAATTGACCTCGATAATCAAAATTGACCTCGATAATCGGGATCAGCCTCGACAATCGGAATCAACCTAATAAAGAGCCTAAGGGAAGGTCATAATGAGGACATTAAACTATCATTGCCCATTAAGATGGACATTTAAGCAGCATTGCTCCCAAGTAGTGGCCCACATAGAGTCAAACATATAGTGGGCCCAAGGCATCAAAAATGGCCCAATATACATCACCATTGACCTCTCTCAAGTGCCTAATATACATCATGATGGACCTCACTCATGGGCTACATATACAACTCGTTGGGCCTCGCCATATGGGCCGAAATTATATCACAATGGTCCGCAAGAATGGGCCAATACACATCACAATGGGCCACAACATATGGGCCAAAAATACATCTCATTGGGCCTTACCAAATGGGCTGAAAATACATCATAATGGGCCATAAATATATCACATTGGGCCTCATCATATGGGTCTCATATACGACATGTCGGGCCGCATTATATGGGACTAATACACATCACCATGGGCCATTCACACGGGCCTAACACACATAACTATGGACCGCACCAATGGGCCTCATATATGTCACATTGGGCCTCATGCATGGGCCACATATACATTAAGTGTGCCGCATTACATGGGCCACACATACACCACACTGGGCCTCGCCAAATGGGCCATAGATACACCATAATAGGCCTTGTCAAATGGGTTAGAAACACATCACAATGGGCCTCATACCTATGTCGCATATACATCACTATGTGCCTCATAAATGGGCCTCAAATACATCACGATGGGCCACAGCTCATGGGCTGTAAATACTCAACAGGTGGGGCTCATCACATGGGCCTCAAATACATCACCTAGGCCGCATAACATGGGCCTTACATGCATCACTTGGGCATCAATTACACATCGCAGGTGGGCCTCACATATACATCACAAGTGGGCCTTACACATGCAGCAAGTGGGCCCTGGATGCAGCAGGCGGGCCCTAAATGCTGCAGGTGGGCCCTGCAGATGAATGGTCTGAATGAAACACAAGTCACGGTGGGTCGCACCGGCCAGGTGGACGGACGACGAAGATATACAATACATGCATCAATGGTAGGCTCCACATGGTACCATCCAAAATGGATGGTGTAAATATATAATGCATACATCTAGTGGGCGCCACCTCCACACGTGCAACACATGTGGAGTGGGTCCCACACGGACGGTTGAGATATAATACATACCTCATGTTAGACCACAGAACTTACTATATCAAAACAGTAGCAACTATAGATGGGGTCCCTAACAAAATGGATGGTACAGATAAAACTCACACATCACATGTGGTCCATACAGATGGACAGTGGATACAACATATACATCATGGAGTCCACGTAATGGACGGCTGAGATAAAACACATATACCAAGGTAAGCCCCACCGTACATCACATGGTGTCCCATGATCCAAATGATGAACGGCTGGAATAAAACACATATATCAGATGGTGTCCCACCATCCTCTATTGGATTGGACGGTGAGGATACAATACATAAATCACGTGGGTCCCACCTGTTCGACCACGTGGATCATACAACAAGGTGCGTTACAGACCCACAAAACTTGCGGATGTCAATACAGTAGCTATATAGCTGTTGTTCACCAGCCAATCCACTTCATGGAGGTGGGTCCCACGTGGGGCCCACCGTAACATTTATTTTCCATTCAATCTGTTCATAAGGTCATGAAGACCTGAAAGAAGAAAAAAAATTCATATTGGTCCAAAACTTTTGTGACCCAAAAAGGGTTTCCATGGCAGACGTTCAATCCACCACTGCTTCCTGCCATGTGGACCACTTGAGCTTCCGTGTACGGCTGATTTTAGGGGTGCCCCACTATTTAAAGGGGCCCCATCAAATATACAGTATTGATGTCTAGCACACATCATGGTGGGGACTGTGGATGGGACCCACGGTCCCTGCCCCTTTTCATCCATAGTGCAGCAGGACACTGCTGCAGCGTCCTCTAGATGACAACAACAGCAGCGCCTGCTGCATAAATTTTTATTTCTTCTATTACAGTTTTTCCTATGTGGGGTGCACATCAGGAGGATCCACTCCATCAATTGGATTCTATGGCTCATGACAGACCAAATGAGCCCAATATTCAACATGTTTTGGTGTGTAGAAACATCAAAGTGGGCCCTAACAGACTTTAACAGTCAATGTCACTGTTTTTATGATGCGGTCCACCAAATATTCGTATTGGCTTCATTTTGTTGGCTCCACCCCTAAAATGAGCTGGGAAAAAGGGTGGACGGTGTGGATCAGATACATACATTAAGGTAGGGCCCATGTGAGTGTGACTCGCCCACTTTTGAATTAAAGCTGATATTTGTTTTTCCCTTATACAGTCTAACAGCAGAGGCTGCTGGTGTCCCAAGGCGGGACAATTGGATATAATAAATTCATCCAGGTGGGGTCACATACACGTGGCTCATCAACCACATACGTTGAGTTGGCCCCAAGCACACGTGGCCCACTGATGGATGGTGGTGTTGATATAATGCATACCTCATGGTTAGCACCTATTGATGGACGGTTTGGATAAAACATACCTCATGTGGGTCTCATGAGATGGATGGAAGGTGTGGATGAAATTCACACGTAAGTGGGTCCCACGGCATGTATGGCATGGATCAAGCATCAAGGTGGGCCACAAAAGGGGGGGGGGAGAGAGAGAGAGAGAGAGAGAGAGAGAGAGAGAGAGAGAGAGAGAGAGACGTGAGTAGTGGAGGGACCCTACCACTATGGGCCCCTCTTTGAACAATGAATACATCAAGATGGGTCCCATCATATGTGGGCCCTCAAATCACAAAAATCATTAGTAGAAAACCTAAGATCACCCACCTTTGATCTCCTTTTCCTTCTTCTGCCTATAGCCCCTACAGCTCCAAGGGAACGATTTTAACGGTTGAGATGATCTTTGGATGGTGGGTTTGGGTGGTAGGGAGTAGGCCACACCAGTTTCTCATCTCCTTAGAAAACCATAGATGTTGGGTGCTTGGGGTTGCTTAGGAGAATAAGAGAGAGATGAGAGAGAGAGGTTGTAAGAGAGAGAGGGATGGGTGAGTGATGGGTGTACTTGAAAAGGGATGGGTGGAGAGAGGGAGAGAGTTAACTTTGGGTTGCTTGGGGATGGGACATGTACTTGACATGTGAGGTGATTGATTTGACATGTTTCTCTTAGGTATTGCAACACGCGGTGTTTTCCTAGAACTGAATGCGGGCCCACATCTCCTGCCCCCAGTATCGCCTAAGCGTGTGAGATGTGGCATTAGAACCACGGCGAAGCGCGATCACTAGAGTACAAGTCTCGGGTTAAGCTGACTCTGAACTATGGGATATAACTCAGGGTTGCATGCAACTGCCAATTATAGATCGTGAGTCACTGGAATTCGACCGGGAGGACTGTGGAAGCTTACGGAATAGTACAGGCTAGGATACGGGTCTTACAGTTCTCCCCTCCTAATAAAAATTTTGTCCTCAAAATTTAAAAAACAGACAAGGGAAGAGGAAGCATCATCATATATATGTCAAGGCACAATCAGTTTACATAAGGATGGGGATAGCACTCTCTAATATCAACCTTGTGCTCCCAAGATGCTTCATCAACACTGTGGTGACCCCTACTAAACCTCAGATCCTGGATCAGAAACGATTAAAACTAGGATACCTTGAAGCCTCACCATCTCACCAATGACTAATCTAACAAGATGGTCCTAATGCTTGGTTACGCGAATCAACGACAACTCCTCCTGATGACTGAGGGTCCTGCTGAGCCACATAAAACCTGCACTAGGCCTACTGGGGAGGTGTATGTCCCACCCAGAGAGGTTGTTGCTACTGAAAATGGGGGCACTCATGCTTACGATTTCCTGTCTCATCACATATGAAGTAAACGCTCGTAAACAGTCTCTTTAGTGATGTTGAAGGTGTTGTTGGCGCTCGAAAGGATGGACGGTTCTAATGCCTCTGCGGTCGTTGACGCTGCTGCTGAGGGAAACTACCAGAGGGGGTCTTCGTCTTCCGGTCTCCTCTGTGGTCACGGACCATCTGCGAATCGTTCCATTCTACCTCATAAATCTAGGCCCTCTGAACTACCTGCTCAAAGGTCGGGAGTATGTGTCCGACGACATGGCTCTTGAGGCCAAAGCGTAATCCGTTCTCAAAACGGCAGGCCTTTCACTCCTCATCATCAACCAAATACGGTGCGAACCTCGATAGTGCCATGAAATGAGCCACATATTGCGTCATAGACATGTCTCCCTATACCAAAGTCTCAAACTCTAACGCTCACTGCCGACGAATGTGGTCGGTGAAGTACTGCTGGTCAAATCAGTTTATGAAATCCTCTCATGTCCAGACAAAATCAGGCTCTACAACACAGGTAATGGATGTTCACCACTGCTCGGCCTCACCCTGGGGAAGAAATACAGCTAACCGAACCCACTGTTAGGTTGTACATCCCATTGTATCAAAAATTTTCTCCACCTTGGAGTGTCATCTCTTGGCTGTTGTCGAGTCTGGCTTACCTTAGAAACACGGGAGATCAAACTATCATAACTCTCGAAGAAGGGCGCTTACGTGCTCCTACTCTGCTTGGGCTGGTAAAACAACGAGGTGCTTACCCTGCCCCTGAAGGGCAGTTGTCATAGCCTGCAACATCTGCTGTAACTGGGAGGCACTTATGGGTACGGCTGGATTTGCACCGGCCTTGGGTAAAGGAACGACATCTTCAGGCTAGGGAGCAGGGGTCTCTAGTGGTGGAGGGGAAGTCGTTCGAATTGCTCTCCTAGGCAGCATGTCATATAGGGAAGAACAAAGGTGCCTATCAACCTTGAGAAATCTCGAAGGCACGCACGTTAAGGGTCTATAACAGAAGATCGCTAAGTTATTTGAACTCGGGACCTAATCATTATAAGTTCTAAACAATCATAGAGTGTAGGGTAGCTATCAGTGGATATGTGATGTTATCCTTAAGTATTCCCAAGTTAAACTCTGATACCAACTTCTATCATGCCCCAAACCCAGAAACCAAGCTCACAAAATTTCAGATCGCCGAATTCAGTAATGACAGCTTCCGTAGTACCCCATTCTTGGCTCCCAGCGCGTATACGCCAGATTTTGATCCTAGGATCCTACAAGGAGGATTTTTCAACGTACATTTAACTCATAATAAGCATAACCACAACTTTACCCAAATCACAAAGGCAATATCATCATCACATATCCACTATTATAAACGTTTAAATATAATGCTGAAAGGGAAATACATATATCGAAATCAAAGCTCCAGAAGACAGCTGCACACTCCAAGCTCAACACTGCTACGACCTAACGCAACCTGCACGCATCTATCATACATAAGCTTATAGAAAGCTTAGAAGGTGGTGAAAGTGTGTGTACAAGATAAGTGCCAAGCAACAAATACAATGCCATAATCATACAATGTCAAAAATACCGGCAAGATCATACGATATCAGAGTAAGCGAAAACATATTGGTAAGTCCATGAGTCATACAATATCAGAGTACGGAATGCAGATCAAAATGAGCTTAATATCATATGTCGAGTATGCAATATAATATGTAAATCCTGACGAGCCACGGATACCATCAACCACATCTAAGCCATATAAATGTAGAAACATAGTATCCCAAAATGCTAAATGTTGCTAATGCAATGCAATATACAGTGCAAATGAAATGACTAAGTTTGAGTGAAGTGGGGATGATAGTATGTAGTATCGCAAGTTATGGGATCCATCATAAGGGACTTTTATTCATACCAGTCCCTTACCTAAATTTGGCTAGCGAGACTCAATGTGGTACACCCCTGACCTGAGGTTAGTTGCATGCCCCAACCGAAATCCTTATCATTGCAAACGTACACAACAATTAGTTGCACACCACCAGCCCGAGTGGATAGTGAATGAATGAATTTGTAACTCCTGCTAAATAAGTCCATGTATTAGTACTATACATCTCTGGGAATATCACCGGGGTCTAGTACACTCCAAGATGGCTACCACCCTGGCCGGTCGCGCAGTTCAGTGAGTAGAAAAGACCTCACTACCTGCTAGCTAGTAGTATACCAATGCCTACCCGGCTCATCGATAGCAGACCCATTTAGGAGCTGGTCAAACTCAGCCTAGCTTATAGCCCCCTCACTTGGGCGGATAAGGCCACACCCCATCCCAACTGACCACAACATGGTGGGAGACGTGGCCTATTGGTATTCAGCACTCGGGCACTCATGTATCCACTTGGTCTAGACATTGGGGAGTCTCCTAGCCATGGAGGTTTAGGGACTTTCACCCACGGACATCTAAAGTGCATAAATGCTTAAACCAAATATTTTCAGTGTCCCATCTAGCCATCCCATCTAGCCATCCATGACATGCTTATGGAGGCTACGACCCTAATGTCGCTAGGACATATAGTAATTATAACACACAATGCAAGATGTAGGAGTCATAAAATCTAGTCATACATAAATCATAAGCATACCATACACTCATGTGAGACAATCTCTGCCCATCAGGGAGTCTCATAACAACCTGCCCAATGACATATGCAATGGTCAACCACATCTCATAATAAACATGCAGATGATGCGTATGGGCATGTACATGATGCTATGCTGTCAGATACTCATAATTGGTATCGACAACCAGCATTGATAATCAGCCTCGATAATTAGAATCAACTATGACAATCAGAATCGGCCTCGACAATCGGGATCAGCCTCGATAATCAGAATCGCTTTCGACAATTAGAATCGGCCTCGATAATCAGAATCGGCCTCGACAATCGAAATTAGCTTTGACTACCGGCCTCAACAATCGGAATCAGCCTAACAATCGGAATCGACCTCGACAATCAGAATTGGCCTAACAAAGGGCCTAAGAAAAGGTCATAATGAGAACATTAAACCGTCATTGCCCATTAATGTGGACATTTAACCAGCATTTCTCCCAAGGAGTGGCCCACATAGAGTCAAACATATAGTGGGCCCAAGGCCTAAATAATGACCAATCTACATCACCATGGACCTCTCTTAAGTGCCTAATACATATCATGATAGGCCTCACTCATGGGCTACATATACAACATGTTAGGCCTCACCACATTAGCCGAAATTATATCACAATGAGTCACAACAATGGGCCAATACACATCATAATAGGCCATGACATATGGGCCAGAAATACATCTCATTGGGCCTTACCAAATGGGATAGAAATACATCATTATGGGCCGTAAATACATCACATCAGGCCTCATCAAATGGGTCTCATATACGACACGTCGGGCCGCATCACATGGGCCTAATACACATCACTATGGGCCGCTCACACAGGCCTAACACACATCACTATGAACTGCATCAATGGGCCACACCAAAGGACCTCGTATATGTCACATTGGGCCTCATGCTTGGGCCGTATATACCTCAAGGGGGCCGCATTACATGGGCCACACATACATCACATCGGGCCTCACCAAATGGGCCATAGATACACCATAATGGGCCTCGTCAAATGGGCTAGAACACATCACAATGGGCCTCATACTTGTGCCGCATATATATCACTATGAGCCTCATAAATGGGCCTCAAATACATCATGATGGGCCACAACTCATGAGTCATAAATACTCAATAGGTGGGCCCATCACATGGGCCTAAAATAAATCACCTAGGTCACATGACATGGGCCTTACATGCATCACTTGGGCCTTAATTATACATCATAGGTGGGCCTCAAATATACATCACAGGTGGGCCTTGCACATGTAGCAAGTGGGCCCTGCACGCTACAGGTGGGTCCTGTAGATGAACGATCTGCATGAAACACATACGTCATGGAGAGTGGCACCAGCCAGGTGGACGGATGGCGAAGATATACAATACATGCATCAATGGTAGGCCCCATATGGTACCGTCCAAAATGGACGATGTAAATATACAATGCATATATCTAGTGAGCCCCACCTCCACACGTGCAGCACATGTGGAGTGGGTCCCACACGGACGGTTGGGATATAATACATACCTCATGTCAGACCACAGAACTTGCTGATATCAAAACAATAGCAAATATAGATGGGGTCCCTAGCAAAATGGACGGTACAAATAAAACTCACACATCACATGTGGTCCATATAGATGGACGGTGGATACAACACATACATCATGGAGTCCACGTAACGAACGACTACGATAAAACACATATATCAAGGTGAGCCCCACCATACATCACGTGGTGTCCCACCATCCAGATGATAGACGACTAGAATAAAACACATATATCAGATGGTGTCCCACTATCCTTTGTTGGATTGGATGATGAGGATACAATACATAAATTATGTGGGTCCCACCTGCTGGACCACGTGGATCATACAACAAGACCCACAGAACTTGCGGACGTCAATACAGTAGCAATATAGCTGTTATACACCAACCAATCCACTTCACGGTGATGGGTCCCACGTGGGGCCCACCGTAATGTTTATTTTCCATTCAATCTGTTCATAAGGTCACGAAGACCTGAAAGAAGGAAAAAAAAATTTCATATTGGTCCAAAACTTTCATGACCCAAAAAGGGTTTCCATGGCAATCGTTCAATCCACCACTGCTTCCTGCCATGTGGACCACCTGAGCTTCCGTGTTCGGCTGATTTTTAGGGTGCCCCACTATTTAAAGGGGCCCCATCAAATGCATAGTATTGATGTCCAGCACACATCACGGTGGGGCCTACAGCTAAGACCCATGGTCCTTGCCCCATTTCATCTACAGCACAACACGATGCTGCTGCAGCGTCCTCTAGATGACAGTAGTAGCAGCACCTACTGCATAATTTTTTTATTCTATTACAGTTTTTCCTAGGTGGTGCCCACATCAGGAGGATCAACTCCATCTATTTGATTCTATGGCTTATGACAGACCAAACGGGCCCAATATTCAGCATGTTTTGGTGTGTAGAAACATCGAAGTGAGCCCTAACAAATTTTAACAGTCAATATCACTGTTTTCTATGATATGGCCCACCAGATATTCGTATTGGCTTCATTTTTCGACTTAACATCTAAAATGAGTTGGGAAAAAGGGTGGACGGTGTGGATCGGATACATACATTAAGGTAGGGTCCATGTGAGTGTGAACTGCCTGCTTTTGAAGTAAAGCTGATATTTATTTTTCCCTTTATACAGTCTCGCAGCAGAGGCTATTGGATGTCCTAAGGTAGGATGGTTGGATGTAATACATTCATCCAGGTGGGGTCACGTAACGTGGCTCATCAGCCACATACGTTGAGGTGGCCCTAAGCACACGTGGCCCATTGATGGAAGGTGTGGATGAAATCCACATGTAGGTGGGTCCCATGGCATGTAAGGCGTGGATCAAGCATCAAGGTGGGCCACAAAAGGGGTAAAAGAGAGAGAGAGAGGGAGATAGAGAGAGAAAGAGAGACGTGAGTAGTCGAGGGACCCTGCCACTATGGGTCCCTCTTTGAATAATGCATACATCAAGATGGGTCCCACCATATGTGGGCCTTCAAATCACAAAAATCATCAGTAGAAAACCTAAGATCATCCACCTTTGAACTCCTCTTCCTTCTTCCGCCTATAGCCTCTAAAGCTTCAAGGGAACGATTTTAACGGTTGAGATGATCTTTGGATGGTGGGATTAGTGGTAGGGAGTGGGCCACACTAGTTTCTCATCTACTTAGGAAACCATGGACGTTGGGTGCTTGGGGTTGCTTGGGACAATGAGAGAGAGATGAGAGATAGAGGTTGTAATAGAGAGAGGGATGGGTGAGTGATGGGGTAAGTGATGGGTGTACTTGAAAAGGGATGGGTGGAGAGAGAGAGTTGACTTTAGGTTGCTTGGGGATGGGACATGTACTTGACATGTAAGGTGATTGATTTCACTTGTTTCTCTTTGGTTTTTCAACGCTCGGTGTTTTGCTCGAACTAAATGCAGGCCCACATCTCCTGGCCCGAGTATCGTCTCAGTACGTGAGATGCGACATCGGAACCGTGGCGACGGCGTGTTCACTAGAGTACAAGTCTCGGGTTGAGATGACTCTGAAATACCGATATGACTAAGGGTCGTGCGCAACTGCTAATTATAGATCACAAGTCACTGGAATTCGACCGGGAGGACCGTGGAAGCCTACAAAACAGTACAGGGTAGGATACGGGTCTTACATAATAAGTCCTAATGTAATGTCTGGTTTTATGCATTCTATACATAGTTTGAATTGCTCTTAGTTTGAATTGCTCTTCTTCTCTGGTAAGTTGTGAGCATGATGCCCCCAGGGTTCTCCATCAACTGATGAATTCGTCAACTGATTCATCCCCTCATTAGTGAGCAATGGTTAATTCAGTTAAATTGACTTCTCTATCGGAAGAGAAGAAGTTTTCTATGAAAATGCTTTGCATCTGTTCCAAAGAATGAATTGATCCTGAGATTAGAATTGAATACTTGAAAAGGCCGAGTTAAACGTCCTAGAGGGGGGGGGGGGGGTGAATAGGACTATGCTAAATTAAAAAATAAATGCGGAATATAAAGATAGATAGCACAAGCAAATAATAAGGAAGCACAAGTAAATAGCAACCTCAAATCTACTAGTCTTGAGAGGTTGATAGAAACTTAGTTCTAAGGACAACCTAACACCAAAAACTAAAGGCTTATAGTAGGACAACCTTACTAGAATGTTTGTAAGTATTAAAAACCCAAACTAATAAAGAGGTAAAGAAAATAAACTAAGTTATTATAACATTCATCACAAGTGCATAAAATAAATTACACCATTCACCACAAATGCTCAAAGTAAATTACAACATTCACACACATAAGAACATTCAATCATCCACTACAACTCCAGGAATTATAGTGGTCCATTTGCATGTACACCAACTATTAGAAAATAACCACACAACTACTCCACTCCCAATATCCACACCCACGGGATATTGGCTTTCACTATGAAAAAGGTTTTCCAAGGTTCACCTTAAAACCTTCATAATTGTGTCTTTAATTGGGCTTACACAATTACAAAAACCCCATATTCTGAGATTTTCTTAATTGCCTCAGACAAAACCAAAAATGAGATTTTCCTGGCACAACCTCACAAACCACAAAAGATATACAAAATATAAATAGTACTTATCTAGAAATTCTCCTTCTGAAGAAGCCCGGTAAAACCAATTTGATGTAGATAAAGATGTTCAATGTCTAATCTCACAGATGAAAATGTTCTAGTTCTAAATGATTTTTAATTAAATCAACCTGGGCTAGCTTGATTTGATTTTGATCTTAAGAAAGGGTAAAACACAAATCCCTTCTTAATATAAGATTGGAATGAAGATCACAAATTTAAATTACAAAAGCTACTAAAAAGAATCTAAAATGAGCACAATATAGCTTAATAAATTCACAAACTTATCTCTCATAGTGGTGTCTTGATTTAGCTTTGAATGAATGAAAAAACTTTGAAATTCGTGCTCTAGGTGAAAATATTGTTTACTCGACTGGTCTAAGGGTCGGTTCAACTGGTCGAAGGACCAACTAAAGTTCAAAATTTCTAGCGCGATAAGATAAGTTCGTTACTCAACTGGTCGAGTGGCTTGCTTGACTGGTCAAGTGGCCTTCTCGACTGGTCGAGTCAAGTGGGACCAGAAAAGTTTACTGGACTTTGAGTCGAGCACTACACAACCCATCGAGCACTGTTCACTTGACTGGTCGAGCAGTCTCCAAGACTGGTCGAGAGTCCAACAGAAAATTTTGAAAATTGCAACAAACATTGGACTAGTCGAGAAAACTCTTAGACTGGTCGAGCCAGTACTTGAACTAGTCGAACAAGGACTAAGACTAGTCCAGAAAATGATCTATAAGCTTATGAAATGACCCACATAAAATATGCAATGAATATGACTCAACATGACTCAACCTATGGTCAATCTAGGGTCATCCATATCTTGTTTGTGAGTTGAAACAATTAAAACATCAGTTGCTTCAGAACCTTGATTTCTTGTGATACATGAAGCTTTAATTCGATCTCTTAATCTTGAGCTTGAGTTACGATTGAGTTCTTGAGTCTTTAGCATATAGTATTTGAACTTCAAACTTAAACTTGAGTTCTTGAGCCTTAGTCTTGAATTTGAGCTTGAAACCATGAACTTCAACAGTCTTCTCTTCAACTTGAAAATGTAGGCAAGTTCAACGAAGATGCAAACAACTTTAAAATGCACGAACCTGATCAATTCAACTCAAAGCATGATATAAATTCTAAATGGTTTGGCATAATAAAATTTGATAACTCTTCGGGTGCTAGATTTACATTATAGCATTTAAAATACTATATGAAGGCTTTCCCTATCAGAGCAGACCCAAATAATCGCAAACAATACCAAGGAACTCTAGAGAAAATTTTGCTCATTATTATGAAGTGCATCATATGTTCTTCTTGTGGCCCGTCCCCATTAAACTTCTTAAAGTTTAGGTGTTTGAAGTTAGCGAGAAATGGCACTTCTTCTATTTCAGTGGGATATGGTGTCTGATATTAGAACCTTTTGTTCTAATTTTGGTCATTCTCTAGATAAATGGTTTTGGTGACCATTTGTCAGATTTCTTCAAGCATTGTGTTTCAAGTAATATTAGGTGCTGGTCCTTGAAATATAACCGCTTGTGGTTGTGGCATTTTTACTTCTGGTTTAATGTTGTTCACGGTTGTCACTGTTGGAAAATTAGGGACTTCTTCAGCAACATGCTCACCTGGTGAAGGATTATCAATATTTGCTGAAAAGTTTTCTATTTCTTTATACTTTAAATGTCCTGATATTGAAGGAGAAAATGAAAACTGTAATGCTGATGCTGTTGAGGAAGATAAACTGTTGTGATATTGTGTGATTGAGGTGAGGCTACGCTTCGTCGCATTTCATATAATCGACTGTTTAACTGTACTTGGTAAGACGGTACTCCTTGTGGGAGAAGGTCGAATCCTTCATCTATTGGATGTCACTATCATCCATCCTTCATAGTCTTGCTGCGCTACTGGTGAAGCAGAAACTATTCTGGACATCACCTGACATTGCCTATCCTTGATCACAACTGATTTAACCTTCTCTGGTACTTTCTGTAGTAGTGATCATGTATTGTCGGTGTAATCTATTGGGAATTTGTTAGGTGTGAAGTAGACAACCACATTAGTAGGGAGAAAAGTCATTGTTGTTGTGTAAGGACAAAATACCTATTATTTAGAACAGAGTATCAGTTTTTTTAATTAAATAAAATTGTACTTTATTTTAGAGATAAAGGAGAGGATGTTCCCACTAAGAGTAGCCATTTTAATGTCTATTTGACGTCAAACAGTGATAAAAGTTCTCTGAAGATTTTCTAAGTTATCATTAAATAATAACAAGATTCCCAGTGGAGTCGCCATTTTGTTTCAACAAGAAATGAATGCGTTTGATTTGGGGGATTATCATTCAATAATAACAAAGAAAGAATGAGAGAACAATGATTACAAAGTATTTTATTCATTCTGAATTCATTTACATCCTTGCATTTCCCTTGATTCTAAAAACAAAGTACAATGAATCAACACAGTAAATGAGAGGAGGAGCAGTTCAATGGAAACTTCGGCAGCATTTCAGCATATTAGATGTTCATCACAAAGGCAGATGAGTTGTGCAAACTTGAGGTCCTTGGTTTGGTTACGTGGTAGACACTGGTTATCTTTCCACTCTCTCCTTCAACTTCTCCATCTCATTCTGAATTCTTCTCTTGTTGCTTTTAATGTCCCTTTAAAAAATGATTGTGAGAGTGAACTAGTTGCGCGGATGGACTTTTCCTTCTTCTGGAGCTCTTTGAACGCGAAAACTCCTGTTGTGCAGAACTTTTATAGTGCAGGAATTTTATTGTGCAGAACTTCTGTTGTGCAAGAATTTTATTGTGCAAAACTTCTGTTGTGGACCACATAACGATACGCCTGTGGCAACTTCTGTTGTGCACCACACAGTGATACTTCTAGGGCAACTTCTGTTGTGCACCGCGCAACAATACTCTTGAGGCAACTTCTATTGTGCTCTTGGAGCTCCTTGACTTCTCCTCCTTCCATCGTCCTCAAATGAAGATAAGAGAGGGGTATTTATAAGCCTCTCACACGTGTGAATGCTAGTTGCACACAACCTAAGGTGCGTACAACCCATGGGCGTGCACAACCCATGGACGCATAACCCAGGGTGCGCACAGCCCATGGGTGCACAACCAAGGGGTGGACAACCCATGGGCGCACAACCTAGGGGTGGACAACCCATCGGCACACAACCCAGGGTGTGCACAACCCATGGGCATACAACCCATGGTGCGCACAACCCATGGTGCACACAACCCATGGGCACACAACCTAGGGTGCGCACAACCAAGGGGCGCATAACCCAGGGTGCGCACAATCCATGGGCACAAATCATAGTCTCACAGTAGGGGCTTCTACACTCTAACAGGGATCTGAGGAGAGAGTCTACGCAGAGGAAATGATAGGATGGGGTGTTAACTTGCGCAATGAAGGAACAATCTAGGGAGTTGACTCACCCAATGGAATTTTCACACTAAGGCGATGGACGCACAATGAGACTTCCAGAGAGAGAAATATATATTTTTTGTGCCTCAACAATTGCAGATCTACTGTAATTTAAGTCACAATAAATCATTAAAAATTGAAAGTATTCCTTAAATATCAAACTCGAATCAAAGTAAGTTCAATATAAACATGAATCAAAGCAATAAAAACATCCTATCACACTACAAGCTTCACCTCTTAGCCTTATCTAAGAGGTTTAGCCAACCATAGACATGATTAGATCTAAAACCCTGAAAGAAAACATGAAAACTAAGGAAGAAAGGTAAAAAATGCTTGGTGACGGCTCTCCAACCTTGTGCTTTGCTCCTCCAAACCCTAGATGATCCCAAGGGATGCCCTGGGGACTCCTATTTATAGTTGAGTAACACCTCCTTTTGAACCAACTTAGAAGAATCTAGAAATCACCTCAAATTTACGCAATCCGCATAAAATTTACGTAATATCTTTGATGCATTAAAGGACTTTCGATATGATCTTTAATATAAGCTTTGATGCATCGTAGGTCTTTCGATGTCATTGAAACTGGTCCAGAACTGTCCAACAAGTTTGGCTTAAAATCCTTCAATTTTCGATTCCACCATCGATACATCTAAGTACCTTCGATATGTTCTTCAATGCATCTAAGTACCTTCGATATAATCGAAGGTGATTTTGGCAATTTTCCAAAATTAGTCTTTTTTAGTCTTGGAATTTGTTTTAAGGACAATTTTTAGATTTTTTTTTTTCATTTCAAGTCTTCGATTCTCTTCCTTCATCACTTGGTTTCCCTGGATCTTTGGTATGTGAATTCTTTAATCTTGGTCTCCTGAGATCCATCCCTTGACTTGGTGATCTTTGAGCATCAAATCCATGCTTTTCACACCTTTTCCAATCCAAGCTCTTAAATTCACCTTGCAACACAAACATAAGTAAAATAGGACATTAAGCAGTATCATATTGATAAAACCAAGATAGAAATGGGGGATAATATGCAATATTTAACCTTCAACAGCTGACCACCTCTCAAGACATAATCTCTCGATTCCCTTGGGCCGACATCGACAAATGACATGTTCCCTGATGAAAATTTGTTTAAACGATCCCAACCTTAGTTTGCTGACATTGCGAATTATCTTACTACATGTTTCACACCAACTTATTGGACTACGTAAGATAAGAAAAAAATTCTTTATTGAGGTACGTAAGTTTTTCTGAGATGATCCTTATTTATTGAAATATTATATAGACCAAATTCTAAGGAGATATGTGTTAGACAACAAACATCAGAGTGTTATCTCCTTTTATCATTCTTAGACCTATGGTGATCACTTTTCTGTTAAAAAGAACATAGCCAAAATTCTACAGTGTGGCTTTACTGGCCCACAATGTTCAGAGATACTCATGAGTTTTGTAAAGCTTGTGAGCATTGTCAGAAATTGGGAGGGTTGTTTTGTCAAAATATGATGCCTCTGAACCCCATTCTTATTGTTAAAGCATTTAATCGCTAGGACATCAATTTCATGAGACCATTCCCTCAATCCATTGGGAATATTTACATTTTGTTGGAAGTAGACTATGTCACTAAGTGGGTTGAAGTGATCCCGTGTTGGAATAATGATCATAAAATGGTCATTCAATTTTTAAAAGAAAACATCATTTTTTGGTTCGGAACGTCTCTAGCCATCATTAGTGATAGAGGTTCACACTTTTATAATAAGCCATTTGAAAACTTAATGAAGAAATATGACATCTCTCATAAAATGAGCACTCCATATCACCCGCAAACAAGCGGGCAAGCTGAGATTTTCAATAGGAAAATTAAACAAATTCTGTAAAAAATAGTTAACCCTAACCTTAAGGATTGGTCAATTCTCTTGACTAATGCCTTATGGGCTTACCGTATAGATTTTAAGGCCCCCATTGGAATGACTTCCTTTAAACTCGTATATAAGAAAGCTTACCACCTACGTGTGGAGCTGGAGCATTGAGCCTACTGGGCTATCAAAAATTTGAACTTTAATTTGGATAGTGCTCACTTGTTGCACAAACTTCAATTGAATGAACTCGAAGAAATCGGGAACAACACTTATGAGAACTCGAGAATTTACAAGGACAGGATGAAGGTATTCCATGACAAGAACATCCTTCGAAAATAATTCATTACCGGACAAAAAGTCCTTCTGTACAATTCTCAGTTACATCTTTTTCTGAGTAAACTTCGATCTCGTTAGACCGGTCCCTTCATTGTTACTAATGTCTACCCTCATGGGACCATCAAGATAAAGAATTCGACAAATGGCAATGTTTTCAAAGTGAATGGACATCATCTTGAGCCATTTGTTGAGAAATTTGATTCAGAGGACATGTCCATGCATTTGACTGATCATATGTATTAGGATTATCCTCCCAGTTTGATGGAGATGTAGTTAGGTTTATTTCTTTCATAGGATTTAGGATTATGATAGTTTAATTTCAGTTTGTTTAGTCTTCGTGCTAACCCATTTATATGTTAAGAACTTTGGAAAAGCTTCAATTCTCCTTCTTCAAGTATTATCTTCCCATCAGTTCTCATTTCTTTTTATTGTCTCATGCGCATTGCATGCTCATATCTTTTACATTGAGGACAATGTAGGTTTTACGTTGGGGGTGTGGATTAGGTAAACTAATCAGTGTTTTCTTAGTTTTAAGTAAAAAATTGTGAAATTTTTTAATTTTTGAAGCTAAAAACATGTTTGGGAAATGATAATTTATGGAATTAAGAATACTTTGAGTATAAGATAAGAGATTGAATTTAAAATTTTTGGAGTTTGATCAACTGAGTAAGACTCGCTTAAGTTCTTTCATTTAGTCGATTAAGAGGAAGTTTGAATATAATGATAATCTAAATCACAAGACACGTTCAATTTAGTATGTATATCATTGAAAGATATTGAGAATTGAGTCTGGAGAATTTTATCCACCTTAAAAAATGAAAAGAACTAGTTAAAAAATAGAGAGATCGACAAAAAGGTCATGTGTGATGAAAGACTAAAAATGAATGAAAAGTTTGAAAAGAATGAATAAATAAAAGGGATTTTCAATATAAAATCAAAAACTAGAAAAAGAAGGAAAATGTAATAAGTTCGGAATCAGTACTTGATTATTCAATAAAACTTGAGGTGATAAGCATCGCTAACCTTATGAAATAGTAGTATGTTCTAGAAAGTAAATAGAATTCACTAAGACCATTGGAAAAACTTGATATATGAACTTATATTCTTAAATGATTAATAAAGAAATTTTTTGATTGATTGCTTGTGTGAATTGGCTCTAGGTTTTCAAATTTGTACTCATGTTCCTTTGGATTGTACTCATTCATACGTGATTGCACAAAACATTATTTGTGAATGTGATTTGAACATTGAAGATTGAAGATCACTTCACACATGTTTTTCTTGGGACTAGCAAAATGCTGGTTGGGGAGTGTGTTGAGTTTGAAATATTACATATTTCCCCCTATTTATAACTTGGTTTTATAAACATGATAGTGCTTAATCGATCTAATTATGCATGTTTTCATGTGCGAGGTGATTTCTAGAGCTTAAGGTGAAATTGATTCCAAAAGGAAGATTTATGCTTAAAAGATTATTAAATGAAGATTTAGAGATTTGAAAGTCATTAATGAAGAATTCACAAGCCAAAGATCCAAGGAAACCAAGTGAGGAATGAAGAAATCAAAGATTTGAAGTGAAGAAAAGAAAAAGAATAATGAAAATTGTCCTAAAAAAATAAATTCTTGAAAATTATCCTCAAAAAATATATTCTGAAACTCTGAGTCTAAAAAATGAAAGTTTTGAAAGTCTATTTTAGAAACTGTGCAGAGTGCATAAATTTAAGGCAGTTTCTAGATTTTTCCAACTCGATGCAAAAGTTGGAATTCCACAACTATAAATAGGACTCCCTAGGATGCTCCAAATCATCTTCTAGGGTTTGGAAAGTGAGAGAAGGCTTAGGCGGAACACTAACTACGTTCTTCCACTTCGATTTCTTCATGGATTCTATTATATCTTTTACTTTTTCTTTTATTTTTGAGTTAGCTATGACTAGCTAATCTCTTAACTAGGGCTAAAAGGTGAAGTTGTAGTTTATTTTGATGCTTCCTTTGCTTTGATTCTTCTTTATGTTGAATGTCATTGATTTTTATTTTTAATTTAAGAAATATTTTTAGTTTTCTATGATTTATTGTGACTCAAATTATAATAGATGTTATGATAGCTTTGAATATGTTCTTTTCTTGTTTTGAGATTGTGAGATTTCTAAAACTCATGATTCGCCATCGTCTCCTAGACATAGTGGATGCATGAATTCCCTTCCAATCATCACAATACTCCTTCATTGAGGACTAGATCAATGAAAAGTTCAAAGATTTGATTTAATTTCTTCATCTTCCAATTGGATAGGATAGAAATTTGATTACAGTTGTATTTGTTGAATCAAGGTAACATCTTGATAGGTACAAGTGGATCCTTGGCGCTCTAGTTTGCTTTTGATTATTGATACTTTATTCACAATTCCTCTCAACTATTCTAGAATTCAATTTAGATCTTTTTCTAGTTATAATTCTAGTTATTTTCAGATTACGTACAAGTTTAGTCCCTGTGGATTCGACCTTGGTCTAACTAAGTTATTACTACATTGCGACCCTGCACTTGGGGTTGTGAACAATTAACCAATTTTTCAATGATGATATCTCTTATGCAAAAATCCCGAACATAGTTTGGATCATCTTTCGATGACCGTAAGGTTCTCACACCAATAAGAGTTGATCTAGAAGAAGAACTAGCAAGATTTTTGCATGTCATTTTCTTAGATCTATACTTCATACTAGTTTGCATAAGGAAAAGATCAAAGAAAATGATAAGAAAATGAATAGATCAGATTTTGATCAAAACCCTCAACAAATAGGATTTCAAATGATGAAAAAACTACTCAAATATGATTTACTAGTAAAAGACCACTAAATACTAGAAGAAAATTGAAAGAAAATCACTTACTAGCAAGTTTGTAATATGGGTTAGTCGAGTGGGGCACCAGCTTGCTGAGGAAAAAGATAAGAAATGAAATGAATATGGGATTTTTCCCTTTTTGGTGAAATTCATGTGATCTTTGGATAGCCCGAGCATGTGTTTGACTGGCTGAAGAATTCGGCTAGCTCGAGCACGTGCTCGGCTAGTCGAAAAACCTAAAAATTTACAATTTTCTTGATTTTTTATTTTTTATTAATTTTTATTATCATTTCATGCAATTCATTATTGAATATAAACATAAACATAAACGCATAAAAAGAATTAAAATAATTATTTAATAATACACAAACCAATATCATACTTCAAGTTGAAAAATTTAGCTTTATCAAGCAGCTTAGTCAGTATGTCTGCAAGCTGCTTTTCAGTTTCAATGTATTCCATCATGATAAAATTGTCTTCAATCAATTCTTGAATATAATGATATCGTATGTCGATATGTTTCGTACGACAATGTTAGATTGAATTTTTGGAGATACTAATTGCAGTTGAATTATCACAATATAAAGTCATTATATCTTGTGTAATTCCACGATCAACTAGCATTCTTTTCATACAAATTAGATGAATGTAAGAATTTCTTACTGCAATATATTTGGCTTCAGTGGTAGAGAGAGATACAAAATTTTGTTACTTCCTGAGCTAAGATACTAAGTAGTTTCCAAGGTAGAAACATCCACCACTGATAGAGTTTTTATTACCAACATTTCCTGCCTAGTTTGCATCTGTATATCCGGCAATTTGTACAGACGTATCATGTGGATACCACAGGCTTAAGTTCACAAAACTTGTAAGATATTTGATTATCTGTTTAACAGCAGTTAAGTGCAATTCTTTATGATCAGATTGATATCTAACACATATTCCAACACTAAATGCAATATCAGGTCTAATAGTAGTTAAGTACAAAAGACTATCAATCATACTTCAGTATAGACGAGAGTCTACACTTTTACCTGATTCATCTTTTGAGAGTTTAAGAGTCGTACTCATTGGAGTATCGAAATTTTTACCATTCTCAAAGCCAAACCTTTAACATTCAGTACATATTTGGTCTTTGAGATGAACATTCCATCTTCAAGTTGTTTAACTTGTAATCGAAGGAAATAGTTTAGTTCACCGACCATACTCATATCAAACTTGCATTTCATTGGATCTGCAAACTCAATAGATAAGTTAGTGCACCTAGATCTCTAAATGATATCATCAACGTAGATCTGAACTATCAGGATATGATTATTAGGTTTCTTGATGAATAAAGTTTTATCAACACTACCCATAACAGAATTATGACTAAGTAAAAATTTAGTCAATTTTTTATATCATGCTCTAGGAGCTTGTTTGAAACTGTAAAGAGCTTTTTAAGATGGTAAACATGGTTTGGAAGTTTGGGATCTTCAAAACCCTTTGGTTGTTTTACACATACTTCCTCATTCAAATCACCATTTAAAAATGTACTTTTGATATCTATTTGATAATTTTTTAATTTTTTATGGTAGGCAATGGAAATAAATAACTTGATTGATTCAAGGTAGGCAACTGGTTCAAAGGTTTCATCGTAATCAATACCTTCTATTTGAGTATACCCTTGTACAACCAGACGTGCCTTATTTCTGATAATGTTTCCCATTTCATCTGTTTTATTCTTAAAAATCCATTTGGTCTAGAAACCAAGTACCATATATCATTTCTGATGAATTGATTTTTTTCTTCTTGCATGGCATTAATCCAACTTTCATCAGCAAGTGCTTCATTTACATTGGCCAATTAAATTTGTGAAGTAAAGTAGTATATTTTCTAGTTATCTTCTTGTCTGAATGCCAGTACGAGGGTTACCACGTATTTGATTAGTTATTGAGTGTCAAATATTGCATATTTTCCCCTACTTATATCTTGGTTTTATGAACATGATACTGCTTAATGTTATATTTTATACGTGTTTACGTTGTAAGGTGAATTTGAGAGCTTGGATTGAAAAGATGTTAAAAGCATGGATTTGATGCTCAAGAATCACCAAGGCAAGGGGTAGATCTTAGGAAACCAAGATTGAAAATGCACATCCCAAAGATCCAAGGAAACCAAGTGAGGAAAGAAGAGAATCAAAGATTTAAAGTGAATTTAAGTGATTCTCGACTAGCTTAAGCTCTGGCTTGACTATCCTAAGCTCTAACTCGACCAGCCCTATCTATGTCTTGACTAGCCCAAGCTTTAGCTCAACCAGCCCTGGCTCTAGCTTGACTAGCCTAGGAAATTTTAATTAGAACTCCAGCAACATTATCTTTTAAATCTGTGCAATCCTTGACCAGTCGAAGGTGACCCTCGACCAGTAGAAGACTCCTCAACTAGTTGAGGGTTACACACATTTTGCACAGACCACGTAAATTTGAGGCAGTTTCTAGACTTTTCTAACTCAGTGTAAAAGTTAGAGTTCCCCAACTATAAATAGGAGTTCCTAGGATGCTCCAAAGCATCTTCTAGGGTTTAAGAAGTGGAGCAAAAGTGTGGAGAGCCACCGCCAAGAGTTTTCTTCTTCTTCCTTAGTTTATTTTTATGCTTTCTTTAAGAGTTTTTAGTTCAATCATGTCTATAGTTAACTAGACCTCTTAGTTAGGGCTAAGAGGTGAAGCTTGTAGCATGATTAGGATATTTACTTTTCTTTGATTCTTATTTATGTTAAACTTCATTGATTTCTAATTTGATTTTAAGGAATATTTTCAGTTTTTTATAGTTTATTGTGACTCAAATTACAATAGACGCTATGATAGCTTTGAATATCTTCTTTTCCTATTTAAGATTGTGGGATTGGTAAATCCTGTTGTTCGTTATCGTCTCTTGGGCATGGTAGGGTGATGGAATCCCTTCTAATCCTCAAAATCATCATCCATTGAGAATTAGGTCAATGAAAGTTCAGATTTGATTTAATTGCTATATTTTCCAATTGGATAGGATAAGACTTCAATTCCAATTGTGTTACTTGAATCAAGCAAGGTAGCATCTCAATTACTACAAGTGGATCCTTGGCACCCTAGTTCCCACCTTTAAATTCACAAGTTTCAATTACATCATTCATAATTACTCATTCTAATATTTAGATTTAGATTTACATCTTCTTCTAACTCTAATTCTAGTTACTTTTAGAAATGTATGAGATTAGTCATTGTGGATTCGACCTCGGTCTCACTGAGATTATTACTACACGCGACCCTACACTTGGGGTTGTGAACAAGTTTTTTCGGCTGTTGCTGGGGACTACGACTACATTTTTTTGAGATAAATTAGTATTCAAATTAGGTTAAGATTAGGATCTTTTTAAAAGGTTAGGATTTGTTTTCTGAATTTGTTTTTAGAAACTAACTTGGTTTTCTGTCTTGTAGGATCCTAACCCAGCAATCTCCAATCAGGTAACCTCTTTCCAAATCTCTCTTTTCTTTTTCTTTTCTGAAATTTCTTAATTGCTTTAGTCTCTCTCTAGTTTCTCTTTAGGTTTAGGTTAGATTCTAAACTTGAGGGTTGAGAGTGTTTCATGCCCAAGTGGGTCTGTGATAACACTCTACGTCTCTTAAGTGAAGGAGGATTAGTCGAAGGGTTGGCTATACATCATAGGATTAGATGCCACTTGAGGTCCTCTGAGTTAATAGATGTAATGGCTGCGAATCAACCTATAAATCAACCTCAATCTCGAGTTAAGGAAGTTAAGGATGAGAATGAGGTGCATCATGCACCCTCGCCTCATACTTTATGAGATTATCTACAATCGACGGGGGTGAGCACATCGTCTTGCATGATCTTTCCAAAGAATACAGGAGATATGGATATTAAACCAGGAGTGATCCAACTCCTTCTAAAGTTCCATAGACTTGAATCTAAAAATCCATATCTACACATGAAAGAGTTTGATGAGATAATAACAACTTTATACTTTCCTAATGTGTCTAAAGACACAATCAGGATGAAACTCTTTCCTTTGTCCTTAAAAGAAAAGGCTACGACATGGTTACACTCACTACATCCACGATCGATTGGCAGATGGAATGATACGACATAGGAGTTCATTAAGAAAATTTTCCCATATCATAAAATGAACACCCTTAGAAAGTCAATCATAAACTTTGCCCAAAAGGAAGATGAAACATTCTTCCAATGTTGAGAGCGGTTCAAGGATCTTGTCAGTTCATGCCCACAACATGGTTTTGAAACGTGGCATATAACAAGTTTCTTTTATAATGGGCTGACATCTTTCATTTGCTAAACGGTCGAGACAATGTGCAATGGGGAATTCATGAACAAAGATGTCAATGATGTGTGGGATTATTTTGACAAGCTTACTGAAAACACACAATCATGGGATATCTCCCCAAAACCAAACACCCCTTTTAAGCCTACTTAATCAAAGGAGAAGGGAAGAATGTATCTTTTAAAAGAGGAAGATGATATAAATGATAAAGTGGCCAGTGTTGAGTGTTAAATATTGCATATCTTTCCTTATTTATATCTTAGTTTTATGAACATGATACTGCTTAATGTTATATTTTATACATGTTTATGTAGCATGGTGAATTTGAGAGCTTGGATTGAAAAGAAAGTTAGAAGCACGGATTCGATGCTCAAGAATCACCAAAGCAAAGGATGAATCTTAAGAGACCAATATTGAAGAATTCACAGGCCAAAGATCCAAGGAAACCAAGTGAGGAATGAAGAAAATAGAGGATTTGAAGTGAATTTGCGTGATTTTCGACTAGCCTAAGCTCTGGCTCGACCAGCCCTGGCTCTAACTCGACTAGTCGAAGAAACTTCGACTCGAACTCTAGCAACATTATCTTTTAAATTTGCGTGATCCTCGACTAGTCGAAGAAATCCTTGACTAGTCGAATATGACCTTTGACTCATCGAAGATTGTCCTCGACTCGTCTAAGGTTATGCAGATTTTGCGCAGACTCTTTAAATTTGAGGCAGTTTTCAGATTTTTCCAACTCGGTGCGAAAGTTAGAGTTCCCCAACTATAAATAGAAGTCCCTATGATGTTCCAATGCTTCTTCTAGGGTTTAAGGAGTGGAACAAAAGCATGAAGAGCCACCACTAAGAGTCTTTCTTCTTCTTCCTTAGTTGTTTTTATGCATTTCCTAGGAGATTTTAGTTCAATCATGTCTATGGTTGGCCAAACCTCTTAGCTAGGGCTAAGAGGTGAAGCTTCTAGCGTGATTAAGATGTTTATTTTTCTTTGATTCATGGTTTTATGTTGAACTTAATTGATCTCTTGTTGATTTTAAGGAATACTTTCAATTTTCAATGGTTTGTTGTGACTCAAATTACAATAGATTTGCGATAGCTTTGAGTATTTTCTTTCCTTATTTGAGTTTGTGAGATTGGTAAATCATGTTGTTTGCCATTGCCTCCTGGGCATGGTTGGATGATGGAATCCCTTCCAATCTTCACAATTCTATTCTATTAAGGCTAAAATTAATGAGAAGTTCAGAGATTTGATAATCTCTCTTTCCTCAACTGGATAAGATAGGACTCTTATTCCAGCTGGATCTCCTGAATCAAGTGAAGTAGCATCCCAATAGCAAGTGGATCCTTGGAACCCTAGTTCCCACCTTTAAATTTAAAAGTTTTAATTACAAATTGATAATTACTCTTTCAAATAATTTTAAATTTAGTTTTAGATCTTTTTCTAGTTACTTTTAAAATACACATGAGTTTAGTCCCTGTGGATTTGACTTCGGTCTTTCCAAGACTATTACTACATTGTGACCCTACACTTGGGGTTGTGAATAAGTTTTTGGCGTCGTTGCCAAGGACTACGACTGCATTTTTCTAAGATTAATTAGTTTTGGAATTAGGTTAAGATTAGGATAAACTTTTTGTTTTATTTTTAGGTTAGGAATTTTTTTGCTTTGTTTTTAGAAACTAACTTTAATTCTCTGTTTTGTAGGATCCTGACCTTGCATCTCTTATCCGGTAACTTCATTCTAAATTGTCTCTCTTAATTCCTATTTGCTGTAGTTTTCAATTCTTAGATTTTAGGTTTAAATTTTGATTTGAGGGCAGAAAGTGTTTCATGCCCAAGTGGGTCCGTGATAACACTCTATGTCTCTTGAGTGAAGGAGGATTAGTCCAAGGGTTGCCTATCCATCACAGGATTAGACATCACTTGAGACCCTCAGAATCAATTGAAGTGATGGCTGCTAATCAACCTGCAAATCAACCTCAACCTCCAGTCGAGGAAGCCCAGGATGGGAATGAGGTGCATTCCATGGACTTGAATCTAAAAGTCCATATCTATACTTGAAAGAGTTTAATAAGATCATAGGCACCTTATACTTTCTTAACATGTCTGAGGACACAGTTAGGCTGAAACTCTTTCCGTTCTCCTTCAAAGAAAAAGCTAAGACGTGGTTGTATTCACTACGTGCACGACGGCAGATAGAATGACATGACAAGGGAGTTCATAAAAAATTTTTTCCCATACCATAAGAAGAACACCATTAGAAAGTCGATCATGAACTTCACCCAAAAGGAAGATGAGACATTCCTCCAATGTTGGGAACGATTCAAGGATCTTGTCAGTTCATGCCCACAACATGGTTTTGATACATGGCACATAACAAATTTCTTCTATGATGGGCTAACATCTTCCATGTGCCAATTGGTTGAGACAATGTGTAATGGAGAATTTATTAATAAAGATTTTAATGATGTGTGAGATTACTTTGACAAACTTGCTAAAAACACACAATCATGGGACATCTCCTCAAAACCCAACACCACGACTAAGCTTACTTAATCAAATGAGAGAGGAGGAATGTATGTTCTAAAAAAGGAAGATGATATAAATTCTAAAGTGGCCAATCTCACAAGAAAACTCGAGGCTATGAAACTTAAGAAGGATAAGGATAAGGAAGTTGTTTACGGTATTTGTACTTGCAATGTGCATACTATTGAAAATTGTCCAACAATTCCTACTTTTCAAGAAGTTCTAAATGAGCAATCAAATGTTGTAAAAAACTACCAGAGGCCTTTCAAAGGAACTACCTCTAACACATACAACCCTGGCTAAAAGAACCATCAAAATTTCAGTTTGAGGAATGGACAAACTGCTACCCCTTAAGGGTTCTTAACCAATTTTTGGATCAAAGGAAACCTTAGGAGGATCCAATTTTAAAATACATCCAAAGTCAAGAGCTTTTTAATCAAGGCACACTATAAACCTTTTAAGACCTTTCTAAGGCCATTCAATGGATTGAGTCACACTTAACGAGTGGGAAAAAAGGGTTACTTCCAAGCCAAGCTGTAACGTCTTGGAAAAATCCGTATAAGGACCCAAGTACCACCTCAGGCAGAAATCACCCAGGACCAAAACCTTTAGAAATTAGGTTAATATTAACAAGTGTTAAACTAGAGTACTTGTGAAATTAGCACTAATCACTTTAAATATGATCTGCAAGATCTAAATCATGTAGAATCATTGACGCTACATTATCCTGAAATCTAGAATCCATCTCAAAACCCAGTTGCTTTCGGGAGCATCTTGAAACTTTGTATCGGACCTAGACCGCACGTCGAAAATTTGATGACCGCGAAACTATACAGTTATGAACACATTACTGGACTTGACAACCCCTTAAAAATCAAGTCTTAACTGTGTCTAGAAATGCGTAACTTGAGCTCGGAATAAAGTGTGTGAGAAACGTGAATATATTTAGAAGTAAATTCTAAATTTAAGTAATCTGAGTCGTGTTGCTTGCGGGCCAAATATAAGGATTTAGACCGTCAGAATCTAACCTAAATACACCCTCGAATAAAGAGAAGTGTCCCACATCGAGTGACCGTGACCGTTAATCTGCAAACTCGATCGAAACGAAAACTCATCCTAACCTAGATCCATGGTCAGGGAGCTTAAGTCCGACTGCACATGGAAAAGGGGCCACCAGAAGTGCTCCGTTGGGCTAAAATAGATGCCCTTTGGATATAACCTAAGTATACCTTGGCCCTGGGGCCATTTTCATCAGTCCTGGGCCTATATAAGGACCTTAAACCCTCTCTCTCTCACCTCATACGAATTTGAGAAACCCTGGAGAGAGAGAAGAGAAAAGAGAAGGGAAAAGAGAGAAAGTGAGAGTGAGAGTTGGAGGTTCTTCCTGGGATCTGATCCCTCTACTCCACACACTCAACTGCCATTCCTATATAGCTATACAGGCGATTTCGACCCGTACTTGGGTAAGAAAACCTAACCCTAACTTGTCTTACAGAGGGAGTGCAGGTGAGGGCATGCATCATTTATTCATACCATTTTTGCATTAATTAGAGTACTTAGGGATGTTTGATTGTATTGTTTTATCATTACTACTTGACTGGATTAAGAACATGTTAACCTTTACTTATTATTCCACTGATTTGATCACTCACTCCCATGTTTCAAGACGGTGTTGTACACACCAACCAGACTCTGTCTTAGTTGCAGATGGAGACCTGACTGATGAGGCGGAGGCGGACTTCATAGACAATGAGGATGCCTTCTCATATATGTAGTATTCTGGAGGGTTTCCCTAGACCGTTCTAATCAGTGGGGCTTCAGGGTTATACTTGTAGTGGACTATTACATTTTAACATTTTGTAATTTGAAACAATACATGAAATTATTGACCTGGCAATCCATACATACTTTGGGGACCTATACTGAGTTATAACGCTATACATATTTGAGTAAGTCTTTCACTTGCGTATTACAACTGTCCCTAGATTATGTATTGCTGATTTGGCTTAATCTTATTCATGTTTTATGCACTAATATAGACAACATTTAATCATCATTAAATATGTTGCAGAAGTGATGTGTTAGAACTCGGGAGTTGGACTTCTACTCGACCCCCAATTTTCAAGGCATTACAAGTTGGTATCAGAGAATGATTTTGATTCAACCGGACTGAGTTATGGTTACACGACGTACACTGATGCATTTAGACCTAGGTGGGTGCGAGAAAAGTGTAGAAACAAGCTTAGGTTGTCCAATTTCGCCAATTGGCGAAAGTTATCGAAAACGATCACTGAGATCGGGTTCGTACACATCCGTGATTGCTTGAGACGACCCCGAATCATCCCCAGACCATCAATCGACAGCTTTAGACCATAATTTACCCAATCCCAGCCTTCAACAATCAAGAAAATATAAGGTTACATAAGAAATTACACGAAATGACCCGAAACGACTCAAAATGGAATCAGGGGCTCACATCTTTTTAGAGTCCAGAGGGCAGGAAGACCTCACCCCACTGACGAGGCATCGCCGAAATGTCCAAAGACCGGTGAGGACCTCGCCGGTTCCACGAGGCCTTACCAGCTAGCGAGCCTGGCCGGGCGGGCCGGCTCGGGCCAACGTCTTTAGGGCGTTGTGTGGCCTGCTGATGCAAGTTGGGTCAGATTTAAACCCTCCTAACACACCTCCTCTTCATAACCTACCCCTCTAAGCTCTCCTTTTTCTTCAAAAACTTTTATATCTCTCTCAAATCTCTCCTTCATCCACCCATTTCATCATTTTCCTTCAACATTCATACCCCTCCACCCTTTACATCGAAACCCACTTTCCATCTTCTTATTTTTCTCATTTGTTAAGCTTATAAATCCTCTTTGTAGCTCAACATTCCAAAGCCTAACAATCCCTCTCCTATTTTCTTCATTCCTCCTCATTTTGAACACACAAATACCATTACGTGCTTCAAAAAGCAGTGGGAACCCATTCAACCATCCTATTTCCTTAATTTCTTCCTTTTTCCATGGCCTTATTCGAGCTTGTGATGGCCATCTTCTTGATTTCCATGCTTCTTTCTCTCATGGGGAAGAAGAAGACTCTTATGGATGAGGTCGGGTCTAGTTGCCCTACTCGTTCAAGGAGGCCTAGAGGCACCACCACAAGTGCAAGTGTTAATCGGGAGATAAGGACCAAGCGGGAGCTTGATCCCCAGGCTCCCCTCAAAAGGATTCTCCTGACGGATATGTCCCATGGGAAATTTTAGGGTCGCAGGGTCCTCTTTGAAGCTCATGTGGATGAGAGGCTCTTTGAGCAGTACATGGTGATGGACCGCCTGGTCGAGGCCGGGTGGGGTCCTGTGTTCGAGGGTGAGTACCGCGCAAATGTGGGCATAGTCCGAGCCTTCTACGCCCACATTCGAGAGCCTATGTTGGAGCCCTTGCAGTTCAACATCCCCGTTGGTAGAGATCAGGAGGCCATAATTGATGCTGGGTTGATAGCTCAGCTTATAAAGATGCCGCTTAGCGAAGTGCATGCAAGCGAGAAGAATTTGAAGAGTGCAAGTGAAAGGGATCATAACACATAATTCCTTTGTGAACAATTGGCTCGCTGGAATTCAAACAACAGTCTCCTAGCAACCAATATGATGGATGACTTCTGCCTGCTCTACCACATCTTCAAGTATAACATGTACCCTAGGTGGAGCAACCTCAGCGAGTGCACCCGTCTGATGGTAGATTTTCATACCAAGTAGGGTAGGGAGAGAAGTTGTACGTGCCTACGTACGTTCTGCGACAAATAGTTCTTACTGCACGCTCCACCAGAGCTCTAATTCACTCCTATTTGGCCGACTTATATGCAAGATTGTATGGGAGTTTGGCTATAGACTTGGGGCGGAAGTGCCGGTGCTGACCCATTACATCAACGAGACTACTTTCAATCAGATGGAAATTAGGCAATGACACCGGCAAGCCCGACTCGATGAGACTGAGGATGAGACAGCTAATGAAGATTATGAAAGCAAGGAGGAAAGTAGAGAAGAGATAGAAGAAGAACAGGAAGAAGAAGTATAGGCTCACGACACGAATGAGATCTCCCCTCCCATGGCAATGGGACATGACCCTGATCGAGCTGCTAGGGAAGCCCGTTTAGTTCAACTTAAGGAGGGTCAGGCAGCCCTGTGACAGGAGATCATTAATACCCGGGCCCTCGTGAAGCACAAGTTTAAGAAGGTGACTCGCACCTTGAAAGCTATCCTGTGTTGCCTGTAAGATAAGGGCGCCCCTCCTCCGTCGCCAGACTCAGATGTCTAGTCCTCCATGCCATTGCCCAGTAGTTTATTTTATTGCTGGTTTAGAATGTTTGCATTTTAATGTTGATGGACCTAGTAGTATAGTAGGTAGGAAGTGTGTTTGTGTTTGGCAGTTGCTCTACATTTGTAGTCTTGCTTTGTAATAGCTTATATGTGTTTCCTGTCATGATTCATGTAATATGTATTTCATGTATTGTGACAATTTTGGTAAATGAAATGCATAAAGTTTCTTTAAACTGTGTGTATATGCTATGTGGCTGAGGTTGTGGGCATGCTGAATCTGACCTGGGTTGCACCCTATGTTGTATATAGGGAATGCCACCTAAGGCCACACGGAGTACGACACGGCTCACTTTTGGTGATTCATTTGACGAGGCACCTCCCCTGAGTGATAGTCATATGGACCCCAGTTGGGGTCCGTCTCCCTCTGACACCATTTCAGACTCTCAGCCGACTACTGGCCCCACCAATGGGCCTACACCTGTTGTGCCACCGGTTCCAGAGCAGAACTACGCGTCCTCCTTGACGCCATCTGTACCTCAGTCGGCTGCCCCTACTGATAGGTTGGAGCAGATGATGTTGTTGATGCAATAGCAGCAATAGGCACAACAGCAGCAGCAGCAGGCACATCAGCAGCAGCAGTTTCTGACTACCATGGCAGGGATTTTTGCCCAGAGCATGGGTGTGGCTTCGCCTGCTCCATTTACACCCCCTGCTGGGAATGCAGGTGCTAGCGGACACTTTGAGTGATTTTAGCACTTACGGCCCCCTACCTTTGCGGGTACTCACAAACCCAAGGAGGCCGAGTATTGGCTTGACCGCATCTCTAAGATGCTAAAGCCGCTGCACTACACAGAGCTCGAGCAGTTGGAGTTGGTCACCTTCATGTTCGTGAAGGAGGCTAACTTATGGTGGGATAGTGTGCTCCGTACTATTGCAGTCAGACATATGTGGACATGGACAGATTTTGAGACCCACTTCAATGAGAAATACTATCCTATCACCTATTACCACAAGAAGGAGAGTGAGTTCCTTTGCCTTAAACAAGGAGGGATATCAGTGGCAGAGTATGAGAACAGGTTCACAGAGTTAGGCAAGTACGCTCCGTTGATTTTGACAGATGAGCCGATGCGTATGCGGCGTTTCTTTGAGGGTCTGCGACTAGATATTCGCTCGAAAATGTGTTGCGCTAGCATACCTAGATATTCTTAGCTAGTGAGCATGTCTGTGAGGGCTGAGTAAGACGGGGACAGGCAGTCCCATATGCGAGCACCGATGTCTCCTAGGCTGCGACCAGAGATTTCGAGCAGACCATTCCTCGGGAAGAGGCCACAGTCAGATTCACCGCCGAGGCTGACGGCTTCACCTGCCCCTGTGAGGTGACCTGAGGTGTGGCGTGCCTACTGCAAGAGCCTAGGCCACACAGAGGTGAACTGCTTCACCAGGATAAGGGATAGCGGCTTCTCACCACCACAAAGGGTCAACTGCCTGCTTCGCCAGGTTATATCGACACCACCTCTATGCACGACACCAGCTCATCCATCATTCCGACCACCTGTACCTCGATCTAGGCCGCCTCAATGGCCTATGGTACCTCAGCCTAACCATTTTTAGTAGGCTCGAGTGCACTCACTTCTAGCTGAAGCATTAGAGGCAGCACCTATGCCACCTATGGCTTTTGACGTTACGACACGTGCTCCAGTCTTTTTATTAGTGGACATCGAGTCCACTGTCTCTATCATATCATGCGTAGCAGTTAACCGGTTAGGGTTGGAAACTAGTCCTATGGTTATGGTGAGAATCCTTACCACCACAGGGACTTTCCTGGACGCTACCAAGATCTGTAAGGGGTGTTCGATACATGTAGGGAGCGGGACAATGCTCCTCGACTTGATTGTCACCCCATTACATCATTATGATGTCATTCTCGGTATAAATTGGCTCACAGAGATGAAGGCAGAGATCGACTGCGATTGTAAAGTGGTGACAGCTTATGGACCAGAGGGCACGACCTTTACTTTCCCGGTGCAGGTCAGTTGGCCCTATCGCATTGATTATTATGCTTCCATGCTAGAGGACGCTCATGGTCCAGCGCTTGAGGGCACTCCTGTAGTCCAAGAGTTCCCGAACGTGTTCAGGAAGATACCTAGACTACCCCCTTAGCGCGAAATTGATTTTACAATCGACCTAGTGCCTAGTACGACACCTGTATCTCTTCCGACCTATCGCATGGCTCCATGCGAGATGGAGGAGTTGAGAAAATAGATCGATGATCTGTTTAATGCAGACTTTGTATGACCCAGCGTGTTGTTTGTAAAGAAGAAGGACGGATCTCTGCGATTATGTATTGATTATCGCAAGTTGAACCAAGTGACGGTAAAGAACAAGTATCCTTTGCCCAGGATAGATAACTTGTTTGATCAGTTAAAGGGGGTAAGGCGTTTCTCGAAGATCGATTTACAGTCAGGGTATCACCAGTTGTGCGTCAGGGATGAAGACATGCAGAAGGCGACCTTCAAGACCAGTTTTGGGCACTATGAGTTTCTCATAATGTCGTTCGGCCTTACGAATGCACTAGCCATGTTCATGGACCTAATGAATAGGGTATTTCGGCCATTTTTATTCCAATTCATCATCGTGTTTATTGATGATATCCTGATAAACTCTAAGAGTCGGGAAGAGCATGAGGAACACCTGTGAGCAGTCTTGGATACTCTTAGGAAGAACCAGTTGTTCGCCTAATATAAGAAGTGCAACTTCTGGAAAGAGAAAGTCAAGTTTCTAAGACACGTGGTGTCCATGAAAGGATAACTATAGACCTTGCCAAGGTAGCCGCAGTTCAGGACTGGAAGCAGCCCGGTTTAGTTATTGAGGCGAGGAGTTTCCTTAGCCTAGGAGGTTACTATCGAAAATTCATTCGAGATTTCTCGAAGATAGCTAGACCTTTGTCTCAGTTGACACGAAAGGATTTGAAGTTCACCTGGAATGAAAAGGCGAAAGCAGCCTTTCAGGAGTTGAAAGACAAGTTGATGTCTGCCCCTGTGCTAGTATTACCGGAGCAAGGGGTCAAGTATACGATATACATGGACGTGCCTCACGTCGGTTTGGGCGGTTTTTTGATGTAGAAGGATAGGGTTATTACCTACCTGTTGCGACAATTGAGGAAACACTAGTAAAACTACCCTATGCATAACCTGGAGTTAGCTGCCGTTATCTTTGCTTTGAAGATCTGGAGGCATTACCTCTACGAAGAGGAGTTCGAGTTCTTTTGCAACCACAAGAGCCTCAGATACATATTCACTCAGCGGGACCTGAATATGAGGCAGCGGCGATGGATGAAAACTTTGAAGGACTTCAAGTTCGAGGTTTCTTACCATCCGAGTAAGGCCAACCTTGTGGTAGACGCGTTGAACCACAAGAAGCGTTGGCGTTTGTGGCTCCGTTAATGGTAGCAGAGTGGGATATGGTAGAGTTCGTACGAGACTTCGAGTAGAAACTCACGGTGGAGGAGCCGTATGAGGGCATCGCATATATTTGAGTATAACCCCTCATTGATGACAGGATTATCGCAGCTCAGGCAGATGATGAGCTATTGGGGAAGATGAAAGAGCAGGTTAGTGCAGATGAGGACTCAGAATGAAGAGTTGGCATGGATGGGGGCTTACGTTATCGTGGCCGCCTATGCATCCCGAACCTCCCTGGCTTGAGGAAGGAAGTTCTTGAGGCCGCTCACGACTCAAGGATGCCTATGCATCCAGGCTGTACAAAGATGTATCGTGACATGAAAAGGTCGTACTGGTAGGACAATATGAAGGCCCACATAGCAGATTATGTATCGCGTTGTCTCACATGCCAGCAAGTCAAGGCAAAGCATCACCGACCTCCTGGACTACTTCAGCCCATGCCCATAGCAGAATGGAAGTGGGATTTCATCTCTATGGATTTCATCTCAGGGCTACCGAAGACTAGGAAGGGGCATGATTCCATTTGGGTGATCGTGGACCAGTTGACGAAATCAGCTCATTTCCTCCCTATTAGAGTTTCGAACTCTGTAGACAAGTTGGCAAGGTTATACATCAAGGAGATTGTACGTCTGCTTGGAGTTCCCCTGGAGATCGTGCCAGACCGAGACACGTGATTTACATTCATTTTTTGGACTTGCATCCAGGAAGCGATGAGTATGGAGTTAAAGTTCAATTTCGTGTTCCACCCACAGACTAACAGGCAGATGAAATGGGTGAATCAAATTCTGGAGGATATGCTACGAGCCTGTGTGCTAGATTTCAAGGACAGTTGGGATGACCATCTTCCTTATGCAGAGTTCGCCTATAACAACAGCTTCCAGGCAAGTATTGGCATGGCTCCTTATGAGGCACTGTATGTCCATGTAGGGCACCGCATTGCTGGGCAGAGGTTGGTGAGAAGAGCTTGATTGGCCCAGAGTTAGTTCAGGCAACTTCAGAGAAAGTCGACATTATCAGGCACCGACTTCTGACAGTGCAGAGCAGACAGAAGAGATACGCTGATACGAGGTGGCAACCACTAGAGTTCGAGGTCAGAGACCATGTGTTCCTCAGGGTTTCCCCTATGAAGGGAGTCCTTCGGTTTGGCAAGAAGGGGAAGCTCATGCCTCGATTCATTGGCCCATTCCAAATACTTGATCGAGTGGGGGCGGTAGCATACCGCCTTGCTTTGCCTACTCCGCTCACGGGTGGGCATAACGTATTTCACGTGTCTATGCTGAAGAAATACGTTCCCGATCATTCCCACGTTATTAGATGGGAGCAGGTCCAGTTGAGCGAGGACGCTACATACGTACTGCGACCGACACGTATCTTAGACAGGAAGAAACAGGTATTGCGTAGCAAGGTTATTCCACTTGTGAAAGTGCTGTGGACGCATCACATGGAAGAAGAGGCTACTTGGGAGACAGAAGCCGAGGTTTGAAAGAACTACCCTCAGATTCTCGAGGAGTATGAAAAGGTACTAATTTTGAGGATGAAATTTTTCTTTAAGGGGGGTAGATTGTAACGTCTCGAAAAAATCCGTACAAGGACCCGAGTACCACCTCAGGCAGAAATCACCCAAGACCGAAACCTTTAGAAATTAGGTTAACATTAATAAGTATTAAACTAGAGTACTTGTGAAATTAGCACTAATCACTTTAAATATGATCTGCAAGATCTAAAACGTGCAGAATCATTAACTCTACATTATCCTGAAATCTAGAATCCATCTCAAAACCCAGTTGCTCTCGAGAGCATCTTGAAACTTCGTATCGGACCTAAACCGCACGTCAAAAATCTGATGACTAGGAAACTATACAATTATGACCGCATTACTGGACTTGACAACCCCCTTAGAAATCAAGTCTTAACTATGTCTAGAAATGCGCAACTTGAGCCCGGAACAAAGTGTGTGAGAAACGTGAATATATTTAGAAGTAAATTCTAAATTTAAATAATCTGAGTCGTGTTGCTTACAGGCCAAATATAAGGATTCAAACTATCAGAATCTGACCTAAATACACCCTCGGATCAGGAGAAATGTCCCACACATGTTGGTGTACTTGTGACCCTGATCGAGTGACCGTGAACGTTGAACTGAACTGGTCTGCCACGGTCGATCTGCAAACCCGATCGGAACGAAAACTCAGCCTGACTTAGATCCATGGTCAGGGAGCTTAAGTCCGACCGCACGTGGAAAAGGGGCCACCAGAAGTCCTCCGTTGGGCTGAAACAGACGCCCTTTGGATATAACCTAAGTATACCTTGGCCTTGGGGCCATTTCCATCAGTCCTAGGCCTATATAAGGACCTTAAACCCTCTCTCTCTCTCACCTCATACGAATTTGAGAAACCCTAGGAGAGAGAGAAGAGAAAAGAGAAGGGAAAAGAGAGAAAGTGAGAGTGAGAGTTGGAGATTCTTCCTGGGATCTGATCCTGCTACTCCATACACTCAACTGCCATTCTTGTATCGTTATATAGGCGATTCCGACTCCGTACTTAGGTAAGAAAACCTAACCCTAACTTGTTTTAGGATTTTCGATGAGCGTAATTGATGAATTAGTTAACCTATTCCCTCTTATTGGTTATTGTGGTGCCATAGACAAGACTTAGCTTTTAAAACTTAGTTCGCTACGAGTCTACCGGTGAAAGGTGTGGACTATAAATGTTTAGGTTATAGTTTTCAAGGCTTTCAATGTCAATTAATAATTTATGCCTGACTTGAATTGCTATCACATGCTTAGACATGTTGTTTCCCACACTTTACACATATATACGAACTATGTTGAATATAGTGTATTCTTGTGTTTGTTGAAATGTTTGTATGAGTATGGATTCTGGTTATAGTTTTGCCATGATTTACTGTTGTAGACATATGGTTATAGTATACATGACAATTCCTTAGTGAAAGGATTTGCCCTAATACGTGTTATCACCAACATACGTCATGTATGTTGGAATATGTAGTCTAAGTGTTTGTAGAAATGTCTGAATGAACAAGTGTGTAATAAATTATACTTTATATGGGCATTGACAAGAGATTCTCAACTACCTTAATGATGTGTATGATTTCCTCCATGTAACTTATATTCTCTGTTTGTTTTACTTAGGCACTGTATATGTGTGAATTCATGTTTAAGTTGAAATCCATCAAATGCTTATATGCTAGTATGACTAGAAATGTTGATCCATTACTGTTCTGATTAGCTTGTATGATTATCTATTATAATTGAATGTGTTTGGGATACGAAATAGTCCAGGTAATTGGTAACAGGCATTGAATAGGTGCTTGAGGTTGATTTCGCCACATAGGATGTGATCGATGAATCCGAGCCGTACTTGGGATATTGGCAGTGGTTAGGCCACACGAAGTGCTTACGCACTTCATGTCAATCAACTCAATGTGTGCTCGTACTAGTCGAGCTCGTCAAGTAACCCGATTGACCCGATGTATGTTCACCATGTATGGATGCTACTGCTTGAATCTAAAGTACCAAACTCACTAGTGAAAACCTCTTTAAACCTTGGTACCTCGATCTGCTAAGACTCATGAGCCGGGCATGGTGGTATGGGACACCGTGGTCAAGCTGTCGACCTACACTGGGGTGACGAGCCTCCCCGTAGTGTCCAGTGAGCAACACAGCTTCGTGAGCCAAATACGGTGGTATGAGACACTGTATTCGAGCTATCGGCCTACACTGATAAGGTGACGAGCCCTTTATAGTGATCTCAAGCATACGCTAAGACTGTATAGAGGCGACGAGCCCTTACGTAGCAACAAGAGTACAAACTAGGCCTGTACTGATAAGGTGCTGAGCCCTTTGCAGTGACTTGGAACCAAAACATCGTATGAGATTTACTAAGATTGATGACCCTAGAATGGATCATCATTTGGGAATTGATATAAGGGAGGTACCTTAGCTTCCCAATCCTACTGTATGAAAAGGACTAATAAGAACTTGGTAATCATGTTCATGCACCGCACTGCATGTGCCGTTTGGCATTGGGCAGAGCACTGAGGAAGTGACTGACATGCGCGACCGTTAGATGAAGATCGCAGAGGGAGTGCAGGCGAGGGCATGCATCACTTATTCATACCATTCTTGCATTAATCAGAGTACTTAGGGATGTTTGATTGTATTATTTTATCATTACTGCTTGACTGAATTGAGAACATGTTAACCTTTACTATATTGTTCCACTGAGTTGATCACTCACTCCCACGTTTTGGGATGGTGTTGTACACACCAACCAGACTCTGTCTTAGTTGCAGATGGAGACCCGACTGATGAGGCGGAGGTGGACTTCGTAGATGATGAGGATGCCTTCTCATATATGCAATATTCTGGCAGGTTTACCTAGACCGTTCTGATCGGCGGGGTTTCAGGGTTATATTTGCAGTGGACTATTACATTTTGACATTTTGTAATTTGAAACAATACATGTAATTATTGACCTGGCAATGCATACATACTTTGGGGACCTGTACTGAGTTATAACGCTATACATATTTGAGTAAGTCTTCTGCTTGCGTATTACAACTGTCCCTAGATTATGTATTGCTGATTTGGCTTAATCTTATTCATGTTTTTACACTAATACAGACAACATTTAATCATCATTAAATATGTTGCATAAGTGATGCGTTGGAACTCAGGAGTTGGACTTCTACTCGACCCCTGATTTTCAGGGCGTTACATAACCTCTCCCAAATCCTAAGCCTCAATGTGAATTTAGTGACCCGAGCTCTTTAAATCAAATGGACCAAGATAAAGACAATTGACAAATTCATTTCAAGGAAGGCTAAAAAGCCTAAGGACCCAAAAGTAGATACGAATGATAGACCTAGTGTTGTTTCATGTGAATTGGAATCGAAAACCCAAAACAAGCCAATGGCGCTATTCCCCCAACGGTTGATTGCACGAAAAGCTCTCTTTAACTCTCAAGACATTCTAGATGTTCTTAAGCAAGTTAAAGTCAACATCCTCTACTAAATGCCGTTAAACAAATTCCTTCATATGCAAAATTCTAGAAAGATTTATGTACGACCAAAAGACGATAAAATATTCAAAGGAAAATCTTTTGATAGAAAAAGTGAGCTCCATTCTGAAGTAAGATGTGCCACAAAAATACAAAGACCCTGGTAACCCAACCATCACTTGTGTAATTGGGAATTACCGGATTGAGCACACACTTCTTGACTTCGGAGCGAGCATAAATCTGATCCCTTACTCGGTCTATGAACAATTGGGTCTAGACGAATTAAACCCCACCTGCACCACATTACAACTTATCAATCACTCAATTCATGTACCGAGAGGGATAATTGATGATGTGTTGGTTTAGGTTGACATATTCTACTATTTAGTAGATTTTATCGTCCTAGATACTCAACCCATCTTGATATAAGCACTCAAATTCCTGTCATCCTTAGTCATCCATTCCTTACTACATCCAATGATATCATCAATTGTAGGAATGTGGTCATGAATTTGTCTTTTGGAAATATGACATTGGAATTCAATATCTTTTTCAATATGAGTAAACAGGCAGAGGATGAGGATGATACCCACGATATTAATATGACTGATTCTTTCGTGGAAGATAGAGCACTTTTTACTCTATACTCTAACCCTCTAGAGACGTGCTTGTCCCACTCCTCTGATTTGAATGATGACACAATTAGGGAGATGGATATCGTGCTTGATGCTACACTAGTACTTCAAGTTAACAGGTGGAGGCTTGAATTTAAAAAAGTACCCCCACAATTCGTAGCCAATACCAACAGTGAACTTGTGCCAACTAGAGCTACTATTGGTTAGAGAATGGGCATTGACTACAGGAAGTTGAATACTATCATGAGGAAGGACCACTTTCCTTTGCCTTTTATTGATCAAATCTTGGAAAGGGTAGCTGGTCACTCTTATTATCGCTTCCTTGATGGATATTTGGGCTACAATCAAATAGAGATAGCCCTTGAAAATCAAGAGAAGACAACATTCCCATGTCCTTATGGCACCTTTCCTTATCGAAAGATGTCATTCAGACTGTGTAATGCCCCTGCCACTTTTCAGTGATGCGTGTTGAGTATTTTCTCTAACATGGTGGGGTAATATTTAGAGGTCTTCATAGATGACTTCTTTGTCTTTGGTCCATCCTTTAGCGAATGTTTGGAAAATCTGAAAAATGTGCTGAAGCGATGTGATGAAATGAATTTGGTACTAAGTTGGGAGAAGTGTCATTTCATGGTTCGTAAGGGAATTGTTCTTGGACATATCATCTCGTTTAAGGGAATTCAAGTAGATAAGGCTAAAATTGATTTTTTCTCTAACCTACCTCCACCTAAGAGCATACGATACATGCGATCCTTCTTAGGACATGCTAGATTTTATAGAAGATTCATAGACTTTAGTCACCTCTCTCATCCTTTATGCAATCTACTTCAAAAGGATGTACCATACGAGTGAACTGAGCAATGCCCGGAAGTTTTTTTTAAGCTCAAAGGCATGTTGACCAGTGCACCTATCATGCAGCCACCCGATTGGAGTATTCCTTTTGAGATTATGTGTGATGTGTTTAACAATGCTATTGAGGCAGTTTTAGGCCAGAGAAAAGAAAGGAAGCCCTATGTCATTCACTATGTAAGTAGAACTCTAAATCCTGTGTATATGAAATTTGGCTTATTATGTCTTTACATCGCATAGCCTGGATAAGGCTGATGGTATTATGGACTTGCCAGTATTTTTGCTTACTCTTATATTTATATGCTTGGCACTGCATCACACACACATACACCACCCTCTAAGATTCTTGTAAGATTATGCATGACCATTGCGTGTAAGTGACGTTAGGTCGCAACAGCATTAAGGCAGGAGTGCGTGGTAAAGCTTTGGAGTTTTGTTTCATATATGTATTTCCCTTTCAGCATTGTACTCGAATGATTTTTATTAGTGGATATGTGGTGATGATGTTTTTGTGACTTGGTTATGCATGTGGTGATGCTCCCTTACAAAACAATCATACTAAAAATCCTCCATGTAAGATCCCTGGATCGGAATTTAGCATATGGTTGCCGGGAGCTGAGAATGGGGTACTGAGGACGCTGTCGATACCAGATTCGGCAATCAGGAATTTTGTGAGCCCGGTTTCTGAGCTTGGGGCGTAACAGAAGTTAGTATCAGAGCATAACTTGGGAATACCTGAGGATAACATCACATATCTATTGATAACTACCCTTCACTATATGATTGTTGAGAACTTAGAAAGATTAGATCCTCGAGTTTGAATAACTTAGAAACTTTCTTATATAGCTCCCTATTGTGTGTACATTTGAGAGTGCTTAAGGCTAATAGGCCCCTTGTCCCTTTCTATAGGACATGGTGCCTGAGAGAGTGAGTTAAGCAGCTCCCCCTTGTCCCTTTCTATAGGACATGGCACAGATCAGATTCAGCAGATGCTACAGGCGATGATCGCGATTATTCAGGGGCAGAGTAGGCAACTCACGGATGCACCCACCCAGACTAAGCAGGAGCATGCGAGCTCCCTTCTACCCGACTTCAGGCAATTCGATCCCCCGCGTTTCCAGGGAGAGCCCGACTCGTTAGCGATAGAGAAATGGAGATCCGAGGTGGAGAAGATCTTTAATACCATGAGGTGCACCACCCATCAGCGAGTTCCGTTAGCAATATTTCTTCTCCAGGGCGAGGCCGAGTACTGGTGGACATTGGTCGCCCACACGGAAGGGGCCAAGTTCAAGTGAACGTGGAGGTCTATGGACCGGTTCGACTAGAAGTTCTTCCCGAAAACATTCATCAACAACAGCACTTGAGTTCGAGACTCTTATACAGGGGGACATGTCGGTTTCCTAGTATGAGGCCCGATTCGTCGCGTTATCGAGATTTGTACCATACCTGGTAGCTGATAAGGAACGGAAGGCCAAACATTTTAAGTGCGGCTTACATCATAGCCTTTGGAGTCGTATTGTTGGACACATGCTCTTGACATTTGAGCAGATCGTACAATGAGCCCTAATATATGAGGGGGAATGGGCCAATTCCCAGTGGGTCGGTGGCCAGAGAAGAGACTGGAAGAGGAAGGCCCCCCCTCCGATAGCTCCCAGCAATAGCAGCTTCACTAGCCAAAGAGGTACAGGAACCGTCCATCTTTTTGAGGACTGGAAGCACCTTCAGCTCCACCACTGAGACCGTTCTCAGGTGTTTTCTTTGGACACGGTGGTACGGGGCATTGTTGGCACGAGTGTCCCCATCCTCAGCAGAGACCCCTGTAGTAGCTACAGCAATACCAGCCTCTGAGACCACAGTAGAGGCAGCCATTTTGGCTACCACCGTAGTAGCAGCAGCGACCATAGTGGGGACATACACCTCCCTAGTAGGACCCTCAGTCATTAAAAGGAGTCGTCGATGATTCGCGCGACTAGGCCTTAGGACTATCTTGTTAGATTAGTCATTGATGAGATTGTGAGGTTGCAAGGCATCTCAGTTTCGATCATTTCTGATCCAGGATCCAAGGTGCAGTGGGGTCACCATAGTGTTGATGAGGTGTCTTGGGAGCGCGAGGCTGAGATTCAAGAGTATTATTCCCATCTCTTTGATGACTGATTATACTTTGTATTATATTTTGATATATATATATATATATGATGCCATGTTTCCTCTTTCCTTTTATTTTGCGTGATAGTGTAAATTTCGAGGAAAAATTTTTTATTAGGAGGGGAGAGTTGTAAGGCCCATATCTTAGTACCATGTCATTCCTTAGACTATCACCATCCTCCCCATCGAATTCCAGCAATATGCAACCTATAGACAACATTTGCGTGTGACCTTAAGTCGGATCCCATAGACTCGAGCGACTCGACTTAAAACCTGTACCATTGTGATCGCGCCGTCGCCGCGGTTCCAACGCCGTGTCTCATGTGCCAATACGATGCGTGGACTAAGAGATATGATCCGCGCATAATCTCAGCCATAGACTACACGTTGTAGGGCCAGAGATTCCAGGTAAAGTAGATTCTCTACTAGAGCAACCATGACTATGACATCATCCTAGCCTATCTATCCTAGGATGACATCACCCTAGCTCTCATGCCTTACAAGCAATAATGATTAGCTTTCCCATGCTTCTTACAATGTTATGATTATTTCTTACACCTCATGATGACTTCCCTACACCTCTCTCTCCCTCCCATTCTCTCCCATCTTCCTCATTTGCAACCCAAGGAGAGAAACCCAACATTTCCTGCCCATTTCCACTCTTAATCCCACCCAATGCAACCATTGAAGCACCATCTCCACCATTAAAGAAGCACCTTAGGAGCTTTGGAATACTAGGGAGCAAGAAGAGGAGAGGTGGGTGCATTTTTAGGCTAGATTTGTCCATTTTCTTGCATAATGGCAAGTGAGACCTACCAATCAATGGTAGGGATCCCATCTTGGTCCCTAGGTGTGGCCAATGGCTCACCAAGGTTGCATGCATGTATCCATGGTGGGGCTATTCTCTATGGACCCCACCATGATGTTTGATTTAATCTCCTATTTCATGAAGGCCATCTAGGCCCTGATTTATGGTGGAAATGGAATTTATGGACCCACATGTTTGAGACCTTAGCTTGATGTATGCATTGTACCATAGAAGGGACCTCATAGTGGCAGAGCTCCCTCCATCACTCGTCTCTCTCTTTCTCTTTCTCTCCCTTTTTCCTTCCCTCTTGTTAATGGCCCAGTTGATGTATTTATGTACTTTATCCACTGTCCAAACAGTGGGACACCCACCATCCAGCAAGTAGGGCCCATCTTGTTGCCTAGATTGGGCCTGCATGGCCGATCAGACCATACAAGCTTGGTTGAAGGGGAAAACATTCATATCAGCTTAGTGCAGGGCCGTGTGGCCCACCACATGGACACCACCGTGATGTATTTATATCCAAACTATCCAGGGCTAGCAGGCCTACCATTATGCATTTTATCCATGTTGTCTGTCCAGCGGGTAGGCCCTGCTGCCTGTCTATTTGGACAGGCCTGGACGAAGGGATAATGCAAATATCAGCTTGCATCTAAGCTGGTGGGCCACACATGTGGACCCACCTTGATGTATCTGTTGTACCTCCACTATCCAGCACGTGGATGGTGGGGCTCACCTTGATGAATGTGTTGTATCCACATCGTCTAGCAAGGGATGGTGGAGCCTGCCTTGTTGTATGTATTGTATTTGCACTATCCAACTGGGACGGTGGGACCCATCTGAGGCACGTGTTTCACCCACTGTCCAGCTGGGACGGTGGGGCCCATGATGTATGTTTTATCCATAGTCCAGCTGGGAGGGTGTGATCCTCCATGATGTATGTATCCTATCTAGGCCGTCTAGCAGGTTGGGAAGGTGGGACCCACCTGCTGTATGTGGGGGATCCGCCATGATGTATTTGACCATGCCGTCCAGCGGCTGTGGACCCCACTGTGATGTATTTAATCCACACCATCTAGTAGGTTAGGACAGTGGGATCCTTCATGATGTATGTGTTGTATATCCTTACTGTCCTTCTAGTGGGGCCCATTCGACAGGTGTAGGCCCACCATGTGGTATGTATTTTATACAGGTCGTCCATTAGTTGGACAGCTGGCAGGTCCACCATGTCGTATTTACTATATCCAGACCGTCCATCGTTTGGATGCCCGGCTAGCCCACGTGATGAGGCCCGATGTATATGAGGCCCATGTGACGAGGTCCATTGTGACATATATGAGGCCCACGTGATAAGGCTCATTGTGATGTATATGAGGCAAATGTGATGAGGCCCATCATAATGTATATGAGGCCCATGTGATGAGGTCCATTGTGATGTATATGAGGCCTATGTGATGAGGCCCATTATGATGTATATGAAGCCCATGCGATGAGGCCCATTGTAATGTATGAGACCCTTGTGTAATGCCCATTGTGATGTGTAAGGCCCGGTATATGTGTGAGGCCCATTTTAAGTGTGAGGACCATTGAATATGTGAGGCCCAATTGTGATGTGTGAGATCCACCATGATGTATGAGATAATATGTATGCTGTACATTCATTTCTAGCTAGTTTAAGGGCCATGAGCCCCATTGTGAGATAGTTTCTATAGTGGGCTGCACTTTAGGAGGCAATGGTGGTTATATGTCCATGTTATAAACCTCCCTAGGGCCCGTTGTTACCCATTATCATCCTTCTCTTGTTGGGCTATCCCAAATCATTGGGCCCCCATTTATGCTAGTGCTTTCCACCACACCTTGTAGGAGTAACCATGTCATGTAGGCTCACCTCGTTCATATCGGGCTTCCATAGGGAAGCCCGGTTCATGACATGATAGAGTCGGTGGAGAGAACCACTTAATGTACTTAGGGTCATCCTCATGACTCCCTTTGTTGTATGATTCACCCATGAGGCCCATTATGATGCATGTGTTGCACATGCTGCCCATCTATTTTTCTGGATCATATGGGCCGTCCCAAGATGCCCACCATGATGTTTGTGATAATATTTATGATGCCCATCCATTTTCTAGCTAGTATAAGGGCCATGGGCCCCCATTATAAGTTAGATTCCATTCCTAAAGTAGGCCGCACCTTAGGAGCAATGGTGGTTAATTGTCCACGTTGTAAACCTCCCTAGGGCCCATGACTACGCTTATTTCCATCTCTCTTATTGGGCTACCCCTAATTGTTGGGCCCCCATTAATGTCAGCGATACCCATTTTCCCTTATTGGGCTATCCCAAACCATTGGGCCCCTATTGATGATTAGTGTCACCTAATTTCCTTATTAGGCTATCCCAAATCGTTGGGCCCACAGTGACGTAGTGATTCCCACCTTACCTTGTTGGGCTAACCCAAACCATTGGTCCCCTATTAATAATGATGCTTTCTACCATACCCTGTAGGACTACTCAAACATTGGAACCCATCTTATGGTCATACCGGGCCTTCCATAAGAAATATGGTCCACTTAGATACATGTGTTTGACCATGCTCAGTGACCAAACCCAAGGCCCACTTACATGATGGGCGGGCTACCCAATCCATTTACAAGGACACATAGTCCTAGATGTATGGACACCACCAAAGCCCACCTTGTATTCATATTGGCCCCCCCATAGGAAAGCCTAGTTATTACAAGATAGAGTGAGTGAGGAAGCCCACTTACTATACTTAGGCTCATCCTCTAGATGTCCATTATTGTATGCCCATTAAACTCACCCATGAGATCTATCCTTGATGTAGTATGACATCTAGACCTTCTATTATCTATAGGTGAGTGCTTCATCATCTCTTCCCATCGATGAAAGAATTTGTGGTATCAGGTTGGTATATCCACTGTTTAGATTTGATCTCGATGTCTTGGACTAGATCCGCCATCCTTTTGTGGACCCCATCATGTATTTAGGCCGGTTATTGTTTATATCTGATAATCATACCAGTGTGCTTAGTCTAGGAGGACACACTAAGAATATGCTTAGTATAACATCATGATGCATGCCCATATGCATCATTGTATGCCTATTATGAGGAGGGATTATTCATATTATATGTCATTGGGCCGAGATGTTTGTGGGACTCCTTGTGAGGTGAAGTTGCCCCACATGATTGTGCGATACGCATAGGTTTAATGCATGACTAGATGGTATGACTCATGCATCTCACATTTTATGTGACATGATCGACACACTGAGAACATGCTTAGTATAACATCATGATACATGCTCATACACATCATTGGTATACTTGTTATAAGGGATGATTGATTATAGCATATGCCATTGGGCTGAGATGTTTGTGGGACTCCTTATGAAATGGAGTTACCCCACATGATCGCGTGATACGCGCAGGTTTGATGCATGACTGGATTATATGACTAATGTTTTGTGTAACATGATCACATTGTACCCTAACAACATCAGGGTTGTAGCCTCCACAAGTATATCGTGAATGGCTAGATGGGACACCAAAAATATTTGGTTCTAGCACTTAGGTATGTTTGATGTCCTTGGGTGAAAATCCCTAAACCCCCATGGCCAGGGGATGGTCCAATATCTAGACTGAGTGGATACATGAGTGCCTTAGTGTTAAATACCAGTATGCCACGTCACCCACTTTGTCAGGGTCGGTTGGAAGAGGATGTGGCCTTATCCACCCAAGGGTAGGGGGCATAGCTAGGCTGAGTTTGACTAGCTTAGAAATGGGTCCGCTATTGACAAGCCAGGTAGATATTGGTAGACTACTGGTCAGGCGCGTAGTGAGGTCTTTTCCGCTCACAGGGCTGCGCAGCTAGGAATGGCGGTCGCCAGTTTGGAATGTACTAGACCCCAGTGATGATCCTAGAGATGTATGATACTAATATGTGGACTTACTGAGTAAAATTTATGTACTCAACATTTAACTTATTCATCATTCATTCACTATCTACTCAGGTTGGTATTGTGCAACCAAATCATTATGTCTACCTTCGTAATGGCTAAGATTTCAGTTAGGCACGCGACCAACCTAAGATCAGAAGTTTACCACATTAAGTCTAGCTATCCAAATTTAGGTATGAGACTAGTTTGGATAGAACTCCCTTGTGATGAACCCCACAGCTTGCGATAACATGTACTATCATACCGACTATACACTCTAGCTTTGTCATTTCTTTTGCATTTGCATATTGCATTGCATTCTCAGTATATGACATTTAGCTTACTGTGTCTTCGTATTGCATAGCCAATCTACATTGCTTCCTCAGTATATGATATTGGCTTATTATGTCTTTGCATCGCATAACCTGGATAAGGCTAATGGAATTTATGGACTTGCTAATATTTCCACTAACTCTGATATTTATATGCTTGGCACATGCATCGCACACACATACACCACCCTCTAAGCTTCTTATAAGCTTATGCACAACTGTTATGTGTAGGTGACGTTAAGTCGTAGCAGCATTGAGGCAGGAGTGTGTGCTAGAGCTTTGGAGTTTTATTTCATTATGTATTTCCCTTTTAGCATTGTACTCGAATGATTTTTATTAGTGGATATGTGGTGATGATACTTTGGTGACTTGGTTATGCTTGTGACTATACTCCCTTTCAAAAAAAAATCATACTAAAAATCCTTCTTGTAGGATCCCAAGATCAGAATCTGGCATATGGTTGTCGGGAGCCGAGAATAGGGTAATACGGAGGTTGTCAGCACTAGATTCAGTAATCAAGAATTTTATGAGCTCGGTTTTTGAGTTTGGGGCATGACAATTAATTGCTTATGTGATTCGCCTCTAGGTTTTCAAATTGTCGCTTTCTTTTTCAAATTCTACCCATTCATACTTGATTGCACAAAGGATTGAATTCTGAAAAGGTTTAAACATTGAGAATTGAAGATTACTTCACGCATGTTTTACTAAGGACTAGCAAAATGCTGGTTAGGGAGTGTTTTGGGTGTCAAATATTGCATATCTTCCCCTATTTATATCTTTGTTTTATTAACATGATACTACTTGATATTATATTTTATACATGTCTGTGTTGCAAGGTGAATTTGAGAGCATTGATTGAAAAGAATATTAAAAGCATTGATTTGAGGCTCAAGAATCACCAAAGCAAAGGATAGATCTTAAGAGACCAAGATTGAAGAATTCACATGTGAGACCCGTATCCTAGTCTGTATCGTTCCGTATGCTTCCGCGATCCTACCGGTCAAATTTCGACAACCTTCGAACCGTATCCGATGATTACGCGCGATCCTAAGCTGAGTCCCGCTTGCCAAAGTCAGCTCGAACCGAAACCTATATCTTGGCGACTGCTCCGTCGTCGCGGTTCCAATGCCGCGACTCGCGCATCGACCCGATACCCATGCTAGAAGATGTCGATCTGCGTTTATTTCGAAGAAACACTGCACGTTACGAATCTTGAGGAAATCTCTACAATAAGTCCCATCAATCAACCATAAATGCATCCCTTATCCAAGTACAACTACCCCACTCCTCATTTTCCCTTAAGTCAAACCTCTCTCTCCCTCACCATCCCCCTTTTACCCAATTTTCAAACCAACCCATACTTCATTAATTACACCCATCACACCTCACCCATCCATATCACTCCCATCATTTCTCTCTCTCTCATTTCTCAAATCTCCCAAGCAACTCAAGCCTCACACGTCCAAGCCTCTCCAACTCTCTCCCAAACTACAAGTGTGGTCCACCTTCTCATCTTCCATCTACACCTTCTCATCTTTCATCCACACCATCAAAAGTCCATCATCCACCATTAAAAGTCGAGCATAGGAGCAAAGGAGTTCAAGGGATCAAGAAGGAGGCCAACGAGGTGGGTGATCTACCGTTGCTTTCAATTTTAAGGGCCACTTATTGTGGGACCCACTTGATGTATGTGTTGTATCAATGGAGGGCCCATAGTGGCGGGGTCCCTCCTCTCTATCACCGTATCTCTCTCTCTCTCTCTCTCTCTCTCTCTTTCTTTCCCCTCCCTAGAATGAAGTGGGCCCTACCAAATCATGTTAAATCCACTCCATTCATCAATGGTGAGGCCCACCACATTTTAGGCAAAAATCCACCATCCGGTGGGAATATATATATATATATATATATATATATATATATATATATATATATGTAACGACCTTGGAAATTTTTGTGCTAATCTTTCCTTAAGTAGTTGTTTTTGGGGTAATTAGCGCTTTACTTGATTGCTTGTGAAATTCGCATCAATCACTTTAAATTGTATCTGCATGGCTCTAAACTTGTAGATTAGTGAGCTCTACTGAAATCTGGGATCCATCGCTAAATCCGGTTGTTCGGGGAATTTTGGAAGATCTGGATCGGACTGACCGCGCGTCGAAAGTCCGATGGCGATGATCTTAAGTTGTTGTCACCGAGTTGGGCTTGGTCTTCACCTCGAAAATCAAGTCGATCCGATGTTCGGTCGATTTGGTTGAGCTCGGAGTGAAGAGTGTGAGAACGGTTGGAATTTATTAAGTTTTTATGAAATTGAGTCGTGCGCGCGACGATTTTAAGCTATCTCACCGTTGGATTTCGACCCAATTTCACCCTCGAATCAGGATGGTTGGCCCGGGCATATCCTAGTGCTTGTGGACTGATCGAGATTCCGTGACCGTTGAATTGAGTGTGGTCCGCCACGGCGATCTGTAAACCCGATCAGAGCGAAAACTCAGCTGACCTAGATCCATGGTCGGTGAGCTTAAGTCCGACCTTTTGTGGTTATAGGCCCACCGAAGTGCTTCGTTGGATCGAGAAAGGCGTACTTTGGTTATAACCTAAGTATACCTTGACCACGGGTTATTTCCATCATTTTAAAGCCTATATATAGTCCTTAAACCCTAGCTCTCATTTCCATACGAATTTTCTCTAACCCTAGCTTGGAAAGAGAGTGGAAAAGAGAGAGTTAGTGAGAGAGATTGGTTGGTGAATCACCTTGATTCTTCCTTGTTCTTCTTCACCTTTGAATCTTCACTTTGAATCGTTCCTTTGGCGATTCTGAGTTCCTTTGGGGTAAGTTAACCTAACCCTAACCTGTGTTAGAGCTTAGATTAGACTTGGTGTTGTTGTATCTCATTTCTATCCTTATTTTAGGGTATTCTAGCGCCGTTGACGAAGACAACTCGTCTAAATCAGTTCGGCGGTTCTTTCTTTGCTTAAGGTGCGGACTTTAAGTGTATAGGTTATGGTTTTCAAGGCTTTCAATCCCAGTTAGTGATTTATTCTTGTTATGGATGAGATTTCACATGTCAAATGTTGTGTTTACATTGCTTTCTGATATGCATGTGCTATATTGAGATTTGTGTATTCTAAGTGTATTTATAAAGTACCGTATACGTATAAAATACGCACTTGTGTTTGCCATGATTATTGGTCATGTATGTATGCTAGATGCATGTATGACAACTCCTTGGGAAAAGGAATTGTCTAAGTGCACGTATTTCAACATGCGTCATGTATGTTATTCCATGTATGCTAAGTGTTTGTAGAAATGCATGAATGATCTAAGTGTAACTGATTACACTAATTGTGGGCGTTGAGAAGTGATTCTCAATACTCCTATTGATGCGCATGATTTCCTTTATGCAAGTTACATTTCAAGTTATTTAAATTCAAGCATTCCTATGCTTACATTTATATTAAGTTGATTATTCTTCAGATGTGTATGTAACATGATTTGAGTTATTGTTCCATTACTGTTTTACATTCCATATGAATATATGTAGTAGTGTAGGATATTTGGGACTATGCCTTAGTCCAGGAGATCGGTAATTGACCCTATATGCGTGGTTGAGATTGCTTTCGCCACGTCGGACGTATTAGACGAACCCGAGCCGTATTAGAGTTGGCGGCAGTGGTTTGGCCACGCGGAGTGTTTGCGCACTCCATGTCGCTCAATTCAACGTGCACTCGTGCTAGTCGAGTTCGTCAAATAACCCGATTATCCGATGTATGTTAACCATGTATGGACGCTACGCTTGAATCTAGGGTACCGAACTTACCAGTGAAATCCTAATAACCATGGTACCTGATCCGCTAAGACCCATGAGCCGGACATGGTGGTATGGGACACCGTGGTCGAGCTGTCGGCCTACGCTGGGGTGACGAGCCTCCCCGTAGTGACCAGTGAGCAACTTAACTCGTGAGCCGATTATGGTGGTATGGGACACTATATTCGTGCTGTCGGCCTACATTGATTGGTGACGAGCCCTTTGTAGTGACCTCGAGCATACCTGGATACCGCAAGGAGGTAACGAGCCGATCTGTGGTAGTAAGGGCATGAAAGGCGTGCATTGATTGGTGACGAGCCCTTTGCTACGACCTTAAATATAAAACCGTATGAGATGTCTAGGATTGACGACCCTAGTATGGGTCATTGTTTGGATGGTGACATGAGGAAGGTATCTTAGTTTCCCAATCCTGTTGTGTGAAATGGACTAATAACAACTTGGTAATCATATCCATGCACCGCATTTGCATTTGCTTTGTAGATGTGGCGCACTTTGAGGCGATGTCATGCGTAACGTAAGATGAAGACGCTGAGGGTGTACGCGTGAGGGCACGCATCATATTGCATTCATCCTTGCATTAACAAGAGTACTTAGGATTTATTTAAGTGTTCTGCTTTATCATTACTGTTTGATTGAACTGATAACATGTTAACCAGTGCCTTATTGTTCCACTGAGTTGATCACTCACTCCCACGTTTCTGGGGCAGTGTTACACACCCACCAGACTCTGTCTTAGGCCCTGATGTTGCAGATGTGGATGCGACGTCTGAGGCAGAGCGGGAGCTGGATGACGACGAGGCTGCCTTCTCCTATATGCTCTGACGGGTTCTAGCGAGCCTCGGTCTGTTGCGCGGGATCTATGGGATTACTATTTTGGGAACTGAAATGATGTAACTTGTACTTATAATTTTGATAAATAACACTTTTACACGATCTAGTTGTATATATAATTCAGGGACTTGCACTTGTACACATATTTTACTATAAGTCTTCCGCTTGCTTTATTCACTTACCCCTGAATCATATCTGCGTTTTGGCTTAATCTATCCCATGTTTATGTGCTAATACAGTCAACATACATCATTCATTAATTATGTTGCATAAGTGATGTTTTGGAACTCGGGAGCTGAGTTATGCTCGACCCCCGAATTTCAGGGCGTTACAAGTTGGTATCAGAGCATGATCTGGATTAAACCGGACCTGGGTTATGGTCACACACCGCACGTTATCGCCACTATAGTGTAATTGGGTGCGGGTCTATCATCGCTTGGTGTTTGTGCTCCGTAGTTTCTATCGGCGAAAGTTTCTTGAAAACCATTGCCGAGATCGAGTCTGTACTCTTACCTGATCACACACAGCGACCCGAAACCTTTCCTAGACCCTCTATTAATGAGTGTAGATGGTCTATCTTCCCATTATTCATTTTTTAAACCTTCCAGAAATCGCCGGTTGAACCAGATTTCTGTCAGAATGACCCGATAGGCTTCAAACTACACAAGGGGCCAATCGGGGCATTTTCTGTGGGACCCAGGGGGGGGACCACATCATTTGGACCAAGGAGGACCAGGAGGACCTCGCCAAATCGGCGAGGCATCGCCGATATGTCCAGAGACCGGCGATGCCATCGCCGGTTCGGCGAGGGATCGCCGGTCGGCGGGCCGGGCCGACGCGGGCCGATCGTCCCTAGGCTCAATGTGGCCCACCCCTCCATGGTTTTCATTTTAAAACCCTTCCTTTCATCTATTTCCTTCACAACACCCACCTCCAAGCTTTCCTTTTCTCCCAAAACCTCTCCAAACTCTCTCAAATCTCTCCCAAATCTTCATCTTTCTCCCATTTTCGTGCAAACCCATCACTCCATTCTCAAATATTCCATTCCATTGCTGATTTCTCCATCTTTCCCTCTCATTTGAGCCCTTTCATTCCCTTTTTGGCTCATAGTTGTGTGGAAGCTTCACCATCTTCCTATTTCTCTCTTTCTCTCATTTCTCATGGCCCTCTTTGAGATTGTGACGGCCATCTTTTCCATTTCTTCCCTTCTTTCCTTGATGGGGAAGAAGAGAGCGCCCGTGGATGAAGCCGGGCCGAGCCGCCCAACCCGTGCACGGAGGCCGAGAGGTGCCGCCGCTAGCACGTCCGCCACGCGCGAGTTCCAGACGAAGCGGGACCTCAATCCTCGAGCTCCTGTCAGTAGGACCTTGTTGGCGGAATTGTCGCATGGAGTCTATGAGGGGCGTAGAGTCCTTTTTGAGGCTCATGTTGATTCGCGGCTCTTTGGTGAGTTCTTCTTGTTGGAGCGCCTAGAAGGGGCTGGTTGGGGTCCCTTGTTCGAAGGCGAGTATCGCGCGAATGCTAGCACTGTTCGGGCCTTCTATGCCAACATTCTGGAGCCTTCGCTGGATCCTCTGCAGTTCAAGATTCCCTGTGGTAGCGGTCAAGTTGGAATTGTCAATGTTGCTTTGATATCCCGACTCTTGAATGTGCCACTTGGGGAAGTGCATGCCAGCGAGAAGAATGTGGACAGTGTGCGTGAGAGGGATCGTCGCACCCGATCCTTGTGTGGTCATCTGGTTGAATGGCAGCCGAATAGGAGTCTTCTGGCTTCTTTCATGACGGACGACTTCCGTTTGCTTCACCACATCTTTACGTTCAATGTGTATCCCAGGTGGAGCAACCGCAGCGAGTGTACGCGCCTGATGGTAGATTTTCTATATCAGGTGGGGCAGGATGCGAAGTTGTGTGTGCCGACGTACGTCCTGCGTCAGATTATTCTCATCGCTCGTTCGAGTAGACGGACCGAGTCTCTTCCCTTTGGCCGCCTCATTTGCAAGATCGCACATGAGTTTGGCTATAGGCTTGGAGCTGAAAAGCCGGTTCCTGTTCGTTATATCAACTTGAGGACCCTTAAGCTGATGGAGGTTGGTTCTGGTCGGCTTGCCTCTGAGGGTGAGGCCGGGTCTGAGAGTGGTGACGATGAGAGTTATCCTGGTGGTGCGGAGTCCGAGGAAGAAACAGAGCAAGACGAGGAAGAGATTGAGGCACGGGATTCGAGTGATCGCTCTCCTCCTGTGGTGCCGGCAGGGCGCAGAGCAGATTGCGAGAGATGCCCGTCTTACACGGCTTGAAGAAGGGCAAGCTGCTTTACGCCAAGAGATGGTTGATCTTCGAGGCTTGGTTAAGCACAAGTTCAAGAAGATGTCCCGGACTTTGAAGTCTATCCTGTGTTGCTTGCAGGATAAGGGTGCTCCGCCTCCATCTCCTGATTCTGACGAGTAGCATCGTCGTGGCCGTCTTTGCTTTGTTGTGTTTTTCTTTCCGTGTGTAGCCGTTGTTGGCTTGTAGTTGGAGTTGTTGTAGTGTTGTAGCTGTTAGTGGTTGTAGTAGTTGTGGTTGTTAGTAGTGTTAGATGTTGTTGTTTTCATGCTTTCCTAGTCGTGATTCATGTATTTCTGCACTACTTGTATTGCGACGATTTTGGTTAATGGAATGCATGTTGTTTGTGTTTGGAGTTGTGCTGTTGTGTTGTTGTTGTGTGGATGGATTATGTGACTTAGAATCTGCAGGTTGCATCCTTTGATTTAATGTAGGGATGCCTCCTAAGGGTTCGAAGACTTCGGCCCGTCTTTCTCTGATTGAGTCGCTTTCTGGGGTTCCTCCCTTGAGCGATAGCCGGTCAGATCCACAGCGGGTCCACCTCGTGCTGGTGTTGGGTCGACACCTATGGTTCCTCCAATCACACCCTCGGTTTCTGAGCCGAGCCATGCACCTTCTTACGCTTCACTGTTGATAGGTTTGAGCGAGATGATGTTGTTGATGCAAGGCGGCGGCAGCGGCGGCGCGCGCAGGAGTTCCTCTCCTCCATGGCCGGCATCTTTGCTCAGTCGGTAGGGGCGACTCCACTGTTTCACCTATGCCTCCATCCGGGAGTGCCAGTGCGATGTTAGCGGCACATTCGAGCGATTCCAGCGCTTGCGACCTCCTACTTTGCGGGTTCTCATAGACCCGAGGAGGCCGAGTATTGGATTGACCGCATCTCTAAGATGCCGAGGCCGCTACACTGTTCCGAGGTCGAGCAGTTGAGCTTGCCACCTTCATGTTTGAGAAGGAGGCCGGTTTGTGGTGGGACAGTGTACTTCGCACTGTCAGAGGACTTCGTGTGGTCGTGGCGGGCGTTTGAGGCGCGCTTCCACGAGAAGTATTTCCTGATCATCGACACGAGAAGGAGAGTGAGTTCCTTCGCCTCCGCCAAGGAGGGTTGTCGATTACGGAGTATGAGAACCGGTTTGCGAGTTGGGGCGGTATGTTCCTTTGATCTGGGTGATCGGCCGATGAGGATGCGGCATTTTTATGAGGGGTTGAGGCCTGAGATCGATCGAAGATTTGCTGTGCTGGCATTTCTTCATATGCGGAGCTAGTGAGCATGTCCTTGCGAGCAGAGCAGGACGGAGATAGAGCGTCCCGCATGCGAGCACCGATGCCTCCTAGGCCGAGACCGGATTTCCAGGGTGCACCTTTCCTTGGCAAGAGGCCGCGTGTTGATTCTCCTCCGAGGCGTTCAGCGCCGCCCGCTCAGCAGATGAGAGCTGATCTGAGATGTTCTTATTGTGGGAAGGTTGGGCACTTGGACCGTTTCTGCTTTTCCCGTATGCGAGCAGGTGGTTTTACTCCACCGCAGAGGGTTAGCCGTCCGATGCCTCAGGTTATTTCTCCTCCTCCTCTTCGATCAGCGCCAGCTCATCCATCCTTCAGACCTGCAGTTCCTGGTTTCAAGCCACCTCTGCGGCCCATGGTTCCTCCGCCGAATCGTCAGCAGCAGGCTCATGTTCATGCGCTTTCAGCTGAAGCGCCTATGTCTGACTTGGTGCCGAGGTCCTTTGAGGTGACAGCGCATATTGAAGGTATTCCCATTTCTGTGTTAGTGGATACAGGGTCCACTACTTCTCTTATTTCTTATGCGGCAGTTAGGCGTTTGGGTTTGAGATTTGTTCCTATGCATGGAGTGACGCTTATTACCGCTACAGGGATGTCCTCTGCCTTGGGCAAGCATTGTATGGATTGTTTGGTCGATCTGGGAAGTGGATCGATCCGTGTTGATTTGCTAGTCGCACCGCTTTATCACTACGATGTTATTATGGGTATGGATTGGCTCACGAGGATGCGAGCTGAGATTGATTGTGAAGCAAGATCAGTGACGATCCATGGACCTGAGGACGAGACTGTTACTTTCCCGGTTCAGGTTAGTTACCCTATTCGTATTGATTTTTATTCTTCTCTGTTGGAGAGTTCGGCCGAATTGGCGTTGGTTAGTATGCTGGTAGTTCAGGAGTTTAAAGATGTGTTTGAGGCGATTCCTGGATTACCTCCTCAGCGTGAGATTGATTTTGCTATCGATCTTATGCCTAGTGCGGCACCCATTTCTTTACCCACCTATCATATGCCTCCGAGTGAAATGGAGGAGTTGAGGAAGCAGATAGATGGTTTGCTGGACTTGGGTTTTATTCGGCCCAGTGTGTCTCCTTGGGGAGCACCTGTTCTGTTTATGAAGAAGAAGGATGGTTCCTTACGATTGTGTATTGATTATCGCAGGTTGAATTTAGTAACTGTGAAGAATAAGTACCCTTTGCCCAGGATTGATGATCTGTTTGATCAGTTGAAGGGGGCACGGTACTTTTCGAAGGTTGATCTGCAGTCAGGGTATCATCAGTTGCGCGTCAAGGATGGGGACGTGCAGAAGACCGCTTTTAGGACCAGCTTCGGTCATTATGAGTTCCTTGTGATGTCGTTGTCTTACGAACGCACCGGCCGTGTTCATGGATCGATGAGCAGGGTATTTCGGCCATTCTGTTTCGATTCGTCATTGTATTTATTGATGACATTTTGATTTATTCGACGAGCCGGCGAGCACGAGGAGCACTTAAGAGCGGTTTTGGGTACTCTTAGGGAGCATCGGCTTTTCGCACAGTTTCAAGAAGTGTGATTTCCGGAAAGAGGAAGTCAAGTTCTGGGACATGTGGTGTCCAAGGAAGGTATAGCCGTCGACCTTGCCAAGGTAGGTGCAGTGCAGGACTGGAAGCTGGTTCGTTACTGAGGTGAGGAGTTTCCTTGGCCTTGCGAGGATATTATCGACGCTTTATTCGGGACTTCTCGAAGATTGCCGGACCGTTGTCGTAGGTGACACGGAAGGATTTGAAGTTTGCTTGGAGTGAGCGGGCGGAGTTAGCGGAAGGACAAGTTGACGTCCGCCCCTGTGCTAGTATTGCCAAAGTAAGGGGTTAAAGTATATTATTTATACTAACGCCTCTCGCATTGGCCTGAGTTGTGTCCTTATGCAGAAGGACAGGGTGATTGCTTATGCTTCGCGTCAGTTGAGGAATCACGAAGAGAATTACCCTACGCACGACCTGGAATTAGCAGTTGTCATATTCGCATTAAAGCTTTGGAGACATTACCTCTATGGTGAGGAGTTCGAGCTCTTTTGCTACCACAAGAGCCTTAAGTATATCTTCACGCAGCGTGATTTGAATATGAGGCAGCGCAGATGGATGGAAACATTGAAGGACTTCAAGTTCGATGTTTCTTACCATCCGGGCAAGGCGAACCTTGTGGCAGATGCGTTGAGTCGCAAGAAGGCTATTGAGTTTGCGGCTCCACTGATGATAGTAGAGTGAGATATGTTAGAGTTCGTGCGCGATTTTGAGCAGAAGCTTACGGTGGTTGAGCCGTATGAGGTTATCGCACACATTCGTGTACGGCCGTTATCGACGAGAGGATCGTTGCGGCTCAGGCGGATGATGAGCTTTTGGTGAAGATGAGGCGGCGGGTTGGTACGGATGAGAGCTCCGACTGGAGTTTAGTTCCGATGGGGGCCTACGTTTTCGTGGCGGTTATGTGTTCCTAACTCCCTGACTTGAGACGGGAGGTTCTCGAGTTAGCCCATAGTTCTAAACTTGCGATGCATCCAGGTAGCACGAAGATGTATCAGGATATGAAGAGGTCTTATTGGTGGGACAATATGAAGGTCCAGATTGCTGAATTTGTTTCTCGTTGTCTCACGTGCCAGCAAGTCAAGGCAGAGCATCGCCGACCTCCTGGGCTGTTGCAGCCCATGCCCATAGCTGAATGGAAGTGGGATTTCATCTCTATGGATTTTATTTCCGGGTTGCCGAGGACGAGAAAGGGATTTGACTCTATTTGGGTGATCGTCGATCGATTAACGAAGTCGGCGCATTTCTTACCGATTAGAGTCACTTACTCTGCAGACGAGTTGGCTAGGTTGTATATCAAGGAGATAGTGCGTCTGCATGGAGTTCCCCTGGAGATTGTGTCTGATAGAGACACGCGTTTTACATCTATCTTCTGGACTCGTATCCAGGAAGCAATGGGTGTGAAACTGAAGTTCAGCACCGCGTTTCATCCGCAAACAGATGGGCAGACGGAGCGCGTGAATCAAGTCCTGGAAGATATGTTGCGAGCTTGTGTTTTGGATTTCAAGGACAGTTGGGATGATTGTCTTCAGTATGCAGAGTTCGCGTATAATAATAGTTTCCAGGCGAGTATCGGCATGGCTCCCTTCGAGGCGTTGTATGGTCGCCCGTGCAGAGCACCACATTGTTGGGCAGAAATTGGTGAGCGTAGTTTGCTTGGCCCAGAGTTGGTGCAGGTGACTTCAGATAAGGTTGACATCATTCGACGTCGACTTCTAGCAGCGCAGAGCAGGCAGAAGAGTTATGCTGATACGAGGCGTCGACCGCTTGAGTTTGTAGTGGGAGACCATGTGTTTCTGAAGGTCTCGCCTATGAAGGGAGTTTTGCGGTTCGGTAAGAAGGGGAAGCTGACGCCGAGATTTATTGGTCCATTTCAAGTTCTGGATCGAGTGGGAGCGGTAGCATACCGCCTTGCTTTGACCACACCTCTTGCGGGCGTGCATAACGTATTTCACGTTTCTATGCTGAAGAAGTACGTTCCTGATCCTTCGCATATTATCAGTTGGGAGAAAATGCAGTTAAGTGAGGATGCCACTTATGTACTGCGACCGACGCGTGTTCTGGATAGGAAGGAGCAGGTACTGCGTAGCAAGGTTATCCCTCTCGTGAAGGTGCTATGGACGCATCATGGCGTAGAAGAGGCTACTTGGGAATCTGAAGCTGAGGTCAGGAAGACCTACCCTCTGATCCTCGAGGATTATATGAAGGTATGAATTTCGAGGACGAAATTTTCTTTAAGGGGGGTAGATTGTAACGACCTTGGAAATTTTTGTGCTAATCTTTCCTTAAGTAGTTGTTTTTGGGGTAATTAGCGCTTTACTTGATTGCTTGTGAAATTCGCATCAATCACTTTAAATTGTATCTGCATGGCTCTAAACGTGTAGATTAGTGAGCGCTACGTTACTCTGAAATCTGGGATCCATCGCTAAATCCAGTTGTTCTGGGGATTTTTTGGAAGATCTGGATCGGACCTGGACCGCGCGTCGAAAGTCCGATGGCGATGATCTTAGGCTGTTGCGGTCACCGAGTTGGGCTTGGTCATCTCCTCGAAAATCAAGTCGATCTGATGTTCTAGGTCGATTTGGTTGAGCTCGGAGTGAAGAGTGTGAGAACGGTTGGAATTTATTAAGCTTTTATGAAATCGGAGCGTCGCTTGCGCGACGATTTTAAGCTATCTGACCGTTGGATTCGACCCAATTTCACCCTCGATCGGGATGGTTGGCCCAGGCATATCCTAGTGCTTGTGGACTGATCGAGATTCCGTGGACCGTTGAATTGAGTGTGGTCCGCCACGGCTGATACGAAGAGCCGGTCGGTACGAAAACTCGGCTGACCTAGATCCATGGTCGGTGAGCTTAAGTCCGACCTTTCGTGGTTATAGGCCCACCGAAGTGCTTCGTTGGATCGAGAAAGGCGTACTTTGGTTATAACCTAAGTATACCTTGACCACGGGTTATTTCCATCATTTTAAGGCCTATATATAGTCCTTAAACCCTAGCTCTCATTTCCATACGAATTTTCTCTAACCCTAGCTTGGAAAGAGAGTGGAAAAGAGAGAGTTAGTGAGAGAGATTGGTTGGTGAATCACCTTGATTCTTCCTTGTTCTTCTTCACCTTTGAATCTTCACTTTGAATCGTTCCTTTGGCAATTCTGAGTTCTTTTGGGGTAAGTTAACCTAACCCTAACCTGTGTTAGAGCTTAGATTAGACTTGGTGTTGTTGTATCTCATTTCTATCCTTATTTTAGGGTATTCTAGCGCCGTTGACGAAGACAACTCGTCTAAATCAGTTCGGCGGTTCTTTCTTTGCTTAAGGTGCGGACTTTAAGTGTATAGGTTATGGTTTTCAAGGCTTTCAATCTCAGTTAGTGATTTATTCTTGTTATGGATGAGATTTCACATGTCAAATGTTGTGTTTACATTGCTTTCCTGATATGCATGTGCTATATTGAGATTTGTGTATTCTAAGTGTATTTATAAAGTACCGTATACGTATAAAATACGCACTTGTGTTTGCCATGATTATTGGTCATGTATGTATGCTAGATGCATGTATGACAACTCCTTGGGAAAAGGAATTGTCTAAGTGCACGTATTTCAACATGCGTCATGTATGTTATTCCATGTATGCTAAGTGTTTGTAGAAATGCATGAATGATCTAAGTGTAACTGATTACACTAATTGTGGGCGTTGAGAAGTGATTCTCAATACTCCTATTGATGCGCATGATTTCCTTTATGCAAGTTACATTTCAAGTTATTTAAATTCAAGCATTCCTATGCTTACATTTATATTAAGTTGATTATTCTTCAGATGTGTATGTAACATGATTTGAGTTGTTGATCCATTACTGTTTTACATTCCATATGAATATCTGTAGTAGTGTAGGATATTTGGGACTATGCCTTAGTCCAGGAGATCGGTAATTGACCCTATATTCGTGGTTGAGATTGCTTTCGCCACGTAGGACGTATTAGACGAACCCGAGCCGTATTAGAGTTGGCGGCAGTGGTTCGACCACGCGGAGTGTTTGCGCACTCCATGTCGTTCAATTCAACGTGCGCTCGTGCTAGTCGAGTTCGTCAATTAACCCGATTGTCCAGTGTATGTTAACCATGTATGGACGCTACTGCTTGAATCTAGGGTACCGAACTTACCAGTGAAATCCTAATAACCATGGTACCTGATCCGCTAAGACTCATGAGCCGGACATGGTGGTATGGGACACCGTGGTCGAGCTGTCGGCCTACGCTGGGGTGACGAGCCTCCCCGTAGTGACCAGTGAGCAACTTAACTCGTGAGCCGATTATGGTGGTATGGGACACTATATTCGTGTTGTCGGCCTACATTGATTGGTGACGAGCCCTTTGTAGTGACCTCGAGCATACCTGGATACCGCAAGGAGGTGACGAGCCGATCTGTGGTAGTAAGGGCATGAAAGGCGTGCATTGATTGGTGACGAGCCCTTTGCTACGACCTTAAATATAAAACCGTATGAGATGTCTAGGATTGACGACCCTAGTATGGATCATTGTTTGGATGGTGACATGAGGAAGGTATCTTAGTTTCCCAATCCTGTTGTGTGAAATGGACTAATAACAACTTGGTAATCATATCCATGCACCGCATTTGCATGTGCTTTGTAGATGTGGCGCACTTTGAGGCGATGTCATGCGTAACGTAAGATGAAGACGCTGAGGGTGTACGCGTGAGGGCACGCATCATATTGCATTCATCCTTGCATTAACAAGAGTACTTAGGATTTATTTAAGTGTTCTGCTTTATCATTACTGTTTGATTGAACTGATAACATGTTAACCAGTGCCTTATTATTCCACTGAGTTGATCACTCACTCTCACGTTTCTGGGGCGGTGTTACACACCCACCAGACTCTGTCTTAGGCCCTGATGTTGCAGATGTGGATGCGACGTTTGAGGCAGAGCGGGAGCTGGATGACGACGAGGCTGCCTTCTCCTATATGCAGTTTTCAGACGGGTTCTAGCGAGCCTCGGTCTGTTGCGCGGGATCTATGGGATTACTATTTTGGGAACTGAAATGATGTAACTTGTACTTATAATTTTGATAAATAACACTTTTACACGATCTGGTTGTATATGTAATTCAGGGACTTGCACTTGTACACATATTTTACTATAAGTCTTCCGCTTGCTTTATTCACTTACCCCTGAATCATATCTGCGTTTTGGCTTAATCTATCCCATGTTTATGTGCTAATATAGTCAACATACATCATTCATTAATTATGTTGCATAAGTGATGTTTTGGAACTCGGGAGCTGAGTTATGCTCGACCCCCGAATTTCAGGGCGTTACAATATATATATGGTATATTATACTTATATTATACTAATATATAAATATACATATATATAGTTGGTGGGCCACATCCATGTGGGACCCACCACAATGCATGTGTTTATCCATACCGTCTAGCGTCACTGGACGCTGGACGGACGAGGCTAACATGGAGTGTGTATACTGACATGGGTGTGTACTTGCAAAAGAAAAAGAAGAAAAGAGAAAGAAGAGGTGGGCCACTCATGCAGGCCCCACCTTGATGTATATATTTAATCCAAGCCATCGATTCCATTCTCGAAATTATTTTAGGCGTTGAGCTGAGGTATGAAATTAATCCGAGTATCTGGTGGGCCGTAGCATGAAAAATGGTGATCCTTACCATTAAAAACTCATTTGATGACCCTATACACGAAAATACCTCGGATATTAGACCCGTTGGGCTTGTCTTGAGTTATAGGAGCAAGTGGACGGAGTGGATTTTGTTGATATGGGCCCCACCTAAGAAAATCTATGGAAAAATAGATTTAAAAAAATATATATAAGCAGCAGCAGCAACTGCTGGGCAAACACCAAAGCGGATGCCTTTAACCTTGGTTGCAGACGGTGATTTGTGGGCCCCCATCATGATGTATGTGTTTAATCCATGCCATCTATCCATCCCCTCGGTCCAGGTGACCACCCCAAAAATCAGCTGTATACGGAACTCCGGTGGGCCACACCATTTAAAATCATGTGAAGACATGCCTAAACATATAAAATCAGTTGGTGGGGCCTACCTGAAATTTGGATGTGACTAAAACTTGGTCTAGGCCCTTAACCAGGTGGGATATGCACAATGGGTGGACTGGATTTGTGAACCACATCACGGTGGGCCCTAGTTCATGTGACCTCATGAATAGATGGGATGTCAATAAACATTACCGTGGGCCCATGGTCCACGTGACCCATGAACAATTTGGATGGCAAACAAATATCATAGTGGACCCTACCCTCCTCTGGTCCACGTGACCTTATGAATAGATTAAATGATAAATAAATATTACAGTGAGCCCTACCCTGGACCACATGACCTTATGAACAGTTGGTTGGAAAATAAACATTATGTTGGGACCTAGATTGCTTGGAAAATAAACATTACTGTGGGCCCTAGGTGTGAGTGACCTTATTAATGGGCTGGATGGGAAATAAACATTATGGTAGGCCCCACATGAGACCCACTTATGTATGTATTTGAAACCACACCCTCCATTAGAGTGGGCTCCATCATGATGCATGTGTTTCATCTAACTGTCCAACCATTTTGGAGATAATTTAAGACTCATTGTTGAGGCCTACCTTGACTTGTATAAGGCCCATATTATGAGGCCCATTGTGAAGTATGTAAGGCTCGTGTGATTAGGCTCAGCTTGATGTATTTGTGGCCTACCCACTAAGGCCCACTTGAGATATATGAGCCCATGGTTTGAGGCCCATTTGGTGTATTTGGGTCCTTAGGTCAAGGCCCAACAAGATCTATATAAGGCCCATTACAACGTGATTCTATCATGGTTCATGTGTTGACTATTGTAGTGGGCTATGCCTTGGGAACAATGTTGGTTTGACGTCCACATTGGATGGATAATGTTGGCTAAATGTCCGCATTATAACTCTCCCTAAGGCCACTGATAGGCCCATACTTGTAGTAAGTAGGCCGTCTAGGCCCATCTCCGTTATACACAGAGCCCATTTCTTTATACATGTTTAGTATAGATCCATGATTCATGATCATTTGCATCATATGTATGCCTGATGTGAGGAATGACCGATCATAGCATATGCCTTCGGGCGGACTATTTATGGGCTCTCTGATAGGCGGAGTTACCCCATATAAGTGCATGGTACACGCAAGCCTGTTGCATGACTGATAGTGTGACTCATGCACTTGTATTTGTGTGATTGTAGTTACTATATGCCCTAGCGACATCAGGGCCATAGCCTCCACAGACACATCATGGATGTCAGGATTGGATACCGAAAATATTTGGTTCTAGCATACGAGCGCCATAGATGTCCCTGGGTGAAAATTCCGAAACTTGATGGTACCATAGGATGACTCCACCGTCGAGACCGAGTGGATACATGAGCGCGCGAGGGCCATATACCAGTAGGTCGCACCTCTCACTGTGTCGTGGTCGGTTGGAAAGGGGTGTGACCTTACTCGCCTGAGTGAGGGGGCAATTTCTAGGTTGAGTTTGACTAGCTTGAGGAATCGGTCCGCTATCGACGAGCCAGGCCCTATATTGGCAGGCGGATAGTGAGGTCTCTTCCACCCTCCCAGTTGTGCGTCCAGATAGGGGCAGGAAGCTGGCGTAGAGTGTACTTGACCCCGGTGATTATCCATACTGAGAACCGCACTGATTTGATGCTCTAGTGAGGAGCTGCATTGATATGTGGATGAGGATTGCCATGCTTGACTTGCATTCTGCATCGCATGGCCTTGGTATGGCTGATTGCATACATGTGTTCATCAGCATGATTCCGCATTTCTCTGACCTTGCATTCTGAGCATGCTTCTATTGTGCACACACTAACACCACCTCCTAAGCTTTCTATAAGCTTATGCACGATTGATGTGTGCAAGTGACGCCAGGTCGCAGTCGTAGCATAGCAGCAGCAGGAGTGTGCGGTCGAGCCTTTGGAGTTTTGTTATTCGCACTATCTTGTATTTCCCTTCAGACGCATTGTACTTAAAGTTTTTTATCATAGTGGATTTTGTGATGGTGCTCTTGTGGTTATTGTTCGTGGGTTATGTAAGTGCTATAGTTTATAGGGGGAGATAACCAATATAACAAGATTTTTCTGGAAAATCTTGAAAGAAACCAAAATAAAAAGGAATTTACAATTAAATGTAAAATACCTGATTATCTCCTTCAATGTAGCAGCCCGGTAGAACCAAATCAGAGTAGATGATTGAATGTCCAAGTTCAATGTCCAGTACTCAATTACAATGGTTCTAATTCTAATAGATTTTAAATTAAACCGACTAGGGCTTGCCTTAATTGATTTTGATTCCAAAGAAAGGGAATAATAATTCCTCTTATCAAATCAGATTGGAATAGCAGAAGCAAAATCAATTAAAATAAAGCTAAGGAAAGAGAATATTAAATAAGCACACTTAGCTTAGACGGAGCACAGAATTATCTCTCAGAAGTTCGACGAAGATTGGCTTGAATGGATTAATTAATTCGATAATTTCTTCTGAGATTCGTGCACTATTTATAGGTGAGCAGATCGTGTTTTCGACTGGTCTAGAGAGTATATGTTTACTGGTTGAATGTTGAAACTGGTTAAATGTTGATGTTGAATATTGGTTGAATGTTGAAACTAGTTGAATGTTGAATATTGAATTGAATATTGATTTGCAGGTATTAACCAGTTGTTTTACTTTTTGTTTATCTTGGTTATGTGTTTTGTCACTAATTTGACAAAGGGGGAGATTGTAAGTGTCATAGTTTATATCCCTGTCTGTTGTCAAATTTGTGGTGCCAAAATCACTGTTATGTTATATATAACTTGCATAAGTGAAGCTCTCTCAAGGATCAACATTCATGAACAAGCTAAGCTCACATCAAGCAAAGCTCACAAGTACAAGAATCAATCTTGAATGAAAGAACTGCTCATAAGACAAGACTCAAGCTGCAAGACTTCAAGAAGAGTACAAGGCAGTTGGTAAAGAACTCAAGACCCTTTCAAGATTGAGCTACATCAAGATTTCAATATTGAACTCATCAAGACTTCAAGGCTCATACTTCAAGGTCACTTGTTCCGAATGTTTCAATGTCCTTTACTTCATGATTGAGGTTTGATTGACCATAGGTTGACCTTAGAACTAGGTCATTTCGGATACATAAGTTGAATGTTTATTTTACATGAGTTTGTTCTGTTCTTCGACTAGTCCTAGGTCTTCTTCGACTAGTCCTAGACTTGCTTCGACCAGTCTAAGAAATTCCTCGATTAGTCGTGAATTTGTTACAAATTTTGGATGAAATCTGTTATGCTTCGACTAGTCCAAGAAATTATTCGACCAGTCATAGGAACAGTGTCGACTGCATCTTCGACTCGAATTCCAGCGAAGTTTTTCAGGACCTACGACCAGTCGTAGGAGAGCTTCGACCAGTCATAGAACGGTCAAAGCATATCCCGCCGGATTTTTCAAATTTCTGTTATTACTTCGACTAGTCGAAGAGCTCTCTAGACCAGTCGAAAACACGATCTGCTCACCTATAAATAGTGCACGAATCTCAGAAGAAATTATCGAATTAATTAATCCATTCAAGCCAATCTTCGTCGAACTTCTGAGAGATAATTCTGTGCTCCGTCTAAGCTAAGTGTGCTTATTTAATATTCTCTTTCCTTAGCTTTATTTTAATTGATTTTATTTCTGCTATTCCAATCTGATTTGATAAGAGGAATTATTATTCCCTTTCTTTGGAATCAAAATCAATTAAGGCAAGCCCTATTCGGTTTAATTTAAAATCTATTAGAATTAGAACCATTGTAATTGAGTACTGGACATTGAACTTGGACATTTAATCATCTACTCTGATTTGGTTCTACCGGGCTGCTACATCGAAGGAGATAATCAGGTATTTTACATTTAATTGTAAATTCCTTTTTGTTTTGGTTTCTTTCAAGATTTGCCAGAAAAATCTTGTTATATTGGTTATCTGAGGAGAGCCATGAAAACTCAGAAGTGGGGTTTTTAATTGTGTAAGCCCACAGACAAAGACACAATTGTAAAGGTTTTGGGTGAACCTGGGAAAACCTATTTTTAGTGAACGCTAATATCCCCTGTGTGAGGATATTAGGAGTGGAGTAGCATTTTGTGTGGCTGTTGTTTAACAGTTGGTGAACACACAGGTGAACCACTATAAACCCTTGTGTTGTGGTTGATTGATTTATTCTTCTAATCTTTAATTATTCTTTTGTGGGATGTATGTATGGTGGTGAATGTTGTAATCATTTAATTCAAGCTTTGTGAGAATGTTGTAATAGTTTAGAATTTATTTTCTGCTATTCCTTTATCAGCTTGATATTTCAATTTCTCTTGAAAGTTGTTCCAATAAGGTTGCCCTACCATTTTTATGGTGTATGGCTGTCCCTAGAACAATACATTTGTAATTGAAATTTATTTCAATTCAGTTTGTATTTATTTTTGTATTCCTCTTCGGTTTGAGACTTGATACAAAGATCTTTCTAGAAATAAGGTTGTCCTACCATAAACTCTGGTTTTTTGTGTAAGATTGTCCTTAGAACAACGTTTGTATCAACCTCTCAAGATCTGAATTTTGAGGTTATTTTACTTTCCTGCATTGTGCTTTACTTTGGCTATCATTTTCTTTTTAATTCCGCTGTTATAAGTTTTATTTGGCATTGTCCTATTCACCCCCCCTCTAGGACATATAGCTTGGCCTTTTCAGGTTATGCTTTTGGTTATGCTCATTATAATTGAACTGATGATTTGAAATCCTCCTTGTAGCATCCCAGGATCGGAGCTTAGTGTATAGGTATCGGGAGCCGAGAATGGGGTACTACGGAGGTTGTTGGTGCCAGATTCAGTGATCGGAAATTTTGTGAGCCCGGTTTTCGAGTTTGGGGCGTGGCATCACAGGCCAAAGATCTAAAAAAACTAAGTGAGAAATGAAGAAAATCGAAGATTTGAAGTGAATTTGAGTGATTCTCGACTAGCCTAAGCTCTGGCTCGACCAGCCCTGGCTCTAGCTCGACTAATCGAATAAACTTCAGCTCGAACTCCATCAACATTATCTTTTAAATTCATACAATCCTTGACCAGTTGAAGATGAACTTCGACTCGTCGAAGATTGCCTTCGACTAGTCTAAGGTTATGCAGATTTTACGCGAATTGTGAAAATTTAAGGCGGTTTCTAGATTTTCCAACTCAATGCGAAAGTTGGAGTTCCCCAACTATAAATAGGAGACCATAGGATGTTCTAAGGCATCTTCTAGGGTTTAAGGAGTGGAGCAAAAGTGCGGAGAGCCACCATCAATTGTCTTTCTTCTTCTTCCTTAGTTGTTTTTATGCTTTTCTTAAGAGATTTTAGTTCAATCACGTCTATGGTTGGCTAAACCTTTTAGCTAAGGCTAAGAGGTGAAGCTTGTAGCATGATTGAGATGTTTATTTTACTTTGATGTATGGTTTTATGTTCAACTTCATTGATTTCTAGTTGATTTTAAGGAATACTTTCAGTTTTCAATGGTTTGTTGTGACTCAAATTACAGTAGATCTGCGATAACTTTGAGTATCTTCTTTTCTTATTTGAGTTTGTGGGATTGGTAAATCTTGTTGTTTGCCATTATATCTTGGGCATGGTTGGGTGATGGAATCCCTTCCAATCTTCACAATTTTATTTTATTAAGGCTAAAATCAATGAGAAGTTCAGATTTAAAATCTCTCTTTCCTCAACTGGATAAGTTAGGACTCACTCCAGTTGGATCTCCTGAATAAAATGAAGTAGAATCCTAATAACTACAAGTGGATCTCTCTTTCCTCAACTAGATAAGATAGGACTCCCACTCCAGTTGGATCTCCTGAATCAAATGAAGTGGAATCCCAACAACTACAAGTGGATCCTTGGCACCCTAGTTCCCACCTTTAAATTCACAAGTTTCAATTACAAATTCACAATTACTCCTTCAAATAATTTCAGATTTGGTTCTAGATCTTCTTTTATTTCTGCTTCTAGTTACTTTTACAATACACATGAGTTTAGTCCCTATGGATTCGACCTTAGTCTTACTGAGATTATTACTACATCGTGACTGTACACTTGGGGTTGTGAACAACCAATCTCACAATTAAACTTGAGGCCATGGAACTTAAGAAAGATAAGGCTAATGAAGTTGTTTGCGGTATTAGTGCTTGCAACATACATACAACTAAAAATTGTCTAACAATACCTGCTTTTCAAAAGGTATTGAATGAGCAATCAAATGCCATAAACAATTACCAAAGACCTTTCATGGGACCCACCTCCAATACTTACAAACCTAGTTGGTGAAATCATCCAAACTTCTGTTGGAGGAATGGACAAACTGCTACTCCTCAAGGATTCCCTAAACAATTTTTAAATCAAGGGAAACCTTAAGAGAATCTGGTCCCAAATCATATTCAAGACCAAGAGTTATACAATCAGAAGACGAAAAAAACATTCCAAGATATCAAAACCACATTGGGAATGCTTGCAACGTCCATGTAAAGGATGGAATCACACTTAGTGAGTGGGGAGAAAGGGATGCTTTCATCCCAACCTCTCCCCAATCCTAAACCGCAATATGAAATAAGTGATCCAAGATCTTCAAATCATATAAAGTAGGTTAAGTCTATCACCACTCTTAGGAGTAGAAGGACAATTGACATGTCCATTCCGGTAAGGGCTAAATAGCCTAAGTACCCGGAAGAAGACGAGAATGATGGACCTAGTACTTCTCCACATGGGTTAGAACTGGAACCTTAAGGCAAGCTGATTGCTCCATTCCCTCAGCGGTTAAATGCACTAAAACCTCTATCCAACTATTAAGATATTCTAGAGGTGCTTAAACAAGTGAAGGTCAACATCCCTATACTGGATGTTATTAAATAAATTCCTTCATATGCCAAATTTCTGAAAGATCTATGCACTATTAAGAGGCGGCAGAGTATTTAAAAGAAAATATTTCTGACAGAAAAAGTGAGTATCATCCTCAAGGAAGATGTGCCACAAAAATACAAGGATCCCGATAGCACAACCATTACTTTTGTAATTGGGAACTACTGGATCGAGCACGTACTTCTTGACTTGGGGGTGAGTGTGGATCTGATTCCCTACTTAGTTTATGAGCAACTGGGTCTAAGTGAATTAAAACCCACCTAGACCACATTACAACTTGTTGATCACTCAGTTCGTGTACCGAGAGGGTTGATTGAGGATGTATTGGTCTAAGTTGATAAATTCTACTACCTAGTAGATTTTATCATCCTGGATACCCAAGTTATCACAGACATGAGCACTCAAATTCCTGTCATACTTGGCCGTCCATTCCTCGCTACTTTTAATGATATCATCAATTGTAGGAATGGAGTCATGAATCTGTCGTTCAAAAATATGACATTGGAGCTCAATATTTTTTTTAACATGAGCAAATAGGCAAAGGATGAGGATGATACCCACAACATTAACCTGATCAATTCTTTCATGGAAGATAGAGCAGTTTTGACTCTATACTTTAACCCTTTAGGAACATGCTTAGCTCACTCCCCTGATTTAGATGATGATACCATTAGGAAGATGGATTTCATTCTTGATGCTGTGTTGGTACTCGAAGTTAACCGGTGAAGACCACAATTTGAAAAATTGCCCCAAACCGATGTAATGCCCCTACCGTCTAGCCTCAAAGTGCTGAAGCTTAACCTAAAACCATTGCCTGCTGATCTCAAATATGTTTACTTAGGTCAAGATGAGACATACCCAGTGATGATTTCATCCAACCTTGAGAAAGATCAGGAAAGTGTGCTTATCTCCACTCTCATTGAACACAAAGGGGCCCTTAGATGGTCGATTGCGGACCTCAAGGGAATTGATCCTTTGATTTGTACTCACCGCATTCATCTTGAGGATAATACGAAGACCTCCTGACAACCACAATGTTGATCAAATATGAAAGAAGTGGTTAAGGTCGAGGTCCCTAAGTTGTTGGATGTGGGTATCATATACCCTATATCCACCAGTCAATGGGTGAATCCAACTCAAGTGGTTCCCAAGAAGTCCAGAATTACTATCATAGCCAATGCCGATAATGAACTCGTGCTAATTAGAGTCACTACTGGTTGGAGAATGTGCATGGACTACAGGAAGTTGAATACCGTCATTAAGAAGGACCACTTCCCTTTGCCTTTCATCGATCAAATTTTAGAAAGGCTAGCTGGTCACACTTACTACTTTTTCCTTGATGGGTATTCGGGCTACAATTAGATGGAGATAGCCCCTAAAGATCAAGAGAAAACTACATTCACACACCCCTATAACACTTTTGCTTACCAAAGGATGTCATTTGAGCTGTGCAATGCCCTTACCACTTTTCAGCGATGCATGTTGGGTATATTTTCGACATGGTGGGGCAATATCAAGAGGTCTTCATGGACGACTTCTCTGTCTTTAGTCCATCCTTCAACGATTATTTGGAAAATCTTAAATGTATGTTGAAGCAATGTAAGGAAAAGAATTTTGTACTAAATTGGGAGAAGTGTCATTTCATGGTTCCTATGGGAATTGTTCTTGGACATAATTTTGTCTAAGGGGATTGAGGTAGATAAGGCTAAAATTTACCTTATTTTCAACGTACAAGACATGTGATCCTTTTTAGGACATGCATGATTTTATAAGCGATTCATAAAGGACTTTAGTCAACTCTCTCATTCTCTATGCAATCTTCTTCAAAGGATGTACCATACGAGTGGACTGAGCAATGCCAAGAAGCTTTCACCAAGCTCAAGGGCATGTTGACTACCATTCCTATATGCAGCCACCCGACTAGAGCATTCCTTTTGAGATCATATGTGATGCTTCAGACTATGTTATTGGGGCAGTATTAGGCTAGAGAAAAGATAAAAAGCCCTACGTGATTCAATACGCAAGTTGAACTCTAAATTCTGCCCAAGTGAACTATTATACTACGGATAAGGAACTCTTAGCCATAGTGTTCGCATTGGACAAATTTAGGTTTTACTTAATTGGATCGAAGATAATTATTTACACAAATCATGTAGCATTGAAGTACCTTCTTTTTAAGAATGATGTTAAGCCCCGCTTGATAAGATGAATCCTCCTACTCCAGGAATTTGATTTAGAAATAAAGGATAAAAAGGGAGTAGAGAATGTAGTGGTTGACCATATTTCAAGACTTGATCTCCCTGATTCCCTTAAGACGACACCCATAAACAACATGTTCCCTAATGAACAACTTTTAAACCCTCTCACCTACCTTGGTTTGTTGACATTGTAAATTATCTTGCTATAGGTTTCACACCGACAAATTAGACTACGCGAGATAAGAAAAAATTCTTTGTCGAGGTATGTAAGTTGTTTTGGGATGATCTATATTTGTTCAAAAATTGCCCAAACCCAATTCCAAGGAGATGTGTGCCAGGAAATGAATACCAAAGTATCATCTCCTTTTATCACTCTTAGGCTTGTGGCTTCATTGTCCTGCTAAAAAGAGCATGGCTAAAATTCTACATTATGGCTTTTACCGGCCTACTATGTTCAACGACACTCATGAGTTCTCCAAAGCTCGTGAGCATTGTCAGAAATTGGGAGCATTGTCCCATCGAAATATTCTTAGCAGTTGAAACATTGAATGTCTTTTAATTTAGATTTTCCTTTTCTTTTATCAGATGGTTTTTCAAAATTTGTTCTTTTCTTATTTTTAAAATTTATATAAAAGTTCTTTGCTAACATGTCATATCATCTTCATTTTCTTCAAAATCAGAATTAGCATTCGTTTCCTTTAAATTAGATTTAGAAGATTTAAGAGCAATAGACTTAACTTTAAGAGCTTTGAAATTCAGCTCATAAGTTTGAAGAGATCCAACTAACTTCTCAACTTTCATAACATTTGTATCTCTTAACTCCTATAAAGTAGTAACCTTTGAATTGAACCTATAGGCAATGATCGCAATATTTTTGCATAACCTTGCTTTCAGGGATTCTATCTCTAAGACCCCACATGGAATTTACTATGTCATTCAGTTTTGTATAGAAATCCATAAAAGACTCATTTTCTTCAATACGAATTTTCTTAAATTTGGTTGTGAGGATTTGAATTTTAGATTTTTTTTACTATAGTAGTTCCTTCATGTGTCATTTCGATAATATCCCATGCATGTTTAGTTGTATCGCAAGAAATAATTCTTTTGGATTCATCAGATGATAGAGCACAAGTTATAGCATTTAAGGCTTTTGCATTTGCACTACTTTCACTTTTCTGAACCATAGTCCAAAAAGCAAATGTGGTTTCTTTCATTAATATGGTTCCATCATCGGCAACTACTTCAATCGTAGGAGGGATCCACTTAGATACAGTGGCTTGCCACACACTTTCATTTTAGGATTTGAGCAAAATCCTCATATTGGCTTTCCAATATGAATAATTAGAGCTATCAAAAGGAGGTGGCTTGGTAATGGACAAGCTTTCAAAATTTGACATAATAAAGTTCTAAATCTAGTTCAAGGATGTAAATCCAAAAAAATAAAATAAAATAGAGCAACACACTCTGATACCACTTGAAAAGGAGAGCTTAAAATGTCCTAGAGGGGGGTGAATAGGACAATGCCAAATAATCAAAATAAGTGCTGAATAAGTAAATAAAGCAAAGATTTCAATTGCTTAACTTTTAAAACATTGATTTTAAATAATTCGTAGGACAACCTTCACCTAAAGTTTTAGGTAGGACAACCTTATTTCATGAATTTCTTTAAAATCAAAACCTCAAACTTATAAGAGTAAATAAAAATATTACAACATTTGCCACTCAACTGAAATTAAATACAATCATTCACCATAAATAAAATAAACGCATTCACCATATAACACAAAGGATTATAGTGGTTCAGTGCTTTAAAAACAGCCACACTTACTCCACTCCCAAAATTACTTCCCTTGTAATTTTGGCCTTCACTATGAAAAGGTTTTCCCAAGTTCACCTTAAGAACCTCGTACAATTCTTGTGATTTTCACGGGCTATCACAAACAAACCTACATTGAGATTTTTAGGCTATGTAAGACAAAACCTAAATTAAGATTTTAACAAGCTATCTCAGAAAAACCTAAAAGAGTTTAGAAGGTATACTTATCTTCATCGTAGAAGACATAACAGAAGCTTATAGCAAAAGAACCTCTTTCTTAAATGTAGATTATTCTTTATTCAATCAGATAGAAAGATTCTAGGGTTCTATTGATTTTAATTAAGTTAAACCCAATGAGCTACTTGAATCAATTCTCTTATATCTCAAAAGAAGAGTATAGTTTACTCTCTTTAGAATTAAACTTGAAAAATCTAAGATAAAAGAAATTGAAAAAAGCTATATAAATTAAATTATAAATAGCGTTCAATAGCTTCCTAATAACTTAAACTTCTCTCTCTCTCTCTCTCTTGTAGAAGGATTTTGATAATTAACTTATGTAATTCGAAATGAGAGAGGAACTCAATTTATAGAAAAGAAGTTGGAACTTCAGCTAGCATGAGTAATCTTCGACTACCCCGAGCAGACCGGATTCAATTCAATGGACTTCGAATTGTGCGGGATAAGATTTATCCAAAACTTAACTGGCCTGAGGTCAATTTCGGTTGGCCAAACACCCCAGTTCGGCTAACCGAATTTTCCCTTCTGCTAGTCGAATTTGACCGAATTCCGAAAGGTGATGTTGCTGGAATTTGACCCGAACTTTCTCGGGCTAGCCAAATTTCAAGGTCAGGCTAGTTGAACCAAAACTTGGGCTTGCCGAATTTTTAATAAAAATTAGTTATTACTTCGGGCTTGAAGTTGGGCTGGCCAAGGAAGCTTAGGCTGGCCGAACTAAAAGTTGGGCTAGCCGAATTCCATGTAAAAATAAGCATGAAAACCCAAAATAACACATTTTTTAAAGCATCTAGTCCTAAGGTCTTTCTAGGGTTTTATATCACCTGAGATATATCAAATATCAGTTCTTCTTTGACTTGAACTAAGTCTCAGAACTTCATCTTGACTTTGAGCTTGATCTTTTCTTGAACGTTAGTCGATCTTGAGCTTAATCTTCTCATGAGTATGGACCAGTCTTGATCTTGAGCTTGATCTTCTCTTGATTGAGCTTGATGTTCTCTTGAACATGGACCGATCTTGAAGATCTATTGTCAAGTTGTTTTGGCTTTACAAAATTTGACAACTAAAGTGTGCTCAATATTTTAGCACTTACATATGAGATTCCCTAAGGTTAGTCATTCAAAGGATTCCAGCTCAATGATTTGCCAATAAATTAGTTGCTAGGAGATCCTTGAATGTTAGAGTTCATTCTTCAATCCAATCTATTGATTTTCTAATGACATTATTTAAGATAAGATTGAATGATGAACTCCCATGATGAAAAGCGATTTAAGAGGGTAGGTGGTTTTCTTCTAGCAATAACTCCCTTAACGAATTGTAGATCGTAGGCGGAGCCTATCTTCGAGGCAAGTTGTGTTGATATTTATGGTCACGATGATAAGACGTCGTACAAAGCTGAGCAATGTCGTTGGCTGATGCTCGAGTTGTTCATGAAGGTCATGGTCGTTATCAAGTCGACCTCTTATCTGACCCTATTTACTTGCATTGTGTTCTCTCTGATTCTAATTGTCCTAGTCAGTCCAATTTTACCCATAACAGTAGCCCCCTACTTTCGAGTGGTCTTCGAAAACTCAGGAAGTAAATTGATGTGGATTGATGCTTTCGTGGTGCCTTACGCGAGAGAGGTTGGGAGGTTAAGAGGTCAAACCCGTCTGCCATTATGGTGGAAGAGAGAAAGGTAGTTAGCGCGGAGATCAAGGGGGGTTCCACACTGATCGCTACGAGTCGCTCAAGGAGACATGTGCGGAAACGGAGCCTCTTCAGTTCTGGGATAATAACCAGTGGACACGTGTCTGTTCCTCGATAGTCGAGTCAGCTCACGAACCAACATCTACCACATGGAGGACAACGTGAGCCATAATGCCTCTTCAACTGTGGCATTAAATATCTATAGCCGAGGAGCCTATAAAAAAGGGGGGAGTGCAACATGAAATCACTTTATTTGTAATCTCTACTTTTGCTGCTCTTCTAGACCTCCGAACCAGGCATTTTCTGATAAGTCAAAAATCTTATCTCTGGCAAGCTCTTTTTTTAACTTCTTCGATTGTCTACTTCCCTTCCCTTCTCCTTTTCGATTCTTTTCTTCGCGTTAATCAGAATGTCATCGGACTGGTCCAATAGAACATCTATCTTAGGGGCTTTTCTTGGTGAGTTTGAACCAGACTCCCTATTGGGAGCCCCTTCCCGACAGTCATCCCTAGTTCCGAAAGGCTTGCTGGAAGTAGTTGTGCCCACCTTTGTGGTAAGAGTGGAAGCTCAGCTTACTGCTGAGTGGCCCCTGGATATTGGCCTTTTGGGTCGAGGTTGCAAAATGTTAATTTAGCTCCAAATAAGGCAGAGTACTAGATCCCAGACTTTATGGTACTCCGAGCTCCTGAGCTTAGTAAAATTACAGGCTAGCCCCATGAGGGTGAGGTGGCCATATATGTGGTCGCCTTACAATGTGGCCTTCAACTTTCCGTTCACTGCATTGTTCGAGAAGTCGCTCACCGTCTAAGGTTGGCCTGAAAGGATGAGCTATAAATGTCCTAGAGGGAGGGGGGGGGGGGGGGGTGGGGGTGAATAGGACAATGCCAAATAATTCGATACAATGTGGAATAATGAATCAATTAAATATAATATTGCAAAATATTGAATCCTTGATACCAAATAGTTCGTAGGAGAACCTTTCACCTTATGTCACGATGTCTTTGAATTCAAAAACTCAAACTAATGCAAAGAATAATAAAATCACAATAGCACAAATAATAATATTCAATCATCACAATGCACAAAAGAGTTATAATGGTTCTGTGCCTCAATGCAACCTACTCCACTCCCAAAATTACTACCTTCACAATTTTGGCTTTTCACTATTTCAAGTTTTTTCAGGTTCACCTTAACAATCTTATACAGTTATTGCAATTTTCACAGGCTATCACGATCAAACCCACTTTGTGATTTTAAGGGGTCACCACAAACAAACCTGCTTTATGATTTTATGGGCTCACCACAAATAAACCCGCTGAGATTTCTGAGCTATCTTAGAAAAAACCCAAACTTAAATAATTAAAAACAAATAATACTTATCTTCGATTTGGTGAGTTGGAGTCGTAGCTGTACCTTGAGTGCAGTGATCTTCTTCTTGGGATATTGATGAAGCTGATGTATGAGTTCAACCCAAAATGATGGAAAGGGATCTAATAGATTTTTAATGAAATGAATGAAACTCTGTTGTTATAGATTCGATTGTCCTTCTTTTCAAAGTAGAGTATGGATTACTCTTATCAAAATGATTTAATCTAACTTTGAAAAGGAGAATAGAGTAAACTAATAATAAAATATGAATTACTATACAAATAGCTTAAAGAGGCTTGAAGGATCTTTCTCTACAACACAATAAAAGAATATGAATTTTCGTGATTTAGAATGTAAGAGAAAGTTTCTACTTATAGCCAAGGATGTGTGTAGTTCAGCTGGCCGAACTCTAAAGATTATGTTCTAATCAAAATTTGAAAATCGTGGGATAAAATCTTTTAAATCTTCGGCTGACTTAAGCCTAGGTTAAGCTGGCTGAACACCCAGTTCGGCTAGCCTAAGCTCAAGTTCGGCTGGCTTAACTGGCCTAAATTATGAAATCGTTCCGTTGCTGGAAACTTGACCGAACTACCATGGGCTGGCCGAAGTTAGGTTCGGTTGGCTGAACCCCACCTTGGGCTGGCCAAACCTACCGCAAAAGAAGGTCTTATGAGATATGAATTTTGTTTGAATTTTACATGGTTGGTCTAAGTAGTTAGGCTGGTTGAACCGGACGTCGGGCTGGCCTAACTAGAATGTATTTACCATAAAAAATGATTTAAGATATACATGAGTAAAATATACCTAACCTATGGTCAAACTAAGTTTATACCACCTGTAGGTTGACTTATACGAAATGTTCTGAACTTCGAACCATTGCTTTGACCTTGCTTTTAGATGTTGAATCTTCTTTCTAGGTGCTTGATTAAGTTGATAGCTTGTCTTCAATTGAGCTTGTGATCTTAACCGAACTATGAAATTTGATAAACTAATATGTGCTTTAATTATAAGCACTTACAATCTCCCCCTTTGTCAATTCCCCCTTTTTGTCAGAAGTTGACAAAGGAAGAAACAACCAATGAAGCACAATAGATATAAGGAGAAAAAAAACCACAAGGATTTAGTAGCATAAAATAAGTATAGAAAAGTGTCATATCCAGATGTATGTCAGCAAGAGTAAAAATATAGCAAGTTATTACAAACCGAAAGTTTAAGAAAATCAATCAGAACTAGAGGAGGATGGAGCCGGCATGTCAGGATCATTAATCCTTAGACTTCTGTTAAAATGATGAAAGTACTTTTTCATGTACATCATCTGTTGTTTTTAAGAGACATGCAGGTCATATCTTCTTCTCTAAATTATCCAACCTCTTTGAGAACTTTGAGGGTTGGAAATCAGAGTCATTGGTATCATCAGCTTCTTCCAGATCTGCAAAGATATCATCCATGTTCACATCTTCTTCAGGAACACCTTCCTGATGTCCTCATTGCTCAGGTCTTATTTCAAGTTGCATCATATTGATATTAGCATTACCAAATGGGAGCACAGATTCCAGTGCTTCAGTTACAAGGATTTGAACATTATAGCACAATGCAATGCAAGTCATGAGATATGTAAAATTAATAGAGCCATGCAGGGATGAAGACGGTAATTGATAATCTGATAAGTAATCAAAGATGGAAGACAAATATGGATACCAGAAATGACCGAATGAAGGATATGTATCATATAGGGAGTAAGGGCTTTTTTATTCCCACCACAAGGATAAACATTCGAAGTGAAAATATGATGCAAGACACAGTAATTTGGAAGAAAATTCTAGGTGCAGAGTGAGTTATGGTTACATTAGGTTGCATTAAAACTGTATAACTCCCTAGTGAGAGAATCTCTTTCCGTTTGGTACATATCTTCAAAGATCAGTGGAATAAAGATTCCCCCTTTCGCCATATAAATACCTAAGATTGATGATATGATGGGGGGGTTAATAATAATTATCTTCCATAAACTAAATGAAAAATGATAATTGATCTAAAGACGCAGTATTTATAGATGCATACAACCCTCTTATGATAGACTGATAGGTCGCTCCATCCCATGCAAAAATCTTATCCCATCCTACCGCGGATAGAATTTCTAGAAGACTAAATCGGGTAATATGATTTGTTTTAATGGTGTGCTCAATGACAATGTTATGGGTACAAAAATCCTGCACATTTTCTAGATCAGTTTTAGGTAAATGGATAGAGCGCACAACCCAATTAGTGGATCAAGAGGAAGAACCAGTTTGAGGGTCTCGTACATTACGCTTAAAACGAGATGTCATGATAGAAAATGACTAGATTTTCAAAAGAAATACCAACAAATGGAATGAAAAGATCTATATTAGATTTCTATAAAAAAACCCAACAAAATAGAATTCTAGATTCAAAGAAAGATGATGAAATCTACAATAATGCATAACAAGGAACTTAAATGTAGAAGAAAACTAAAAAATAATCACTTACAAGGACACTAGAGTGATGGGTTGACCGAAGGAATCCATGGGCTGACCGAAGAAGATGAGAATGGAATGAGGGCTTTTAAAAATACCCAATATAACCCATATGCGCATGGTTCTGCTAGCCCGAGCACGTCCTCGACTAGTCGAACCAGGCGGTCAGCTCAGGGTTCGCCGAAAAAATTTTATAATTTTTTTTAAATGACATGAATGCACATTATTCTATTAAAGCAATAACATAAAACAACAAATTGCAATATAGAATAATTAATTAAGAAATACTGCATAAACCAATATTATTTTTTAAATTAAAAAATTTGACACTATCAAGAGGTTTTGTTAGAATATCTGCAAGTTGTTTTTCAGTATTAATATATTCAAGCATAACACACTTGCTTTCAACTAATTCTCTGATATAGTGATATCAAATATCAATGTGCTTAGTGTGAGAATGTTGAATGGGATTTTTGGATATATTTATTGCACTGGTATTATCACAATATAAATGCATTGTTTCTTGATCAATACCATAGTCTCCTAACATCCTTTTCATCCACATTAATTGCATGTATGCATTTCCTGTTGCAATATATTGAGCTTCAGTAGTGGACAAAGATACTGAGTTTTTCTTCTTGCTCATCCAAGAGACAAGACAGTTTCCGATGTAAAAACATCCACCACTTGTGGATTTTCTATCGTCCACATTACCTACCCAATCAACATGCAATTTGTAAAGATGTATCATGAAGATACCATAAACCCAATTTAACAGTACTATCAACATATCTAATTATTCTTTTTACTACTACCAGATGAGATTCTTTAGGGATAGATTGATATCTGGCACATACGCCTACACTGAAAGAGATATCAGGCCTGCTAGCTGTTAAATATAAGAGACTGTCATTCATACTACGGTAAAGATGAGGATCAATGCTTTTACTTGTGTCATCTTTAGATAATTTGAGTGTTGTAGCAATGGGAGTATCAAAGTTTTTGCCATTCTCAAACCCAAATTTCTTAATTAAGTTTATAGCATACTTAGTTTGAGATATGAAAATTCCATCTTCAAGTTATTTCACTTGAAGTCCAAGAAAATAGTTCAGTTCTCCCTCCATGCTCATCTCAAATTCTGATTTCATAAACTCTACAAACTAAGAAGAAAGGTTAGCATTTGTTGATCCATAAATAATATCATCTACATGTATTTAAACAATCAACAGTTCTTCATTAATTCTCTTAATGAATAGAGTTTTATCAACACTACCGATTTTAAATTTTTGACTGAGAAGAAATTTTGTTAATTTTTCATACCACCCTCTAACAACTTATTTTAATCCATACAACACCTTTTTAAGATGGTATACATTATTAGGAAGTTTAGGATCTTCGAAACCTTTAGGTTGTTCTACATAAACTTCTTCATTTAAACCACCGTTTAAGAAAACACTTTTAACATCCATTTGATAAATTTTTAAAATTTTTATAACATGCAATGGAGATAAATAGTATGATGGATTTGAGACAAGTGACTAGAGCAAAATTTTCATCATAGTCGACTCCTTCAATTTGGGTGTACCCTTATACAACTAATCTTGCTTTGTTTCTTAAGATATTCCCAAATTCATCAAATTTATTTGTAAATATCCATTTAGCTCCAATCAAATGTTTTTCAGATGGTCTAGGTACTAGATAACAAATATCATTCCTAACAAATTGATTTAATTCATCTTGCATAGTTAAAATCTAATTTTCATCAGCTAAGGCTTCATTTACATTTGATGGTTCTATCTGGGAAGTGAAGCATATATGATTACAAATGTTTTCAACTTGTTTTCTGGTTTGAACACCAGTGTGAGGGTTAACAAGAATTTAATTAGTCGAATGGTCTTTGACTAGTCTATTCTCAGTTGTATCTGATTTAGATGAAGGTTTTGATTGGTTATATATAATAACCTCATCATCGTGTTTATCAACTAGAGTGATTGTTTGATCATCAATTATAATATTTATGGATTCTTGTATCACTCCGGTCCTTTTATTTAGGACACGATATACTCTACTATTCAAAGCATACCTTAGAAAAACACCTTCATCACTTTTTGATTCAAAATTTCCCAAATGTTCTCTATCTCATAAAATGAAACATTTACTTCCGAAAGTACGGAAATATTTTATTGATAGTTTTCTTTTAAAAAAACCAGAGTTCATAAGCCATTTTTTTAAACCTTCTCTTACATATACTCGATTAATAATATAACAAGCAGTGTTAACACTTCAGCCCATAAATTTTTTGCTAATTTTTCACTTTTATGCATAACAGTCCCCATTTCTTGTAGAACCCTATTTTACCTTTCAGCTATACCATTTTGTTGAGTTTTAGGAGAAAAAATTCATGTAATATTCCATGGTCATTACAAAACTTCTCAAAATTGCTGTTTTGAAACTCTGTTCCATGATCACTTCTTATCTTTTTCACAAGAAATTCTTTTAAGAAGGCTACCCATGAATATCTTTATCATGAATATCTAGTGTAGTGATCAACTACAACTAGAAAGTATTTTTTACCTCCTCTACTCTCTGTTCGAGTTGGTCTAAGAAGGTCCATATGGAGTAATTCAAGGGGTCTAGATGTGGTTAAGGAATTCACCTTTTTGTGACTACTCCTAATTTATTTGCCTATTTGACAAGCACCACATACTTTCTTTTCCAACTTTTTCAACTTGGGTAAGCCTTGAAAATGATCTTTCTTGCTAAGTTTGTATAGATCTCTAAAGTTCACATGTTCAAGACATTGATGCCACAATTCAGTTTCGTCTGTTTGGACCATATAGCAAGAGTGACTTGTGGAATATGATTCATCAATAATATAGCAATTTTCAGAGGTTCTTCGACCATTTAATATTATATGACCTTGATTATTAAGTATTTCACATCCATTATCAGAAAATTTAACACTATACTTATTATCATAGATTTGAGATATGCTTAGCAGATTGTGTTTCAAACCTTCAACATATAAAACATCTTTAAAAACAGGAACATTGGGAAGTTTTACATTACCTCTTCTGCTAATTTTGCAATTACTACCATTTTCAAATGTTGCTACTGAGCCTCCATCAATGTCATTAATGTCTGAAAGTATCGCCTTATCACTTGTCATATGTCTAGAGCATCCACTGTCTAGATACCATCTTAAATGGCTAATAGCTTTGAAAGTTGTGTGGATAACAAGACACTTATTTTTTAGAACCCATTTCAATATGATTTTGGGTTTAGGAGGATCTCTGATCATATGATTAGTTTAAGAGCAATAATATTTCTTATTCTCACTTACTGTTATAGCTCTATAGTTGGATTTTAAAAGCTCCTTAAGTAAGTCCATTATTTTATCTACAAGAGAAGGATTATAATTTTTCTTTTGATAGTTAGACTTGGTTTTTGGATAAAAAGGTTTTTGACAAGGTTTTTTCTTTATTTCCTTTGTAGTTTCTTCTTTAGATTTTGAAGATCCACCTTTAACAAATATTAGATCAATATTTTTAGATTTTTCTAAACAACTCTTGATATAACCCAAACCAGATTTGTTTTCACTTCGACGAGACGCAGATAATAACTTTTCAAGTCTCGGGTCACCATGGTTATATATCCAGGTTTCTTTAGAATTTTTTAAAGAAGTAATTTCTAATTGTAAATTCTTATTTTCATTTTTGAGATCTTCAATCTCAGAATTTTTTATATTGAGTTCAAATTTGATTTTCTCAAAACAATAAGAAAAATATGATTTCTCCAAAATAGAATTTTAAGTTCTAATTTTAAATCTGCACATTTATTCTTTTGAATTTTTAATTTTGTTGCAATCTTACAACTTTCTTTATATAAGGCATCATAGGCTACTTGAAGGTCTTCTTCATTTTCAACATAACTTCCTAGCATTTCATAATCAGATGTTTCATATTTATTTGAGGAAGTAAGTCTAGCTATGGTCATAAAAGCATTTTAATCATTTTCAGTTTCATGATCTGATTTGTCAATTTTTGAATCGAATTCAAATTCAGACAATTCATCTCATGTGGCGATCATGCCTCTTCTTTTAGATTTATCCTTCTTAGGACATTTCGCAGCCAGATGCCCATATTCAAAACATTTGAAACATTGAGAGTCTTTAGATTTAGATTTTCAATTTCCTTTTCTTTCGTAATTAGTTTTTGAAAATCATATCTATTTTTATTTTTAAAAATCCTATAAAATTTTTTTGCAAGCATAGACATGTTATCCTCATTTTCTTCATTATCTGAATCTTTTGATTTGGATTTTAAGGATTTTAGGGCTATGGATTTACTTTTAGGAATTTTAAAATTCAACTCATAGGTTTGTAGAGATCCTAGTAATTCTTCTACCTTCATTGTAGTGTCCCTCAATTCTTGTATAGCAGTGACTTTAGAATTGAACCAGTTGGGAAGTGATTGTAGAATTTTTGTACACACTTTGCTTTCAAGGACTTTTTCTTCAAGACCCCACATAGAATTAACAATGTCATTTAGTTTAGTGAAGAAATCCATGAATGATTCGTTTTCTTCCATATGGATTTCTTCAAACCTTTTCGTAAGGATTTAAATCTTAAATTTCTTGATAATATTAGTTACTTCGTGTGTCATTTCAAGTATATCCCAAGCTTGTTTTGTTGTATCACATGAGATGATTCTTTCAAACTTGTCTGGTGATAAAGCACAAGTGATAGCATTAAGTGTTTTTACATTGGCAATACTTTTGCTTTTTTGACCTAAAGCCCATAGATTATAAACTTGAACTTTCATGGACTTGGTTACATCTTCACTCACTACTTCCAACATTGGAGGGACCCATTGGGTCATGGTAACTTGCCACACACTTTCACGAATAGATTTGAGGAAGATCCTCATTATAGCTTTCCAGTAAGAATAGTTTGAGCCATTGAAAGACGGTGGCCTAGAAATGGATAGACTATCAAAATTTGACATTCCAATAGATCTGGATCTAGCTCTAGGAAGTTAATCCCAAAAAGAGCAACCTCGCTCTGATACCACTTGAAAGGAAGAGCTATAGATGTCCTAAAGGGGGGTGAATAGGACACTATCAAATAATTCGATATAATGCAGAATAATGAATCAATTAAATACAATATTGTTAAGTATTGAATCCTTGATACCAAATAGTTCATAGGAGAACATTTCACCTAAAAGATTTAGGTAGGATAACCTTATGTCATGACGTCTTTGAAATAAAAAACTCAAACTAATACAAAGAATAATAAAAGCACAATAATACAAATAATAATATCCAATCACCATAATCACAAAAGAGTTATAGTGGTTCGGTGCCTCAATGCAACCTACTCCACTCTCAAAATTACTACCCTCGCAATTTTGGCTTCTCCCTATTTCAAGGTTTTCCGGGTTCAGCTTAACAACCTTATACAGTTATTATGATTTTCATGGGCTATCACAATTAAACCCACTTTGTGAGTTTATGGGGTTAGTACAAACAAACCTGGTTTCTGATTTTACGGGTTCATCACAAGCAAACCCGTTGAAATTTCCAAGTTATCTCAGAAAAACTCAAACTTAAATAATTAAAAACAAACAGTATTTATCTTCGATTTGGCAAGTTAAAGTTGTAACTATAGCTTGAGTGTAACGATCTTCTTCTTGGGATAATGATGAAGTCGATGTATGAGTTCAATCCAAAATGATGCAAAGGGATCTAATAGATTTTCAATGAAAAGAATGAAACCCTATTGCTGCAGATTCGATTCTCCTTCTTTTCAAAGTACAGTATGGATTACTCTTATTAAAATGATTTAATCTAACTCTGAAAAGGAGAATAGAATATGTTAATAATAAAATATGAATTACAATACAAATATCTTAAAGAGGCTTGAAGGATCTTTATTTACAACACGATAAAAGAATATGAATTTTCATGAATTAGAATGTAAGAAAAAACCTCTATTTATAGCCAAGGATCTGTGCAGTTCGGTTGGTCTAAGATTCAGATCGGCTGGCCAAAGTCCAAAGATTACGTTCCAATCAGAACCTAGAAATCGTGGGATAAAATCTTTCAAATCATCAGCTAACCTAAGCCTAGGTTCGGCTAGTCGAACACCCAATTCGGCTGACCTAATCTCAAGTTCGGCTGGCCTAACTGGCCTGGATTCTGAAATCATTCCATTGCTGGAAACTTCACTAACTACCTTGGGCTAGCCGAACCCCACCTTGGGCTGGCTGAACCTACCGTAAAAGAAGATCTTATGAGATCGAAAATTTGTCTAAATTTTGCATGGTTGATCCAAGTAGTTAGGTTGGCCGAACCGAACGTCGGGTTGGCCTAACTAGAGTGTGTTTACCATAAAATGTGATTCAAGATATGCATGAGTAAAATATTGAAAAGGCCAAGCTATATGTCCTAGAGGGGGGGAGGGGGGGGGGGGAGCGGGTGAATAGGACTATGCCAAATTTAGACTATAACAGCGGAGAAATGATAACCAAATAAAATAAATCAATTCATAATTCTTAAAATGAAAAGCAGCCTCAATAATCAAGTATTGAGAGATTGAAATAAATGCAGTTCTAAGGACAACCACACACCATAAAAACCAAGGGTTTGTGACAGGACAACCTTATTTGTAGAACGTTCTTTGTATCAAAAACTCAAACTAAAGAGGAATAAATAAATAGCAAAGAATTAAAAATTTACAAGAATTTAAATCTAAATTATTACAACATTCCCCACTGTGCTTGAAATGTAAATATTACAACATTCACATTAACACATACATTCCACAACTTGAATGATAAAAGATAGGAAATTAAACAAACATTCAAACTACAACACAAAAGGAGTTATAGTGGTTCGCCTATGTGTTCACCAACTGTTAAACAACAGCCACACAGAATGCTACTTCACTCCTAATATCCACACACAGGGGATATTAGCGTTCACTATCAAAATAGGTTTCACAGGTTTACCTAAAACCATCACATTTATGTCTTTTCAACTTGGGCTTACACAATCCAAAAACCCACTCTTTCTGAGTTTTCTGGCTCTCCTGAGATAACCAAACGCAATGAGATTTTTCTGGCTTAATCTCAAAAGAAACCAAAAACAGAATGTAAATTACAATAATATAAAATACCTAGATTTCTCCTTTGTAGCAGCCTGGAAGAACCAAGTTGGAGTAGAGGTTTGAATGTCAAAGTTTAATGTCCAATACTCACTTTATAATGGTTCTAGGTTCTAATAAATTTTAAATTAAACCAAAATGGGCTAGCTTTAATTGATTTTGATTCCAGAAAAAGGAAAATAACACTTCCTCTTTTCAAATCAGATTGGAATACAAGAAACAAAATCAATTTAAAAAGCTAAAGAAAGAGAATATTAAATATGCACACTTGGCTTAAAATGGATCATAAACTTATCTCTCAAAAGCCGGATTACAATTACTTCAGATGTCCTCAATATTCAGAGATTCATGCTCTATTTATAGGTGAGCAAATCGCATCTTCGACTAGTCCAAAGATTGCTACGACTGGTCTTAGAACCAACGGATATTTGAAAATTTGAGCACGATAAGATAAGACAGTTTCATGATTGGTCGTAGGTAGTCTATGACTAGTCGAAGGACACCTTCAACTAGTTTTAGGTTGATCACGACTAATCGAAGCCAAGTAAAATACATCGCTATAGTTTGAGTCGTAGGTTCACGACTGGTCGAAGGAACAGTTAACACTGTTCATACGACTAGTCGAACAAACCCCAGAACTAGTCGAAGCTTAACAAAAAAATTTGAATTTTTGCAACAAACTTACGATTGGTCTAAGAAAATCTTAGACAGGTCAAAGCAGTGCTAGGACTAGTTGAGAAAGATCCAAGACTAGTCTTCGAGCAGACCAGATTTTCAAATATAAAACATTTGCATTATGTATCCGAAATGACCTACTTTAAAGGTCAACGTAAGGTTAAACATACCTTAATAGTAAAGTAAGGACATTGAACCCTTAAGATATGTAACCTTTAAAGAAAGTGAATCTTGAAATCTTGATGTAGTTTTTCCTTAAAAGCTTCAATTACGTAATCTTAAATCTTGACTTCTAACTTGTAAATTCAGTTGAACATTCTCGAGTCTTGACCTGTAAACATGTCTTGTCTTTCGAAGTCGATCTTGCGAGACAATGTCGTCGCTTGACATATCTTGAGTTGAGCATTGTGCTTTACTAATGTAGTCAACATCCATACACTGAGACTCACTTCATCCATACATGCTTCGTCCATACCGTGTCTCAAACATTTGCATTTATGTAATTTCACAAAGTACAAGCAGTGTTTTTGGCACCACAAATTTGACAACATAAAGGGGCTTTCAACCATAGCACTTATAATCTCCTCCTTTGTCAAATTAGTGACAAAACACACTTTCAAGATATATCACATAAAGAAAAATATATGGTTAAAGAGTCATGCACCAGTTATTATTAACTAGCCCACATTCATAATCAATTCAACATATAGTCCACCTTTGTACATACCTGCACATACTCCCCCTGAGTAACATATATCACATAAATACATCACATAAATCCAATAGCATAAAAATCCATTAGACATCCATTCTCCCCATTTTTGTCACAATAGGACAAAGGAAGCAATGATCACATGGCAGAGGAGTGAAAATGAAAGAGAGAGTAAAAAAAATAATCCATAAACAAAGATAAGTCAAAAGCAGTAACAATCTCACAAACAGAGAGAGCAGAAGAGTAATAATGTTATTACAGTGCAGTAGAATAAAAAAAACTAATCTGAGTCAGATGAAGGAGCAGGGATGGAAGAATCAAGTTGATACATGCCCTTGTTCAAACGCCTAAGATATTTGTGCATATATTTGAACTGCGTGACATTAAAAACATGCATATTCTCAACCTTCTCATCCAATGCATGTAAATGCGCATCAAACTCAGAAGGCTCATAATCTGGATCATTAGCAGAATCAGATTCAAGTTCTTCAAAAATATCATCCATGTTAATGTCATTATGAGGAAGATCACAATCATCCTCCTCATTTCCAGCTTCAGCACCACCATTACCATCACCTTGGCCAGGAAGCAAATCCAGCTTCATCTTATTAAGGTTAGAATTATTAAATATCAGATGATGGATCGAGGCCTCTCCAACAGGCATGTCAACCAACATATGTGTAGCCAACACAGTCATCAAATAAGCAAAAGAGATGTCACTGTGACCTGGATGGAGTCAAAACTGAACAATAGAGTGACAAATCAAGGATGGTAAACAAATATGAACACCTCTGGCAATAGAATGAAGAACAGGAACTATGAAGGATGTCAATTTGGATTTATTACCTGATCGATGATACAAGTTAGACACAAAGATTTTATGAAGAACTCTGTATTTGGGTAACAAAAACTTTGAGGGGAGCACATTCCCTTTATGCATCCAATGTACGTCCAAATTGCATAAGGCTCTAGTGAGCATACGTTTTTCAATTTCTGAGGGCTTTTTAGATAAGATATGGATGGGAATGCCCTCATCATTCACAAGAATTTCCATAAGAGCCGAAATCAAATGATGATCAACGTCAAATGGTCCTCTTGTGGCTATTTTAGAAGTTAAATTTTTCAATGAAAACTCACTTATGTAAATGAACATGGACTGGGCAATGGACCGGTATGCTAGCCCACCCCAATGCAATAAGTTATCCCAACCTATAGTTTGAAGAATAGGAAGGATATCATACGGTGCAACATGATCTATAGAAACAGGACGTTTTACAATAACATTCCTCAATCTAATGTCCCGTACATAAGATGGATCTTCTTCGTAGAACCGAAGATGACGCTTGGTAATAGGAGTAGATTTGGAAGAAGATGGACCACGGGATGTTGTCTTTCTACCTCTAGATGTCATATGCAAAAAAGATATAAAGGAAACAAAGTGTTGCAATGGATTGAGAAATGGATTTTCTCAAATCAGATTTGGGTAAAGAAAAACCCCAAATCTCAACAAAACTAGAAATAGACAACTTCAAGTAAGAGATAGAAGCAAACTTGGCACAAATCCATAAGAAATAAGCAAATGAAATACTAACCTCAGCGGATTTGGGTGGTGGGTTTGACTGGTCGGGCGTTGACTTGTTGGAGAAGGAAGTTGAAATAAGGAAGAAATGAAAATTTTTCAATTTAAGTCAAACAATGTGATTTACGACTGGTCGTGGGCTTTCTTCGACCAGTTGTGTCACGACAGGTCGAGGAAATCCTCGACTAGTCGAGTACCACCAAAAATCTGATTTCCAGCATATTTTACAAAATTTGAAATCTAAACGAAATATATACAATATGATACAAATAGGAATAAATAATTATTTTAAAATGCACATACCAAGATCAAATTTCAATTTGTTAAACCTACTTTTGTCGAGAAGTTTAGTGAAAATGTTAGCACATTGATTCTCGGTAGGGATATATTCCAAAGATATAACCCTTTCTTCTACTAATTCACGAATATAATGAAATCTACTGTCAATGTGCTTGGTACGAGAATGCTGAATTGGATTTTTTTAAATATTTATGGCACTAGAATTATCACAATATAATAACATAGAATCTTATTTAATTCCATAATTACTTAGCATAAACAAGCTGCGTACATGCATTACCAGCTGCTGTATATTCAGCTTCAGCAGTTGAAAGTGATATAGAACTTTGTTTCTTGCTAAACCAAAAAACTAAACAATTTCTGATATAAAAGCAACCACCACTGGTTGATTTTCTATCATCAAGATTACCAGCCCAATCAGCATCCGAGTACCCAGCTAATTGAACACTAGTCTTGAGTGGATACCAGAGACCGAGATTAACAGTACTTGCGACATATCTCATAATTTGCTTGACAGCAATCAAGTGCGATTCTTTAGGATCAGATTGATATCTAGTGCAAATACCAACACTTAGAGTGATATCAGGTCTACTAGCAGTTAAATACAGTAAACTACCAATCATACTCCGATATGATTTTGGATCCATATTTTTACTTGTAGAATCTTTTGAGAGTTTCAAAGTTATACTCATAGGAGTATCAAAATTCTTTCCATTCTCAAATCTGAACCTTTTAATCAGGTTCAAGGCATACATGGTTTGAGAAATAAAAATACCATCAAATTGTTGTTTTACTTGCAACCCTAGGAAATAATTTAATTCCCCAACCATGCTCATTTCAAATTTAGATTTCATTAAATCTGCAAACTTGACACTCATGTTAGTATATGTTGATCCATAAATAATATCATCATCATAGATTTGAACCATTAAGATATCATCGTTATGTTTCTTAACAAAGAGCGTCTTATCAACACTCCCCATTTGAAAATTATGACTTAATAAAAACTTGGTCAATTTATCGTACAATGCCCTGGGAGCTTGTTTTAGACTATATAGAGCCTTTTTAAACGGTATACATGATCAGTAAGCTTAGGATCTTCAAACCCTGTAGGTTGTTCAACATATACTTCTTCATGTAAATCGTCATTCAAAAAGGCAATCTTTACATACATTTAATAAATTTTAAAATTTTTAAAGCATGCAATGGATATAAAAAGTCTGATTGATTCAAGGCGAGCAACTGGGGCAAGGGTTTCATTGTAATCAATGCCTTCTATTTGAGTGTACCCTTGAACAACCAGTCTTGCCTTGTTTCGAATAATATTACCAAGTTTGTCAGACTTATTTTTGAAAATCCACTTTGTTCCAATAATATATTTATCTTTGGGTCTAGGAACAAGATACCAGACATCATTTTGAACAAATTGATTAAGTTCTTCCTGCATAGCTATAATCCAATTTTCAACAAAAAGCGCTTCTTTTACATTTATCGGTTCAATCTGGGATGTAAAACACACGTAGTTACATATGTCTTCTAATTGTCTATGAGTGCGCACACCAGTGAGAGGGTTTCCAAGTATCTGATTGGTTGGATGATCTTTAACAGTCCTTAGTTCAGAATTAACTTGATTTGATGAAGTATCTGGTTTGTCAATCAAAAAACTTCATCATTATCTGAACTTGGGGCAGGTGTATTCAAGTGATCATCAATAACTACATTGATGGACTCTTGAATCACACCAGTCCTGTTGTTCAGAACATGATATGCCTGACTATTTAAAGAGTATCCTAAGAAGATCCCTTCATCACTCTTTGTATCAAACTTTCCCAGATTTTCACGGTCAAGTAAAATATAACACTTGCTGCTAAAAACTCGAAAGTATTTGACAATAGGCTTCATATTAAAGCAAAGTTCATAAGCAGTTTTATTATTAGACTTACATGTATACACTCGGTCGATAATATAGCATGCAGTATTTATGACTTCAGCCCAAAGATTTCTAGAGAGCTTCATACTATTCAACATTATGTTTCCCATTTCTTAAAGCACTCTATTTTTCCTTTCCATAATTCTATTTTGTTGTGTTGTTTTAGGTGCTGAGAATTCATGCGATATTCCTTGATCGTTATAGAATTTCTCAAAATTGCTATTCTCGAACTCAGATCCATGATCACTACAGATCTTACAGACTTGAGAGCCTTTTTCAGTTTGGATCTGTTTGAGAATCTTTTTTACTTCACCAAGTGTTTCTGATTTATCCCTTAAGAAGGCTACCCAAGTGAATCTAGTAAAATCATCCACGATTACCAGTATGTATTTTTTGCCTCCTCGACTCTCTGTCCTGGTAGGTCCTATAAGGTCCATATGGAGAAGCTCGAGTGGTCTTAATGTGGCATTGGAGTTCACCTTTTTGTGAGAGCTCCTTGTTTTCTTGCCATACTGGCATCACCATATATTTTGACTACTTTTTGTAATTTTGGTAGACCTCTTATTAGTTCTCTCTTGCTCAATCTATATAAATTACGGTAGTGTACATGTTCAAGGTGTTTATGCCATAATTCAGTCTCATCAGTATGGACCATGTAACACAATTATTTAGATGAGCTACCATCACTTACAATATAGTAGTTTTCAGAAGTCCCGCGACCAGTTAATATTACAGAACGCTTTTTGTTTAAAATTTCACAACCTTTATTAGAAAATTTCACACTATGATTGTTATCACATATTTGAGATATGCTTAACAGGTTGTGTTTTAGTCCCTCAACATATAAAACATTTTTAAATAAGGGGAGGTTATAGAGTTGAACCATACCTTGACCAATAATCTTGCAGTTGCTACCATCACCAAATGTGACTGATCCATCAGTCATATCTTTAAGATCGGTGAATAAAGCCTTGTCGCCTGTCATATGCCTGGAGCATCCACTATCAGGGTACCACTTCGAATGACTTATAGCTTTGAAAGCAGTGTGGGCAACCAAGCAAGTAACCTTAGGAACCCATTGCATAACTGTTTTAGGTTTGGAAGTATAGCTGGTCTTCTTGTATTTGTAATGACCCACTGAGTTAGATTTTAAGAGCTCCTTAAGCAAATTAACTATCTTTTCAGCTAAAGAATTTCGGTTTTGATTTTTATTGTTAACATAATTGCTTTTAGATTTTTGAAAAGATTTAACATTTTTAGAAAAACTTTAATTAGTACTTTCCCTTTTGAGTTTGAGGTTTCTCCTCTTACAAACTTGGGAGGAGTATTCTTCTGTTTAGAAGGTATATTCTTATCATAGCCCAACCCAGATCTGTCACCATATTTTCTAAATTTGGATAGAAGTTTTTCTAACTTCGGATCACATTGAGCATACCTCCATGTATCCTTCAAACTCAGAAGAGAAGATACTTCATTTTTAAGTTTCTCATTTTCAGATTTCAAATTATGAATCAGGGAGGTTTTGAATTCTAAATCACATTTAGTCTTTTCAAAACAGTCTGAAATATGGAATTTTTCTAAAACAAGAGACTCAAAATTTTCTTTAAGTTTTAAAAACTTTTCTTTTCGAAGTTTTAGTTTTATGGCAATTTTACAACTCTCCTTGTATAGGGCATTGTAAGCATCTTGAAGATCTTTTTCATTTTCATGTTCACTATTCAGATTTTCTTCACTAGTTGAATCATCATGATCTGAAAAAGTGAACCTGGCTAGAGACATAAGAGCTTTAACTTCATTGCCCGACTCAGTTTCAGAATCTTCTGATTCAGAAGAGGCTTCAGAATCAGATGATTCATCCCAAGTAGCCAACATTCCATTCTTTTTGGATTTTTCCTTTTTAGGACATTTGTTTACTAAATGCCCATATTCTTGGCAGTTGTAACATTGACTATCTTTCAAAGATTTCTAAGTTTTTAATTTAGATTTAAGGCATTTCTTATCATTTGATTTTTGAAAATCAACTCTCTTTTTACTTTTGAAGATCTTGTAAAAATTTTTTGCTAAAAGCGCCTTATCATCTTTAGAATTTTCTAAATTAGAATTTTCTTGAGTAATACATTTAAAAATTTAAGAGCGATAGATTTGCCTTTAGGAGATTTAAAATTTAATTCATAGGTTTGTAAAGACCCAACTAGTTCTTCTGCCCTCATATTGTCCGTATCACGAAGTTCCTGGATCGCGGTTACCTTAGAGTTGAACCGTTCAGGAAGTGAGCGTAGTTTCTTTGCCACACTTTACTTTCTAGGATTTTATCGCCAAGACCCTACATAGAGTTTACAATACCATTTAATCTTGTATAAAAGTCCATAAACATTTCATTTTCCTCCATATGAATTTCTTCAAATTTGGTTGTGAGGAGTTGGACTTTAGATTTATTGACAATTGAAGTACCCTGGTGTGTCATTTCTAAAATATCCCAAGCTTGCTTTACAGTATCACAGGATATAATTCTTTTGAAATCATTCAGTGATAGTGTGCAAGTGATTGCATTTAGTGCTTTTGCATTGGCATTACTCTTAGTTTTCTGAAGAGTGGTCTATGAGAAATACGGTGTTACTCTCGTTGATTTTGAACCATCAATCCCAGTCACTTCAGTGGTATGTGGGTTCCATTCAGTCACTGTGGCTTGCCACACACTCCCAGCCATTGATTTGAGGAAATTCCTCATCCTGCTTTCCAATAAGCATAGTTGGAGCCATCAAATGGTGGAGGCCAAGTGACTGAAAGGCTATCAAAATTTGACATCTTATATATATATATATAGCTTAGATCGTTAGCTCAGGAAATGAATCCAAGAATAAAGAATTAAAAATGAGCTATTAAGCTTTGACACTACTTGAAAAGGCCAAGCTATATGTCTTAGAGGGGGGGGGGGGGGGGGGGTAAAAAGGACAAAACCAAATTTAGACTATAACAGCGGAAAAATGATAACTAAATAAAATAAATCAATTCACAATGCTTAAAATGAAAAGCAGCCTCAATAATCAAGTATTGAGAAATTGAAACAAATGCAATTCTAAGGACAACCTTACACCATAAAAACCAAGGGTTTATGGTAGGACAACCTTATTTCTAGAACGTTCTTTGATCAAAAACTCAAACTAAAGAGGAATAAAAAAATAGCAAAGAATTGAAAATTTGCAAGAATTTAAATCTAAATTATTACAACATTCCCCACTGTGCTTGAAATGTAAATATTACAACATTCACATCCACACATACATTCCACAACTTAAATGATAAAAGATAGGAAATTAAGCAAACATTCAAAATACAATACACAAGGAGTTATAGTGGTTCGCCTGTGTGTTCATCAACTGTTAAACAACAGCCACACAGAATGCTACTCCACTTCTAATATCCTCACACAGGGGATATTAGCATTCACTATCAAAATAGGTTTCACAGGTTCACCTAAAACCTTCACAGTTGTGTCTTTTTAACTTGGGCTTACACAATCCAAAAACCCACTCTTTTTGAGTTTTCTGGCTATCCTCAAATAACCAAACACAATGAGATTTTTCTAGCTTAATCTCAAAAGAAACCAAAAATAGAATGTAAATTATAATAATGCAAAATACCTGGATTTCTCCTATATAGCAGCCCGGGAGAACCAAGTCAGAGTAGAGGTTCGAATGTCAAAGTTCAATGTCCAATACTCACTTTATAATGGTTCTAGGTTCTAATAGATTTTAAAATAAACCAAAATGGGCTATCTTTAATTGATTTTGATTCCAGAAAAAGGAAAATCACACTTCCTCTTTTCAAATCAAATTGGAATACAAGAAACAAAATCAATTTAAAAAGCTAAAGAAAGAGAATATTAAAGATGCACACTTAGCTTAAAATGGAGCACAGGCTTATCTCTCAGAAGGCCGGATTACAATTACTTTAGATGTCCTCAATATTCAGAGATTTCTGCTCTATTTATAGGTGAGAAAATTGCATCTTCGACCGGTCCAGAGATTGCTATGACTGGTCTTAGAACCAATGAATATTTGAAAATTTGAGCACGATAAGACAAGGCAGTTTCATGATTAGTCGTAGGTAGTCTATGACTGGTCGAAGGACACCTTCGACTGGTCTTAGGTTGATCATGACTAGTTGAAGCCAAGCAAAATACATCACTATAGTTTGAGTCGTAGGTTCACGACTGGTCGAATGAACAGTCAACACTATTCATGCGACTAGTCGAACAGACCCCAGGACTAGTCGAAGCTTAACAAAAAATTTTAAATTTTTGCAACAAACTTACGACTGGTCCAAGAAAATCTTAGACAGGTCGAAATAGTGCTAGAACTAGTCGAGAAAGATCCAGGACTAGTCTTAGAGTAGACCAAATTTTTAAATATAAAACATTTGCATTATGTATCCAAAATGACCTACTCTAAAGGTCAACCTAAGGTCAAACATACCTTAATAGTGAAGTAAGGACATTGAACCCTTAAGATATGTAACCTTTAAAGAAAGTGAAGCTTGAAATCTTGATGTAGCTTTTCCTTAAAAGCTTTAATTGCACAATCTTGAATCTTGACTTGTAACTTGTAAATTCAGTTGAACATTCTCGAGTCTTGACTTGTAAACATGTCTTGTCTTTTGAAGTCGATCTTCCGAGACAATGTCATGGCTTGACATATCTTGAGTTGAGCATTGTGCTTCAACATCCATACACTGAGACTCTCTTCATCCATACATGCTTCATCCATACTGTGTCTCGAACATTTGCATTTATGTAATTTCACAAAGTACAAGAAGTGTTTTTGGCACCCCAAATTTGACAACATAAAGGGACTTTCAACCATAGCACTTATAAATATACCTAACCTATGGTCAAACTAGGTTTATACGACCTGTAGGTTGACTCATACGAAATGTTCTGAACTTCGAACCATTGCTTTGATCTTGCTTTGAGATGTTAAATCTTCTTTCCAGGTGCTTAATTGAGTTGACAACTTGTCATCAGTCGAGCTTGCATCTTAACCAGACTACGAAATTTGACAAACTAATATGTGCTTTAATTATATGCACTTGCATGGCCCCAGGTAAGATTATCCCCAATGCCTGGAAGGCCTTACTAGGGACTTATATTCTATGTCACTAGCTCGTGCACACCAAGTTGTCTGCCGACGAGTTCATGTACCTGTATATGGCGAAGGCTAGCCCTAGCTATTAGGGTTGGCATTACTTTTCTGTGTGGGTGAACTGGGGGCCGGCCCTCATCATTAACAATCCATCCTCTAAAAGAGCTAGAAGGATAAGTGGTTCTAGGCGTCTAAAGAATGGGAAGCCCTAGTAGTTGAAGTGGCTAGGATGCTCTCCTGCATCCCCACCAAATTCTCGCTCCCAAATCAAAAATATCCGAGCTGTAGACTTGTATTTGTCTTTATTGTATTGTAGTTTAGTTTGCTGACCACAGTTGTATTTCTTATAGCTCTTCCTCAGAGTCAGCCCCAACTCTTTGACCTATAACTTTGCTAAGTTAATCATGCGAAGTTGAAAAATGTTGTTGAGAGAAATTGTAGGAAGTTGATCACTCAGTTTCTTTACTAGTCTAGCATGTCTTTAGACGAGCTAAGAGGTGAGTAGTAGAATTTCTTTTTCTTTAAATTTTCATGTCTTACTTGAACTTTTTGTTGCATAAATATGACCGATCTCCCTCGCCCTGTGAAGAGGGTTAAACTCCATTCCTGGACCGACATTGGTCAATTAAAGAAGACAGTCAAGAGGAGGGTCATTGCTCCTCTTTTTACACACCGAGCATGGTCCTCCAGCACCATGGAGGATAGGTCAAAGCCCACCGCTGAAGGGCTCGTAGCTGATGTAACGCCTCAAAAATTGGCACCCAAGTACAAAGACCCCGATCTTGAGTTCTAGGGTGTTAACTTAATGAGAATGCACATGTGACCTCATTCATATTCACATTCATTCTGAACACGGATTATTAGAGTAACGCAATTCACTTAGCAAATCCAAAGCAAGGTGGAGATACTGAAAGATTCAAAATTATAAGGCTAATAGTCAAAATACAATAGAAAAAGTAGTGTTTGCCCAAATGAAGATTATACAAGCCACAATATACATACCCAAGATGATTAAAGTATAAAGTTTTAATTTTCACCCTATCCTCCAAAATATAACGACGGTGGCACGAGCCAATATATGCCTACCCGTTTGAGGTCTCACTAATACCTGCATAAATAATATTCTAGTGGGAGTGAGTAGCTAACTCAATGGTTCCATTAGTTCTAGGTTACACATGTTATCAACCCAATTAGCGAAGGTGTTTTAAATAGAAATGAAATGCATCTGGTTTGGGGGAATTTCTTATTTAACGTCGATAAAGATAGAATAAAGAGAATATACATCAATTTTATTTTATTTGTGCTGAGTTCATTAACATCCTCTCGGTCCTTTGATTCCAAGATAGAATCTCTTAATAAAGAGAAACATATATAAGTCAAATATAATCAAAATATAAATTTTGGCAGCATTCCGGCGCGTTTTCATTAAATCTCCAGGGGAGACGAGTTCTGCGGGTTTCCTATACTAGGATCCCTAGGAAATATCTGAAATAGCTTGATCGTCTATCAAAATTTTCAGCATAATGACTACCCTTCAAAATAACCCATGCAATTCATGCACGACTGATGAGTTGCATCGTCAAACGCAACTTGCTAGTGCAACTCTCCTTCGTCCCTTCTCTCTATCCCCAACACATGTCAAAGGGACTGTAAGTGCTATGGTCTCATGCTCCTTTGGTTGTCAAATTTTGTTGTGCCAAAACTCTATTTGTGTCTTGTGTTTGTATGTTGTTATGTATGTTCCAGACACAGCTTCATAAGTGCTTCAAGTTAAATATAATGATCGACTTCAAGCCAAGTCAAGCCATGTACTGTAAACATCAATGTTCAGAGCTACATCAATAAAGAGTATAAGACTCAAGTACATTTCAAGACTCAAGAGCAACTCAAGTTGAAGTTTGATGTCAAGCTTTCGAAGATCTCAAGATCAAGCTACATCAAGTAGAGATCTCAAACTTTGTAAAGTTCAAAGGTCAACAATCATTTGATAGAATGGAGTTTCAATGTCCATACTTCATGTCCCAGGTATGATTGACCTTACATTGACCTTAGGGTAGGTCATTTCGGATACGTAATTCAAACTGTATGTTTATATATGAATTCGGTCTGTTCTAAGATTAGTCCTGGATCTTATTCGACAAGTCTTAGCACTGGTTTGACCAGTCCAAGAAATTCCACAACCAATCCTAAGTTGTTAGAGATTTTTGAAATTTTTTTGTTAGCCCACGACCAGTCCTGGAGGTCCTTCGACCGGTCGTAGGTGTGTTCACGACTCGAACTTCGACCAGCTGTGGGTCCTTGACTCAAACTACAGTGACTAACTCATGCGGTCTATGACCAATCCTAGGTCATCTACGACCGGTCATAGGTGGTCCACGACCAATCGTAGACACCCCACAATCAGTCGTAAATCAGTTTTCAAAGATCGCACTTAAAAATTCAAAATGTCGTTGAAGCTACGACCAGTCAAAGTTTCCCTAAGACTAGTCATAGACGTGATTTCTGGTTCTATAAATTGAGCACGAATCTTAGAATTTCATTAATCAATTCAAAGAAATTCAAGGCTCCACTCTGAGATAAGTTAGTGTTCATTTTAAGCTACTTTGTGCATAATTAATATTTCCTTTTGTTAGCTTATTTTTATTTGATTTTGATTTACATTCCAATCTGATTTGAAAAGGGGAAATTCTGTAATTCCTTCTTCTTAGAATCAATATCAAATAAAGCTAGCCCATTTGATTTAATTTAAAATCAATTAGAACTTAGAACCATTTTAAGTGAGTATTGGACATTGAACGTTAATTCGAACTTCTACTCCGATTGGTTCTTCCGGGCTGCTACAAAAGGAGAAATCCAGGTATTTTACGTTTATGTAAAATTTCTATTCTTTTGGTTTTTGTTTGAGATTCGCCAGAAAAATCTCATTGTTTGGTTATCTAGGGAGAGCCAGAAAACTCAGAAAGTGTGGGTTTTTAAATTGTGTATGCCTAAGTTAAAAAGACACAATTTTGAAGGTTTTAGGTGAACCTGTGAAACCTATTTTGTTAGTGAACGCTAATATCCCCTGTGTGAGGATATTAGGAGTGGAGTAGCATTCTGTGTGGCTGTTGTGAAACAGTTGGTGCACACACAGGCGAACTACTATAATTCTTTGTCTTGTGGTTTGAATGCTTGCTTAAGTTTTATATCTTATATCATTCAAGTTTGTGGGATGTATGCGTGGATGTGAATGTTCTAAAATTTACATTTCAAGCAAGTGTGTGGAATGTTGTAATAATTTAGATTTAAATTACTGCAATTTATTTCAATTCCCTGTTATTTATTTATTTCTCTTCAGATTGAGTTTTTGATACAAAGGACGTTCTAGAAATAACGTTGTCCTGTACAAACCCTTGATTTTTATGGTGTAAGTGTAATGACCCGGGAAATTTTGTGCCAAGACCCGAGTACTACCTCTATTTTCCTTAGTAGTTATTTTTGGGGTAATTAGCACTATACTCGATTGCTTGTGAAATTTGCATCAATCACTTTAAATTGGATTTGCATGACTCTAAACCTGTAGATTAGTTAGCGCTAGGTTACTCTGAAATCTGGGATTCATCGCTAAATCCAGTTGCTCTTGGGAATTTTTGGAAGTTCTGGTTCGGACCTGGACCGTGCGTCGAAAGTCCGATAGTGATGATCTTAGGCTGTTGCGGTCACCATGTTGGGCTTGGTCATCATCTCAAAAATCAAGTCCATGTGATGTTCTGGGTCGATTTGTTTGAGTCCGGAGTGAAGAGTGTGAAAACGGTTGGAAATTTAATAAGATTTGATGAAATCTGAGTCGTGTCGCTTGTACGATGATTTTAAGCAATCTGACCGTTAGATTCTGACCCAATTTTAACCTCTGATCAGGAAAGGTGGCCCAGGCATGTTCTTGTGCTTGTGGACCTGATCGAGATTCAAAGACCGTTGAATTGAGTGTGGTCCGCTACGGCTAATCTGAAGATCTGGTCGGTACGAAAACTCAGCTTGACCTAGATCCATGGTCAGTGAGCTTAAGTCCGACCTTTCGTGGTAATAGGCCCACCAGAAATGCTCCGTTGGATCGAGAGAGGCTTGTTTTGGTTATATCCTAAGTATACCTTGGCCCTGGGGTTATTTTCATCAATGTTAGGCCTATTTATATACCTTAAAACCCTAGATCTCTTTTACATACGAATTTCCTAACCCTAGCTAAGAAAGAGAGAGGAAGAGAGAGAGAGAGTGAGAGAGAAGTTGGTGAATTATCTTAGATTCTTTCCTGTTCTTCTTTATCCTTGAACCTTCACTTTTGAATCATTCTTTCGGCGATTCTGAGTTCATCTTTGGGTAAGTTAACCTAACCCTAATCTATGTTAGAGCTTAGAATAGTCTTTGTGTTGTTGTAGCTCATTTCTATTCTTGCTTTAGGTTATCTTGTCACCGTTGACGAAGACATCATCTGAAATCAGTTCGGTGTCCTTTTCTAGAATAAGGTGCGGACTTTAATCATATAGGTTATGGTTTTCAAGGCTTTCAATGCCAATGAATGGTTTATTCTTGTTATGGATGAGATTTCATATGCCAAATGATATGTTTATTTTGTGTTCCTGATATGCATATGTTTTATTGAGATTTGAGTATTCTATGTGTATGTATAAAGTACCGTATGCGTATAAAATATGAACCTGTGTTTGCCATGATTATTTGTCGAGTACTTATGCTAATGATATGTGCGACAACTCCTTGGCAAAAGGAATTGTCCAAATGCGTGTATTTCAACATACGTCATGTATATTGTATTATGTATTCCAAGTGTTTGTAGAAATGCCTGAATGAACTAAAGTGTGATATATTAACCTAATTGCGGTGTCGAGAAGCGATTCTCAACACTCTTACTGTTGTGTATGATTTCCTACATGCTGTTACATTCCTTGCTGTTTAAGTTCAAGCATTACTTATGCTTACATTCATGTTAAGTCGATATTCTTCAGGTACTCATATGCTACGTACTCATATGCTACATGGTTGAAGTTGTTGTTCCATTACTGTCTACATCCAATACGAATATCTGTTGTAGTGTAATGTGTTTGGGACTATGGATAGTCCAGGAAATCGGTAACATCCTTAAGTTCGTGGCTGAGATTGCTTCACCACGAAGGACGTGATTAGACGAACCCGAGTCGTATTAGAGTTGTCGACAGTGGTTTGGTCACGCGGAGTGTTTGCGCACTCTATGTCATTCAACTCAACGTGTGCTTGTGCTAGTCGAGTTCGTCAAATAACCCGATTGTCCGATGTATGTTCACCATGTATGAACGCTACTATTTGAATCTAGGGTACCGAACTCACCAATGAAATACTGTTAACCATGGTACCTTGATCCACTAAGACTCATGAGCCGAACATGGTGGTATGGGACACTGTGGTCGAGCTGTCGGCGTACGCTGGGGTGACGAGCCTCCCCGTAGTGACCAGTGAGCAACCAAACTTGTGAGCCGATTATGGTGGTATGGGACACTATATTCGTGCTGTCGGCCTGCATTGATTGGTGACGAGCCCTTTGTAGTGACCTCGAGCATGCCTGGATACCATAATGAGGTGACGAGCCTTATGGTGGTAACGAGAGTATGATATGCGTGCATTGATTGGTACGAGCCCTTTGCAATGACCTCAAACCATATGATCATATGAAATGTATAGGACTGACGACCCTAGTATGGATCACTGTTTGGATAGTGATATGAGGAAGGTACCTTAGCTTCCCAATCCTGCTGTATGAAAAGGACTAATAACAACTTGGTAATCATGTTCATGCACCGCATTTGCATGTGCTTTGTAGACATGACGCACTTTGAGGCGATGTCATGCGTAACGTAAGATGAAGACGCTGAGGGTGTACGCGCGAGGGCACGCATCATTCTGCGTACATCCTTGCATTACAAGAGTACTTGGACCTGTTTAATTGTTCTACTTTATCATTACTGCTTGATTGAACTGATAACATGTTAACCTTTACTTTATTGTTAGACTGAGTTGATCACTCACTCCCACGTTCTGGGGCAGTGTTAAACACCCACCAGACTCTGTCTTAGCTACAGATGTTGATGAGACCTCTGAGGCAGAGCGGTAGATCGAGGATGATGAGGTTGCTTGCTCTTTCATGCAGTTTTCAGACGGGTTCTAGTGAGCCTTGTTCTGATGCGTGGGATGCTGGGATTTCTTTTCGGAATTAAATGATGTAATTTGATACTTATAATTTTGATAGCTACACTTGTATTTACGACCTGGTATGTGTATGTATTTCAGGGATTCACACATGTACACATATATTTCTTTAAGTCTTCCGCTTGCTTTCTTCACTTATCCCTGAATTATATCTGCACTTTGGCTTAATCTATCCCATCTTTTATGCACTAATACAGACAACATACATCCATAATCAAATATGTTGCATAAGTGATGTTTTGGAACTCGGGAGTTGAGTTATGCTCGACCTCCGAATTTTAGGGCGTTACAAGTTGGTATCAAAGCATGATTTGGATTAAACCGGACCTGGGTTATGGTCACACACCGCACGCTGTTGCCACTTTAGTGTATTTGGGTGTGAGTTTATCGTAAATTATGTGTTTGTGTTCCGTTGCTTCTATTGGCAAAAGTTTACTGAAAACGATCACCGAGATCGAGCCTGTGCTCTCTCCTAATCACACACAGCGACCCGAAACCTTTCCTAGACCATCTATTAATGAGTCTAGATGGTCTATCATCCCATCTCAACCCTTCAATCTTCAAGAAATCTCTGTTTGTATCAGATTTCTGCCTGAATGGCCCGATAGGCGTCGAATCAAGCAAAGGGGCCGATCGGGGCATTTCCAGTGGGGCCCAGGGGGGACCCACACCTTTTTGAGCTTAAGGGACCAGGAGGACCTCACCCAAATGGTGAGCCATCACCGGTCGGTCCAGAGACCGGCGATGTCATCGCCGGCTCAACGAGGCCTCGCTGATTAGCGGGCCGGCTCGGGCCAACGTGATTTTGGCCTAGTGTAGCCCACCCTTCCATGGTTCAGTGATTTAAACCTTTTCTATACCCTACTTTCTTTACAAACTTCCCTCCCTAGCTCTCCTTTCCTTCAAGTTCTTCTCCAAACTCTTTCAAATCTTCTTTAAATCTTCTTCTTCCTCCATTTTCGTGCAAACCCTATCCACCCATCTCAAAACCTTCCCCCCATTGCTATTTATCCTTTCTTTTCTTTTCATTTGGGCTCTCAAATCCATCTTTGGGATCTCAAGTGTGTGGAAGCTTCACCATCCTTCCTATTTCTCTCTTTCTCTCATTTCTCATGGCCCTCTTCGAGTTTGTCACGGCCATATTTTTCATTTCCTCCCTTCTTTCTTTGATGTGGAAGAAGAGAGCACCCATGGATGATGTCGGGCCTAGCCGCTCAACCCGTGCACGGAGGCCGAGAGGTGCCGCCGCGAGCACGACCGCCGCTCGTGAATTTCAGACCAAGCGGGACCTCGATCCTCGAGCTCCCATTGGTAGGACCTTGTTGGCGGAGCTATCGCATGAAGTCTATGAAGGCCGTAGAGTCCTTTTTGAGGCTCATGTTGATCCGCGGCTGTTTGGCGAGTTCCTGTTGTTGGAGCTCCTGGAAGGGGCTGGTTGGTGTTCCTTGTTTGAGGGTGAGTATCGCATGAATGCTAGTACTGTTCGAGCTTTTTATGCTAATATTCGTGATCCTTCGCTGGAGCTTTTGCAGTTCAAGATTCCTTGTGGTAGCAGTTGGGAGGCCACGGTTAACATCACTTTGATATCCTGACTCTTGAATGTGTCACTTGGTGAGGTGCATGCCAGTGAGAAGAATTTAAACAGTATGCGCGATAGGGATCGTAGCACCCAATTACTGTGTGGTCGTCTGGTCGAATGACAGCCTAATAGAAGTCTTTTGGCTACCAACATGACGGACGACATCCGCTTGCTTCACCACATGTGTACGTTCAATGTATATCCAAGGTGGAGCAACCGTAACGAGTGTACGCGCCTGATGGTAGATTTTCTATATCAGGTGGGGCAAGGAGCGAAGTTGTGTATGCTGACGTACATCTTGCATCAGATTATCCTTATCGCTCATTCAACTAGAAGGACCAAATCACTTCCTTTTGGCCGCCTCATTTGTAAGCTTGCTCATGAGTTTGGCTATAGGCTTGGAGCAGAGAAGCCGGTTCTTGTTCGTCATCTTAATTTGATGATCCTTAAGCAAATGGAGATTGGTCCTCATCGATAAGCCTTAGAGAGTGAGGATGAGTCTAAGAGTGATGAGGATGAGAGTTATGCTGAAGGTGGTGCTGAGATTGAGGAAGAGGTTGAGGCATAGGATACAAGTGAGAGCTCTCCTCCTGTGGCTCCAGAGCAGAGCACAGATCAGGCTGTTAGGGATGCCCGTATTGCTCAGCTTGAAGAAGGGCAGGCTGTTCTATGCCAGGATATTATGGATCTTCGAGGCCTTGTAAAGCATAAGTTTAAGAAAGTAACTCGAACTCTGAAGTCTATCCTATGTTGCTTGTAGGATAAGGGTGCCCCGCCTCCATCTCTTGATTCCGACGAGTAGTTGTCGTTGTAATCATCATTTGCTTTGTTTGTTGTTTCTTTTTGTGTGTAGCCATTGTTGGCTTTGTAGTTGGAGGTGTTTGTAGTTGTTTGTTGTTGTTTGAAGTGTTAGATGTTGTAGTTCACATGCTTTCCTTGTCGTGATTCATGTAATGCTAGACTACTTGTATTTCGATAATTTTGATTAATGGAATGCATGTTGTTTATCTTTGAAGTTGTGCTGTGAATGCTGTGTGGATGAATTATGTGACGTAGAATCTTACAGGTTGCATCCTCTGTTGAATGTAGGGTATGCCTCCTAAGGGTTCGAAGACTTTGGCCCATCTCTCCTTGGTTGAGTCGCTTGTTGGGGTTCCTCCCTTGAACGATAGCCAGACGGATCCACAGATGGGCCTGTCTCATGCCAGTGTTGGGCCGACACCTATGGCCCCTCCAGTCATGCCTTCGGTTCCTGAGCCGAGCCGTGCATCTTCATCCGCTCCGCCTACTGATAGGCTTGAGCAGATGATGCTGTTGATGCAGTAGCAGCAGATTCAGCAGAAGCAGCAGTTTCTCTCTTCCATGGCTGGCATCTTCGCTCAGTCAGTGGGGGCGACTCCTCCTGCTTCACCTATGCCTCCATCTGGGAGCGTCAGTGCCAGCGGCACTTTTGAGCGATTCCAGCGCTTACGACCTCCTACATTTGTGGGTTCTCATAGACCCGAGGAGGCTGAGTATTGGATCGATGGCATCTCTAAGATGCTGAGACCGCTGCACTGCTTTGAGGTTGAGTAGGTTGAGCTTGCCTCCTTCATGTTTGAGAAGGAGGTCAGTCTATGGTGGGACAGTGTTCTTCGCACTATCTAGGAAGGATTTGAGTGGTCGTGGCAGGCGTTTGAGGCATGCTTCCACGAGAAGTATTTCCTGGTTAGGTACCAACATGAGAAGGAGAGTGAGTTCCTTCACCTCCGCCAGGGAGGGCTGTCGGTGACGGAGTATGAGAACCGATTCACTGAGCTAGGTCGGTATGTTCCTTTGATTCTGGGCGATCAGCTGATGAGGATGCGGCATTTTTTTGAGGGATTGAGGCCTGAGAACCGATCGAAGATTTGCTGTGCTAGCATTTCTTCTTATGTGGAGTTGGTGAGCATGTCCTTGCGTGCAGAGCAGGACGGGGACAGGTCGTCCCGAATGCGAACACTGATGGTTCCTAGGCCGCGACCTGACTTTCAGGGTGCACCTTTTCTCAGCAAGAGGCCGCGAGCAGATTCTCCTCCTAAGCGTTCAGCACCGCCCGCTTAGCAGATGCAACCTGATCTTCTCTGTTCGTATTGTGGGAAGATGGGGCATTTAGATCGTTTTTACTTTTTGCGTATGCGGGCCAGTGGTTTTACTCCACCGCAGAGGAATAGCCATCCGATGCCTCAGGTTATTTCTCCTCCACCTCTTCGTTCAGCGACAGCTCATCCATCCTTCAGACCTACAGTACCTAGCTTCAGGCCACCTCAGCGGCCCATGGTTCCTCCGCCGAATCGTCAGTAGCAGGCTCGAGTTCATGTGCTCTCAGCTGAAGCGCCTATGTCTGACTTGGTGCCTAGATCCTTTAAGGTTACAGCGCACATTGAAGGTATTCCCATTTCTATGTTGGTGGATACAGGGTCCACTACCTCTCTTATATCTTATGCGGCTGTTAGGCGTTTGGGTTTGAGAACTGTTTCTATGCAAGGAGTGACGCTTACTACCGCTACGGGGATTTCCTCTATTTTGAACAAGCGTTGTATGGATTGTTTAGTCGATCTAGGAAGTGGATCGATCCGTGTTGATTTCTTTGTTGCACCTCTTTATCATTACGATGTTATTATGGGTATGGATTGGCTCATGAGGATGCGAGCAAAGATTGATTGTGAAGCAAGGTCGGTGACCATCCATGGACCTGAGGGTGAGGCAGTTACTTTCCCTGTTTAGGTCAGTTACCCTCTTCATCCTGATTATTATACTTCTCTGTTGGAGAGTATGGCTGAATCGGCGTTAGTTAGCACGCCGGTAGTTCGAGAGTTTGAAGATGTGTTTGAGTTGATTTCTGGATTACCTCCTTAGCGCGAGATTGATTTTTCTATCGATCTCATGCCTAATGCGGCGCCCATTTCATTGCCCACCTATCATATGCCTCCGAGTGAAATGGAGGAGTTGAGGAAGCAGATAGATGGTTTATTGAATTTGGGCTTTATTTGGCCTAGTGTGTCTCCTTGGGGAGCACCTATCTTGTTTGTGAAGAAGAAGGATGGTTCCTTGCGATTATGTATTGATTATCGCAGGTTGAATTTGGTAACTGTGAAGAATAAGTACCCTTTACCTACGATCGATGATTTGTTTGATTAATTGAAGGGGGCACGGTACTTTTCGAAGGTTGATCTACAGTCAGGGTATCATCAGTTGCGCGTCAAGAGTGAGGACGTGCAAAAAACTGCCTTCAGGACTAGCTTCGGTCACTATGAGTTCCTTGTGATGTCATTCGGTCTTACGAACGCACCGGCCGTGTTCATGGATCTGATGAACAGGGTGTTTCGGCCATTCTTGTTCCGTCATTATTTTTATCGATGACATCTTGGTATATTCGGCGAGCCGAGAAGAACACGAGGAGCACTTAAGAGCAGTTTTGGATACTTTTAGGAAGAATCAGCTTTTTGTGCAGTTCAAGAAGTGTGATTTCTGGAAAGAGGAAGTTAAGTTCCTAAGACATGTGGTGTCCAAGGAAGGGATATCTGTCGATCTTGCCAAGGTAGCTGCAGTGCAGGATTGGAAGCAGCCTGGTTCAGTTACTAAGGTAAGGAGCTTTCTGGGTCTTGCAGGCTATTATCGACGCTTCATTCAAGACTTCTCGAAGATTGCCAGACCGTTGTCGCAGTTGACATGGAAAGATTTGAAGTTTACTTAGAATGAGAGGGCGGAGTTAGCTTTCCAAGAGCTGAAGGACAAGTTGACGTCAGCCCCTGTGCTAGTATTACCAGAGCAAGGGGTTAAGTATATTATATATACTGACGCCTCTCGCGTTAGTCTGAGTTGTGTCCTTATGCAGAAGGACAGGGTGATTGCTTATGCTTCGAGGCAATTGAGGAAGCACGAAGAGAATTACCCTACGCACAACCTGGAGTTAGCTGCTGTCATTTTCACATTAAAGCTCTGGAGACATTACCTCTATGGTGAGGAGTTCGAGCTCTTTTGCGACCACAAGAGCCTTAAGTACATTTTCACACAGCATGATTTGAATATGAGGCAACGCCGATGGATGGAAACATTGAAAGACTTTAAGTTCGATGTTTCTTACCATCCGGGCAAGGCAAATCTTGTGGCAGATGCGTTGAGTTGCAAGAAGGCTATTGAGTTTGCGGCTCCGCTGATGATAGTAGAGTGGGATATGTTGGAGTTTGTGCGAGACTTTGAGCAGAAGCTTACGGTGGAAGAGTCGTATGAGGTTATCGCACACATTTGTGTATAGCCCCTTATTGACGAGAAGATCATTGCAGCTCAGGCAGATAATGAGCTTTTAGTGAAGATGAGTAAGTGGGTTGGTACAGATGAGAACTCCGACTGGAGTGTTAGTTCTGATGGGGGCCTACGATTTCGTGGCCGGTTATGTGTTCCTGACATCCCTGACTTGAGATGGGAGGTTCTCGAGTTAGCCCATAGTTCTAAGCTTGCGATGCATCCAGGTAGCATGAAGATGTATCAGGATATGAGAAGATCTTATTGGTGGGACAATATAAAGGTCCATATTGCTAAGTTTGTTTCTCGTTGTCTCACGTGCCAGCAGGTCAAGGCAGAGCATCGCCGACCTCCTGGGTTGCTGTAGCCCATACCATAGCCGAATGGAAGTGGGATTTCATCTCTATGGATTTTATTTCCGGGTTGCCGAGAACGAGGAAGAGATATGACTCTATTTGGGTGATCGTCGACTGATTGACGAAGTCGGCTCACTTCTTACCTATCAGAGTCACAAACTTTGCAGACGAGTTGGCTAGGCTTTATATCAAGGAGATTGTACGTCTGCATGGAGTTCCCTTAGAGATTGTGTCTGATAGAGACACGCATTTCACATCTATCTTCTGGACTCGTATTCAAGAAGCGATGGGTGTGAAACTGAAGTTCAGCACCGCGTTTCATTCACAAACAGATGGGCAGACGGAACGTGTGAATCAGGTCTTGGAAGACATGTTGCGAGCTTGTGTTTTGGATTTCAAGGACAGTTAGGATGATTATCTCTAGTATACAGAGTTCGCGTATAATAACAGTTTCCAGGCGAGTATCGGCATGGCTCCCTATGAGGCGCTGTATGGTCGCCCGTGCAGAGCACCACATTGCTGGGCAGAAGTTGGTGAGCGTAGTTTGGTTGGCCCAGAGTTGGTGCAGGCGACTTCAGAGAAGGTTGACATCATTCGACGTCGACTTCTAATAGCCCAGAGTAGGCAGAAGAGTTACACTGATACGAGGCGACGACCGCTCGAGTTTGAGGTTGGAGACCATGTGTTTCTTAAGGTCTCTCCTATGAAGGGAGTTCTATGGTTCGGTAAGAAGGGAAAGTTTCGCCAAGATTTATTGGTCCATTTCAAGTTCTGGATCGAGTGGGAGCGGTAGCATCCCACCTTGCTTTACCCACACCTCTTGCGGGCGTGCATAACGTATTTCATGTTTTTATGCTGAAGAAGTACGTTCCTGATCCTTCGCATATTATCAGTTGGGAGCAAGTGCAGTTGAGTGAGGATGCCACTTATGTACTGCGACTGACGCGTATTCTCGACAGGAAGGAGTAGGTATTGCGTAGCAAGGTCATCCCTCTTGTGCAGGTGTTATGGACGCATCATAGTGAGGAAGAGGCTACTTGGGAATCTGAAGCTGAGGTTAGAAAGAGCTACCCTTAGATCCTTGAGGAATATGAGAAGGTATGAATTTCGAGGACAAAATTTTCTTTAAGGGGGGTAGATTGTAATGACCCAGGAAATTTTGTGTCAAGACCCGAGTACTACCTCTATTTTCCTTAGTAGTTGTTTTTGGGGTAATTAACGCTATACTCGATTGCTTATGAAATTTGCATCAATCACTTTAAATTGAATCTGCATGACTCTAAACCTGTAGATTAATTAGCGGTAGGTTACTCTGAAATCTGGGATTCATCGCTAAATCTAGTTGCTCTTGAAAATTTTTAGAAGTTCTGGATCGGACCTGGATCGCGCGTCGAAAGTCCGATAGCGATGATCTTAGGCTGTTGCGGTCACCATATTGGGCTTGGTCATCACCTCAAAAATCAAGTCCATGTGATGTTCTGGGTCGATTTGCTTGAGTCCGGAGTGAAGAGTGTGAAAACGGTTGAAAATTTAATAAGATTTTATGAAATCTGAGTCGTGTTGCTTGCACGACAATTTTAAGCAGTCTGACCGTTGGATTCTGACCCAATTTCACCCTCTGATCAGGAAAGGTGACCCAGGCATGTTCTTGTGCTTATGGACCTGATCAAGATTCGGAGACCGTTGAATTGAGTGTGGTCCGTCACGGCTAATCTGAAGATCCGATCGGTACGAAAACTCAACTTGACCTAGATCCATGGTCAGTGAGCTTAAGTCCGACCTTTTGTGGTAATAGGCCCACCAGAAGTGCTCCGTTGGATCGAGAGAGGCTTGTTTTGGCTATACCCTAAGTATACCTTGTCCCTGGGGTTATTTTCATCAATGTTAGGCCTATTTATAGACCTTAAAACCCTAGCTCTCTTTTCCATACGAATTTCCTAACCCTAGCTAAGAAAGAGAGAGGAAAAGAGAGAAAGTGAGAGAGAAGTTGGTGAATCATCTTAGATTCTTTCCTGTTCTTCTTTATCCTTGAACCTTCACTTTTGAATCATTCTTCCGGCGATTCTGAGTTCATCTTTGGGTAAGTTAACATAACCCTAATCTGTGTTAGAGCTTAGAATAGTCTTTGTGTTGTTGTAGCTCATTTTTATTCTTGCTTTAGGTTATCTTGTCGCTGTTGACGAAGACATATCGTCTGAAATCAGTTCGGTGTCCTTTTCTGGATTAAGGTGCAGACTTTAATCGTATAGGTTATGGTTTTCAAGGCTTTCAATGCCAGTGAATGGTTTATTCTTGTTATGGATGAGATTTCACATGCCAAATGATATGTTTATTTTGTGTTCCTGATATGCATGTGTTATATTGAGATTTGAGTATTCTATGTGTATGTATAAAGTACTGTATGCGTTTAAAATATGAACCTGTGTTTGCCATGATTATTTGTCATGTACTTATGCTAATGGTATGTGCGACAACTCCTTGGCAAAAGGAATTGTCCAAATGCGTGTATTTCAACATACGTCATGTATGTTGTATTATGTATTCTAAGTGTTTGTAGAAATGCCTGAATGAACTAAAGTGTGATATATTAACCTAATTGCGGGTGTCGAGAAGCGATTCTCAACACTCCTACTCTTGTGTATGATTTCCTACATGCTGTTACATTCCTTGCTGTTTAAGTTCAAGCATTACTTATGCTTACTTTCATGTTAAGTCAATATTCTTCAAGTACTCATATTCTACATGGTTGAAGTTGTTGTTCCATTACTGTCTACATCCAATACGAATATTTGTTGTAGTGAAATGTGTTTGGGACTATGGATAGTCCAGGAAATCGGTAATCAGCCTTAAGTTCGTGGCTGATATTGCTTTCGCCACGAAGGACATGATTAGACGAACCCGAGTCGTATTAGAGTTGTCGGCAGTGGTTTGGCCACGCGGAGTGTTTGCGCACTCTATGTCGTTCAACTCAACATGCGCTCGTGCTAGTCGAGTTCGTCAAATAACCTGATTGTCCAATGTATGCTCACCATGTATGGACACTACTGTTTGAATCTAGGATATCGAACTCACCAATGAAATCCTGTTAACCATTGTACCTTGATCCGCTAAGACTCATGAGCCGGACATGGTGGTATGGGACACCGTGGTCGCGCTGTAGGCCTATGCTGGGGTGACGAGCCTCCCCGTAGTGACCAGTGAGCAACCAAACTCGTGAGCCGATTATGGTGGTATGGGACACTATATTCGTGCTGTCAGCCTGCATTGATTGGCGACAAGCCCTTTGTAGTGACCTCGAGCATGCCTGGATACCGTAATGAGGTGACAATCCTTATGGTGGTAACGAGAGTATGATAGGCGTGCATTGATTGGTGACGAGCCCTTTGCAATGACCTCAAACCATATGATCGTATGAAATGTATAGGACTGACGACCCTAGTATGGATCACTGTTTAGATGGTGATATGAGGAAGGTACCTTAGCTTTCCAATCCTGCTGTATGAAAAAGACTAATAACAACTTGGTAATCATGTTCATGCACCACATTTGCATGTGCTTTGTAGACGTGGCGCACTTTGAGGTGATGTCATGCGTAACGTAAGATGAAGATGCTAAGGGTGTACGCGTGAGGGCACGCATCATTCTGCATACATCCTTGCATTAACAAGAGTACTTAGGACCTGTTTAATTGTTCTGCTTTATCATTACAGCTTGATTGAATTGATAACATGTTAACCTTTGCTTTATTGTTCCCCTGAGTTGATCACTCACTCCCACGCTCTGTGGCGGTGTTAAACACCCACCAGACTCTGTCTTAGCTGTAGATATTGATGAGACCTCTGAGGCAGAGCGGTAGATCAAGGATGATGAGGCTGGTTTCTCTTTCATGCAGTTTTTAGACGGGTTCTAGTGAGCCTTGTTCTGATGCGTGGGATGCTGGGATTTCTTTTGGGAATTAAATGATGTAATTTGATACTTATAATTTTGATAGCTACACTTGTATTTACGACTTGGTATGTGTATGTATTTCAGGGATTCACACATGCACACATATTTTCTTTAAGTCTTCCGCTTGCTTTCTTCACTTATCCCTGAATTATATCTGCACTTTGGCTTAATCTATCCCATCTTTTATGCACTAATATAGACAACATACATCCATCATTAAATATGTTGCATAAGTGATGTTTTGGAACTCGGGAGCTGAGTTATGCTCGACCCCCGAATTTCAAGGCGTTACAGTAAGGTTGCCCTTAGAACTGAATTTGTATCAACCTCTCAATACTTGTTTATTGAGGTTGATTTTATTTCAGTATTGTGAATTGATTTATTTTATTTGGTTATCTCTTTATTTTATTCTGCTTTTATAATTATAATTTGGCATAGTCCTACCCCCACCCCCCTCTAGGACGTATTGCTAGGCCGTTTCAAGTGGTATCAGAGCCTGATAGCTCGCTCTTATAGCTTTTTATTTGGATTTATTTCTAAGCTAATGATCTAAGCTATATAAAAGATGTCAAATTTTGATAGCCTATCAGTCACTAGACCACCACCCTTTGATGGCTCCAACTATGCCTATTGGAAAGCCAGGATGAGGATCTTCCTCAAATCAATGGATGAGAGTGTGTGGCAAGCCACAGTGACTAAAGGGAATTCTCCTACCGCTAAAGTGACTGGAATCGATGGTTCAAAATCAATGAGAGTAACTCTTTATTTCTCTTGGATCACCCTTCAGAAAAATGAGAGTAGTGCCAATGCAAAAGCCTTAAATACAATCACTTGCGCAATATCACTGGATGAGTTCAAAAGAATCATATCCTGTGATACTACAAAGCAAGCCTAGTATATATTAGAAATGACACACAAGGGTACTACAATTGTCAAAAAAATCTAAAGTCCAACTCCTCACAACCAAATTTAAAGAAATTCATATGGAGGAAAATGAAACGTTTATGGACTTTTACACAAGATTAAATGATATTGTAAACTCAATGTGGGGTCTTGGTGATAAATTCCCAGAAAGTAAAGTGTGTGCAAAGATACTACACTATCTTCCTGAACGGTTCAACTCTAAAGTAACCGCGATCCAAGAACTTCGTGATACGGACAATATGAGGGTAGAAGAACTAGTTGGTTCTTTACAAACCTATGAGTTAAAATTTAAAGCTCCTAAAAGTAAATCCATCGCTCTTAAATCTTCTAAAGGTATTTCTCAAGAAGACTCGGATTTAGAAAATTCTAAAGATGATATGACTCTTTTAGCGAAAAAGTTTTACAAGATTTTCAAAAGAAAGAAAAGGATAGATTTTCAAAAATCAAATGACAAGAATAGATCTAAATCTAAATCTAAAAATTGGAAGTCTTTGAAAGATAGTCAATCTTACAACTGCCAAGCGTATGGGCACTTAGCAAACAAATGTCCTAAAAAGGACAAAACAAAAAAGAGGGTATGAATCGTCTGATCCTGAAGCTTCTTCTGAATCAGAAGATTTTGAAACTAAGTCGGGCAATGAAGTTAAAGCCCTTATAACTCTAGCCAAGTTCACTTTTTCTGATCATGATGATTCAACTAGTGAGGAAAATCTGAACAGTGAATGTGAAAATGAAGAGGATCTTCAAGATGCTTATAAATGCCCTATACAAGGAAAGTTGTAAAATTGCTGTCAAACTTAAACTTCAAAAGGAAAATTTTTTTAACGCAAAGAATGTTTTAAATCACTTGTTTTAGAAAAATCCCAAATTACAGATTATTTTGAAAAATCAAAATGCGATTTAGAATTCAAAACCTCCCTGATTGAAAATTTGAAATCTGAAAATGAGAAACTTAAAAATGAAGTATCTTCTCTTTTGAGTTTAAAGGACACATGGAGATATGCCCAAGGTGATCCAAAGTTAGAAAAACTATTATCTAGATCAAGAAAATGTGGCGATCAATCTGGGTTAGGCTATGAGAAGAATATACCTCCTAAATAAAAGAATACTCCTAAGTTTGTGAAAGGAGAGACCTCAAACTCAAAAGAGAAAAGTACTTATCAAGGTTTTTCTAAAAATATAAAAACTTCTCAAAAACCTAAAACAGATATGTCAACTTTAAAAATCAGAACCGAAACCCACTAGCTGAAAAGATAGTTGATTTACTCAAGGAGCTCTTAAAATCTAACTCAGTAGGTCATTCTTACAACAACAGACAGAAGAAGACTAACTATACTCCTAAACCCAAAACAGTTGTAAAATGGGTTCCTAAAGTTGCCTACTTGGTTGCCCACACTGCTTTCAAAGCAACAAGTCATTCAAAGTGGTACCTAGATAGTGGATGCTCTAGGCATATGACAGACAACAAGGCTTATTCACCAATCTAAAAGATATGACTGATGGGTCAGTCACATTTGGTGATAGTAGCAATTGCAAGATTATTGATGAAGGTACAGTCTAACTCTATAACCTCCCTTTATTTAAAGACATTTTATATGTTGAGGGGCTAAAACACAACCTGTTAAGCATATCTCAAATATGCGATAACAACCATAGTGTGAAATTTTCCAATCAAGGTTGTGAAATAATAAACAAAAAGGGTTCAATTATATTAACTGGTCGCAGAACTTCTAAAAACTGCTATATTATAAGCGATGGTAGCTCATCTAATCAATCATGCTACATGGTCCATACCGAGGAGACAGATTTACGGCATAAATGCCTTGGACATGTACACTACCAGAATTTATACAGATTGAGTAAAGGAGAACTAATTAGAGGTCTACTAAAGTTGCAAAAAGTAGGCAAAATATGTGGTGAATGCCAGTATAGTAAACAAATTAGGAGCTCTCACAAAAAGGTGAACTCCAATGCCACATCAAGACCACTCGAGCTACTCCACATGGATCTTGTAGGACCAACCAAAACAGAGAGTCGAGGTGGCAAAAAATACATCTTGGTTATCGTATATGATTATACTAGATTCACTTGGGTAACGTTTTTACGGGACAAATCAGAAACCCTTGATGAAGTGAAAAAGATCATCAAACGAATCCAAATTGAAAAAGGTTCTCATGTTTGTAAGATCCGTAGTGATCATAGATCTGAATTCAGGAATAGTAGTTTTGAGAAATTCTGTAGCAATAAGGGAATATCGCATGAATTCTCTGCACCCAAAACACCACACCAAAATGGAATTGTGGAAAGAAAAAATAGAGTGCCTCAAGAAATGGGAAACGTAATGTTAAATAGTATAAAGCGCCTTAGAAATCTTTGGGCTGAAGTAGTGAATACTGCCTGCTATATTATTAACTAGGTTTATACTTGTAAATCTAATAATAAAACGGCTTACGAACTTTGGTTTGATAAGAAGCCTACTATCAAATACTTTCGAGTTTTTGGCAGCAAGTGCTATATTTTACATGACCGTGAAAATTTGGAAAAGTTTGACACTAAGAGTGATGAAGGGATCTTTTTAGGATACACTTTAAACAGTCTACATATCGTGTACTAAACAACAGGACCGGTGTGATTCAAGAGTCCACTAAGGTGGTCATTGATGATCAATTGAATACACCTGCCCCTAGTCTTGATAATGATGAAGTTCTTTTAATTAACAAACCAGATACTTCATCAAATCAAGTTAATTTTGAATTAAGGACTGTTAAAGATCATCCAACTACTCATATTCTTGGAAACCCTCTCATTGATGTGCCCACTCATAGACAATTGGAAGACATGTAATTATGTATGCTTTACATCCCAAATTGAATCGGCTAATGTAAAAGAAGCTCTTTCTGACAAAAACTGGATAGTTGCCATGCAGGAAGAACTTAATCAATTTGTTTGTAATGATCTCTGGTATCTCGTTCCTAAACCTAAAGATAAACACATTATCAGAACAAAGTGGATTTTTAAAAATAAGTCTGATGAAGTTGGAAATATAATTCGAAATAAGGCAAGACTAGTTATATAAGGGTACACTCAAATTGAAGGTAAGTTTGACACTAAGAGTGATGAAGGGATCTTTTTAGGACACTCTTTAAACAGTCATGTATATCGTGTACTGAACAACAGGATTGGCATAATTCAAGAGTCCATTAATGTGGTCATTGATGATCAATTGAATACACCTACCCCTAGTCCTGATAATGATGAAGTTCTTTTAATTAACAAACCAGATAATTCATCAAATCAAGTTAATTCTGAATTAAGGACTGTTGAAGATCATCTAACTACTCAGATTCTTGAAAACCCTCTCACTGGTGTGCACACTCGTAGACAATTAGAAGGCATATGTAATTATGTATGCTTTACATCCCAAATTGAACTCGCTAACGTAAAAGAAGCTCTTTCTGATGAAAACTTGATAGCTGCCATGTAGGAAGAACTTAATCAATTTGTTTGTAATGATGTCTGGTATCTCGTTCCTAAACCTAAAGATAAACACATTATCAGAACAAAGTGGATTTTCAAAAATAAGTCTGATGAACTTGGAAATATAATTCGAAACAAGGCAAGACTGGTTGTACAAGGGTACACTCAAATTGAAGGCAAGTTTGACACTAAGAGTGATGAAGGGATCTTTTTAGGATACTCTTTAAATAGTTATGTATATTGTGTACTGAACAACAGGACCAGTGCAATTCAAAAGTCTATTAATGTGGTCATTGATGATCAATTGAATACACCTACCCCTAGTCCTGATAATGATGAAGTTCTTTTAATTAACAAACTAGATAATTCATCAAATAAAGTTAATTCTGAATTAAGGATTGTTAAAGATCATCCAACTACTCAGATTCTTTGAAACCCTCTCACTGGTGTGCGCACTCGGAGACAATTAGAAGACATATGTAATTATGTATGCTCTACATCCCAAATTGAACCCGCTAACGTAAAAGAAGCTCTTTCTGACGAAAACTAGATAGTTGCCATGTAGGAAGAACTTAATCAATTTGTTTGTAATGATGTCTGGTATCTCCTTCCTAAACCTAAAGATAAACACATTATCAGAACAAAGTGGATTTTCAAAAATAAGTCTAATGAACTTGGAAATATAATTTGAAACAAGGCAAGACTGGTTGTACAAGGGTACACTTAAATTGAAGGCATCGATTACGATGAAACCTTTACCCCAGTTACTCGCCTTGAATCAATCAGACTTTTTATATCCATTGCATGCTATAGAATATTTAAGATTTATCAAATGGATGTAAAGAGTGCCTTTTTGAATGGCAATTTACATGAAGAGGTATATGTTAAACAACCTACAGGGTTTGAAAACCCTAAGTTAGCTGATCATGTATACCGTCTTAAAAAGGCACTCTATAGTCTAAAACAAGCTTCCAGGGCATGGTATGAGAAATTGACTAAGTTTTTACTCAGTCATAAATTTTAAATGGGTAGTGTCAATAATAAGCTTTTTGTTAAGAAACACAACAATGATATTTTAATGGTTCAGATCTATATTGATGATATTATTTATGGATCAACTTCTACTAACATAACTATTGAGTTTGCAGATATAATGAAATCTAAGTTCGAAATGAGCAGGGTAGGGGAATTAAATAATTTCCTAGGGTTGCAAGTAGGGTTGCAAGTAAAACAACAACTTAATGAAATTTTTATTTCTCAAACCAAATATGCTTTGAACTTGATTAAAAGGTTTGGATTTGAGAATGGTAAGAATTTTGATAATCCCATGAGTACAAATTTAAGACTCTCAAAAGACTCTACAAGTAAATATGTAGATCCTAAATTGTATCGTAACATGATTGACAGTTTACTTTATTTAACTACTAGTAGATCTGATATTGCTTTTAGTGTTGGTATTTACGCTAGATATTAGTCTAATCCTAAAGAATCTCATTGTTGTTAAGCGAATTATGCGATACATCGCAAGTTCTACTAATTTGGGTCTTTGGTATCCATATGATACTAGTGTTCAGTTGGCTGGGTACTCAGATGCTGATTGGGCTGGTAATATAGATGACAAAAAATCAACCAGTGGTAGTTGTTTTTATATTGGACATTGCTTGGTTTCTTGGTTTAGTAAGAAGCAAAGTTCTATATCGCTTTCCACTGCTGAGGCTGAATACATCGCAATAGGAAATGCATGTACTCAGCTTGTTTGGATGAAATGTATGTTAAGCAATTATGGAATTGCACAGGACTCAATGGTTTTATATTACGATAATTCCAGTGCAATAAATATTTCTAAAAATCCAATCTAGCATTCACGTACCAAGCACATTGACATTAGGTATCATTACATTCATGAATTAGTGGAAGAAAAAACAATATCTATGGAATACATTTTAACTGAGACTCAACTTGCTGACATTTTCACTAAACCGCTCGACAAAAGCAGGTTCAATAAATTAAAGTTTGACCTCGGTATGTGCAATTTATATTGAATATTCTTGCATAATTGTAACATATTATATATATGTTTATGTATTTTTGTGGTTAAATTTTTTAATTCGCTGAAAAATGCAATTTTTGGCTGGTACTCGACCAGTCGTGGTCATACATGACCAGTCGTGGTTTGACCAGTCGTGTATTTCCCAAGACCGGTCGTGGAGCGCACTAACCTCTTTAATTTGGGGAAATCTCTCTTCTTCCTCATTTTTACTTTTCTCTCCAACAAGTGGAGCTACGACTAGTCGAACCCTAGTGTTCAATTCAACCAGGTCAGAGTATTTTGCTTATCTTTCTTATAGATTCATGGTTTATTTTCTTCAATTTCTTCATTGGAGTAGTTAATTTCAAGTTTGCATTGAGTTTTTTGGAGTTTTCTTCTCCATTTGCTAATCTAGAAAAACTCATCTCTACTTCTTTAAGATTTCTTGTTTTTATTCAAGAATATGGACTCTAGAGGGAAAAAGAAAAATACTAGAGGTCCCTCATCATCCAAATCAACTCCTATTACAAGACGTCATCTTCGGTCTCATGAAGATGATCCATTTTATGTGCATGATTTGCGTCTACGTAATGTCATTGTGGAAAAAGCCGTTGATTTAGATCACATCGCTCGTTTCAGTCTCCTTCCTCTTCTCCAATCTGTAGGTTGGGATATCATCCCACGTTGGGGCGGGGCGGCATACCAATCTATTGTGCAGAGCATGTTTGCATGCATATCTAAATTTTCTACTGAACAATTAACTTTCTCTATTGCTACTAGAGAAGGGCCTTTTCCTGTTGATCATCATTTAATTTCAGGGCTTATGGATATACCTGTTAATGATGATGGTATTCCACCTAGCACTCTAGCTGAGAAAGTTTCTAAATTTGAAAAATGTATTTATATTAGAGCACTTTGTAACATGGATGCTCAATGGACTCAGAACGGGAATGCCCTCGCAACCAAATATTTGTTACAAAGATACAGAGTTTTGCATCGTATCTTTACTTTTAATCTATATCCTCGTTCTAGTAACAAAATAGAACTAACTGTATTCATGGTTCGTATCTTGTATTATATCATCACTGGTGCAAATGTTTGTCTGCCCTCTTTAATATGTCATTCCATCATTCAGTTCCGTATCCATCCAGGTCATAGTGATCTTCTCTTTGCCTACTTAATGACTATGATAGCTACTCACATGCTAGTCACTATGCCTGTTGGAGAGGCTCCTATCGAACACCTCATTTTCAACAATTCTGACTTAAACAAAATGAAGTTGTGATTGGCTGAGCGCCAAGTAGATGTTGGAGAAGGTGGAGCAGCAGGTGTGAATGAAGAAGAGGGTGATAATCTTCCTCTAGACAATGTTAATATGGATGATATATTTGATGAAATAGAATCTGATTCTGGAAATGATCCTGACTTTGTGTCGTCTGTCTTTGATGAGAGATTGAGTTCTCTTAAGGAACAGGTGGCTGAGATATGTGTAACCCAAACTTCTCAATTTGCTTATATGCGCAAGTATATGCGGCACGTTACTAAGGGTTTGCACAAAATTGATTCATCTATTCTTGCTCCTTCTTCAAGATCTAACTGAATGTTTTTATTTGCTGGTCTATAATAACTTATATACTGTTTTGCTTTATCTCAGTTTGTATAACTGTTTTTATTTGTCTTTGGACCTGACTGGTCTTTGATATTTGGATGTATGGACTTTATTTCATCTCTTGCTTACTTTGCTGTCCTAATTATCTTTATTATCCTTGTGTTCTTCCTTTGTCATTTTGTGACAAAAAGGGGGAGAAGACTTTTTGAAGCTAATTGGTTATGGATTAAGTAGCATTTTTTTTATGTTGAATATCTATGTGTGCTACTCAGGGGGAGTACTAAGTATAGAGGAGTATAGAGGAGACTTGCCTCTAAATGAATGAGTGTGCTAGTTTATGATAACCGGTGCATGATTCTTTGATGAACATGTTGTGTCTCTTATTCTCTTTAAGAGTGTTTTGTCACAAATTTAACAAAGGGGGAGATTGTAAGTGCTATGGTCTTATGCTACTTTAGTTGTCAAATTTTGTTGTGCCAAAATTTGTCAGGTAGAGATCTCAAGCTTTGTAAAGTTCAAAGGTCAACAATCATTTGATAGAATGGAGTTTCAATGTCCATACTTCATGTCTTAGGTATGATTAACCTTAGATTGATCTTAGGGTAGGTCATTTCGGATACATAATTCAAACTGTATGTTTATATATGAATTTAGTTGGTTTTAAGACTAGTCTTGGACCTTGTTCGACTAGTCCTAGCACTGGTTCGACCAGTCCAAGAAATTCCACAACCAGTCCTAAGTTGTTGAAGATTTTTAAAATTTTTTGGTTAGCCCACGACTAGTCTTGGAGGTCCTTCGACTGGTCGTAGGTGTGTTCACGACTCGAACTTCGACCAGTCGTGGATCCTCGACTTAAACTACAGCGACCAACTCATGCGGTCTACAACCAGTCCTGGGTCATCTACGACCAGTCGTAGGTGGTCCATGACCAGTCGTAGACACCCCACGATCAGTCATAGAACGATTTTTAAAGATCGTGCTTAAAAATTCAAAATGTCGTTGAAGCTACGACCAGTTGAAGTTTCCCTAAGACCAGTCGTGGACGTGATTTCTGCTTCTATAAATTAAGCACGAATCTTAGAATTTCATAACTCAATTCAAAGAAATTCAAGGCTCCACTCTGAGATAAGTTAGAGTTCATTTTATTCTACTTTGTGCATAATTAATATTTTCTTTTGTTAGCTTATTTTTATTTTATTTTGATCTACATTCCAATCTGATTTGAAAAGGGGAAATTCTGTAATTCCTTCTTCTTGGAATCAAGATCAAATAAAGCTAGCCCATTTGATTTAATTTAAAATCAATTAGAACTTAGAACCATTTTAAGTGAGTATTGGACATTAAACGTTGATTTGAACTTCTACTCCGATTGGTTCTTCCAGGCTGCTACGAAAGGAGAAATCCAGGTATTTTATGTTTATGTAAAATTTCTATTTTTTGCTTTTTGTTTGAGATTTGCCAAAAAAATCTCATTGTGTGGTTATTTGAGGAGGGCCAGAAAACTCAGAAAGTGTGGATTTTTGGATTGTGTAAACTTAAGTTAAAAAGACACAATTGTGAAGGTTTTAGGTGAACCTGTGAAACCTATTTTGTTAGTGAATGCTAATATCCCCTGTGTGAGGATATTAGGAGTGGAGTAGCATTCTATGTGGTTATTGTAAAATAGTTGGTATAAACACAGGCGAACCACTATAATTCTTTGTCTTGTGGTTTGAATGCTTGCTTAAGTTTTATATCTTATATCATTTAAGTTTGTGGGATGTATGTGTGGATGTGAATGTTGTAAAATTTACATTTCAAGCAAGTGTGTGGAATGTTGTAATAATTTAGATTTAAATTCCTACAATTTATTTCAATTCCTTGCTATTTATTTATTTCTCTTCAGATTGAGTTTTTAATACAAAGGACATTCTAGAAATAAGGTTGTCCTGCCATAAACCCTTGGTTTTTATGGTGTAAGGTTGTCCTTAGAACTAAATTCGTATCAACCTCTCAATACTTGTTTATTGAGGTTAATTTTATTTCAGCATTGTGAATTGATTTATTTTATTTAGCTATCTCTTTATTTTATTCCGCTGTTATAATTATAATTTAGCATAGTCCTATTCACCCCCCCCCCCCCCCTCTCTAGGACGTATAGTTAGGCCATTTCAGGGACTGACTTCCTGAACATCTATCTCTCTAATGAGGGGGTAAGGGGATACTTATTAGCATCCTCATGTGTGAACCCTCGACTCCTGTGCCATGGGCCCCACCTCGCATCACCAGATCCTCCTTCTTTAATGGAACCTGTGTGCCCCGATGCAACTTGGGTGAGTTGTACAGATCTGTGAAACTCAGGTCCCGCGTAACTCCGACTACTTTCCCTCTCCTTTTTGTGCTTTTCTCTAACTCTCTCTCTCTCTCTCTCTCTCTCTCTCTCTCTCTCTCTTCTTTAATCAATTTTGGTACCCCAAAAGATGCCCCCTTGATCCAAAATTTGATTTTTACTTTATCAATTTGAAGGATCAAACTTTCCATGAAGAATCTGAGTTGCGTGGCTTCACGCAGCTCTCTCGCCCGCACAACTCTCTGGCGGTGCCTTGAGCATATAAATATTGGTCCACTCAACTATTCCTCACTTCAAAAATTCAATACTCCAACCAAACCCTACCCTGCGTGTAGCTTATCTACACTACTTGCGCGCGCAACTCACTCGCCCTTGGTGCGATAAATTTCTGCCCCGAAACTTTGTCGAAATTTCTTTAACTTTTCTTTTCCTTATCACCATGAATCCTCCGAAGGCTTCGTCCCCGAAAGAAAGGAATTCTTTGCTTTCTTCCACATGTGAGCAATTCCCTCGTCATATTGGACTTGTGTGGAAATTAATGAAAAACTACTGGAATTCCACCACCCTTACTCGGATAAAATTATCTCTTATCCCATGAATCTTTAACGACATTGGTCAATCCCTCATAGTGAACCTCCCACCTAGCAAAGCCGCCTTCTCTTTACAGATAATTGGATCATGAGAGAACCCCGAATCCTGGAAGGTTGCATAGAAGGAAAGAATTTATACCAAAAAGCTGACATGATATATAAGATGCGATTTCTACCCCCTTGCCATGATTCTCATCAGCCTTTTCCAACTCATTTCTTCGAGTCTACTCGCCAACATTTCTTTATCAATCGTGTCCCCTGGAGGACAGATGACTTCATAGTCAAGGGTCTCTTACCTCCTTGAGATTTCTTTAGTGCCTGAGCCTACGCTGTTGCTCGAAAGCATATGGTCATTTTGGAACAAATTAATCTTTGTGATGCCATCGTGGCCACATCAAAGCATTTTTATGGAAACACTGCTATCTTCGGAGGCTTTCTTAACTTTTGGTCCCCCATAACCAACTCATTCCATCTTCCTCTGGGTGAGATGAATATTACCTTATGGGACCTTTGTTGTATAGCAGGTCTTCCCATCATGGGTGACATCCATGATATTTATATTCCTTCGAATGAAGAATTATCTCGTGCTTCTGCAGAAAACAGTAAGTCTGGGATTTCGAAGACTACTCGAGAACTTTTCAGTGAGTTAGTTAATTTTCCCCATCCTAAATACATCACTCATCTTGAATGGTTGGCTCATTTCTCTCACAAACTATGGTACACTTCTTTTCTTTTAATCTTTTTCTTCAAATCTTCATCTTTTTTTTTTGAAATAACCTTATTATTTTACCTTAACACCTTTACATGCTATAATCATCAGAATCTTAAAACCATCCACAAGAGTATTATAAGCACTACGGAATACAATCACTCTTGTCAATTAGCTGCCTTCCTAGCTTATTGGTTAAGCTTGGTAATATTCTCTAATTAAGAACAAGTCATCAGACCATCCCTTTTTGTAGCTGCTAGTGCTATGGTTGAGGGTTAAAAGCATTCATCAGCTCCTTCAGTTTTATGTTCCTTATATCGTGCTTTTGGTGATAGAATTTCTGGGCCCATAGATTCATCACTCCAACCTTTCCCGATCTGCGATCCTTGGCATTTCTTTGTAGGTTGGTTGGGACTATATTTTCCTTAGACTTTTGATGACTCGCCGAAAGCATATTCAGATCCTCATCAGCTCCCTCTCCAACACTACCAAATGAGGAAGATGGTTGAAAGATCAAATGTTTGGGTTACTCGTAAAATAGAAGACGGTGATCTTGTTAACTTTCATCATTTTCCTTTCACTAATCATTTGGAAGGTATAGAAGTTATTGATAATGACTCTATTTCTCATGGTGAGCACTCATTCCTTGTTTCCATCAGATCTAGTACTCTTCCCTTAAGAGAAGGCAGCATGTTTTGGTGTGAACCCTATTATCCTAACAAATTTTCCTGTCAGTTTGGGTTTGACCAAACCGTGTCGACGACTTGTGATATCTTTACCAGATCTATGAGGAACTGTGGCATCGGGCCATATAACTAGGCTTTAATATGGAGGCAACTCTTAAGTGTTAACACTAGATCTCGTTTTATAATCCCGAGCCAAGGATACCCAGTTCATTCTTCTTATCCATGGATGCGGTGGTGGGCCCACCAATACTATTTGGTGCACTCAGAGTTGCCTCCTTATTAAAGCCCAATTATATTGTCTTATCACTTAGTTGACCATGCCATATTCATTCCTCCACCTCAACTAAGGAGTTATCAAGAAGACCCAGGCATTGGTTATTCCAGGGAGACTAACCATTCCCCCCTGTTCTGGCCAATTATGTGCAACAATCTCCTCGGAACACATTTCCTATGAAGTACAATTGGCCGATACTCTTGAAGTTTGGATAACTTTTGGTGTATATCTGCAAAAAACCCATGAATTTCTAAATTTTTCAAAAGGAGATGATAATTCTGTACAATTTCACCCTCCTCCTCCTCCTTTGCAAATCGTGAAAGACATTATTCCTGAGGCGTCAAGAAGACAAAAGGCACACAGTCATTGTCGTTCTCTCTGAAAGAACAAGTATATCATCATTGAAAACTTACCTTCTTCGGAATAGACAATAGTAAATATATATCAGTTACGTCTAACAGGAGTACCTTTTGAGTAGGAAATACATTTTGAACAAGAAATATAACTTCCCCCCCTTTTTATACTTCATATGAAACTTATCTATCCTAATGTCATATCTTCATGTGGCATGTGTTTATCTTATCATTGCATCATATCTGAACTTAAGCAATTCTCACAAGTATGTTTAATAGACATGTGAAACTTGAATAATAAGTTATAATAATGGTTAGAATAACATTGCCTAAATGATATTCGGAATGGGCAGGACTAAGTTTCAATTCTAGTTAGTCATGCACATAGTTTAGGCTCATAAGAGGTTGGAGCAACCACAGTTTAAACTCATAAGTAGTTGGAGTTAGTCTTACATGAATGGCTGTTGTAACTCTCTAGAGTTCACGGGGCTTATCGCAGCTAGGGAGTTCATAAACTGTGGTCCATCAGAGGGGCCCAGTGAAGCTACCAGGGTGGTGGACTTGATAGGATTTACGCACAGGGTTGGCCACAGTAACTCTCTAGAGTTCACGAGGCGCACAAGTCTACCATCGGGGTAAACAAATCCAAGGCCATTAGTCCATCAATGGAGGGTCTCCTACTTCAGAGACTTGCCCCTATGCTTTACACTGGAATCAAACCAAAGATCTAGGGAGTCATCCTGCTTCAGAAACTCACTTTTCCTTCACCTGCAAGGTCAGACCCATTCACAAGGGGCGCTCTCTGGCCATCCTCATGGCACTGCCTGAAACTATACAGACGGCATGGGTCTTACATGACTGCTTTGTCAATTGCCCACATGGGTGCATATGAAGCTCTTTATGAGCTTTTTAGGGCCACAGACTACACTGCTACCCAAATGATATATATGTCACCGACGATGATAGGTCTTATGCGTAGTTGGTCATATGAGGCTTGGCTACGCTGCCTTAAATGATAAGCTGTCATTGTTATTATCGACTTTATATGCGGTTTGCCATATAGTCTTATTCCACTGCCAAAAAAATGGTTAATCAATAATTGATATTTCACCATTGCTGATAATGTTTTGTCAATATTCATATTATATTTAAGATAATATCAGCTTGGCGATAATAGCAATTTTGGCCATTATGGCGATATCCATCGACTTTTGGCACTTATCCTCAATGCTTGGTCTTGACTCGATCACATAGTAGTAATAATTCTTGCAATAATCATTGGCGTGAACCATTTGGCGATAATCATTGGCGTTGTCATTGTCGGTTAGCAACATATATATTTGGCACTTTTTTTCCTAACGGTATTATTGATGCTTTTAATACACCTCGAAAGTCAGCATTTCATTAGTACTTAAAGAAAGAGAATACAACACTAAAAAGGAATATGGAGATCAATCTTTATTACACTCTTGCCTGCATCCTTTTGATTAAGAAGAACTATAGAGTTACGCCGTAAGTCTTCTGAATCAAAACTATATGCTTATTCATAGATGGTATATTTTTAAGAAACAGGCATTCAATGGTATACTTATACCCTGTCCGTCTTGATCTACTACTCGATATGCCCCATTAGAATACACTTCAGATATTATATACGGGTCATCCCATTTAGGGTCAAATTTGCCCCCTATCTTGTGAGTGACCACTATCGGTCTTTTCAGCATTAATACCATATCACCCTTTTTAAAGGAACGATGCCTAACCCTTTTATCAAAAGTGGCAGAGATTCTTGCTTGATACAACTGTAATCGCTACTGAGATGCTAACCGCCTTTCATCCAACAGATCTAATTCAGCCAACCTGATCTTAGCATTCTCATAATCAGTCATCGACTGATGTACTGCCACTCTAAGTGAGGTAACTTGCATTTCTATAGGGATAACAGCTTCAACCCTATAGACTAGAGAGTATGGTGTGGCCTTTGTGGCAATACGGCCAGTAGTTCGATAAGCACATAAAGGTTCTTACAACTTCTCATCCCAATCGTGTTTGTTCCCAGCAATAGTTTTCTTTAATATTTTCACAATTTCCTCATTAAAAGCTTCGGCTAATCCATTAGCTGATGGATAGTAAGGTGTCGAAAATGAATGCCAAATATCATATTTTTGGCACAATTTCTCTATTCCCCTATTCTTGAATGGCGTTCCATTATTAGTGATAATCTTTTTCGGAACACCGTAACGGTATATTATTACATGTCGTATGAAATTCACAACGTCCTTCTCTTTGAAAGTAATAGCTTTAATCCATTTAGAAAAGTAATTTGTGGCTGTTAAGATGTACTGTTTCCCTCTGGAGGACGGTGGGTTTATGGGACCGATAACATCTAGTCCCCATGCTGCAAAGGGCCAAGAAGCTACTGATTAATGCAAATCTTTAGGGGGTACATATATTATATCACCATGTATTTGATATTCATGACATTGTCATGCATAATCAATTGCATCCTTGAACATCATAGGCCAATAATACCCCATTCAACGTATTCAATAAAACAAATTTCTACCAGCCTGATGAGCTCCACATTGTCTGAAATGTGCTTCACCCATTATTTGATTCGCCTCCTTCATATCCAAGCATCGCAACAGTACCTCATTGTAGGATTTCTTATAAAGTTCCTCATTACACATAATGAATTTGTTTGCTCTCTGCCTTATTTACATCCTTTGTGTGGGATTCTCTGGTAAGATATCATATTTGAGATAGTCCACAAAAGGCTAGCGCCAATCATCAATCGTGATCTCTAAACATGATACGGGAAGTACTTCAGCAATTCGATGTCATCAGCAAGCAGTAAGAACCTTCTTTCTTTGATTGTTACTTGTAGAGGGCTTCGATCAAAAAAAGCTAAGGCCGTAGCCAGACTGGCCAAAGCATCTACTCTTGCATTTTTTGACCTGGGTATATGTTTGACTTCAACATCTTAAAATTTCTCCAAAAGCTGTTACGCATGGCGATAATATGGGAGGAGCTCTTACTTCCTTACTTCGAATTCTATTGTGAGCTGGTTTATTGCCAGCTTAGAATTGCCAAAAATTCACAATGCCTTTATCTTCATTTACTGAGCTATTTCCATCCCTATAATCAGGGCTTGATATTCAACCTCATTATTGGTACATGTTGTGCCTAATGTAAAAGAATACGACAATAGATCACCTTGTGGGCTAATAAATATTACCCCAGCATCAGTTCCTAAAGTTCTGGAAGCACCATCAAAATACATCTGCCATGGGCCACATAGTTCTGTCATCATCACCTGTTCATCTGGGAAATCATCATTTATCATTTTGTCGTCTGACATAGGATGGGCTGCCAATAAAATTTTCACTGTTTGTCCTTCCCGATAGCATCGGCCTTATCATTAAGAATTTCAATGTATCCACTTGCGAATTCAAAATTATATCGTGGGAGAGACAATAATGTGTTAATTTTGTATGCTGCAAAGATCAGAGCTAGACACACTTTCTCGATAGGTACATAGTTGCATTCAGCTCCCACTAAAGTTCTACTCAGATAATACATCGAGATTTCCTTCCCATGCTCCTTCGTTTATCCTAATAGAGCCCCTAATGAATTTTCTGAGGTAGAAATATAGAGAATGAGGGGTCTACCTTTCACAGGCGCTACCAATACTGGGAGATGTTTCAACAACTCTTTGATGGAATCGAATACGTTTTTACATGACTGGTCCCACGCAAATTCTACTCCTTTCTCTATTATATGAGAAAAGGGTTGACACCTTCCTACAAGATTTGAAATGAAATGGCGAATATATGCCAACTTTCCTTATAAACTTTTTAATTCCTTCAGTGTTTTCGAAGGTGGCATTTCCTGCATAGCTCTGATCTTTCCTAGGTCAATTTCAATTCCTCGATGTCTAACGACAAAACCAAGAAACTTTCCTGATGAAATGCCGAACACACATTTAGACGGATTCATCTTCAGTTGCTTCTTTCTGATATGGCGGAATACTGAAACCAGATGTTCATAATGTTCTTCATGGTTATTTGATCTAACCACCAAATCATCTACATAACATTCGACATGTTTGTGCATAATATCTTGGAATATATTTTGCATTGCTCTCTGATATATTGCACCAGCATTTTTGAGATCAAACGGCATGACTTTGTAACAGTAGATCCCCAACGAGGTTCTGAATGTCGTGGCTTCCTCGTCTTCCAGAGCCATTCTTATTTGATTATATCCTGCATAACCATCCATAAAGGACATGACAACATATTTCGTTGTACTATTGATTAACAGCTCTGTAATTGGCAATGGGAAGTCATCCTTGGGACAAGCTTCGTTCAAGTCCCTGAAGTTGACGCATACTCTAATTTGCCCACTCTTCTTTTTCACTGGGATGATATTCAATATCCATTTGGGATACTTGAATTCCCTAATGAACCCAACTTTAATGAGTTTGCTCACTTCTTCTTTAATCAGAGGAATCAACTCTAGATGGGATCGCCGTTGCGCTTGCTTAATTGGCCTTTTATCCTTAGAAATATTTAACCGATGCATTGCCACTAATACTTTCAGACCTGGCATTTCAACATATGTCTAGGCAAATACATCTTTATTCTTTTTCAAAAGTCTCATATATCGGTCAGCTTCCTGTTTAGAATGATCAGCACTTATAAATATGTTCTGGGGTTCTTCTTTCATTCCTATGTTTATTTCTCGCAAGCTATCAATCGTCAGTTGCCCCCCATCTTCCATTTGTTTAGGAGCTACTTCATGATGTTTTATCACTTCGATTTCCTCTTCTCTTGTCACCTCTAAAGTGATTGTGTTTACTGAGGATTCTGTAAGTGCTATGGCTTTATGCTCCTTTGGTTGTCAAATTTTGTGGTGCCAAAACATCAATCTATGTCTTGTGTAGCTCATTGGTTTATATGATCAAGACATTGCATAACCTCTCTAAACACTTTGCTTCAAGTCAAGAACAAAGAACTACTTCAAACCATTTTAAGAAATGCAAGTACAAGCTATAATGAAAGAAGTGATCTTGTTCAAGACCCAAGTCAAATATAATTCAATCTATAAGAAGTACAACTCAAGATTAAGTATAATTCAAGCTCTAGAAGATCTCAAGCTCAATGTTACATCAAGGAGAGAGATCTCAAGCTTCACAATCTTCAAAGGTCAACTATCATCTGAAGAAATGAAGTCTCAATGTTCATACCTCACTTTCAAGGTATGATTGACCATAGATTGACCTTAGGGTAGGTCATTTTGTGTACATAATTCATATTGAATTACTTTACATGTATTTGGACTGTTCTAAGACTAGTCCTGAACTTTGTTCAACTAATCCTAGCTCTGGCTCGACCAGTCCAAGAAATTCCAAGACCAGTCCTAAGTTGTTGCAAATTTTTGAAATTTTTTGATTAAGCTACGACCAGTCTTGGACTCTGTCCGACCGGTTGTGTGAACAGCGCACGACTCGTCTTACGACCAGTCCTGGACCTTCAACTTAAATTCTAGCAATTGTTCCTTGGCTTTCATGACCAGTCGTAGGATGCTCACAACCAGTCTTGGAGGGCTCACGACTGTTCGTGGACAACCTACGACCAGTCATGAAATGGTTTTATCCAATCGCGCTTAAAATTTCAAAAATCTGTTCAGTCTATGACCAGTCATAGTGTCATAAGGACCAGTCGTAGATGAGATTTCTTCAACTATAAATAGAACACGAATTTTAGAGTTTCATATCAAATTTCAAGTAAAATTAAGGCATCACTTTGAGATAAGTTTGTGTTCATTTTTAAGCTACATTGTGCATATTTAATATTTTCTTTTGTTAGCTTTATTAATTTGATTTTATTTCTATATTCCAATCTGAATTGAAAAGAGGAATTGTTGTATTCCTTCTTCTTAGAATTAAAATCAAATATAGCTAGCCCAATTGGTTTAATTTAAAATCAATTAGAACCTAGAACCATTTCAAAGTGAGTATTGGACATTGAACTTCCACATTCGAACTTCTACTCCGATTGGTTCTTCTGGGCTGCTACAAAAGGAGAAATCCAGGTATTTTACTATATTATAAATTTCTTTCATTTTGGTTTTTGTTTGAGATTAAGCCAGAAAAATCTCAATTTAGTGGTTATCTGAGGAGAGCCAGGAAAACTCAGAAGTGGGGTTTTTGATTTGTGTAACCCCATTTGAAAGACACGATTGTGAAGGTTTTAGGTGAACCTGTGAAACCTATTTTCATAGTGAACGCTAATATCCCCTATGTGAGGATATTAGGAGTGGAGTAGCAAGCTATGTGGTTGTTGTTTAACAGTTGGTGTACACACGGGCAAACCACTATAACTCTTTGTATTTTGTGGATGTGTGAGTTATATTTCCTATCTTTTATCATTCAAGTTTGTGGAATGTATGTGTAAATGTGAATGTTGTAATATTTACATTTCAAGCACTGTGGGGAATGTTGTAATAATTTAGATTTAAATTCTTGCAGTTTATTTTAATTCCTTACTATTTATTTATTCCTCTTCGGTTTGAGTTTTTGATACAAAGAATGTTCTAGAAATAAGGTTGTCCTGCTATAAACCCTTGGTTTTTATGGTGTAAGGTTGTCTTTAGAACAACATTTGTATCAAACTCTCAATATTTGTTTATTGAGGTTGCCTTTCATTTCACCATTGTGAATTGATTTCCTTTATTTAGCTATCTCATTATTTAATTATGCTGTTATTATTTTAAATTTGACATTGTCCTTGTCACATATAGCTTGGCCTTTTCAAGTGCTATGCCTTTTTAGATTCCCCTCCCAATCTATAAAATCTTTCCCTTTTCTTTTCATCAACCCCAATCGGGATTAAAATACCTTTTCTACTGTTTAAACCAACTGGCTTTTCACAATCGAAGCCCATATTCTTCATTATTCTTTTGTAGCAGAGCTGTACCTTTCCAAATCTTCAAGTGTCAATTTTACAGATCTCACCTTATTATCTCTCTTTCCTTCTACCTTTCCCTCTAACGCTATGTAGAATCAAGAGGTTCAGGGTTCTTCTTATTGGCCTCCACATGGAATCTCTTAGGCATAACTAAGAATGGTTTCTTCCTTTCGGCTTGCGGTAGCGGCATCGCATAATTTGCCTGCAAAATTTCTAACTGCTCGGGTGATAATAACGTTAGCGAAGGTTGTCCCGGTCGTCTCAGATGTTTTAGTATGAAATAGAATTTCTGTTTCACCTTCTCTTTCTTAGACATCGCTATCTTTGCAATTCTGTTTATGTCGTGATAGTATTATTTTTCAGCATTTCGGTATTATTGCTTCTCTCATTATATTTCCTGTGGCGAATTCATCATAATAGCCAGCATCAGCGAAGAAAGATTCTACCTCTGTATATAGTTTTGCATCAGCAATCACCTTACACTGAATCCCGTCTTTACAATACTTAAAGCATTGGTGAAGAGTTGACGGTACGATGCCATATTGATGCATCCAAGGTCTTCTCAGAAGGAGATTATATGTTGTTACTGCATGGATAACATGACAAATAACATCCATTACTAGCTCCCTGATTTCCAATGTCAGCGTGATTTTACCGAGTGCTCTTTGTCCATCTTGATTGAACCCTTATATCATCATCCCACTAGGGTGTAGATGAAAGCGACGATATCTGAGTTCACTCATTAGCGGCAATAGATTCACTATAGACCCATTTTCTCACATTATTCATTTTAATTGTTTATTACCAACATGGCCTTCAACCATCAGTAGTTTATTATGATCTTCACCACAGATTAAGTCTTCATTGGAGAAAGAAACGACCAGCATATAGTTGTTTCATTCATCATGTTCCATCTCTGTAAGCAATGCTCTCCTAACATCACTATCAGATAGGACCTGTATTAGACTGTTTCTAAAATCTTCTAACAGCCGCAGTGCATCATATACACTTAACCGAGTTGGTATGCCTTTTAAGTGACTCACTACATCATATACCATCCCTTCCGCCTTAGCTTTCCCTTTTTCTCTAGTACTGTCATGGCATTCTTCGTGTATCTCTTTCCTCATTACCTCTGCCTTTTGCCTGTAGGGACTCGTTACTCTCTTTTTGGAACGTAATGTGACCACCGTAGCTTTACCCGTTCGTTCAAGAGAATAATGATCACCCATCCTTTTAATGCAATTTGAATGAGTATGTTCCTGTCAAATATCATGCGCAATATTAGTTAGTATTTATCTGTAAATAAATTCTATTTTGGAGATGAAAGGGAGGATGTTTCCATTGAGAGTCGCCATTTTGGCATCTTATAAGACGTCAAACAATGATAAAATCCTCTAAGTCATCCTTAAATCATCATTAAATAAGAAAAGTTTCCCAGCAGACTTGCCATTTTGTTTCGACCAGAAACGAAATGCATTTGATTTGGGAAAATTTCTTATTTAGCGTCGATAAAGATGGAATAAAGAGAATATTTATCAATTTTATTTTATTTGTGTTAAGTTCATTAACATCCTCTTGGTCCTTTGATTCCAAGATAGAATCTCTTAATAAAGAGAAAAATACACAAGTCAAATATAATCAAAATATAAATTTTGGCAGCATTCCGGTGCATTTTCATCAAATCTCCAGGAGAGACGATTTGTGTGGGTTTCCTATGCTAGGATCCCTTAGAAATATCCAAAATAGCCCGATCGTCTGTCAAAAATTTCAGTATAATGACTGCCCTAAAAAATTACTCGTGCAACTCATATGTGAGTTGCATGGCTGATGAGTTACGCGGTCATGCGCAACTTCCTAGCGCAACTCTCCTTCCTCCCTTCTCTCTACCCCCAATACATGTTAAAGAGAATGACTTCCTAAACATCTCTCCCTCTAATGAGGGGGTAAGGGGTATTTATAGGCATCCACACGTGTGAGCCCTCGACTCCTGTGCCATGGGCCCCACCCCGCATCACCAGATCCTCCTTCTTTGATAGAACCTACGTACCCCAGCCCAACTCGGGTGAGTTGTGTGGATCTACACAACTCAGGTCCCGCGCAACTCAAGACCCATGCAACTCGTACTACTTTCCCTCTCCTTTTTTGTGTCTTTCTCTAACTCTCTCTCTTCTTTAATCATTTTTGGTACCCCAATAGTAGGTAATGATAAAACAAGAAAACAAACATTTTTTAAATACTCTTGTTAAATGCACGAATGAATTATGTAATTTTGAATGCATCTTTCAATCCAACACTCCCTCATACACGACTTCAATGCCTATTTCATAAATTTCAATACTCCCTCATCACGTGACTTCAACACTAAATCACCACGTCCTATCTAATGCAATACGATTGATTCATATGTTAGCTGAGTAAGTAGTAAGTTTCATTCATCCAGCATATTGGCAAAGTTACAATATCAACGTCATATCACTAGTCCTTATCCAGATCACGTGGCTCGTTGTGGCATGTACTAGCTCCTCACCAGTGTCCCTTGATCTAAATTTAAATATCACCTGTTTATATCACAAATCAACAATTCCAAATGTATGGAATGATACCTAAATGTATGAGGATCAACTCAGTATGAGTCGTCACCCAATATCGAGTATGATCACTCAATTCCGAGGTGTAAGCTTGTCACATAAAACCAAAACACATAAAGGAAAGAGCTCGTCACCCAATTCCATTCATGCCTGGGTCATTCAAACGGTACTCTGGCACGGAATCATCGGTTAAGTAATTTGATGGGGGCCATTCGAACAATGGTTTATCACCTATATTAGTGCTCATTGGTCACTATGGGGAGACTCGTCACCCCAGCGGAGGTCAACAGCTCGGACACGGTGTCCTATACACCATGCCCGGCTCATGAGTCTTATAGCGATCGTATCGCACTAATGGTTATAAATGGACCATTCATTGGGAACAGAGTATCCTAGATTTAATTTGGTTGTGTCACAAATTGTGAGCATACATGATCAATCAGCTAATAGACTAATTTGATTGTCCTTAGAAAATCTTGGTGCAACCGGCATTGGGTGTAATGTTGAGGGTCAAATATTACATTATCCCCCAATTATATCTTAGTTTTATGAATATGATACTTGTAAGACCCCATTCATTCCGTACCATTCTCTATGCCTATGTGTATGATGATCGACGCCCTTGGTGAGACCTGAACAAGCCATGTATAGTGCACACCCGACTGACCGAAACCCCAAGACTTCAAGTTCTATTTTATATCGACTACCCCATCACCACAATCACAAAGGTACCACTCGTACATTTATACAACGCTCCGTTAGTGAGATACGCCGCGAAGAATCGTTAGTGTATCATGTGCACATGATACCATATACTCTATTCCACACATGTGCACAACACATGTTCCCACACATGCACCATACCACACATCTGTGAGAAAATCTCTACCCATGTATGTGATGTCACACACCCATACCCCCCCCCCCCCCCCCCCCCCTCCTCTCTCTCATGTGCACCCCAAAGTTAACTCTTCTCTATACCATATCCTATGCATGATGTCATCACGCCATGCCATCCCATGCCTCTTTAATCCACCATTAATTCCTTATCATGCACAAATTCCCATAATCCTAGACTGAGCTAACATTAATCACATTAAACTAACCTAACCACATTTTTATCCATTTATCTACATATACCCCTCTATCCCTTAGCATTTTCACCATTTTCCTACAATAAGGAGAGAGAGAGAGAGAGGAGTGATCTTGGTGGGCCACCATCAATTCCATCAATCATATCCCTTCCATCCATCAATCCATCAAGGTGAGTACACCCTCCTCACTCATTCTTATTTTGTTTTTCTTTTGTTTATGTATGGTGGAGATGGTGTTGATGATAATGATATGATTAATGTTGTTGATGCATAGGAGAATACAGATAAAAAATAATAAAAATAAATTGTTATAGACTTTATCTGGGACCCATTGATAATGGGCCCCACTAGAATTTTGTATGTCATCCAAACCATCCAAGTGTGGCCCAGTGGGCTAGCCACACACCCATGCACACATGTGCACACAACACCATAAAAAAAATGAGAGGACGCTAATTGCTTCCAGCGTCCAGAGGATGCTGCAATAAGCAACGTCCAAACTGTTAAAATAGAAGGGAGGGGCTGTGGGACCACAACCCCCCCCCCCCCTCCCCCCCAGTGTTGTATGTATTTAATCCACACAATCCATTCAATTTTCTAGCTCATTTTAGGCCTTAAGCCGAAAAATAAAGCCAATCCAAATCTAGGGTAGGCCACACCATCAAAAGAATCATGTTAATAGTGATATTTACTACCAAACTGTCAGGGTCTGTTGTGATGTTTCTATGCGCCTAAATATATTGAATATTAGGCTCGTCGGGTCCGTCACGAGCCATAGAATCCAACAGACAGGACGGAATGGATCGTCCTCATGTGAGCCCCCTATGAAAAACCATCAGAACATATATATATATATATATATATATATATATATATATATATATATATATATATATATATATATATATATATATATATATATCAAAGGGACTGGACGCCCCTTGGATGCGTCTAGAGGCTGCTGCAGCGTCCGGATGCTGGACGATTGGCAGGGACGATGGACCCCACCACAGGTCCCACCTTGATGTATGTTAAACATCTACACCGTGCATTTGATGGGTCCCCTCTAGATAATGGGTTATCCTAAAAAATCAGTTGTACACAGAACTCAGGTGGCCCACACCATCTAAAATCATGTTAAGACCTGATAAATCAGTAAGTTCTGTGGGTTTGATCATGAGGTATGCCTTATATCCAAACCGTCTGTCCATTTGGCAAGCTCGTCTTAAGGCTTGAGAAAAAAAATAAAATAAGACAGATCTAACTATCAAGTGGTCCACACTACAAAAAGCAGCGGGAGATTGAACATCTAGCATTGAAACCCTTTTTGGGTCACAGAAGTTTTAGATCAATATGAAATTTGTTTTTCCTCTTAATTCAGGTCATTGTGACCTTATGAACAGATTGAATGGAAAATAAACATTATGGTGGGCCCTATAAATTGTTTAACGATGAAATCATTATCTCCACTACTATTTGTGGTGTGGTCCAGATAATCTTTGGATATGATTCATTTTTTTAGATAATGCTCTAAAATGATCTCTAAAAATAGATAACAGTGTAGATATAATACATACATCACTTACGAACCACGTAACTTTGTTCTCCTTGAACCGTTCATACAACTTGGAGCTCGAGCATATAAAAGCACTTGCTAGGGGTTCACCTGAAATTTGGATGCATCGAAACTTGGACTGACCCCTCAACTAAGTGAGACACATAAATGGTTAGGATAGATTTATGAACCACGTTTTGGTGGGCCCAACAAATGATTATGAATGTTTTAATGGAGGGTAACCCTCTCAACTTTTGTGTGTGGTGTGGTCCACAAGAGCCACAGATTGACTTGATTTTAAGCCCCAGGCCCACCATGAATTGGTGGCCCATTAATTATGCAAAAATGGATTGTTTACAATGTAATATGCAAATGGTGCGGATCTTTGTTAAAATTACTATTTGTTGCGGGTGTACAATCATGTGACTATGTGGTGTGTGGATAGCCTGAAATTGATACAACTATGAAGAATGCATAGCCCAAATCCTATGATTATGTGCTGCTTAAGTGACCCCTAACGTGTGAACTTACAGTCCCTAACCATGGAATTCGGTGATGCTCGAGCAACCTCTAAGCCATTTGAACTTGTAATGTCTATGATGTCTTAAACCACGTCAAATTATGCGGCAAGAGTGGTCTACCACCACATGATCATATGATGTACTATCTACCCTAATTTATGTGGGATTAGGTTACTGCCCAAGATTAGAAAATTATATAATGAGTGGACATCCCTTGACCACTTGGCGCTTTGGTTATGGTGCGGCCCTAAATAGTAGGATCGTATGACATGTGTTTAGACCCGTAAACATGTTCAATTATAACAAATGTGTAGACTCTAGTCGTGTGAGGGTGTGATATATGTGTTTGGCCCCTTAATCATGTGGGCATGTGACATATGTATGGCCACTTAATCATAGGCAATGGTGGAGTATATGTGGTCATCTAACTGTATGAATGCGAAATATGCACAAGGCCACCTAACCATATGAAATTAGGTAGCATTGGTGGCCACCCAATGATATGACCACATACTTATGAGCATAGGCATGGCCACTCAAATCATCTACAATCAAATTGTACATGTGGATTTTCTAAGTCATGTGAATTATGATGTACAACTTGATGATAAAGTGGACCTCAATTTGGTATAGCGTGACATAATTATGGACCTTATATTATGCTCATTAATAAGGTGGAAGTAAGGACCGCTAAACTATATGTGATGTGATTAAATGTGGCCCTTGGTTCGTTCATCATGTGACCCTAAACCCGGATTATTAGCCATGTGAAGTGTGGGGCAGTCGTCACCTAAGACTTAGTTTAATGTAGTGTAACCTCGTATTTGTATGTAGGATTATGATTTTTCAACTATTCTTGGATGTTTTGAAATGTGGACACTAAACCATGATAGTGATCACATATACACTAAAACCATGCGAAATTGTGGAATTGTACACTTGACCATGTGAAAGTTTGATAAAGTGAATGTTACATTATGTGAGTTATGGTGTTATGAGAATAAGTGATCATGTGATCTCGAATCTTTAATGATGTGGGTCGATCACTATTTGTATGGCCACTTGACCATGGGAACTTAGATAATTGAATGACCACAAGACGGTATAGACTTATGATAATTGTGTGGTCACTTGGATTTGTGAGCTATACTAATTGCGAAGCCTCTTAGGCGTGTGAACTTAAGATTCATGTTAGGCTGATTTGTTAGACCAACTTGTTGATGGTATAAGACCACTTTGTAGTCCCTAATGATGTGTTCGCTAGAATGGTTGGCTCGCCAGCCTTAAGGGTCATCTTAAGAAAATGCCTTATTGAACAATTAGTGCCAGTCATTTTGGGCCTACGTTTGTGCCTCTTGGTAAGTGCATGAGAGTCGTGATGTGTGTATGCCAAGTTACATTTGGACCTCGTGAATGAATTATGATTGAAGTCCTTGAATGGATTGATAGTGGAGATCAGATGAGCCACCCAATAAGCCAGAAGATCAGGATGTGGCGACCCACTAACTAGCCGATTCAAGTGTGGCAATGAACTGGACCTCAGTCCACTTGAGACGATAACTAGACTTGTTGAGATGTTGGATTGAAATGAAATTATGAATGTGGTGATGACATGTGTGCGGTGATTATGTGATGTGATACATGTAGCTTGATGCAATGATTGTGTGTTATAATGCTAGCTTATGTTCAAATGCTTGGATCTTTATATGTGGATTTGATACATGTTATGGCATGTGTGTATTCATTGCACATGTTTGACATACAGTCTGTTGTTGTGACACTGTATGAGATTTTGGCCATGCAATTGGTACCGAGTGATGGATTGATCCTAATTGTGCTATTATGTGGTTGGTGCACACTTGTGACATGGAAGTGTGGACACTCACATAGCCCCATGATCATGAGGGAGAGTGCACATTATACCACTATTTTTCCATGATGGTACCGTGATCATTTTTGATTGGTCTAATGATATTTGTGCATATTACATCTACACGCATACATGTACATGCATCATGGATGAGGAGTGCATGTTGTGCATAGTTTGATCACGAGGAGATCATATGCATGTGGTAGATGATGTTGGTGTAGGGTGCACATGATGGAGTATGTGGTAAAGGATTTTGGTGCGGGGTGTACATGATGCAGTATATGTGGATGTTATCTGGTCGGAGAGACCACGGGCATAGTCCCTGGGTTGAAGTCCCTAAGCGAATGTATCAAGCACAGTACTTGGGTTGAAGTCCCTAAAGCTCACTTGATGCTACATTATGATTTATGTTTATGTCATGTTGATATTACATGTATATCCTTTCCACAATGAGCGTGGATCACAGATCAGATTTGGTTGGCAGAGGAGCCCGATTGGTATTAAGGTTGCCTCGTATGCATATGTGGCTTACATGCATAGCATTGCTTAAGTGCAATTATATTGCATAGTGTGCTTGTGGATTATCATTGAATTTTGCATAGCATCCTCATGAGATGGATTGAACACCAAGCAACATCGTGGTTATATTGATGAGACCACCATAGCGGCATCGTGGTTGGTATTTGTGGACACAGGAAATTTGGGTTTCTTATATTGTGTCCCAAACCCCTAGGTGAAATTTCCTAGACCTCGAGTGGTACCCTCGAGCCTCATCATCAAGACCGGATAGATGTCTTGGGTCACGTGGTGCTGAAGACCATAGTAGACCTGACTCTCGTCAACGCGATCGGGTGAGAAGAGGTTCGGCCATGCCTAGCTGAAGAGTTAGAGCGAATGTGGTTGGGTTTGACCAGCCCTCAAAATGGGTCCGCTACCGGTGTGCCAGGTGGGTATTGGCATGGCTACAGGCCCCCCATTGACTGGGCGGGTATGCGAGGTCTCTATTCAACAAGTTTTAGACTTGCTCTGGATACTATGCCCCAGTGATTCCTAGTGATGATAATTGTATTGTGATGTGGACTTTTAGAGGAGGATTTGCATGCCTGCATACATCCAGCATACATTTCCATATCATCACTTGCATTGCGTCCTATCCTCTTAGCTTTATGCAACATTACTTGGTCATTATGATTCAGCTTGTGTGCTCTGATTTTGATTGTTACTGTATGCTTGTACACTACGCACTCACGAGTGTACTCACTAGGCTTTTTGCCTAAACCTCTTATTTCTCATTTTTTAGGGTAGGAGTAGCTTGGAGGACATAGCTTTCTCGATGCATTGTATCTATTTTGTGATTTGGCAATATTGATGTTGTGTACCTTTTGGAAAGTATTGTACTTGTAACCATCAGGATTTATAATGGAGATTGTTGCTTGGTATTATGATCATGGATCTTTATGCTTAGGTATTATTATAAAAAAATTCAGTCAAAAATCTTCCTTGTGGTGCACCAAACTTGGGACTTGGTGTATGGAAGTCAAGTGCCAGATTCGGGGCATCACGGAAGCTGTCCGTCCCCGAATTTGGGGCATGACAATACTGCTTAATGTCCTATTTTATTCATGTTTGTGTTGCAAGGTGAATTTAAGAACTTGGATTTGAAAAGGTGCTAAAAGCATGAATTTGATGCTCAAAGATCACCAAGGCAAAGAATGGATCTTAGGAGACAAAGATTGAAGATTTCAAGGTCCCAAGATTTAAGAAAACTAAGTGGAGAAGGAAAGAAGTCGAAAGAACAAGTGCAAAATTAACATTGACTATGTCATTGATTACCATTTGATGACATCGAAGGCACATTCAATGACATCGAACACGGGTCGACGACATCGAATTTATGAATGAAAATTGAGTTGGTTGTTGGACAAATTGAAGACATTTTTCGATGACTCGAGGATTGATGACTCAAAGCCTTGCTCGATGACATCGAAGCCAGTTCAATAACATCGAATTTTTTATGAATTTTCGGTAAAACTTGTTGGACTATTTTGGACACATTATCGATTCCTCGACCAACACTCGATGACATCGAAGAAAACTTCAACGACATCGAAGGTAGGTTCGATGACATAGAAGATTACGCAATCCGGACGAAGTTACGCAGAATGGAAAAAGCATGTATAAACTTACGCAGAGTTGTATAGAATTACGCCGAGTGCGTAAATTTGAGGCAGTTTCCAAATTTTTCCAAGTTAGTGCAGAACAAGGTGTTACACAACTATAAATAGGAGTCCCCAGGGCATCCCTGGGTATCTATCTAAGGTTTGAAGGAGCAAAGCACAAGGGCAGAGAGTCATCGCCAAGCATTTTTCTTCTTCCTTAGTTTTTCATGCTTTCTTCTAGGGTTTTAGATCCAATCTTGTCTATGGTTTGCTAAACCTCTTAGCTAGGGCTAAGAGGTGAAGTTTGTAATGTGATGGGATGTTTCTATTACTTTAATTCATGTTTATGTTAAACTCTCCATGATTCTAGTTTAATATTTAAGGAATACTTTCAGTTTTTAATGGTTTATTGTGGCTCAAATTACAGTAGATCTACAACAGCTTTGAGTATCTTTTTTTCATGTATTGAGATTGTGAAGTTAGTAAATTCTATTGTTCACCATCATCCCTTGGGCATGGTTGAGTGATGGAATCCCTTCTAACCTTCACAATTCTCTTATATTGGTTGTGGAATTGGTATATCTTGTTGTTTGTTATTATCTCCTGGGTATGGCTAGGTGATGGAATCACTTACAGTTCTCACAACTCTCATCCATTGGGAATTAGGTCAAAGGAAGTTCAGATTTGATCTTAATTGTTATATCTTCCAACTGGATAAGATAGTACTCTGATTCTAGTTGTGTTCATGAATCAAGCATAGATCTCCCTGATTGCTACAAGTGAATCCTTAGAAACCCTAGTTCCCACCATTAAATTTACAAGTTTTAGTTAAACAATTCATAATTACTCTCTCTACACTTTCAGATTTAGATTTATATCTTCTTTTAGTTATACTTCTAATTGCTTTAAGAATACACACAAGATTAGTCCCTGTGGATTTGACCTCAGCCTCATCGAGATTATTACTACTCGCAACCCTACACTTAGGGTTGTGAACAAGTTTTTTGGCACCATTACCGAGGACTAATGGTTGCATTTTTCTGAGATTAACTAGTTTTGAAATTAGTTTAAGATTAGGGTTTTTCTACTTTCTATTATTAAGTTAGGATTTTTTCTGAATTATTTTAGGAACTAACTTAGCTTTCTATTTCTAGGTTTAGAAACTTTCTTTTTCTGTTTTTAGAAACTAATTTACTTTCTAATTCTAGGATAGAAACTTTCCCATTTTGTTTTTAGAAACTAATTTTTATTGTTTAGAAACTTTCCTAATCTGTTTTTAGAAACTAATTTCCTTTCATTTTTCTGCTTTTAGAAACTAACTTACTTTTTATTTTTAGAAACTTTCCTTTTTCTTTTTTTAGAAATTAGGTTGCTTTCTTAGTTCTTTTTTAGAAACTAATTCACTTTCCTTTTTCTTTTGCTAAATCCCAATATAGAAACTTATAATTTGTAAACTTCTTTCTAATTCTCTTTCTTTTTATTTCTATTTCCCTCTTTCTTTTTAGGTTTAGGTTAGAGTATGGAATTAAGGATTGAGAGTGTTTCATGCCCAAGTTGGTCCGTGTAACGCTCCGGATTTCGAAGGTCGAGCAAAACTCAACTCTCGAGATCAAACGCATCATTTATGCAACATAGATAATAGTGTTTAAATGTTGTCCATATTAGTGCATTAAACATGAGAGGGATTATACTAAATTAACATATCATACTCCAGAGTTAATGTAATTAGGCAAGCGGAAGATTGAGATAGATATATAAAGTATATACGTGTTTTACAACCTCCAGAGTATGAGTATATTACTGGGCTAAATATATACATGTTTTGTTCCAAAATATACAAAATGTCAAAATATAAGTGTCCAATTAATCCATATAGCCCTGTGATCCCATCGAATCATCACGAGGTCTACATAGACCCGCCTGAAAGCTAAACGTATGAGAATTCATCCTCCTCGTCTATGAAATCCAAATTAGCGGCATAGACTCCATCATCACCTGCGTCTACAATAGAGTCTGGTTAGTGTTTTAACACCGTCCTAGAGTGGGAGTGAGTGATCAACTTAGTGGTACTATAAGGGAAAGGTTAACATGTTATCAATTCAGTCAAGCAGTAATGACAAAGTAGTACAACAATCATATCGTAAGTATTCTTGTTAATGCAGAGATGATATGCTGTAATGATGCATGCCCTCATATGAAGCTCCCTCACAAGAGATTTTATTAACTGTTTGTGTATGACAAACTCCCTAAACGTGTACTTCCATGCCAAAGCACATGTAATGTGGTGCATGGTCGTGTTAGCCAAATGCTTAATTAGGCTTATTCATACAGCAGATTCAGGAAGCTAAGGTACCTCCCTTTTACGTCATTAACCCAAATGAAGATCCATCTAGGATCGTCAATCCTAGTTAATCACATACGATAGGCAAGTTGTAGGACATCACCCCTAATGAAATCAGTGGATAGGAAAATTCAACTGTTTATACTCGAGATCACTATAGAAGGCTCATCACCTGAACGTAGGCTAACAGCTCGAATACAGTGTCCCATACCACCATATTCAGCTCACGAGTTTTGGGTTGCTCACTGGTCATTACAGGGAGGCTCATCACCCCAGTGTAGGCTGACAGCTTGACCATGGTGTCCCATACCACCATGCCCAGCTCATGAGTCTTAGCAGATCGTGGTACCATGGTTGAAATGGGCTTTTACATTGGTAAGTGGTACCTCAGATTCAAGCAGTAACGTCTATACATGGTAAACACATAATAGGCCAATCGATTTATTAAACAAGTTCGATTGGTACGAGTGCACGCTGAATAATTGACATAGAGTGCATAAGCACTCCACGTGGACTAACCACTGTCGACAATCATCGTACGACCCAGATTCACTGAACGTATCAAATGTGGCAAGACTAATTCGTTCACCCAAACGAGAATTGTTACTAATTGCTGGGACTACGTTGTAGTCGTAATCTTACTCAGATGCAATAAATAGATACATGTGATAAGCATATCAGCATTTAACAAACATTCCAAATATAACTCTCATCTAAGCATTTCATCGAACACATTGAACATGTTACCAAATGTTTGCATTTCATCCATAAATTGCATAATTGAAACTAATATTTCATGAAGGAAATTATACATATAGATGAGGTAATTGAGAATTCCATCTCAATACTCTTATTACATACAATTCATCAACAATTTCACATTCAAACATTTTATCAAACACTTAGACTGCACATTACTAACTATGTAGACTAGGTTAGTTACGACATGAACTATAGCAATTCATCACACAAAGAGATCGTAATACATACCACAAACATGATTCCTAGATTTATAGTCATGACAAACACAAATTAGACTTTCATATTCATTTAAACATTTCAACAAACATATGGAATGCATCTCATATTTAACATAGTTCACACATGTATGATTTATCGAAAACGTTGTAACTAAGATCATATGACAACAATCAAGTTAGACATAAATCATTAGCTGACATTAAAAGTCTAGAAAACTATAACCTAAACGTTTATAGTCCGTACCTTCTGTCGGAATTCTTGTTTTGAACTCGGTTCGAATCCTACGTTCCAGAATACAGAACAACCGGTACCTAAACATTGAAATAGGTTAGCTATTTCATCGATTACTCTATTTGGATTCTTAAATCAAGATTAGGGTTAGGATTTCTTACCCAACTCATAGTTAAAACGGTTCACGTAGCAATGGTGGGTAGGTGAATGTGCACATGGAGTAGTAGGAGTGAATCCCAGCAACGATCTCCCGAACTCCCTCTCTCTTCTCCTCACTCTTTTCTCCTCTTTTCTCTCTTCTCTCCTAGGGTTAGAGAAATTCTTATGGAATGAGAATTGGAGGGGGGGGGGGGGGGTTTAAGACCTTTAAATAGGCCCAGAACTGATGTTAATGGCCCAAGGGGCATCATATACTTAGGTTATATCCAAAGGGTGTCTGTTTCGGGTAGACGGGGCTCATCTGGAGGTCCATTACTCACCTATGGCATGGAGTAAGTTTCCTGACCATGGATCTAAGCCAAGTTATGATTTCAATATGATCGGATTAGCGGATTGACCATGGAGGACCCGTGTCAGATTAACGGTCATTGTCGCTCGATCAGGGCCACAAGTGTACAGATATGTGCAGGGAAATTTCCCTGATCAATGGGTGAAGTTCGGTAAAAAACTGATGGTCTGAAATCTTCAATTTCGTCCGTAAGCCAATGGCCCAATTCACTTAAGTTTCAATGCATTTTTCAATGGTATTCGCGTTTCTCACACACTTTGATCAGGACTCAAGTTGTGCATTTCTAGGCACTAATTGGGCTCAATTCCTGCGATGGTTGTCAAGCTCAATAGGACAGTCATAACCTTATAGTTTTGCAGTAATTAGTCCGATACAAAGTTTCAATGTGCTCCCGAGAGCAACAGGCTTTTGGGATTTCTCTTAGGTTTTTAAGTAATGTAAAGTTAACAATTGTGATGGTTTTGGGTCTTGCCGTTTGTATAGATGTGGTTTGAGCTAAATCCACCAATTAATCTATAGGATATGATCCTTAGGTATTTCTTCCTGAGGCGGTACTCGGGTCTTTCTATGAATTTTTTCAAGACATTACAGTCTGTGATAACACTCGATGTCTCTTGAGTGAAGGGGTATTGGTTGAGGGGTCATCTATTTATCACAGGATTAGACACCACTCCAGATCCATAGAGTTAACTGAAGTTATGGCTGCCAATCAACCGGCTAATCAACCTCTAAATCTACCTCAACCTAGGGTTGAGGAAATCCAAGATGAGAATGAGGTGCATCAAGCATCGCCGCCTTATATTTTACGAGACTATTTACAACTAGTGGGGGTGAGCATGCCCTCATGCATGGTTTTACCAAAAAATACAAGACATATGGATATCAAGTCAGGGGTGATCCAACTTATCACGCCCCAAACTCAGAAACTGGGCTCACAAAATTCTCGATCACTGAATCTGGCTTGACACCCTCCGTAGTACCCCATTCTTAGCTCCCAACACCCATATGCAAGATTTCGATCCTGGGATCTTACAAGGAGGATTTTGAGTATAATTTTTTTTGTAAAGGGGCATAATCATGAGCATAGCCAAGTCATAAGCAACAACACCACATATCCACTATAATAAAAACATTTGAGTACAATGCACAAAGGGAAATACAAGTATATCAAAACTCTAGAAAGATTGCCACATGCTTCTGCCTTAGCACGGTTATGCCCTCACGTCACCTGAACGCAACGGTCGTGCATAAGCTTTGTCACGCCCTAAACTCGGAGACCGGGCTAACAAAATTTCCGATTGCCGAATCCGGCATCGACAGCCTCCGTAGTACTCCATTCTCGGCTCCCAACGCCCATTCGCCAGGTTCCAATCCTGGGATGCTACGAGGAGGATTTTTAACATTAGTTTGATTCGTAATAAGCATAACCAAAGGCATAACCCACAAACAACAATAAAAAACTCCATCACATTTCCACTATGATCAAAATTTACAAGTACAAAGCACATAAAGGGAAATACAATGATGATAGACAAAAACTCCAAAATGATCTACCACGTGCTTTAGCCTTAGTGCTGCTGCGATCCAATGTCACCTGCAAGCAATGGTCGTACATAAGCTTATGGAAAGCTTAGAGGGTGGTGAAAGTGTGTGCGCAAGGTAGTAATACAATTATGTAGTATCAGAGTAATGCAAAATATACTGATGAATCCATGAATACCATTAGTCGTACCAAGGCTATACAATGCAAGGCATGAATGATGTCAGTCATACCAAGGCCATGCGATGTAAGATGCAACTCAAGCATACAAATCCTCATCTGAGTCCACATATCAATACAACTCAACTTTGAAATATAACCAAGGTCTAGTGCACTCCAAACCAGATTGCTGCCCCATCGCGCGCAATAAGGTAAGTAGAAGAGACCTCACTATCTGCCTGCCAATATCGGGATCGGCTCGTCGATAGTGGACACATTCCTCGAGCTGGTCAAACTCAGCCTAGCTTTGCCCCCTCCTCTCGGGCAGGTAAGGCGACACCCCCTTCCAACTGACCATGATACAGTGGAAAGTGCGGCCTTCTGGTAATCGGTACTTGATGTTCATGTATCCACTCAGTTTAGACGTTGGAGCAACCTCCTGGTACCATAAGGGTTTAGGGACTTTCACCCAGGGATATCTATAGCACCCCATGTAGAATAAGATTTCCAGTATCCAATCCTGCCAACCATGATATGCCTGTAGAGGTTATGCCCTAATGTCACTAGGGTGTATAGTATACATGTCACTAATGCGAGATGTATGAATCACACAATCCAGTCATAAAGTAATCATGTGCGTACCGCGCACTCCTGTGGGCATCTCCCTTCACTAGGGAGTCCCATAACAATCTGCCCAATGGCATGTGCTATGATCAGTCACTCATCTCATCACAATCATACAGATGATGCGCATGGACATGTATCATGATGTTATGTGGTCACATACTCATAATCAGTATCGATAACCGATGTCGGCCTCGATAATTGGCACTGATAATCAGCATCAATAATCAAGGTCGATAATCGGCGTCGGCACCAATAATCAGCATCGATAATCGACACCAACAATCAGCATATATAAGCAAGGTGGGGCCCATAGATGATCAATCGATCAACCATAGTATAAAGATTGGCACTGGGCCGTGCTTATATCAAATCCGATAACATGGAGTCATCTATCTACAGCGAATGGGGCCCACTTATTTGGGTTAACCCACGAAGAGAATGGGCCTAACAAGGCCTAAAGGAAGGTTACAATGAGGACATTTAACCATCATTGCCCCTTAATGTGGACATCTAACCAACATTGCTCCCAAGGAGTGGCCTACATAAGGAATTCATAAACAATGTAATGGCCACACACATATATTACATTGGGCCTCGTTCATGGGCCTCACATACATCGCATCGGGTTTCCTACAAGGGCCTCGACTGTACCACAATGGGCCACGCCCACGGGCCTTGAATACATCACAATGGACCTCGCTCACGGGCCTTGAATAAATTTCCACGGGCCTCGCCTATGGGCCTTATATATTAAGTGGGCCACATTACATGGACAACATTATATGGGCCGCACTAATGGGCCTAATACACGTCACAAGGGCCGCATGGCATGGGCCTAACCTTCATCAAGTGGGTCACACCATCTACACCATTCATCTATTCTTAGGGATCATTTTAGAGTATTTTCAAAAAAATATTTAAATCACATGGACTGCACTCTAATTAACAGTGGTGATAATGATTCCCACCATTAGAATTCTTAAGGCCCACCATAACATTTATTCTCCATCCAATCTGTTCATGAGGTCACACAGACTTGAATTAAGATGAAAAACAAATTTCAAATTGATCCACAACTGTTGTGACCCTAAGGGTTTCAATGGTGCACATTTACTCAACACTGTTTTCTACAGTGTGGTCCACTTAATATTAGATCTATCTCATTTTGGTCTCAAGCCTTAAAATGACTCGCCCTTTGGATGGACGGTTTGGATATAACACATACATCAAGCATGGGCCCACCATCAGAATGGATGGACGGCTTGTGTAAAACACATACAGCATGTGGGACCTGCAACCTGCTGGCGTCAAGAGAGTAGCCCAGTAGTTGCTCCATGTGCAGCTTGTTGCCCATTTTTTTTATAAAGGAGACGTGGGTCCCATGTAGGGCCCACCCTCATGTATTATATATATAATATACATGTATATTATAATATAATATAATATATATTATATTATATATATTAATATAATATAATATAATATATTAATATTATATTTAATAGAGAACCAACGTCCAGGCCCTAGATGGCCTGAACATACACATACATCATGGTAGCCCACACGTGGGGTGGGTCCCACCGTCTAGGGATGGTGGACGGTTTGGGGAAAACCCATACTCTGTGGTGTGGCCCATCAGAATGGATGGACGACGTAGGTGGGTCCCATGGACCCTACCGTCACTCACGGTTATGTCCTTGCGTCACCTGCATGCAACGGTCCTGCATAAGCTTACTACGAAGCTTAGAGGGTGGTGTATGTGCGTACAATGCATGTGTTAATCATACAAATATCAAAGTAAGTGAAAATACTGGTTAAGTCCATGAATGTTGTCAGCCATACCAAGGCTATGCGGTGTAAGGCCTACGTGGTTAATGTCATATGTAAGATGCAACACAAGCATGTCAGTCCTCATTGAGTCGATATGTCAATACAGTTCATCTCTGTAACATCACCGGGGTGTAGTACACTCCACACTTGCTGCCGCCTCCCAAGCCACACAACCAGCGAGTGGAAAAGACCTCACTACCCGCCTAGCCAGTATTCTGTCAATGTCTACCCGACTTGTCAATAGCAGACCCATTTACAAGCTGGTCAGACTCAGCCTAGCTATAGGCCCCTCACTTGGGTGGATAAGGTCACACCCCCTTCACAACCGACCACGACATAGTGGGAGACATTGTCTACTAGTATTTGTCACTTGTGCGCTCATGTATCCACTCGGTGGAGCATCTCCTAGTACAAAAGGGTTATGGGACTTTCACCCAAGGACATCTTAAATGCACACAGTGATAGAACCAAATATTTTTGGTGTCCAATCTGACCATCCATGATATGCTTATGGAGGCCATAACCCTGATATCGCTAGGGCGCCAAGGGATTACGTCACCCCAAATGGAAGATGCATGAGTCATATCATCTATTCATGTATCAAACCTGCATGTACCGCGTCATCATGTGAGGTAACTCTGTCTCACAAGGAGTCCCCTGAATAACTCAGCCCAATGGCAAATGCTATGATCAATTATTCCTTATAACAAGCATACAAATGATGCGTATGGGCATGTATCATGATGTAATACTAAGCATGTTCTTAATGTGTCCTATTAAGTACACCAGTATAATTATTAGATATAAATAATAATTGGCCTAAGTACATGGTGGGGTCCACAGAGGATGGCAGATTTAGCCCAAACATCCCGATAGGCTCCAAACAATGGTTCACTTGACTAGAGGAAGTATGCAAGGCATGCTACCCAGTAGGCAATGGGCTTGCCCAATGGGCTTAAGGAAGGTTACCGTTATGGGCTTCTCACTCCCCAACGATCTCTTTTAGTGTTCGGCCCACTTAGGCCTTAGGGTTGCATCATTTAGATGGGCCCAAGGCCATCTATATCTTAAGAGGACATTTGGACAGCATGTAAGACCCATATCCTAGACTGTACCTTTCCTTAAACTCCCACGATCCTCCCCGTTGAATTTCAGCGACCCACGACCTGTAATTGACATTTGCACGTAACCCTAAGTTGCACCCCTACAACCTGAGTCATCTCGACTAGAGACTTGTACCCTTTTGACCGCGTCGTTGCCATGTTTCCAATGCCGCGTCTCGCAAGCTGATGCGATACTCAGGCTAGGAGTTGTGGCCTGCACTTATTTCGAGAAAATGCCGTGCATTGCAATCCTGAAAAGAGAATCTCTACAATCTATCAAATCAATCAAGTACAACAACCATCCCTCTCTCACCCAAAAGTCAACACAATCCATGCCACTCATGTCACTCTCTTACACAAACCATACCACCCATCACCCATCACTCCATCCATCACCCATCCCTCTCTCCTTACATATCCTCTCTCTCTCTCTCTCTCATTCTCTCCACTATTCTTTCTAAGCAACAAGGGAGTGTGGTCATCCAAGCTTCCCAAGAGAGTGCTAAGAGTGTGGCCCACCTTCCTACCCCCTCATCTTTCATCCTAGCCCTTCAATCTTCATCATCCTCCATCAAAATTGAAGCCTATGAGCTAAGGAGTCTAAGGAACTAAAGAAGAAGACAATCAGTGGGTGTATATAGGCCTAGATTTGTGATTTTGATGATGGGCCAAGTCGGGCCTACTGATTGATGGTATGGATCATATTTGGGATCCATTTTAATGTATGTATTGTGATCATAGGAGGGCCCATACTGGCAAGGTCCCTCCATCACCGCTATTTCTCTCTCTCTCTCTCTCCCTCTCCCTTTTTTCTGATGGAGTGTGGCCCACTTGATCAGCTGCCCATGGGGCCCACCTTGCTGGCACCGTCCAACAGACCTGGACGAAGAGAAAACACATATATCATCTTGATCGCACAATTGCTAGTGGGCCACGTGTACATGGACCCACCCTGATGAAAGTATTTCATCCTCACCATCCATCCATGGGATGGTGGGGCATGCCTAATGTATGTATTATATCGACATCGTCCAGCAGCAGACCAAGACATTGTTGGACAGTAGTGGATTAACGCCTATTGTTGAAACCTCATGCTATCCATGCTGTCATCCATTTCTACAACCGCTTTAGGTTGGCACGTGTGAAAATCCCACACCGTCCATCCTTTATCCAGCAAAGGGAGGTCCAAAGCTCTAATGGATCACACCATAGTAGGCGGTGAGGATTGATGTCCACCGATGAAACCTTAGGCCCACCATGATGTTTGTTTGCCACCAACAAGGGGGTTGTGAGACCCACCATGGTACCCACGTGATGCACGTGTGGCATCTCCACCATCTGCACAAGGGACGGTGGACCCACCTTGGTGTATATATTCTATATCCACCGTCCGTCCATCTGCTCAGAACGTGGGGCCCGCCCCACACGTGTGGCACGTGTGGGGGTGGGAACCACCTTGATGTTTGTATCCTGTATTCACACCATCCATTTGGACGGTGCTGTTTGGAGACCACCATGATGTATTGTTTCATCCAGACCGTCCAATCATAGGACGTCCAGTAGCAGTTGTTGCTGGACCATTTGAAGGGGAGAATGGTGGGTCCCACACGTGTGGACCCGCATTTAATGTTTGTATTTCGTCCATACCATCCATCCATATGGTAGCTCATGGGGCCCACCCACACGTGCTGCACGTGTGGGATGGGACCCACTTTGATGTATATATACTATATCCAACCGTCTGTCCGTTTGAGGACGTGGGCCACACCAAGATGTATGTGTTTCTCCACACTGCCCATCTGTTTTAAAGGTGGGCCCACCCCACATGGGTGACACGTGTGGGTAGGTGAGACCCACCTTGATTTACGTATCTTGTATCCATACTGTCCATCTAGACAGTGCAGTATGGGGCACACCCTGATGTATGTGTTTATATCCACACCGTCAATCCAAACGGGCCATGTGGAGCCCAGTCGTGATGTATGGGTCCTGACCACCTCCATTCGTTTGTTGGACGGGTGGGGCACAACTTGAAATATGTATTGTATATCCATGTCATCCATCCCTAAATGGTGAATTAGGGCCCATCTTAAGGTATGCTTTGTATTCATACCGTTCAGCCATTTACAAAGATCGTTTTACAGCATTACAATGAGAATGAGATAGATCTAAATTTCAAGTGGGTCCCACCAATGTACGTGTTGTATCTACTCCGTCCGGCCACATGAAATGTGGGGTCCACTGTGATGTATGTGTTTCATGAAGGCCATTCATCTATAGGGCTCGTCTGCAGCATCCAGGGCCCACCTGCTGTAAGGCCCAAGTGATGTATTGTGGCCCATCTGATGAGGCCCAATGTGATGTATTAATGGCCCATTTGGAACGTGCAGGGCCCACCTTAATGTGATGTATTTATGGCCCATTGGGATGAATATTTGGCCCATGTAATGCGGCCCACTTGATGTATATGAGGCCCATGAGTGACGCCCATTGTGATGTATTTGAAGCCCATGTGATGCGGCCCACTTGATGTATATGAGGCCCATGTGATGTGGCCCAATGTGATGTATATGAGGCCCACGAGTGAGGCTTAATTTGATGTATGAGAGGCCCATGGGTGTGGCCCATTATAATGTATGTGAGGCCCATGAAATGCGGCCCATTATGATGTATTCAAGGCCCATGAGTGAGGCCCAATGTGATGTATGTGAGGCCCTTGTGTGACGCCCAAAGCGATGTATATGAGGACCGATGTGACGTGTGATTCTACCATGATGCATGTAATGATGTTTATGATAGGCCATGCCTTAGGAGCAATGATGGTTTGATGTCCACATTGTAAGAGCAATGATGGTTAAATGTCCACATTGTGACCCTCCCTTAGGCCTCATTAGGCCCATTCTTGATATGAGTAGGCCATTTAGGCCCATCCTTGATATGAGGAGAGTACATCATCATCATATAATGCCCATGCGCATCATATATATGCTCGATATGAGGAGTGTTTGATCATAGCATGTGTCATTAGGTAGATTATTATGGGACTCCCTGAGAGATGGAGTTGCCCCACATAATCGCATGGCACACGCAAGTTTGACGCATGACTGGATGGTATGACTCACGCATCTCGCATTTGTGTGACATGATCACTTGACGCCCTAGCGATATCAGGGCTGTGGCCTCCATAGGTTCATCATAGATGGCCAGATGGGATACTAAAAATATTTAATTTTAGTACTGTAGGCATATAGGTTGTCCTTGGGTGAGAGTCCCAGAATCCTCTTGGTACCGGAGGATACTCCAATATCTAGACCGAGTGGATACATGAGCACCCGAGTACCGAATACCAGTAGACGGCGTCTCCCACTGTGTCATGGTCGGTTAGGAGGGGGTGTGGCCTTATCCACCCAAGTGAGGGGTTGTAATCTAGGCTGAGTATGACCAGCTCATAAATGGATCCGTTATCGACGAGTTGGGTAGGTATTGGCAAACTACTGGCTAGGCGGATAGTGAGGTCTTTTCCACTCATTGGTTGTACGGCTAGGGAGGCGGCAACCATTGTGGAGTGTAAAGACCCGAGTGATATTCTAGAGATGATCTATATTGATATGTGGACTTACTGAGTATGAGTTGCGTACTCAGCACTAGACTCATTCATTCACTATCCATTCGGGCTGGTGGTGCGCAATCAAGTCACCGTGTGTACCTTCACAGTGGCGAGGATTTCAATTGGAGCCCTCGACCAACCTGAGATCAGGAGTTTAACACATTGAGTTTGGCTATCCAAATTTAGGTATGAGACTGGTTTTGATAGAAGTCCCTTGTGATGGACCCCATAGTATGCGATACTACGTGCTATCATCCTAACTTCACACTCCAGTTTAGTCATTTCATTTGCACTACATATTGCATTGTATCCTCAGCATATGATATTTGGCTTACTATGTCTCTGCATTGCATAGTTGATCTACATTACTTACTCAGTATATGGTACTGGTTTATTATGTTTCTACATAACATAGCCTGGATAAGGCTGATGATATTTATGGACTTACCAGCATGTTTCCGCATTGCTCTGATATTGCATATTTGGCACTTACCTTGCACAATACTTACACCACCCTTAAGCTTTTTATAAGCTTATGCATGATAGATGCGTGCAAGTGGCGTTAAGTCACAACAGCGTTGAGCTTGGAGCATGCAGCTGTCTTCTGGAGCTTTGATTTTCGATATACGTATTTCCCTTTCAGTACTGTATTTAAATGTTTATATTAGTGGATATGTGATGATGTTGCCTTTGTGATTTGGGTAAACTTGTGGTTATGCTTCTTACGAGATAAATGTACGTTGGAAAATCCTCCTTGTAGGATCCCAAGATCCGAATCTGGTATGTGAGTGTCGGGATCCGAGAATGGGGCACTATGGAGGCTGTCGGCGCCGGATTCAACGATCGAAAATTTTGTGAACCTGGTTTCTGAGTTTAGGGCATGACACAACAAGATCTATCTACTAAATATTTTACAAGTTATACAACACCCATTTATAAAACACGCTAGGTGGTCCTCATTATATGAAACGTAAGGCCCATACAAGATAGTCTATACTAGATGACCCACTTAAGGTTTTGAACCCAACAACACTTGAGAGTTATTTTTCAGAGTTTAGACATTGCATTCAATGCTTTGGGAAGGTGGCGGACCCCACTGACGTGGCCCTTCATAAATTTTATGTCAAATAGACTTTTGGCGCAAGGTTGGTTCTATGCCATTTTCAATTCAGTTTTATGATCATATGGGACCCACATCTGGTGAAAGGAAGGATCTATCTAGTAGATCTATGTGTGGGCTTTAAAAGGTATAAGGCAGGCCTCATTGGTTAGGTCTATTCAATTTATGGTGATGTCCCAAACATGGGTACTTCAAGGAAATGTGCAGGAAACAGAGTGTAGAATTAGTTTTGGCCCGATTTTGAGTATGTCCCAAGATCACAAGGGACCACCTTTCAGTATGCCGTTAGGTGCCCTTGGTAGTATTATACATGTAATTTAAAAATTATAATATGGCACCAACTAGTTGTGCCCACATAATATTTGGTATAGGGCCAAACATAGGTATTTTAATTTTCTACACAAAATTTTCTGCACAACCGTGCCTTGCCCCATTTTGGGATCCACTCCCTAATCATATGGGGTCTGATTTAGCCTGATTAAAATATTATTTATCTATATATTGGTGTAGTTTAAAGGTTCCAAGTGGTGGTCTACTCATATCTCCAGCATGTGGTCCACTATTGAGACCCAAAGTTGGTATAAAACACAAATAATCAGATAGTTTTCAGCAATGAGGTCTGTCACAACTTAAGGCCCAATTTCCAAACACTTGGGGATCATTCTTGACACAAAGGTGGGACATCCCAGCTCGCTTATATAAGGATTTAACATCCCCCAAAGTGGTACCCTTAACTACAGAGTGTGAGGCCCACCACAAGGTGTGAAAGATGTCTGTACGCAATGCAGTTCCGTACTTAGAAGTATTTCAACAAACAGAAAGTGCAAAGATATTTCAACATACACATCCAGTAGCACATGAAATATATTGATCAAATCTTTATTATCAGATTCTCTGTTGGAAAATCTGAGCCAATGGATGGTTTTGAAATATATCATTTAGGTTGTATATAGGTTTCCAACCATACAGATCCTTAGATCCATTTGAATAACATATAACAATTCAAGGTTTATCCTTATGGGAGTATCCATCGGTCCAGAGTTTTTTAAATTCTATCATGAAAGATTATGACCATAGGGACCATACATATGATCAATAATTATCTTATGTACGGTCCCTATGGGACCAACTAGTTGTGCACACATAATATTTGTATAGGGCTAGACATAGGTATTTTGATTTTCTACACAGAATTTTCTGCACAAATGTGCCTTGCCCCATTTTGGGATCCACTCCCTAATCATGTGAGGGTCTGATTTAGCCCGATTAAAATATTATTTATCTATTCATTGGTGTAGGTTAAAGGTTCTAAGTGGTGGTCTACTCATATCTCCAGTGTGTGGTCCACTACAAAGGCCCAAAGTTGGTATAAAACACAAATAATTAGATAGTTTTCAGCAACGGGGTCTGTCACAACTTAGGGCCCAATTTCCAAACACTTGGGGATCATTCCTGACACAAAGGTTAGGACATCCCAGCTCACTTATATAAGGATTTAACATCCTTCAAAGTAGTACACTTAACTACAGAGTGTGAGGCCCACCACAAGGTGTGAAAGATGTCTACATGCAATCAAGTTCCGTACTTAGAAATATTTTAGCAAACAGAAAGTGCAAAGAAATTTCAACATACACATCTAGTAGCAAATGAAATATATTGATTAAATCTTTATAATCAGTTTCTCTGTTGGGAAATTGGAGCCAATGGATGATTTTGAAATATATCATTTATGCTGTATATAGGTTTCCAACCATACAGAGCCTTAGATCCATTTGAACAACATATAGCAATTCAAGGTTTATCCTATTGGGAGTGTCCATCAGTTCAGAGTTTTCTAAATTCTATCATGAAAGATTATGACCATAGGGACCATACATATGATCAATAATTATCTTATGTACGGTCCCTATGGGACCAACTAGTTGTGCACACATAATATTTGGTATAGGGCCAGACATAGGTATTTTAGTTTTCTACACAATTTTTTGCACAATTGTGCCTTGCCCCATTTTGGGATCCAATCTCTAATCATGTGGGGGTCTGATTTAGCCCAATTAAAATATTATTTATATATTCATTGGTGTAGGGTTCCAGTGGTGGTCTACTCATATCTCCAGCATGTGGTCCACTACAGAGGCCCAAAGTTGTTATAAAACACAAATAATTAGATAGTTTTCATCAATTGCATCTGTCACAACTTAAGGCCCAATTTCCAAACACTTGAGGATCATTCTTGACACAAAGGTTATGACATCCCAGCTCACTTATATAAGGATTTAACATCCCCCAAAGTGGTACCCTTAACTACAGAGTGTGAGGCCCACCACAAGGTGTGAAAGATGTCTACATGCAATGTAGTTCCGTACTTAGAAATATTTTAACAAACAGAAAGTGTAAAGATATTTCAACATACACATCCAATAGAACATGAAATGTATTGATCAAATCTTTATAATTAGATTCTCTGTTGGGTAATCTGAGCTAATGGATGGTTTTAAAATATATCATTTAGGCTGTATATAGGTTTCCAACCATACAGAGCCTTAGATCTATCTGAACAACATATAGCAATTCATGGTTTATCCTTTTGGGAGTATCCATCGGTCCAGAGTTTTCAAAATTCTATCATGAAAGATTATGACCATAAGGACCATACATATGATTAATAATTATCTTATATACGGTCCCTGTGGGACCAACTAGTTGTGCACACATAATATTTGGTATAGGGCCAGACATAGGTATTTTAATTTTCTACACATAATTTTTTGCACAATTGTGCCTTGCCCCATTTTGGGATCCAATCCCTAATCATGTGGGGGTCTGATTTAGCCCGATTAAAATATTATTTATCTATTCATTGGTATAGGTTAAAGGTTCCAAGTGGTGGTCTACTCATATCTCCAGCATGTGGTCCACTACAGAGGCCCAAAGTTGTTATAAAACACAAATAATTAGATAGTTTTCATCAATGGCATCTGTCACAACTTAAGGCCCAATTTCCAAACACTTGAGGATCATTCTTGACACAAAGGTTATGACATCCCAGCTCGCTTATATAAGGATTTAACATCTCCCAAAGTGGTACCCTTAATTACAGAGTGTGAGGCCCACCACAAGGTGTGAAAGATGTCTACATGCAATGTAGTTCCGTACTTAGAAATATTTTAACAAACAGAAAATGTAAAGATATTTCAACATACACATCCAGTAGAACATGAAATGTATTGATCAAATCTTTATAATTAGATTCTCTGTTGGGTAATCTGAGCCAATGGATGGTTTTAAAATATATCATTTAGGCTGTATATAGGTTTCCAACCATACAGAGCCTTAGATCTATCTGAACAACATATAGCAATTCAAGGTTTATCCTTTTGGGAGTATCCATTGGTCCAGAGTTTTCTAAATTCTATCATGAAAGATTATGACCATAAGGACCATACATATAATTAATAATTATCTTATATACGGTCCCTGTGGGACCAACTAGTTGTGCACACATAATATTTGGTATAGGGCCAGACATAGGTATTTTAATTTTCTACACATAATTTTTTGCACAATTGTGCCTTACCCCATTTTGGGATCCAATCCCTAATCATGTGGGGGGTCTGATTTAGCCCGATTAAAATGTTATTTATCTATTCATTGGTGTAGGTTAAAGGTTCCAAGTGGTGGTCTACTCATATCTCCAACGTGTGGTGCACTACTGCGGCCCAAAGTTGTTATAAAACACAAATAATTAGACAGTTTTCAGTAATAGGGTCTGTCACAACTCAGTGGCCAATTTCCAAACACTTGAGGATCATTCCAGACACAAAGGTTAGGACATCCCAACTCACTTATATAAGGATTTAACATCCCCCAAAGTGGTACCCTTAACTACAGTGTGAGGCCCACCACAAGGTGTGAAAGATGTCTATAATGTAACGCAGTTCCGTACTTAGAAATATTTTAGCAAACAGAAAGTGCAAAGATAATTCAACATACACATCCAGTAGCACATGAAATATATTAATCAAATCTTTATAATCAGATTCTCTGTTGGAAAATCTGAGCCAATGGATGGTTTTGAAATATATCATTTAGGCTGTATATAGGTTTCCAACCATACAGAGCCTTAGATCCATTTGAACTACATATAACAATTCAAGGTTTATCCTTATGGGAGTATCTATTGATCCAGAGTTTTCTAAATTCTATCATTGTAGATTATGACCATAGGGAACGTACATATGATCAAATATATATAACCATTGGAATCATGGTTATGGCCCATACAATAATAGTCATAACAAGCTCCCTAATAGATCTCTTGTATAAGGCCAAGATCTCAGTCGTCCGAACTCCGATTGAGGCTTATTATATACCGTTGGAATATAGTTCAATTTCATATGAATCCAATAGAACATATATTTTTAATACATTCATTAAAGGAATTAAAAATGGGTCCATTTTAGGCAAATCAGAATCCTGCATGTGCTGCTTGACAGCAGCCAAGTAAACTTGATGCTACGGATGATTGGACTGTTGGATGACTACGAAATTTGGTCTAAAGTTAGCTCATATTGTGGTTCATATTATTCCCAAGTTTGCATGATTGATTTTATACTATTTTTAGCAGTTGTTGTCCAGGTACAAAAAAGGGATTACTTGTGAAGGGTGTGGGTATAATGTTCATCAGGGTGGAGTCCATGTGTGTGAGCCACCAGCTTAGAATCAAGCTGACATTTGTGTTTATCCCTTCGTTTAGGCCTGTGTGACCGGCCGGTTGATGGGAGGAGCTCCGCCACTATGAGCTCCTCATACATCTACAACACATACATTAAATGGGTCCCAAAATAGGTGGGCCCTAAATAAAAATCTAGAGTGGAAATCCCATTTCCACCACCAAGATCAAGGTCTAGATGACCTTCTTACAATAGGATATCAAAATAAACATAATGGTGGGGTCCATGGAGAATGGCCCCATCATGGAATACATGTACATATCATGGTGGGCCATTGGCCACACCTTGGGTCCAAAATGAGATATCTACCATTAACCGATAGGCCCCACTTGTCCCATGAATAAAATGAAGATCTAACCCTATAAACACCCACCTCTTAATCTCCTTCTTGGTTCCTTGGAATCCTCGGCTCTTAAGCTTCCTCTCAAATCGTGGAAGATGGTTGGGATGATGAGATTGGGGCAGGAAATGGGTTGAGCTTGGGGTTCTCCTTCTCCCTTAGAACTTTCCCTACAATGGTTGTTAGAGAATGGGTATAGAAATGAGGGAGAAGAGTAGAGTAAGAAGGCATGGGATGGGAGCTATGATGGGTTGTATAATATATGTAAGAGTAATGATGGTGGTGTAAGAAGCATGCATGGAGATTTGACTTTGGATTAGAGAGAGAGGGAAGCATGGTTGATAGCAATGATGGGGGATGGGCATGGGTGTCTAGGCTATGATGACCCATAGGCTAGGCATAGGCTAGGCATAGGCTAGGCATATGCTAGGTAGTGTAGAGATTCTCTCCTAACTGGAATCTTTAGGATTCCATAACGCGCTGTGTTTTCTCAAAATACACGTAAGCTCGCAACTCCTACCCTAGGCGTCGCATTAGTGCGTAAGACGCAGCGTTGGAATCGCGATGATGGTGTGGTCGCAATGGTATAAGTTTTAAGTCAAGTCGACTCAGATCTTTGGGATACGACTAAGGATTGCGCGCAAATGTTGTTTAAAGGTTGCAAGTCGGCAGAATATGATGGGGAGGATCATAAGAGTTGGACAAAAGGTATGGTACTAGGATACAGGTCTTACACAACTTCTTCCAAAATTCCATGGGCTTGAATCTAAAAATTCATATTTACACATGAGTTTGATGAGATTATAGCCACTTTATATTTTTCAAATGTGTCAGAGGACATGTTCAGGCTACAACTCTTTCCCTTCTCCTTGAAAGAAAAAGCTAAGATGTGGTTGCATTCACTACGTCCACGATCTATTGGCATATGGAACGATATAACAAGGGAGTTCATTAAGAAAATTTTCCCATAGCATAAAACAAACACCCTTAGAAAATCAATCATGAACTTCGCCCAAAAGGAAGATGAAACATTCTTCCAATGTTGGGAGCAGTTCAAGGATCTTGTCAATTCATGCCCACAACATGATTTTGAAACTTGGCAAATAACAAGTTTTTTTTTTTATGATGGGCTAACTTCTTCTATGGGCCAAATGGTCGAGACAATGTGCAATGGGAAATTCATGAAAAAAGAGGATGATGTGTGGGATTATTTTGACAAGCTTGTTGAAAACACACAATCATGGGATATCTTTCCAAAATCTAGCACCACTTCTATGCCTACTCAATCAAAGGAGAGGGGTGGAATTTATCTTCTGAAAGAAGATGATGATATAAATGCTAAGGTGGCTAATCTCACAAGAAAACTCGAGGCCATGAAACTAAAGAAGGATAAGGCTAAGGAAACTGTTTGCAGTATTTGTGCTTGCAACATTCACATAACTGAAAATTGTCCAACAATACTTACTTTTTAAGAGGTATCAAATGAGCAATCTAATGTTGTGAATAATTACCAAAGACCTTTCAGTGGATCGACTTTAAATACATACAATCCTAGTTGGAGAAATGGATAAACTACTTATCCTCAAGGATTCCCTAATCAAATTTTAAATTAAGGGAAACCTCAAGAGGATCTGGTTTTAAAGCATCTTCAAAATCAAGAACGTTTCAATCAGGGTATGTTACAAGCCTTTCAAGACCTTACAAAGGCCATACAAGGGCTTGAGGCAAAAAAAAACGTGATTGTGGAAAAAGGAAGCCTTCTAGCTCAACCTCTTCCCAATCCAAAACAACAATATGAAGTCAATGACCCGAGCTCTTCAAATCAAATGGACCAAGCTAAGTCTATCACCACTCTTAGGAGAGGGAAAATAATTGACAAATCTATTCCAGTAAAGGGTAAAAAGTCTAAGGACCCAGAAGTAGATGAAACTGATAGACCTAACACACTCCACATAAGTAAGAATTGGAACCTCAAGAAAAGCTGATTGCTCCATTTTCCCAATGATTGATAGCACCAAAACCTCTTTCTAACTCTCAGGACATTTTAGAGGTGCTAAAACAAGTGAAGGTCAACATTCACTCTACTAGATGTTGCTAAACAAATACCTTCATATGCCAAATTTCTGAAAGAATTATGTACGGCCAAAAGATGGTAAAAAATTCAAAAGAAAATCTTTTTTAACAAAAAAAGTGAGTGCCATCTTAAAGTAAGATGTGCCATAAAAGTACAAAGATCTTGGTAGCCCAACCATCGCTTGTATAATTGGGAATTACCAGATTGAGCACGCACTTCTTGACTTAGGAGCGATTGTAAATTTGATCTCATACTTGGTCTACGAACAACTAGGTTTAGGTGAATTAAAACCCACCCGGACTATATTACAACTTGTCGAACGCTCAGTTCATGTACCGAGAGAGAAAATTGAGGATGTGTAAGTCTAGATTGACAAATTCTACTACCCAGTAGATTTTATCATCCTGGATACTCAACCCATCGTGGACATGAGCACTCAAATTCCCATCATCCTTGGTCGCTCATTCCTTGCCACATCAAATGCAATCATTAATTGTGAGAATGAAGTCATGAATTTATCTTTTACAAATATGACATTGGAGCTCAATATCTTTTTTAATATGAGCAAACAGGTAGAGGATGATGACGATGCCCATGATACTAACTTGATTGATTCTTTTGTGAAAGATGGAACACTTCTGACCTTATCCTCTGACTTTTTAGAAACGTGCCTAGCCCACTCCTATGATTTAGATGAAGATATGATTAGGGAGATGAGAGCCATGCTTGACACTATGCCAGTACTTGACGTTAACCGATGAAGGCCACAATTTGAAAAATTACCCCAAACTGATGTAGTGCCTCTACCGTCTAACCTCAAGGCAACTAAGCTTGGCCTAAAACCTTTGCCCTTTGAATTAAAATATGTCTATTTAGGTCAAGATGAGATATAGTCGGTGGTGATTTCTTCCCACCTAGAGCAAGAACAGGAAAGTATGCTTATCTCCACTCTCATTAAGCACAAAGAAGCCCTTGGATGGTCGATTGCCGAGCTCAAGGGCATTGATCCTTCTATTTGTACTCACCGCATTTATCTAAAGGATAATGCAAAGATTTCTCAGCAACCACAACGTAGATTAAATCCAAACATGAAGGAATTAGTTAAGGCTGAGGTTCTTAAGCTATTGAATGTAGGTATCATATACCCTATATCCAATAGTCAATGGGTAAGTCTAACTCAAGTAGTTCCTAAGAAATCCGGAATCACCATCATAGCCAATGCCAACAATGAACTCATGCTAACTAGAGTTAGTACTGGTTTAAGAATGTGCATTGACTACAGGAAATTGAATATTGTCATGAGGAATGACCACTTTCCTTTGCCCTTCATTGATCAAATTTTAGAAAGGCTAGCTGGTCATTCTTACTACTGCTTCCTTGATGGGTATTCGGGTAACAACCAGATAGAGATAGTCTCAGAAGATTAGAACAAAACAACATTCACATGTCCCGGCCTCTGACACGTTTGCTTATCGAAGGATGCCATTCGGAGTATGTAATGCCCTTGTCACTTTTCAGCGATGCATGATGAGTATTCTTTTTTAACATGGTGGGACAATATTTAGAGGTCTTCATGAACGACTTCTTTATCTTTGGTCCATCCTTCAGTGATTGTTTGGAGAATCTTAAATGTGTGTTGAAGCGATGTGAGGAAAAGAATTTAGTACTAAATTGGGAGAAGTGTCATTTCATGGTTCATAAGGGAATTGTCCTTAGACATATCATCTCATCCAGGGGAATTGAGGTAGATAAGGCTAAGATTGATCCACCTAAGAACATATGAGACGTGCGATCCTTCTTAAGACATGCCAAAATTTATAGAAGATTCTTAAAGGACTTTAGTCACCTCTCTCATCACTTATGCAATCCACTTTAAAAGGATATACCAAATGAGTGGATTGAGCAATGCTAAGGGGATTTCTCCAAGCTCAAGGGCATGTTAACTACTATACCTATCATGTAGCCACCCGACTGGAACCTTCCTTTTAAAATTATGTGTGATGCATCCGATTATGCTCTTAGGCCAGTTTTAGGCCAGATAAAAGAGAATAAGCCCTATATTATACACTACGCAATTAGAACTTTAAATCCTTCTCAAGTGAAGTACTCTACTACGGAAAAGAAACTCTTAGTCGTGATGTTCGCTTCAAACAAATTTTTGTCCTAATTGATCGGATCAAAGATTATCATCTACACATATCACATGGCGCTCAAATATCTTCTATCCAAGAATGATGTTAAGCCCCGCCTGATAAGGTGGATCCTCCAACTCTAAGAATTCAATTTAAAAGTAAAAGATAAAAAGGGAGTAAAGAATGTAGTGACTAACCACCTTTCCCACTTTGATCTCTCTGATTCCCTTGAGACGACACATATAATGATATATTCCTCGACAAACAATTGTTTAAAGTCTGTCATTCACCTTAGTTTGCGAATATTGTTAATTATCTTGCCACAAGTTCACGCTAATACATTGGACTGCACAAGATAAGAAGAAATATTTTGCTAAGGTACGCAAGTTCTTTTGCATGATCTGTATCTATTTAAATATTGTCCAGATCAGATTCTAAGGAGATGTGTACCAGACAATGAACACTAAAGTGTTATCTCCTTCTATCACACACAAGCCCGTGGTAGTCACTTTTCTGCTAACAAGACTGCGGTCAAAATTCTACAGTGTGACTTTGACTGGCCCACTATGTTCAAGGACACTCATGAGTTTTGCAAAGCTTGTGAGCATTGTTAGAAATTGTGAGAATTGTCATGTCGAAATATGATGTCTTTAAACCCCATTCCAATCATTGAAGCATTTGATTGATGGGGCATCGATTTCATGGGACCATTCCCCTAATCTTTTAAAAAATTGTATATTTTGATAGTGGTAGAATATGTCATTAAATGGGTCAAAGCGATCCCGTGCCAGAACAATGATCATCAAACGGTTATTAAGTTTTTAAAAGAGAATATCCTTTCCCGGTTTGGAATGCTTCGAGCCATTATTAGTGATGGAGGTTCACATCTTTGTAATAGGCCATTCGCGAACTTGATAAAGAAATATGGCATCTCCAACAAAGTGAGCACTCCATACCACCCACAAACAAGTGGGCAAGCTGAGATTTCCAACGAGGAGGTTAAATATATTCTGGAGAAAACGGTTAAACTTAACCATAAGGATTGGTCAATCTGATTGAACGATACCCTATGGGCTTACCGTTCTACATTTAAGACCCTTATTGGAATGTCTCCCTTTAGACTTTCTATGGGAAGGCTTGCCACTTACCTGTGGAGTTGGAACATATGGCCTACTAAGCTATTAAAAATTTGAACAACACTGGTTCGCTGCGCATACTTCAGTTAAATGAACTTGAAGAGATATAGAATGATGCATATGAGAACTCGAGAATTTATAAGGACATAATGAAGGTGTTTATGACGGACACATTCTTCAGAAATCATTCAGACCAGCTCAGAAAGTCCTTTTGTATAATTCTCGGTTACATCTTTTTCCAGGTAAACTCTGATCTTGTTATACCGGCCCTTTCACTATTACTAATGTCTATCATCATAAGGCCGTCAAGATAAAGAATCTGAACAATGACAATGCTTTTAAAGTAAATGAATATCGGTTAAACCCATTTGTTGAGAAATTTGATTCAGATGACATGTCCATACCTCTAACCGATCCTATATACCAGGATTGATCTCCTAGTCTGATGGAGGTATAGTTAGGTTTATCACTTTCATAGGACTAGGGTAGTTTTCTTCTATTTTTTAGGATAGTTTGCATATACTCTATTGAGTTTTATTTTGTGCTAACCCATCTTCACACTAAGATCATTGAAAAAGCCTTAGAATTCCTTCTTCAGGTATTACCTTTCCATCACTTCCCTTTCTTTTCATTGCCTCTTTCACATTATATGCTTAATTCTTTTACATTGAGGATAATATAGATTTTTCAGTGGGGGGTGGGGGTGGGGGATTAGGTTAACTAATTAGTGTTTTCTTAGTTTTGAAAAAAAAATTAAATTTTTTAATGTTTCAAGTTGAAATGTGTTTGGGAAGCGATGAATTGTGTATTTAAGAATGTTGTGAGTATGATAAGATAAAGATTGAATTTTGGATTATTAGAGTTAGATCAACTAAGTGTTGAGGGTTAAATATTTCATATTAAACCTCATTTATATCTTGGTTTTATGAACATGATACTTCTTAATGTCCTATTTTACTCATGTTTGCGTTGCAAGGTGAATTTAAGAGCTTAGATTGGAAAGGGTACTAAAAGCATGGATTTGACGCTTAAACATCACCAATGCAAAGAATGGATCTTAGGAGATAAAGATTGAAGATTTTAATATCCCAAGATGCAAGAAAACTAAGTGGAGAAGGAACGAAGTTGAAAGAACAAGTGCAGAAGTCACATTGACTGTGTCATCGAGCACTGTTTGATGACATCGAGGACACATTCGATGACATTGAATTTATGAAGAAAAATTGAGTTGGTCACTAGACAAATTGAAGACATTTTTCGATGACTCGAGAACTTGTTCGATGACTCGAAGCTTTGCTCGATGACATCGAAGACCTGCTTAATGACATTGAATTTTCTTTGGAATTTCGGCAAAACTCGGTGGACATATTGGATACATTTTCGATTACTCGAAGCACTCCTCAATGACATCGAAGATTTTCTCAATGACAACGAAGGTCTCTTTGATGACATCGAATTTATTAAAGAAATTAGAATAACTCTATGGACTGCTTTGGACACATCATCGATTCCTTGAACAATGTTCGATGACATCAAAGGCCTCTTTGATGGCATCGAAGGTAGGCTTGATGACATAGAAGGTCGCATAGTCTGGATGAAGCTACAAAAGCATGGAAAAAGTACATATAAAATACACCTTTGATGAAATCGAAGCCTGTTCATTGACATCGAATGGATCACACAAAGTTACATAGAGTTACATGGAGTGCATAAATTTGAGACAGTTTTCAGATTTTTCTAAAAAGGTGAAAAACAAGGTGTTGCACAACTATAAATAGGAGTCCTCAGGGCATCCTTGAGCATCTATCTAACTAATCTAGGGTTTGAGGAGTGGAGAAAAAGTGTGGAGAGTCGTCTCTAAGCGTTCTTCTTCCTTATTTTTTTTCCATGCTTTCTTCGAGGGTTTTAGTTCCAACCAGGACTATGGTTGGCTAAACCTCTTCACTGGGGCAAAGAGGTAAAGCTTGTAGCGTGATGGGATATTTTCTATTACTTTGATTCATGTTTATGTTGAACTCTCTTTGATTCTAGTTTGATATTTAAGAAATACTTTCAGTTTTTAATGGTTTGTTTTGACTTAAATTACAATAGATCTGCAATAGCTTTGAGTATGTTCTTTTTATATATTGAGATTGTGAAATTAAGAAATCTTGTTGTTCACCATCGTCCATTGGGCATGGTTGGATGACGAAATCCCTTCTAAGCCTCATGATTCTCTTATGTTTAGTTTTGAGATCGGTATATCCTATTGTGAGCCATTGTCTCCTGGGCATGGTTTTGTGATGGAATCACTTCCAATTCTCACAACTCTCATCCATTGATAATTAGGTCAAAGGTGTAAGGCCCACATCTTAGTACCACATCATCTGTCCAATTCCCATGATCCTCTCTCTCGAATTCCACTAACTAGCGACCTACAGACAACGATTCCGAGCGACCTTAAGTTACATCCCGTAGATCTGAGTCGAATCGACCCGAAACTTATACCATTGTGACTGCACCATCGCTGTGGTTCCAACATCGTGTCTTGTGCACCAATGCGACGCCCAGGCTAAGAGTTGTAGGCCTGCATATAATCCCAGGAATCACCACGCGCTGCGAACCTGGGAGATCCCAGTTGGGAGAAAATCCCTACAACAATTCATTATTGCCTAGCCACCATGGGTCATCATAACCTAGGCGACACATGCCCATCTCTCATCATTGGCTAGTAAGCATGCTACCAAATTCAACTTTTTATCCCCCATGCTTCTTACATCTCTTACATCTCCATCATCAAACAACCATCATAGCCTTACGCCACCATCATGCCTCCATCTCCATGACTACCCTTTCTCCCTACTTCTCTAGCATTTTCCTCTCAAGCAACCATTAGGGCTCTAGGGAGAGAAGAAGAAACCCCATAACTCAGCCCATTCCCTAGCCCAATCTCGCCCATCCAACCCTCAAAACCCCATCATCCACCATTGAAGGAGGAGCTTGGAAGCAAAGAAGTCCTAAAAACCAAGAAGAAGATAGAGGTGGGTGCTTTATAGGTTAGATTTTTCATTTTTATGTAAGGGACAAGTGGGGCCTACCGGTTAATGGTAGGGACCCCATTTTGGACCCTATGTGTGGGCAATGGCCCACCATGATGTGCATGATGGGGCCATTCTCCATGGATCCCATCATGATGTTCTTTGTTGTGCAACTTGTTATGCCCATCTACGCATGGATTTTTTTGGTGGGGACAGAGTTTCCCACCTGATTTCTTGATATATGGCCCACCTATTTGGGACCCATTTAATGTATATGTGGTAGATCCATGAGAGGAGTTCATATTAGTGGAGCTCCTCCCAACCTCTCTCTCTCTCTCTCTCTCTCTCTCTCTCTCTCTCTCTCCCCCCCCCCCCTCTCTCTCTCCCTCCCTCCCTCTCTCCCACTCTCTTCCTCTTCCTTCTTTGATTGATGGTCCACCTATCGTGTGCATGAATGGCTGATCCAGATCGTGCAGTAGGTGGGACGACCACCTATTGTGTGCATGAACGGTTGATCTAGACCGTCCAGCAGGTGGGACGACCACCAATTGTGTGCATGCATGGCTGATCCAGACTGTCCAGTAGGTGGGATGGCCTGGTTGTCCAAATTTTTAGATGCCAGCTGGTCCACCTTGCTGCCTTGTTTTGTGATGCCCAATCACAGGGATAAAAAAAAAATCAGCTTGATTCAAGGTTATGCGGCCCATCTAGGTGGACCGTACCATGTTGTATGAGTGACATCCACACCGTCCAGCTAGTGGGCCAGCCCTACTGCCCGATCTAGGCCCTGCCTGATCGGTCGGTCATGCAAGACAGGATGGAGGGAAAACACAAACATCAGCTTGTTTTTACTGGGGTGGCCCACTGGCGTGTGGCCCCACCTTGACGTATCTTTATATCCTCAACGTCCTTAAAGGGGGGGGGGGGGGGACACGTCTGAAGTGGGCCCATGGCCTGAACGGCCAGCCATTAGCATCGTCCAGCCGGCCAGTAGGCTTAGATGGGCTAGCTGCTGGCACCATCCAACAGGCCTGGACGAAGGCAAAATACAAGTATGAGCTTGATTTTGAGGATGGTGGGCCACTCTTGTGGGCCCCACCTTGCTGTACATGTAAGAAATGCACACCATCTATCCATTTTTCCCCATATCCACCAGGCCATGGGGCAGTGCACCAGATCCGATGCCCAAACTGACCGCAGGGAATAGTTGGGCTGACGCCCACTATTTATAATTTTTCAGGCCCATTGTGATGTTTGAGGGAGGCCCAATGGCTAGGCCATTCCCTGGGTTACCCACACCTAAGTTGGTCCCATTGTGGTAGTGTTTTATCCACCCATCCAGCCATGTGGACACCTATCATGAGTAGGGAGTGTTGCTGGTCTGACCGTCCAACAGTTGCCCCATAGTGAAATATGTGTTCTATTCATGTGGTCCATCCATTTTCAAGGTCCATTTGAGATGTATTGGGCCCACCATATGATGTATGTATGTGACTATCGAGGTCATCGATCTTCTGGATGCCCATCAGGCCCAGAACATTGGGTGGGTTGAACATCTAGTAAGGGCCCCATCTGCTATATGTTTTAGGTCCATTGCTGACCATTGTGACGACCATGATGAATGTGTTGTCTACACAGCACCCATCCATTTTTTTCCTAATCTCTAAGGCCATGGGCCCCATTACCATGTAAGGCCCACCTTGTGGATGTGTCAACTACGTTGTCAAGAGTTCTAGACGTCTAGCAGGCCCAGATGGGCTAGACGTCCAGCCACTAGAGCCCACCTTGTCGTATGTGTTGCACACGCTGCCCATCTATTTTATTAGATCATATGGGTTGCCCCATGAGGCCCACCATGATGTATGTGTCATACATACCTTGTCCATCCATTTTCTTGGACCATGGACTACCTTATGAGGCCCACTATGATGTATATGTTATATACACACTATTTATCCATTTGGGGGCACTGGCCTGCCTTGTGAGGCCCACCATATATAAGTAGTATGCACATGTTATCCATCCATTTTCTAGATTGTATATGGGTCATGAGCCCCCATTGATGGTTAGATACAAATCCCAAGTGGAATGCACCTTAAGAGCAATGGCGGTTAAATGTCCACGTTGTAAACCTCCCTAGGGCCCATTGCTAAGCCCATTCCCCATCCATCCTTATTGGGCGATCCCAAATCATTGGGCCCCCATCGACAATCAATCTCACCTATTGGGTTAACCCCAAACCGTTGGGCCCCCAATGATGCTAGTAGGATTTTTCAAACCTTGAAGCCCACCTTGTACGTATTGGGCCCCATATGAAGGCCCAGTTTACTACATAATAGAGAGGGTAAGGAAGCCACTTGTTGTACTTAGACTTATCGTCTTCACTCATCATATTGTAAGTCGTTTGACTCATCCTATGAGGTGTTTCCTTGGTGTAGTATGTCATCTAGACGGTCCACTGTCTATAGGTGAGTACATCATCACTCCTTGCTGTAAATGGAAGAATATGTAGTATCAGGTTGGTATATCCACTGTGTAAGATCTATATTGATGAATGGGCTAGATCCATTGTCCTTCTGTGGACCCCATTAGGCATTAAGGTCGACTATTGTCTGCTTTATCGGATAATCATGCTAGTGTACTTAGTCTAGTAAGACACACTAAGAACATGCTTAGTATTACATCAAGATACATACCAATACACATCATTGCTTGCCTTTTATGAGAAATGATTGATCATAGCATATGTCATTAGTATAAGATGTTTATGGGACTCCCTGTGAGACAGGGTTGCCCCACATGAGCACGCCGTACACGTAGGATTGATGCATGACTAAATTGTATGACTCATACATCTCGTATTTTATGTGACATGATCAATATTTGCCCTAACGATATCTGGACTGTGGCCTCCACAGGCCTATCGTGGATGGCAGGATTGGATACCAGAAATATTTGGTTCTAGCACTGTTGGCATGCAGTATGTCCTTAAGTGAAAGTCCCAAAACCCTTATGGTACCAAGAGGATGCTCCAACGTCTAGACCAAGTGGATACATGAGTGCCCGAGTGCCGAATACCGGTAGGCCTCATCTCCCACTGTTCATGGTCAGTTGGAAGGGGGTGTGGCCTTATCCACCTGAGGGTAGGGGGCAAAGCCATGCTGAGTTTGACCAGCTTAGAAATGGGTCCGCTATCGATGTGCCAGGTAGATATTGACAGACTACTGGCCAAGTGGGTAGCGAGGTCTCTTCCACTCCATGGTTGTGCACTTAATGTAGGGCAGCAATCTGATTTAGAGTGTACTAGACCCCGATGATACTCCAGAGATGAACTGTACTGATATGTGGATTTTGATGAGGACTGGTATGCTTGCATTACATCTTACATAAGACATTGGCCATGTAGGCCTCACACCGCATAGCTGATGAGAGTCGAATATTACATATCAGACCCCAATTATTACCTGATTGTACATATATGATAATGCTTAACGGAGTATTTTAATTATATTTTTGTTGCAGGATGAAATCAGGAGCGTTGATGGAAAAAGAGTACTACAAGCATGGATTTGACACTCCGAAGTCACCAGAGCAAGGGACGCACTCCAGAGAACTAAGACTGAAGAATTTACATGCCAGGAATCCGATGAAATCAAGCCGTTCACGTTAAAAAGGCCCGAAAATGGTCCAGAATGCAAGATCACATGGTTTCCGCCATCCAATTGACTCGAAACTTCATACTTGGCCTGGAGGCCATAAATAAACCGTGCATATTAAATTTCACCCATTGGATATCGCGGAAGTGGGCCAACGGACAGATCAGCCCATTAATCTTCAATTTTAGGCCCACCTACAATCTGGATATACTTCAAAATTGATCCAGACGGTTTAAATAAGGTGAGAAACAGGATGGATGGATTGGATTTCTCTAAAGAATCACAGTGGACCCCATATGTATAACATGTGTACATAGTGCACATGTGCACTGCCCGTGCACCGAGCAAACCTAAGTCGGTCAGCGCTGCTGACCCGACTTCCTTTTTCAGAAACGGAAGCTTCCGTTTCTGGTGCGGTGTAACGGACAGAAAGTCCGTTTTTACGGACCGCTGTGGGCCCCACCAGTAGCATGTACGTCTGATCCAAGCCGTTCATCGTGTAGAAGGGTTCAAGAGCTACAAAACCATGTTTACAGTTTGTGCCCATACGTGCACATGTGTGAGATACAGAGGCCACAAGTGGACTGTCCTGTGACGTTCAAAATTGATTTTATTGTGATTTCTTCTATGGGTCGCGTCAATGGATGTGCAAAACCATCCATATCTGACCGAAATTTCGTCGTGCATCCAATGGACGGGGTGGATTTCCCTGAAAATGCTTATGTGGGGCCCACCGAGCATCATAGCGCTGGACGTGCGAAGGCTTACGCATGTCCGCAAAAAGCCGACTTCCGGGCAGTTGTGGCCCACCATCTTTAATCAGATGGAAGATCTGATCCGTCCATCATATAGACCAGCCAAAAATGTCCTAGGAGACGTTAATTTTATGGAAAAAATGCAAAGAATGAGGGACTTATGTAGGTACAGAAGTTTGCTGCGAAAAGGGCTTTCGCTGCGCATACGACAACTTTCCAAACCTGATTTTCTCCATTCTAGCCACTCCAGCAGCTATAAGAAAGGATGCAGAACGTAGAAAAGAGGAGAGGAGAGCCAGGGAACAAATTTAGAGAAGAGAAAGAGAAGAAAAGAGAAGAAAAGAGAAGAAGAGAGAGAGGGATGTTTTCCTTGTATCAATTTTATTTTTCTTTCTTTTTATTTGAATTCATGGATTGCTAATCTTCTAGTTAGGGCTGAGATGAAGCCCCTAATTTGAATAACCCTTATTATGTGTTGATTTCATGTTGATTTAATTGATTTGTTTTTTTCTCTGGTGTACTTGACTGGAATTTCCGTACTTTTCCATGCTATGAGTTTAACCAAAATCTAGTAATGGATATTGTTTGGAATATTATTCTAGGCGCTTGTGTCTGACCATGAACAGGTTCCTATAGAGGAAGAAACAGGAATCTACATCTCTCCATGCCTGATCATGGATGGAAAGATGTGATCCATATGCTTTAAGGAATTATATATTCTGTGTGCCCGACCAAGGACATAGAGTGCGCTGTATTTATTTTGATATCAATCTGAATTAGGGTGAATCAACAGGTAGAACAAGGTTTATGATAATTAGGGGTGGATTCGAAAGTCCTAGTCTTCTCCTTGATTGAATTTTTCTCACTATTGCTCTCGGTTATTTTTCCATTGATTTTTATTTAGTTTACTCAATTACTATCTCAAATATTTGTTGGATTAGTTAAGAAGAGTTTTTAATTTTGAATTGTGACAACCAGTCCTCATGGGAACGATCTCGTAATACATACCATATCTACATCTGATTCGTATACTTGCGAGTTTAAAATCATTTAAATCAGGTTGGTTTAAATAAAACCTCAATAGCATTGGTATGGCTGACAGCATTCATGGACTTGCCAGTATTTTCGCTTACTCTGATATTATATGCTTGATACATACTTTGCACACACATACACCAACCTCTAAGCTTCTTGTAAGCTTATGCAGGACAGTTGCATGTAGGTGATGCTAGGACATAGCTGTACTGAGGCAGGAGCATATGGCGATCTTTCTGGAGTTTCGATATACCTGCATTTACCTTTCTGCATTGTACAAAAATTTTTTTTATCATAGGGGATATGTGGTGATGTTGTTTTGTTATGTCTTGGTTATACTTATGGTTATTCTTCTTTACAAAAAATTTTATTCTGAAAATCCTCCTTGTAAGATCCCAGGATTGAAATCTAGTATATGGGTGCCGAGAGTTGAGAATGGGGTACTACAGAGGATGTCGGCCCCAGATTCGGCGATCAAGAATTTTGTGAGCCCAGTTTTCGAGTTTGGTGCATGGCAGAGTTAATATCAGAGCATAACTTCGGAATAACTGAGGGTAACGTCACATATCTGCTATGAACTTAGAATGGATAAGTCCCTGGGATCGATAACTCAGTCACTTTCATGATATAGTCCCCTAACAAGAGTCCTTAAGGCTAATAGGCCCCTTGTTCCCTCCTATAGGACATGACGCCTTAATGAGCAACCCGAGCGACTCCAACTCCCCCACCTGAGACTCCCTCTCCCCCATCCAAGACCAGTGTAGCCCTGACCGTATCCATGAGCATAGACTAGCTCCATCAGATGCTTCAGGCCATGACCTCCATCCTTAGGAGGCAGGGTAGGCGACCGACAGAGACGTCCGCCCAGGCAGAGCAAGAGCGCATGAGCGCCCTTCTGTGAGACTTCACACGGCTTGATCCCCCTCACTTTCAGGGAGAACTTGACTCGACAGTGGCAGAGAGTTGGCGATCCGAGGTGGAGAAGATATTTGACACTATGAGGTGCACAACCCTACAGCAGGTCCCATTGGTTATATTAGTACTTCAGGGCGAGTCCAAGCACTGGTGGGTATCGGTCTCTCATGTGATCAGGGTCAAATATTGCATATCAGACCCCAGTAATTACCAGATTTTACGTATATGATAATGCTTAATGGAGTATTTTAATTGTATTTTTGTTACAGGATGAAGTCAGGAGCGTTAATTGAAAATTGATGTTAAAGGCATGGATTTCATGATCCAAAGTCTCCAGAGCACGGGATGGACTCCAGAGAACCAATAATGAAGATTTTACACGCCTGAGATCTGAGGAAAGCAAGCCAAAGGGGCCCGAAAAGGGTCCAGAATGCAAGATCACATGGTTCCCGCTATCCAATCAGTTCGAAACTTCATACATGGGATGAGGGCCGTAAATTAACCGTACATATTAAATTTCAGCCATAGAAGATCTCGGGAAGTGGTCCAACGGACAGATCAGCCTATTAATCTCTAAATTGGGGCCCACCTGATATTTGGAACTGCCTCAACCTTAGTATTGACGGTTTAAATAAGGTGAGAAACAGGATGGATGGATTGGATTTCTCAAAAGCATCACAGTGGACCCCACCTTGGGTGACATGTGCACGGTGCACATGTGCACTGCCTGTGCACCGAACGAGCATAAGTCGGTCAGCAGCGCTGACCCGACTTCATCTTTTCAAAAACGGAAAGTCCGTTTCCAGCGCCGCAACGGGCGGAAAGACCGTTTTTTACGGACCGCTGTGGGCCCCACCGGTAGCACGTACGGTTGATCCAAGCCGTCCATCGTGTAGAGGGCTTTGACAACTACAAAACCATGTTTTCATCTTGTGCTCATGCGTGCACACGTGTGAGCTACAGAGGTCACAAAAGGGCTACCCGGCGACGTTCAAAACTGATCTTTTTGTATTTTCTTCTCTGGGCCGTGTCAATGGACGTTCAAAACCATCCATCTTTGAACGAAATCTCGTCCTCTATCCAATGGACGGGGTAGATTTTCCAGAAAATGCCTCTGTGGGGCCCACCGATCACGGCTGGGCCGTGGGAAAGTCATTCACGTCCGCGAAGAGCTGACTTCCGGGCGGTTGTGGCCCACCATCTTCGATCAGATGGAAGATCTGATCCGTCCATCGTGTAGAGGGCGTCGAGAGCTTCAAAACCATGTTGATATTCCTCGCCCATGCGTACACACGTGTGCGGTGCAGAGGCCAAAAGTAGACTGCCCCGGGACGTTTAAAACTGATCTTTTTGTATTTTCTTCTCTGGGCCGCACTAATGGACCTTCAAAACCACCTATTCTTGACTGAAATTTCGTCCTGAATCCAATGGACGGGGTAGATTTTCCAGAAAATGCCTCTGTGGGGCCCACCGATCACGGCTGCGAAAAATTACACTTCGAGTCCTTCTACGACTCTGCCACTGACCCCAGCCATCCAGCAGCTATAGAAGGGGAGTTTTGGACGTGGGAGAGTCATTCAGAACCGGGGGATTCCAGATCTAGAGCCAGGAAGAGAAGAAAGAGAAGGAGGAAGAGAGGGAGATCGATTGGTTTGGTGTTTAATTTTTATGAATTTTATTTAATATTTTTTTATGGATTTTATGGGTCACTAATCTCTCAGCTAGGGCTGAGATGAAGCCCCTAATTTGATTAGCTCTTGTATTGGTTGATTTACTTTGAATATTAATTAATTTGTCTCTTTCTCTAAGTGGGCTTTATGGGTTTAAATTCTATACTTCTCCATCTATGAACTTGATTAAAGTATATATATGGATGTTGTTTGGATGCTTATTATAGGTGCTTGTGTCTGATCAAGAACAAGTTTCCTATAGAGGAAGAAACAGGGTGCTTTAATGAATTGTACATTCCATGTGCCCGACCAAGGACATGGGATATGTCATTCATGGCATTGCTGAAAGGAATTAGACAGTCTATATGCCCGATTAGGGACACAGATTGTGCTTTCTCTATATAAGTGGTATCAATCTAGGTCAAGGTGAATCAACAGATAAAACAAGGGTTAGGATAATTAGGGGTGGATTCGAAAGTCCTAGTGTTCTCTCTCTGATTGAATTTTCTTCCCTGTTCTTAATTAATTGATTTTCATAAAATTGTGCTTAGTAATTCATTCCATTATTTGTTGGATTAGTTAAGGAGAATCATAGATTTGAATTGTGACGACCAGTCCTCGTGGGAACGATCTCGTAATACGTACCGTATCTACATCTGATTCGTATACTTGCGAGTTTAAAAATCATTTAAATCATGTTGGTTTAAATAAAACATAAAGTTTTTGGCGCCGTTGCCGGGGACTGTTTTGTTCCAATTGGATTTAAGATTCTCTCTTATCATAATTCATAGTCTTAGTTTTTTTTACTACCTTTAGGTTAAATTTTTTTTTAGAAACTAACCTATTTCCTATTTTGTAGGGACCTGACATAAACTACTAATTTGGTAATCTCTTTCCAAAGTTTCTATTTTTTTTTCTTTCTTTTCTAATTTCTATTTTTAGAATTAAGGTTTTATTTTTTTTTTAGAAGTTTCTATTTCTAGGCTATTTTATTTTATTTTTAGAAATTTCCTATTTTCTAATTCTAGATTCTGATTCTTCTTTCAAGTAACTTTCTATTTTCTAGTTTTAGAAATTTTTCCCTTTTTAGAAACTAACTTTTTTTTTTTTTTTTTTTTTTTTTTTTTTTTTTTTTTTAGAAATTAACCGTTGCTTAGGATTTTTTCTAGCATTATTTTAGTAAATTTAATTTATTTTTGTTTTCTTTTTGTTTATAGGAATTAAGGAAGGAAGCTGCTAAATAACATTGTCTTCAAAAGGAGGAGCTCTCAAATCTTCAGACATTCATCATCTCCTTTTCTCGGGTTCTTCTTTCCAATTCTCGTTTACATAGCTTTCTCTTGTTCTTAGGAATTCATAACTTTTTCCTTTAGTTTTATTCATCTTAAGTTGCATCTTAGTTTAGTTTTCTTTCTTATCTTGATAGCATAGTTTATGCTAGGACGTAGATCTCTGAATAGAGAACTAGCACCGTTTGATCCTGAGATTGAAAGAACAATTCGTGAAAGATTGAGAAATAATCCTGTTGAAATGGCGAATGAGACTGAAGTTAAAGCTCTCAAAGATTATTCAGCTCCTGTCCAATTTAATGCGCCTTCATGCATAGTGTTGCCAACCACTACGGCAGCACACTTTGAACTTAAACCTGGAGTCATACAATTGTTGCCATCCTTTTATGGATTGGACAAGGAGGACCCATATCATCATGTGAAAGAATTCTTAAACATTTGCTCCACCTTTAAGTTCCAAAACTTCTCAGACGATTCGATCCGCCTACGCCTGTTTCCTTTTTCTTTGAAGGATAAGGCGAAAGCATGGTTGAATTCTCTAGAAGTTGGATCTATCACTACATGGGACCAACTGTCTAAGAAGTTCTTAAACAAGTTCTTCCCTGTTCTTAATTACTTGTTTTTTTCATAAAATTGTGCTTAGTAATTTATTCCATTATTTGTTGGATTAGTTAAGGAGAATCATAGATTTGAATTGTGACGACCAGTCCTCGTGGGAACGATCTCGTAATACGTACCGTATCTACATCTGATTCGTATACTTGCGAGTTTAAAAATCATTTAAATCATGTTGGTTTAAATAAAACATCAAGTTTTTGGCTCTCATGCGGCAAGGGCAGTGTTTGTATGGACTTTGGGGGATTTTGTAGACCGGTTCGATTGGAAGTTCTTTCCAGATCACGTCCGTCAGTAGCGTGAACTTGAGTTTGAGACTCTCATGTAGGGGGACATGACAGTGTCCTAGTATGAGGCCCATGTTGTCACACTGTCGAGATTCATGATATATCTTGTTGATGACGAGGGGCAGAAGGCCTGTCCTTTCGAGAACGACTTACATTTAGGCCTCCAGTGTCATGTCATGGGACACATGCTCCCAACTTTTGAGCAAGTTATGTAGCGGGCCTAGATATATGAGGTAAATTGAGAGTCAGTGGGCAGAGAGGAGACCGGAAGAACAAGGCCCCCTCAGGTGGCTCCCAGTAGCAATATCATCGACCGCAGCATAGGTGTGGATCCCACCCAGCCTTTCAAGCACCAATAGCACCTCCAGTACCACCTCCGAGGTAGTTCACCGGTGTTTGTTATGGATGTGATAGGATGGGGCACCATAGGCGGGAGTGTCCCCACCCTCAGTGGCAGCAACAGCGACAGTAGTACCTGCCACTGAGACCCTATAGCAGCACCAGTAGCACCAGCCTCTTAGACCTCCCGCACAGTAGGAGAGGTAGCAATTTCAACCACTAAAGCGATAGCAGCAACAACAGAAACCACATAGGGGACATGCACCTCCCCAGTAGGCTCAAGGCCGATTTTATGCAGCTCATTAGGACCCTCAGTCATTCGGAGGGGTTGTCAAGGGTACCCTTCTTATTTCTGCATGCATAACATGTGTTCTTTTTTATTTTAGTGCATCACATTCCTTTATGTCCGAGGATTTTTACCGATCGACTGGTTTGTAGTTAGAGTCTGCTTATGAGAGTTTGACAGTATCGACACCCTCGAGGAAGACCGCAATGCTAGGCCAATTTTATATTGAGGAGATCTTTTTGCCTGCTGATCTATTTATATTACCCATGCCTGAGTTTGATGTCATCTTGGGCATGGATTGGCTCACCGAGTATCATGCCATATTGGACTGCTACTTAAGGACATCATGTTTTGTATACTCGGCATGCCGTAGTTCCAGTTTGTAGCTGAGCACAGAGGAGAGTAACTTTCTTACCTAATGTCATGTGTCGTTGAGGAGCCATTCGCCATGGGTATCGGCCAGCTGCCAGTTGTCTGTGGTTTTCCTAATGTATTTCAGTAGATTCTAAGGTTACCACCTCACCGGCATATCGAGTTCCAGATTGACCTCGTGCCTAGTACCACGCCTATCTCAAAGGCCCCGTATCTCATGGCACCGTTAGAGTTGTGGGAACTGTAGAATAAGTTGAATGAGTTGCACGAGTTAGGCTTTATCCATCCGAGTAGTTCACCGTGGGAGCACCATAACTCTTCGTAAGGAAGAAGGATGGCTCGTCGAGGCTTTGCGTTGACTACCGCGAGCTCAAAAGGGTCACGATTAAGAACAAGTACCTGCTTCCGAGGATCGATGATTTGTTCGATCGGCTGCAGGGTGTGCAGTTCATTTCAAAGATAGACCTGCGGTCCGGTTATCATCAGATTTGGGTCTAAGAGGAGGATATCCCGAAGACAGCATTCAGGATGTGCTATGGTCATTTTGAGTTTTAGGTCATGTCCTTCAAACTGACCAATGCGCCCGCAGTATTCATGCAGTTGATGAACGAGGACTTCCATCCATATCTCGATGAACTTGTTATGGTATTCATCGATGACATCCTAATATATTCGAAAACCCATGAGGAGCATGAGCATCATTTATAGATCACTTTGCAGACCCTCTGTGAGCACCAGCTTTATGCGAAGCTGGAGAAGTGTGAGTTCTAGCAGGAGGAGGTAAAGTTCTTCTGTCACGTGGTGATGAGGAAGGGTGTCTAGTGGATCCCTCGAAGATTGATGTTGTACGTCAGTGGGGCTAGCTCATGAATGCGTCTGAGATCCGCACTTTCCTTGGTTTAGCAGGCTATTACTGATGTTTTATTGAGGGATTCTCCCATATTGCAGCCCCGTTGACCAATTTGACTCGAAAGGGTGCTGAGTTTATTTGAAGTGATGCATGTAAGCGAGCATTTGCAGATTTGAAGGACCGCCTTACGTCTGTACTAATCCTGACTCTTCCCTTTGGGAGTGAAGGATTCGTGGTCATTACCGATGCTTCGTATGTTAGTTTGAGTGTTATCCTAATGCAGCATAGGAAGCTTGTGGCCTTCATGTCTCGCCAACTCAAGGTCCATGAGCAGAACTACCCCACACATGATCTACAGTTGGATTAGTTGTCTTCACACTGAAGGTGTGGAGGCACTATCTTTATGGGGTTAGGTTCGAGCTCTTCTCTAATCATAAGAGCTTGAAGTATCTCTTCTCGCAATTCGAGTTGAACATGAGGAAGAGACGCTAGATAGAGCTCCTGAAGGATTACGATTTCAATCTTCATACCACCCTGACAAGGCGAACGTGGTGGAGGATGCCCTAAGCCGTCAGCCATAAGGCTTGGCGGCACATATGATTGTCGAGGAGTGGAGGATGCTCAAGGATGTTGCTGAGTATGACTTCGAGTTTGGTCTACAATCTTCCATTATTCATTTATCATGCTTGTCGATTCAACCCTCTCTTGTTGCAAGGGTGATCAAGGCTCAGCAGACAGACGATTCATTATAGTATTTTCGAGCAGAGGCCACATCAGAGAGTCAGTCGGAATGGCAGATTGGATTGATGGTGGACTTTATTTCAAGGGCCGATCATGTGTCCTAGATGTTCTAGAGTTGCGCAGGATCATATGACCGAGGCACATTGATCGAGGTTTTCTATCTACTCTGACTTGACGAGGATGTACTGAAACATGGGGAGATAGTATTTTGGGGTGGGGATGAAGAGCTAGATTGCTAGTTTCGTGGTTAAGTGTGACACATGCTAGCGTGTCAAGGCTGATCATCAAAGGCCTCCAAGTCCATTGTAGCTGTTGAGTGTTCTCGTGTGGAAGTGAGAGTTCATAACCACAAATTTTATCATGGGTTTGTAGAGGACTCAACGCGGTCATGACGCCATCTGGGTTGTCGTTGAACGTCTGACGAAGTCGATGTATTTTCTTGAGATTCGTGCGACCTGGACCTTGGACCATTTGGTCAGATTATTCATTGATGAGATTGTGAGACTACACAGTGTCCTAGTTTTGATCATTTCTGAGCTTTCGAGATCATTGGAGTGAAGGGCAAGCTTGCCCTAAGATTTATTGAACCTTTCGAGATCATTGGATGCATTGGCGCCGTGGCCTATTGGCTTGCCTTGCCATCTCAGTTGTCTGGCATCTACAACATTTTTCATGTTTCTATGTTGCGAAAGTGTGAGCCAAACATCATTCCTGTGATTGATTATACCCGTTAGAGGTTCGTGAGGACATTTCTTACATCGAGCAGCCAGTTCGTATCCTTGATCGGAAAGATCAGGTCCTCCGAACCAAGGGATTCTCTTGGTGAAGGGGCAGTGGGGCCACCATAGTGTTGATGAGGCGTCTTGGGAGCGAGAGGCTGAGATTCGTGAGCGCTATCACCATCTCTTTGATGATTAATTATATTTTGTATTATATTTATGATATGTATGATATATAATTTCTCCTACTTTATGAGTTCTGTCTAGTTGCATATAGTGAAAATTTCGAGGATGATATTTTTATTAAGTGGGGAGAGCTATAAGGCCCGTATCCTAGTACCATGTCGTCCGTCTGATTCCCACGATCCTCCCCATTAAATTTTGACAACCCGTGACCTATAGACAGCAATTGTGAGCGAACTTAAGTTACATCCTGTAGATTTGACTCGACTTGACCCGAAACATGTACCATTGTGATCGCACCATCACCGCGATTCTAACACTGCGTCTTACACACCAATACGATGCCCATGCTAAGAGTTGTATAATCCTAACAATCATCGCGCGTTGTGAACCCGGGAGATCCCAGTTGGGAGAAAATCCCTATAAAAAGTCATTATTGCCTAACCACCATGGATCATCATAACCTAGGCCACACATGCCCATCTCTCATCATTGGCTAGCAAGCATGCTACCAAAGTCAACTTTCTATCCTCCATGCTTCTTACATCTCTTACATCTCCATCATCACACAATCATCATAGCCTTACACCATAATCACGCCTCCATCTCCCTTACTTCTCTAGCATTTTCCTCTCAAGCAACCATTAGCGCTCTAAGGAGAGAGAAGAAATCCCATAGCTCAGCCTATTCCCTACCCCAATCTTGCCCATCTAACCCTCAAAACCCAATCATCCACCATTGAAGGAGGAGCTTATAAGGTAAGAAGTCCTAGAAACCAAGAAGAAGATAGAAGTGGGTGCTTTATAGGTTAGATTTTTCATTTTTATGTAAGGGACAAGTGGGACCTACCAGTTAATGGTAGGGACCCCACTTTGGACCCTAGGTGTGGACAATGGCCCACCATGATGTGCATGATGGGGCCATTCTCCATGGATCCCACTATGATGTTCTTTGTTGTGCAACTTGTTATGGCCATCTAGGCCTAGATTTTTGTGGTGGGGATGGAGTTTCCCACCTGATTTCCTAATGTATGGCCCACCTATTTGGGACCCATTTGATGTACATGTGGTAGATCCATGAGAGGAGCTCATTGTGGCAGAGCTCCTCCCACCACAAACCGTTCTCTCTCTCTCTCTCTCTCTCTCTCTCTCTCTCTCTCTCCCCCTCCCTCCCTCCATCCCTCCCTCCCACCCCCCCTCTCCCTTCATCTTCCTTCTCTGATTAATGGTCCAACTATCCTATGCATGCATGGTTGATCCAGACCATCTAGTAGGTGAGATGCCTGGCTGTCCAAATTTCTGGACGTTAGCTGGCCCACCTTGTTGCCCTATTTTGTGATGCTCAATCATAGAGATAAAAACAGAAAATCAATTTGATTTAGGGTTGTGCGGTGCATCCAGGTGGACCCTATTATGTTGTAAAAGTGACATCCACATCGTCTAACTAGTGGGTCAGCCCTATTGCCTGATCTGTGCTTGGTATGACCGGTTGGTCATGTAGGACTGGATGGAGGGAAAACACAAACTTTAGCTTGCTTTTACTGGGGTGGTCCACTGACGTGTGGCCCTACCTTGATGTATGATTTGTATCCTCACCGTCCTTGAAGGGGGGAGGGGGGGGGGGGGGGACCCGTCTGAAGTGGGCTCATGGCCTGGACGACAAGCCATTGACATCGTCCAGCTGGCCAATAGGCCTGGACGAGCTAGCTGCTGGCACCGTCCAACAGGCCTGGATGAAGGGAAAATATAAATATCAGCTTAATTTTAAGGATGGTGGGCCACTCTCGTGGGCCCCATCTTGTTGTACATGCAAGAAATGCACACAGTCCATCCATTTTTCCCCATATTCACCAGGTCATGGGCCAACCATGCACCAAATCCCATGCCCAAACTGACCTCAGGGAACAGTTGGGCTGACGCCCACTATTTGAAATTTCTCAGGCCCATTGTGATGTTTGAGAGAGACCCAGTGGTTAGCCCATTCCCTAGGTAATCCACACCTAAATGGGACCCACCGTGGTAGTGTTTTATCCACTTGTCCAGCCATGTGGATGCCCATCATGAGTAGGGAGTGTTGCTGGACTGACTATCCAACAGTTGCCCCATAGTGAAGTATGTGTTTTATTCATGTGGTCCATCCATTTTCAGGCCCCATTTGAGAATGTTTGGGGCCCAACATATGATGTATGTACGTGACTCTCTAGGTCATCCATCTGCTGGACACCCAATAGGCCCAAAACATTGGGTGGGCTGGACATCTAGGAAGGGCCCCATCTGCTATATGTTTAGTGTCCATTGCTGCCCATTATGATGTGGTCCACCATGATGAATGTGTTGTAAACATACTACCCATCCATTATTTTTCCAAATCTCTAAGGCCATGGGCCCCATTACCATGTAAGGCCCACCTTGTGGATGTGCCAGCTAGGCCGTCCATAGTTCTGGACATCTATCAAGCCTAAATGGGATGGACGTCCAACCACTGGAGCCCACCTCATTGTATGTGTTGCACACGCTACCCATCTATTTTGGTGGATCATATGGGTTGCCCCATGACACCCACCATGATGTATGTGCCATACATATGCTGTCCATTCATTTTCCTGGGCCATGGGATGCCTTATGAGGCCCACTATGATGTATATGTTATATACACACTATTCATCCATTTGGGGGCAGTGGGCTGCCTTGTGAGGCCCACTATATATAAGTAGTATGCACATGTTGTCCATCTATTTTCCAGATTGTATATTGATGGTTCGATACAAATCCCAAGTGGAATGCACCTTAAGAGCAATAGTGGTTAATTGTCCATATTGTAAACCTCCCTAGGGCCCATTGCTAAGCCCATTCCCCATCCATCCTTATTGGGCTATCCCAAATCATTGGGCCCGTATTGATAATCCATCTCACCTTATTGGGCTAACCCAAACTGTTGGGCCCCCATTGATGCTAGTAGGATTATCCAAACCTTGAAGCCCACCTTGTACGTATCGGGCCTCATAGTAAGGCCCAGTTTACTACATGATAGAGAGGGTAAGGAAGCCACTTGTTGTACTTAGACTTATCCTCTTCACTTATCTTGTTGTAGACCATTTGACTCATCCCATGAGGTCCTTAATGTAGTATGTCATCTAGACCATCCACTATCTACAGGTGAGTACATCATCACCCCTTGTCGTGAATGGAAGAATATGTAGTAGCAGGTTGGTATATCCACTGTGTAGGATCTATATTGATGAATGGGCTAGATCCGTCATCTTTCTGTGGACCCCACCAAGCATTAAGGCCCATTGTTGTCTGCTTTATCAGATAATCATGCTAGTATACTTAATCTAGTAAGACACACCGAGAACATGCTTAGTATTACATCATGATACATGCTCATACACATCATTGCATGCCTGTTATGAGGAATGGTTGATCATATCATATACCATTGGGATGAGATGTTTATGGGACTCCATGTGAGATGGAGTTGCCCCACATGAGTGCGCGGTATGCGTAGGATTGATGCATGATTGAATTGTATGACTCATGCATCTCATGTTTTGTGTGACATGATCACTGTACTCCCTAGTCACATCAGTGTTGTGGCCTCCATAGGCATATCGTGGATGGCAAGATTGGATAAAAAAATATTTAGTTCTAGCACTGTTGCCACTTAGGATGTCCTTGGGTAAAAGTCCCAGAATACTTATAGTACCAAGAGAATGCTCCAATGTCTAGACCAAGTGGATACATGAGTGCTTGAGTATCAAATACCAGTAGGCTACGTCTCTCACTATATCATTGTTTGCTAAAAAGGGGTGTGACCTTATTTGCCCAAGGGTATCGGGCAAAGCTAGGCTGAGTTTGACCAACTTGGAAATGGGTCTGTTATCGACATGCCAGGTAGATATTAGCAGACTATTGGCTAGGCAGGTAGTGAGGTGTCTTCCACTCGCATGATTGTGTGCTTAGTGTTGGGCGACAATCTGATGTAGAGTGTACTAGACCCCAGTGATATTCCAAAGATGAACTGTACTGATATGTGGATCTTGATGAGGACTGGCATGCTTGCATTGGTATGGCTGACAACATTCATGGACTTGCCAGTATTTTCACTTACTCTGATATTATATGCTTAACACATGCTTTGAACACACATACACCACCCTCTAAGCTTCTTATAAGATTATGCATGACCGTTGCGTGCAGGTGATGCTAGGACATAGTTGTGCTGAGGTAGGAGTGTACGATGATCTTTCTAGAGTTTTAATATAACTGTATATACCTTTCCGTATTGTACACAAGGTTTTTTTTATCATAGTGGATATGTGGTGATGTTATTTTGTTGCAACTTGGTTATGCTTCTTTACTAAAAATTTTATTCTGAAAATCCTCCTTGTAGGATCCTAGGATTGGAATCCGTTATATGGGTACCGGGAGCTGACAATGGGGTACTACCGAGACTGTCGATGCTGGATTCAGCGATCGAGAATTTTGTGAGCCTGGTTTCCTAGTTCAGGGCATGGCAAAAGGAAGTTCAGATTTGGTTTTACTGAGATATCTTCTAACTGGATAAGATGGGACTCTGATTCCAGTTGTGCCCTTGAATCAAGTATAGATCTCCCTGAAACCCTAGTTCTCACCTTTGAATTTCTTAAGTTTTAGTTAAATAATTCACAATTACTCTCTCTACACTTCCAGATTTATGTTTACATCTTCTTCTAGTTCTACTCTAGTTGTTTTCAGAATACTCACGAGATTAGTCCCTATGGATTCGACCTCAGTCTCACCGAGATTATTACTGTATCATGACCCTACACTTGGGGTTGTGAACAAGTTTTTAGCGTTGTTGTCGAGGACTAACAATTGCATTTTTCTGAGATTGACTAGTTTTGGGATTAGGTTAAGATTATGCTTTTTATACTTTCTATTTTTAAGTTAGGATTTTTTTAAATTAATTTAGAAATAAACTTTTTCTAATTCTAGGTTTAGAAACTTTCTATTTTCTGTTTTAAAAAACTTTTCTCTTTCATTTTTAGAAACTAGGTTACTTTCTTATTTCTCTTTTTATAAACTAATTCACTTTCCTTTTTCTTTTGCAGGATCCTAATGTAGAACCTTCTAATTTGTTAGCTTCTTTCTAATTCTCTCTCTCATTCTTATTCTAGATTTTTATTTCCCTTCTTTCTTTTAGGTTTAGGTTGGATTCTGAAATTGAGGGCTAAGAGTGTTTCATGCTTAAGTGGGTTTGTAACAACACTCGACATCTCTTGAGTGAAGGAGGATTGGTTGAGGGGTTATCTATCCATCACAGGATTAGACACCACTCGAGATCCTCATACTTATTAAGGTTATGGCTACAAATCAACCTGTAAATCAATTGGAGAATCAATCACAATCTCGAGTTGCGAAAGTCCAGGATGAGAATGAGGTAACCATGCACCCCCGCCTCATAGTTTACGAGATTACTTACAATCGGCGAGGGTAAGCACCCTTCTTGTATGGTTTTTCCAAAAAAACACAGGAAACATGGATATTAAACCTGGAGTGATCCAACTCCTTCCAAAGTTCCTTAGACTTGAATCTAAAAGTCCATACCTACACTTGTAAGAATTTGATGAGGTTATAGCCACTTTATATTTTCCTAACATGTCTGAGGACACGGTCAGGGTGAAAATGTTTCCTTTCTCCTTAAAAGAAAAAGCTCAGACATGGTTGCACGCACTACGTGCGCGATTTATTAGCACATGGAATGACATGATGAAGGAGTTCGTAAAAAAAATTCTTTCCAAACCATAAGACGAACACCATCAGGAAATCAATCTTGAACTTCACTTAAAAAGAAGATGAAACATTCTTTTAATGTTGGGAGCAGTTCAAGGATCTCGTCAGTTCATGCCCCACAACACGGTTTTGAAACGTAGCACATAACAACTTTCTTTTATGATGGACTGACATCTTCCATGCGCCAATTCATCAAGACGATGTGCAATGGGGAGTTCATGAAGAAAAATGTCAGTGAGATGTGGGATTACTTTGACAAACTCGCTGAAATCGCACAATCATGGGACATCTCCCCAAAATCTAAAACCACATCTAAGCCTACTCAAGCAAGGGAGAGAGGTGGGATATACTTGCTGAAAGAGGATGATGATATAAATGCTAAAGTGGTCAGTCTTGTAAGGAAATTTGAGGCCATGAAACTTAAGAAGGATAAGGCTAAGGAAGTTATTTGCAGTATTTGTGCTTGTAACATACACACAACTGAAAATTGCCCAACGATACCTACATTTCAAGAGGCACTGAACGAGCGATTGAATGTCGTGAACAACTACCAAAGACGTTTCAATGGACCTACCTCTAACACATACAATCTTAATTGGAGAAATTATCCAAATTTTAGTTGGAGGAATGGACAAACTACTACTCCTCAAGGAATCTCTAACCAATTATTAAATCAAGGGAGACCTCAAGAGGATCCGGTCTGGAAACATATTTAAAACTAAGAGCTTCTCAATCAGAGTATAATGTATTCCTTCAAGACCTTTTAAAGGCCATACAAGGGCGTAAGACAAAAAAAATCAATTGGGGAAAAAAGGATTCTTCCAACCCAACCTTTCCCCAATCTTAAATTGCAATACGGAATAAGTGATCCAAGATCTTCAAATTAAATGGAGCAAGCTAAGTCTATCACCACTCTTAGGAGTGGGAAGATAATTAAAAAATCTATTCCAGTAATGACTGAAAAGTCTAAGGACCTAGAAGTGGATGAAATGATGATCTAGTAACACTTCATAAGAGTTAGAACCGGAACTCCAAAGCAAGCTGATTGCATCATTCCCCCAACGGTTGATTGCACCAAAACCTCTCTCTAACTCTAGACATTCTATAGCTGCTGAAACAAGTGAAGGTTAAAAAGACTTACGCACGACCACAAGGTGGCAAAATATTAAAAAGAAAATTTTTTTAACAGAAAAAGTGAGTGTCATCCTCAAGCAAGATGTACCACAAAAATATAAAAGATCCTGGTAGCCCAACCATCCCTTGTGTAATTGGGAATTACCGGATTGAGCATGCACGTATTGACTTAGGAGCGAGCATAAATCTGATTCCTTACTCGGTCTATGAACAGCTAGGTTTAGGTGAATTGAAACCCACTCGAACCACATTATAACTTGCTAATCATTCAGTTCGTGTACCGAGAGGGGTAATTGAGGATGTGTTGGTCCAGGTTGATAAATTCTAGTACCCGGTAAATTTTATCATCCTAGATACTCAACCCATTGTGGACATGAGCACTCAAATTCCTATCATTTTTGGCCGCCCATTCCTTGCCACATCAAATGCAACCATTAATTGTAACAATGGAGTCATGAGTTTATCTTTTAGAAATATGACATTGGATTTGAATATTTTTTTAATACAGACAAATAGTTATAGGATGATGATGATTCCCATGACATTAACATGATTAACTCTTTTGTGGAAGATAGGACACTTTTGACCTTATCCTCTGACCCTCTAGAGATGTGCCTGACCCACTTCCATGATTTTGATGAGGATATGATTAGGGAGATGGGTGTCATGCTTGATACTGTGCTAGCACTTGAAGTTAATTGATAGATACCACAATTTGAAGAATTGCGCCAAAATGATGTAGTGCCTCTACCATCTAACCTCAAGGCACCAAAGCTTGACCTAAAACCTTTGCCCCCTAATTTGAAATATGCCTATTTAGGTCAAGATGAGACATACCCAGTGATGATTTCTTCCCACCTTGAGCAAGAACAAAAGAGTATGCTCATTTCTACTCTCATCGAGCATAAGAGAGGCCTTGAATGGTCGATTGGGGACCTCAAGGGAATTGACCCTTCGATTTGTACTCACTGCATTTATCTAGAGGATAATGCGAAGACCTCCCGGTAACCACAACGTAGATTAAATCTTATATGAAGGAAGTGGTTAAGGCTAAGGCTCTTAAGTTATTGGATGTGGGTAATATATACCTGATATCCGATAGTCAATAGGTGAGTCTACTCAGGTGGTTCCTAAGAAGTCCAGAATCACCATCGTAGCTAATGTCCTTAATGAACTTGTGCTGACTAGAGTTACTACTGGTTAGAGAATGTGCATTGACTATAGAAAATTGAATACCGTCACGAGGAAAGACCACTTTCCTTTGCCCTTCATCAATCAAATTTTTGAAAGGCTAGCTGGTCATACCTATTATTGTTTCCTTAATGGATATTCAGGTTACAATCAGATCAAGATAGCCATTGAAGACCAAGAAAAGACCACGTTCACATGTCCTTTTAGCACATTTACTTACCAAAGGATGTCATTTGGGCTATGTAATGCCCTTGCCACCTTTGAGCAATGTATGTTGAGTATTTTTTCTGATATGATGGGGCAATATTTAGAGGTCTTTATGGACGTTTTCTCTGTCTATGGTCCATCCTTCAGTGATTGTTTGGAGAATCTTAAATGTGTGTTGAAGCGATGTGAGAAAAATAATTTGGTACTGAATTGGGAGAAGTGTCATTTCATAGTTCGTAAGGGAATTATCCTTAGACATATCATCTCATCCAAGGGAATTGAGGTAGATAAGGCTAAGATTGATCTTATCTCTAACTTACGTCCACCCAAGAACATACAAGACGTGCGATGCTTTTTAGGATACACTGGATTTTCCAAAAGATTTATAAAGGACTTTAGTCACCTCCTCGTCCTTTATATAATCTACTTCAACAGGATGTGGCATATGAGTGGATTGAGCAATGCCAGGAAGCTTTTACTAAGCTCAAAGGCATGTTAACCACTTCACCTATCATGCAGCCACCCAACTGGAGCATTCCTTTTGAACTTATGTGCGACCCATCTGATTATGCTCTTAAGGTGGTTTTAGGCCAGAGAAAAGAAAAAAAAGCCCTACGTTATTCATTATGTAAGTAGAACTCTAAATCTTGCCCAAGTGAACTACTCCACTATGGAAAAGGAACTCTTAGTCGTGGTATTCAATTTGGACAAATTTAGTCCTACTTGATTGAACCCAAGATCATCATTTACATAAATCATGTGGCACTCAAGTATCTCCTTTATAAGAATGATGCTAAGCCCCACCTAATAAGATGGATCCTTTTTACTCCAAGAATTCAATTTGATAAAAAAAAAAAGAGGAGTAGAGAACATAGTGGCTAACCATCTTTCCCACCTTGATCTCTCTGATTCCCTTGAGTCGACACATATAAATGACATGTTCCTTGACAAACAATTGTTCAAAGTCTCCCATTCACCTTGGTTTGCAGATATTGCTAATTATCTTGCTACAGCTTTCCCGCTGACACATTGGACTATGCAAGATAAGAAAAAATTCTTTACCGAGGTACACAAATTCTTCTGGGACGATCCATATTTATTTAAATATTGCCTAGAACAAATCTTAAGAAGATGTGTGCTAGATAATGAACACCTGAGTATCATCTCCTTATATCATTCTCAGGCCTGTGGTGGTTGCTTTTCTTCTAAAAAGACCAGGGCTAAAATTCTGCAGTGCGGCTTTTACCGGTCCACTATGTTGAAGGACACTCATGAGTTTTGTAAAGCTTGTATTGCTGTCAGAAATTGGGAGCATTGTCCCGTTGAAATATGATGCCTTTGAAACCCATTCTGATCATTGAAGCATTTGATTGTTGGGGCATTGATGTCATGGGACCGTTCCCCCAATATTTTAAAATTTTATATATTTTTCTCACTGTAGATTATGTCACTAAATGGGTCAAAGTGATCCCGTGCTAGAACAATGATCATCAAATGATCAGTAAATTCTTAAAAGAAAACATCCTTTCCCGGTTCGGAACACCTCGAGCCATCATTAGTGATGGAGGTTCACATTTTTGTAATATGCCATTTGCGAACTCAATAAAGAAATATGACATCTCCTACAAAGTGAGCACTCCATACCACCCACAAACAAGTGGGCAAGCTAATTTTTTTAATAGAAAAATTAAACACATCTTGAAAAAGACAGTTAATCCTGATTATAAGGATTGGTCAATCCGATTAACCGATGTCTTATGGGCTTACCGTACTACATTCAAAACCCCTATTGGAATGTTACCCTTTAGACTCGTCTATGGGAAGGCTTGCCACTTGCCTGCGGAGTTGGAACATAGAGCCTACTGGGCTATAAAAAATCTAAACTTCAATTTGGACAATGCTAGCTTGCTACGCAAACTTCAGTTGAAGTAACTTGAAGAAATCCAGAATGATACATATGAGAACTCGAGAATTTACAAGGACAGGATAAAGGTATTTCATAACCAACACATTCTTCAAAAATCATTCACACCAGGTCAGAAAGTCCGCTTATAAAATTCTCATTTACATCTCTTTCTGGGCTAACTCTAATCTCGTTGGACTAGCCCTTTCACTCTTACTAATGTCTATCCTCATGGGCCTATTGAGATTCGGAATCCAAACAATAGCAACGAATTCAAAGTAAATTGACATCGATTAAAGCCATTTGCTAAAATTTTTGATTCAGATGACATGTCCATACCTCTAATTGATCCTATTTAGCAAGATTGATCTCTTAGTCTGATGGAGGTATAAGTAGGTTTATCGCTTTCATAGATAGCGTCTCGATTTCCATGTAACCAATTACACTCACGCCTATACATGTACATCCACCTCACATGAGATGAAGTAAAATACTAAACATAACGGATTAGTACAAGTGAAACAAATAAATAAATATTGAGGATGAAATTTTGTTTAAGGGCGGTACATTGCAACACCCCGAACTTTGCAATACTTGAGTATTGAAAGTCCTTGAGTGTTATCATGAATTTAGCCTATTATGTATATGTGTATGGTACCAATCTATCTAACCTAACCTTACATCCATCCTCCAATGTGAATCTGACCGATTAAGAATGATCTTCATCCATAAATCAAGTCATCCGACTGTTGATCATGTGGTCTAATATAAGTACCTTCCCCTAACTAAATTGGTGAATAACTCTTTATCCATAATGATTTAAATGTAAGTTCTTTAGTAAGAATTGTTTAGAAATGGTCATAGAACCATGTAGAACTATTAGATTTTACAAAACTCTTAGATCAGCAATAATTATGAAAATGCCATTAACCTAGACCCCTAAATTCTAGATCACATATTTCCCATGATCCGTTTCATGTAAAAATTTATATTATGCCTAATTATCACAAATTAACCATACACATCAAATTTCAACCCTTAGATCGTAGTAAACTAGCTACTTGACCTCTTCATCCGTTCGTACACTTATCAGATTAAGATTTTGATCTATTTATCTTATTCACTCCATATGAATATGCTTAACCCACCATTAGAATTATAATTCGAGGAACTTACACATGTGAACAAGTCACTCAAATCTAACGGTATACATGTCATACCCCTAATCACTCCAGAACCTCATCGTGTATCCATCCATTTACAAAACTGACCGTACATCCACCTATGTACATAGTCAAAGTGCTAACCATCAAGTTCCCGTATTTTTAGCAAGTCATCTAACCATCTCTCATGGTTGGATCCACTAAACGGGCCACGTGAACATCATGGTAAATCGATCATCGTGAAAATCTTAGAGTTTAGGTCCAAACTACTCGGTAACTTTTCAATCAGAGGTGTACAAACGTTATTTTGAAATACGAAGTATGTAAGCCACTAAAGGAGCATCTTGGACATCCTTGGAAAATCGAGGCCCAAACTGGATCGATGGAAAGAGCACAAATAATGATGAATGCCCGCCAAATTTTAAGAAATTCAGGCAGCGCATTTCGATGTAATGGACGTCAGAAGCTGGTTGAGAAATGGATGATAAGATTGTAAATATTCAATGACATTACATACCATCGTTGATGCTAAATTGTACCATGCGGCCCACCCGATCAACGAATTTGTTCTATTTTCGGACCCTTATCCTAACAGGGCGTGTTTGACGCAATGAACAGATCGGATTGTGCAACTACAAATAGTACAGTGGACTCCACACAAAAGAAATCAATTTACGTGAAATTACAAAATGTCACAGAGACGTGTATAAGGTTTTAACGATGTGAGGAATTCACACACTTCTTGAAGGTGTGGCCCACGTAGGACTCAGATCTACTTCATACTTTGACCCATGGGACAACACATTATGACAAAGGTGGTGAAGGGAGTAAATTTTCTAAAAGCCAACCACAAATGAACCCCACCTATTTTGAACAGCAACATGGAGAAACTTTCGTCCACACGCTGTAACAGTAAACAACGAAATTAGACTCGATGGTAGCTTTCCCCTTCCGCGTCCCTACAACATGGGGCCCATCTAGAACTTAGATCAAGACCATATTTGAGGCCATAACCAATTAAGACCCTATGAAAACAATAAATGGAATGGATCTCCGAAAGATTATCGGAAGTGGGCCCCACCATCTCCAGCAGAGAAATCAAGTTAGACTCCTTCCACAAGACTCTAGCACAACCAAAACCAAGAGCCAAATCCTAATCTAAACCGTCCAAATTGGAGGAGAGGGGATTCCGATCCTAGCCAAGAATGCCAAAAGAATCGGAACGTCCTCCACGTCCCAGAAGCTGGAATTTCCTTTACTGCTCATCTCTTTCCTTTCGCACCATCCCCCCGACGAAGAGGTTACTCTACCAATCATTCAGGCAATCATGACACTTCAACTGATGGCCCACCTAAACAGATTTCATCCTTTAAGAATGTAGAAAGAATCGTATGAGGTCTGGGATTAATGGGAGCAAAAGCAACGCTACATCCAGCGTACAAGTTACATAGGGAACATTACCTAACTACACACCCCTTTAACTCTATGCAAGAAGGTTCCTGAAACTCCAAATCTATATAAATATCCCACATCCAAAGTTAGGGGACACATCAGCAAGAAGAGAAAGGACAGGAAATGATAGAGAGAGAGAGACAGAGGAAGAGAGAAAGAGGACGTTTAACCGAGTTAACTCAGCTTAGTTTGGCTGGCTAATTAATTCGGAGCATCCGGACTTTTCTACCAAAAAAAGAAGGAGAAGAAGAAGAAGAAGAAGACAAGGGTCGGCTGGTCACAGATATGATCCATCAACATTAGACTGTCAGGTTAGAATCATGAGACCAATCAAGGTGAGATAACAACCCCCTCTAGTCCGAATTCTAATTTATAATAATCTAGATTTAACTTCACCACATACTAAACCCTAGATTAGCTTTAATCATTCAAGACGTATGATTTAGGATGAACGCCTGCATCTAAACACATAATTTTGATAGTGAACGATCAAGCAACCAAGGTGAGGGTTTTATCCTTTAGTCTTAGATTAATTTAAGTTATTATATTTACCTTGCCCTTACATGCCATCATGTTGTTTCATCTTACCTTTACATGTCTTCGCGTTATTTCTATTTTTCATTTAACATGCTTTCGTGTTACTTTGAATTCTTCCTGCAATTATATGTTTTACCATCAATTATTTGCCCATTGAGATTATAGTATAATGTTGTTTATAGGTGACCTTTATAAATTTATGTGAGGCGATGGATACAAGGCCTTCCCTTGTCTTTATCAATTTATCGAGTTGGCCATTGTCACTCTCCTCTTTATTACGTTAGCCATTACCACTCTTATCTTGCTAGGTTGGCCATTGCCACTCTTCTCATTATATTATTGGCTTTGTGCTATCTAGTTTTAAAGGGCATGGGCATGCGTATTGATATTCCTAAACTCTCATAAGTTAATGGATCTCTCTTTTGATGCAAGTACTATGTTAGGAATCCCTCTTCCAGCAATCGAATAAATATCGTGGACGTAATGCATTTTCAGTTATGGCCCCAGGGAGACACGTAATTCCATGTTTCATGGGTGATGGTGTAAAAATTAGTGTATGTAAATCGATACTCAATTTTTTCTTTTGGGAGTTGGATGTCGCAATTAGTCACTCCAATCCAGGTTGTGTGATTCACTCGATCATGTGTTGTGTTCATCTTAGGATAACCACATAAATCCATGTTAAACGTGGGAACGCTAGCGAATCTCTAGAGTATGAGATGCATGGCGAGTCAGATTACTATAATCGTATTCCACATTGTGGCGATTGCTAATTGTGATAAACCACATATACTTTGCTAGGCATGCATCTCATGTAGATTGCTTGTGCATATTGATACCTCTTGTAGTTATGGAGTATAGGACGTATCAGAACCTTTACACTGCTTTTATGAATATCTTGAATTACTGTTAATCTTAAAGGATGAGCATCACTATGATCAGGGCATTAACCCTCTCCCAATTGTATAGATGATGCAAGTGATGTACAGATTGAAGACTTAAAGGACCATCTCCCTATAGAAGATCATACTGAAAGAATAGGAAGATAGTTTTACTATTTAATTTCATACTTCCACTACAAACTCAATTAATGCAATATGCTCTTATTAAGAGGGCATTTGATTATTCTTTTACTCTAATGAAATGATCAATATAGTCAATTTTATTCTCGTGAATGTTACCTTCATGAATGTATGTGGATGTGATCCAAATTAAAAAAATAAGGTGCGATTTTTAAAGCATCTAAGTTTTACACCCAATTTTCTTAGGCCTGAGTATAAACTCTGGCTGTGAAAATTCAGGATGTTACATCATAGAACTAGGGTAGTTTGCTTTCGTTGTTTTAGGATAGTTTGCTTATATTCTATTGAGTTTTATTTGTGCTAACCCATCTTCGCACTAAGATCATTGAAAGAAGTAGCCTCAGAATTCCTTCTTCAGGTATTACTGTTCCATCACTTCCCTCTTCTTGTCATTGTCTCTTTTGCATCACATGCTTAATTTTTTTTTTAACATTGAGGACGATGGAGATTTTTCGGTTGGGGATGGGGGATTAGGTAACCTAATCAGTATTTTCTCAGTTTTGAGCAAAAAATTTTAAAATTTCCATTGTTATAAGTTGAAATCTGTTTGGGAAGAAATTAATGGTGTACTTAAGAGTGCTTTGGGTATGATAAGATTGAGAATGAATCTTAAATTACTGGAGTCTAATCATCTAAGTAACATTTTACCTAAGTGCTTGCGCTTAATTGATTAAGAGGTAGTTTGAATATCATGTTAATTTAAATTACAAGACACATTACACTCAATCTACCTTCTGTAAGATGTGCTAGAATTTCTGATTGTTAGTATGTGAATCATTAATAAATAGAGAGAATCGAGTTTGGAGAATTTTATCCACCTTAAAAGAAGACAAGAACAAGTTAAAAAATAGGAAATCGACAAAGAGGTCATGACAAAGAATGAGAAGAATGAAAAGACTGGAAAAGAATGCAAAAATAATAAGAATGAATAAAAATTGATCATTGATATAAAATCAAAAACTAGAACAAGAAGGAAAGGGGTTAAGTTCGAAATTAGTACTTGAGGTCCAAACTGATCTTGCAGCGATGGGCATGGCTAACTTGATGAATTGATATTATTCATACGGGAAGTTGACTTTCACTGAGCACATTGAAAAACTTAATATAGAAATTATGCTTCAGTTTAATAGACAAAGAATTTATTTGATCGGTTGCTTATGTGATTTGGTTCTAGGTTTTCAAAATCTCACTTTTGTTTCTTATTTATACTCATTCATACTTGAGTGCACAAAAGATTGTTTTCTGAAAAAGATTCCAACATTAAGCGTTGAGATTTATTTTTCACATATTTTGCTCAAGACTAGCAAAATGCTGGTTGGGAATTGTTTTGAGGGTCAAATATTGCATATTGAACCCCATTTATATCTTGGTTATATGAACATGATACTGCTTAATGTCTTATTTTACTCATATTTGTGTTGCAAGGTAATTTAAGAGCTTGGATCGAAAAAGGTGCTAAAAGCATGGATTTGACACTTAAAGATTACCAATGAAAAGAATGGATCTTAGGAGACAAAGATTGAAGATTTCAAAGTCCCAAGATGTAAGAAAACTATAAGTGTTATGGTTTTCTGCTCCTTTGGTTGTCAAATTTTGTAGTGCCAAAACCTCAATCTATGTCTTGTGTAACTCATAGGTATATATGTTCAAGACATTACATCACCTCTCTAAATACTTTGCTTAAAGTTAAGAATGAAGAACTACTTTAAACCATTTCAAGAAATGCAAGTACAAGATACAACGAAAGAAGTGATCTTATTCAAAGACTCAAGTTAGTGTACAACGCAAGATGAAGTGTAATTCAAGCTCTAGAAGATCTCAAGCTCAAGGTTACATCAAGTAGAAAGATCTCAAGCTTCACAATCTTTAAAGTCAACTATCATCTGAAGAAATGAAGTCTCAATGTTCATACCTCACTTTCAAGGTATGATTGACCTTAGGTAAGTCATTTTATATACATAATTCAAATTGAATCATTTTATAGATGTTTGGTCTATTCTAAGATTAGTCCTGAACTCTGTTCAACTAGTTCTAGCTCTAGCTTGACCAGTCCAAGAAATTCCTAGACCAGTCCTAAGTTGTTGCAATTTTTCAGAATTTTTTAGTTGAGCTACAACTAGTCCTTGAGACTACTTGATCGGTCGTAGGAACAGTGTCGACTCGTTCTAGGACCAGTCGTGCACCTTCGACTTAAACTACACCGATCAAATCAGGTGCCTCATGACCAGTCGTGGAGGGCTCATGACCGGTCGTGGACACCCTACAACCAGTTGTGAAACGATTTTATCCGATCGCACTTAAAATTTTAAAAATCTGTTTGGTCTACGACTAGTCATAGTGTCCTCAAGACCAGTCATAGATGTGATTTCTGCAACTATAAATAGAATATGAATTTCAGAGTTTTATAACCCAATTCAAGTAAAACCAAGGCATCACTCTGAGATAAGTCTGTATTCATTCTTTAGCTAAGTGTGCATATTTAATATTCTCTTTTGTTAGCTTTTTCTTATTTGATTTTGTTTCTGCATTCCAATCTAATTTGAAAGAGGAATTGGGATATTCCACTTCTTAAAATCAAAATCAAATAGAGCTAGCCCTAATTGGATTTATTGTAAAATCAATTAGAATTTAAAACCATTTCAAAGTGAGTATTGGACATTGAACTTCCACATTCGAACTTCTACTCTGATTAGTTCGTCCGGGCTACTATAAAATGAGAAATCCAGATATTTTAAATTTGTGTAAATCTTTTATTGTATTAGTTTCTTTTGAGATTGAGCCAGAAAAATCTCATTGTGTTGGTTATCTGAGGAGAGCCAAAAAACTCAGAAAGTGGGGTTTTTGAATTGTGTAAGACCATTTGAAAGACACAATTGTGAAGGTTTTAGGTGAACATGTGAAACCTATTTTCATAGAGAACGCTAATATACCGTGTGTGAGGATATTAGGAGTGGAGTAGCAAGTTGTGTGGTTGTTGTTTAACAGTTGGTGAATACACAGGCGAACCAATATAACTCTTTGTGTTTTGTAGATGTGTGATTTAATTTTCCTATCTTTTATTATTCAAGTTTGTGGGATGTATGTGTGGATGTGAATGTTGTAATATTTACATTTCAAGCACTATGGGGAATGTTGTAATATTTTAGATTTCAATTCTTGCTATTTCCTTTCTGTTCCTTTACAGTTTTAGCTTTTAATTCTCTAATTGTTCTAGTAAGGTTGTCCTGCCATAAACCCTTGGTTTTTATGGTGAAAGGTCGTCCTTAGTACAACTAGATTTTGTGATTGCTTTACATTCTGTATTGTGAATTATTATCTTTCCTGTTCTTGACTATCTTATTATTTTATTCCACTGTTATCATTTTAAATTTGGCATAGTCTTATTCTCCCCCCCCCCCCAACCACCCTTTAGGACATTTAGCTAGGCCTTTTCAAAAACCAAGTGGAGAAGGAATGAAGTTGAAAGAATAAGTGCAGAAGTCACAATGGCTGTGTCATCAAACACCATGCAATGACATCGAGGACACATTCGATGACATCAAACACAGGTCAATGACATCAAATTTATGAAGAAAAATTGAGTTGATCGCTAGACAAATTGAAGACGTTTTTCGATGACTCGAAGCTTTGCTCGATGACATCCAAACCTGCTCGATGACATCGAATTTCCTATGGAATTTCGATAAAACTCACTGGACATATCAGGCACCATTTTCGATTACTCGAAGCACTCCTCAATGACATCGAAGATCTGTCGATGACATCGAAGGTCTCTTCGATGACATTGAATTTATTAAAGAAATTGGAATAACTCTCTAGACTGTTTTGGACACATTATCGATCCCTCGAACAATGTTCGATGACATCGAAGGCCTCTTTAATAACATTGAAAGTATGTTCGATGACATAAGAGGTCGCAGAGTCTGGATAAAGCTACAAAAGTGTGGAAAAAGTACATACAAAAGACACCTTCGATGACATCGAATAAATCATGCAGAGTTACACGGAATGTGTAAATTTGAGGCAGTTTCTAAATTTTTCCAGAGAGGTGAGAAATGAGGTGTTACACAACTATAAATAGGAGTTCCCAAGGCATCCCTGGGCATTTATCTATCAATCTATCTAACCAATCTAGGGTTTAAGGAGTGGAGCAAAAGCGTGGAGAGCCGTCGCCAAGTGTTCTTCTTCTTGCTTAGTTTTTTTATGCTTTCTTCTAGTGTTTTAGTTTCAATCATGACTATGGTTGGCTAAACCTCTTAGTTAGGGCTAAGAGGTGAAGCTTGTAGCGTGATGGGATGTTTTCTATTACTTTGATTCATGTTTATGTTGAACTCTCTTTGATTTTAGTTTGATATTTAAGAAATATTTTTAGTTTTTAATTGTTTGTTGTAACTCAAATTGCAATAGATCTGCAATAGCTTTGAGTATGTTCTTTTCATATATCAAGATTGTGAAATTAGGAAATCCCGTTGTTCACCATCATCCCTTAAGCATGGTTGGATGACAGAATCCCTTCTAATCCTCATGATTCTCTTATGTTTAATTATGAGATTGGTATATCTTATTGTGAGCCATTGTCTCCTAGGCATAGTTTTATGATGGAATCACTTCCAATTCTCACAACTCTCATCCATTGAAAACTAGGTCAAAGGAAGTTCAGATTTAGTTTTACTAAGATATCTTGCAACTAGATAACATGGGTGTCGAGGATCAAATATTTCATATTATCCCTTATTTATATCTTGGTTTTATGAACATGATAATGCTTAATGTTCTATTTTACTCATGTTTGTATTGTAAGGTGAATTTAAGAGCTTGGATTGAAAAGGGTGCTAAAAGCATGGATTTGATGCTCAAGAATCACCAAGGCAAGGGATGGATCTTAGGAGACCAATATTGAAGAATTCACATGCCAAAGATCCAAGAAAACCCAGTGAGGAATGAAGAGAATCAAATATTTGAAGTGGAGAAAATGAATCCTGAAATTGTCCTAAAACAAACATATTCTTGAAATTGTCCTAAAAAACATATTCTGAAACTCTGGGTCATTCCTTGAAATTATGCAGAGTGAAGTATATTCTGGAAGACTGTGTAGATTGAAGTCTATTTTAGTAAACTGCATAAATTTAAGGCAGTTTTTTATAGTTTTCCAACTAGGTGTGAAAGTTGGAGTTCCACAACTATAAATAGGATTCCTTAGGATGCTCCAAGGCCTCTTCTAGGGTTTAAGGAGTGGAGCAAAAGGGTGGAAAAGCCGTTGCCAAGAGTTTTTCTTCTTCCTTAGTTGTTTTCATATTAAGAGACTTTGTTCCAATCATGTCGATGGTTGGCTAAACCTCTTAGCTAGGGTTAAGAGGTGGAGTTTATAACATGATGGGATGTTTTTATTGCTTTGATTCATATTTTTGTTAAACTTACTTTAATTCTAGTTTGATATTTAAAGAATACTGTGAGGCCTATATCCTAGCCCGTACTATTCTATAATCTTCCGCGATCCTCCAGGTCGAATTTCGGTGACCCGCGATCTGTTATTGGCGTTTACACGCAGCCCTGAGTCATGTCCCGTATTGCAGAGTCGACTCAACCCGAGACTTGTACCCTTAGGACTGCGTTGTTGCCGCATCTCGCGTGCTAATGTGATATCCAAACTAGGAGATGTGGGCCCGTGTTCAATTCAAGAAAAATGCTGCGCGATGCAAAATCCAAGAGAATCAATCCATCACATCAATCACCTCACTTGTCAAAAGTACATCTATCACTCAACCCATTACTCTTCCCATTCCCAAGTACAAAAGTAACCCCAAAAAGTCAACATTCCCATCACCTCACCATCCCTCTCTCCCATCACTTCCTTACATCACTCTCTCTCTCTCTCATCTCTCTCATTCTCTAAGAAATCCCAAGAACTCCCAACGTCCAAGTTTTTCCTCCATCTTTCCACCTACCACGAAGCTTCATGCCCCATTCTCCAACCTCTAAAATCCAATCTTAACCAATGATTCTTTCTCCATGGAGCCAGATCACCTTAGTGCAGAAGAAGGAGGAGTAGTTTTGAAGGTGGGTGATTTTTTTGTATGATTTTGATGATTTTAGGGCCCACTTGTGGTGGGACCCATCTTGATGTATATTTTGTATCTAGGAGGGGCCCATAGTGGCAGGGTCCCTCCCATTTTCACCATCCTCTCTCTCTCTCTCCCCCTTTTTCTTTTATGGTGAAGATGATATGGGTGTGGTCCACTTGATCCATGTCATGCAACCATGTGGACCCGGTCATGGTGCATGTGTTTCACCAACGCCATCCATCCGTTTGGATGTGGAGTGATCCACCGTGATTTGGGTATCTGGGGCCCACCATCCATCTGACGGTGGAGATCCAGGAACATACGGCTGCTAGAAGGATGCCAGCAAGCCACGTGGGTCCCACATGTACATCAGATCCAGGCATCCAAATGTGCATCCCGCGAGTAGCATAGCTACTGTACTAACCCCAGTAGATGGTGGGCCATACCCAGATGTACATGTCTTGTATCTAGCTATCCATCCGTGGCAGCCACCCATGATTCAAGCATCTCAACCCAGCCATTCGTATAGTGGACCCCACGTTGATGTATATGTTTCAATCCATGTCATCCACCGTCCAGGGGTCCGGACGGTGGAGCCTGACCACACTTGTGGCATCCTCACCTTCTAGCAAGGACGATGGGATCCATCGTGATGCAAGTGTTTTATCCATGCTGCCTAGCAGCTATGGCCCCACACGTAGGAACCACCATGAGGTATGTATTATATGTAAACCGTCCATCAATGACGGTGGGACCCACTAACACAAGTGTACTATTCACTGTCCATTCATCTAGACGGTGGGGCCCACTTTAATGTATGTGTTTCATTCATCGCCCATCTATAGAGGCTGCCGGACTGACGTCCAACAGTTGTGGGACCCATGTGGTATGTGTTATCTCCACACCATCTGTTCACGTGGGACGTGTGGACCCCACTAGGATGTATGTCTCATCTTACCATCCATCACCTAGACAATAGTAGCAATACAATACTAGTTGTACAGCAAGTGACCCACCATGATTTTTATATTTTATCAGCTCCGTCTATCTGTTATACTGTTGGGCAGCAGCTTAACAGCAATTTAGCTATTGTGAGGGTCACCGTGATGCATGTATTTCGTGCAGGTTGTTCACCTGTAGTGTGCAGGGTGTTCACCTGTAGTGTGCAGGGCCCACCTTGATGTATTCATTTCATCCACACCGTCTGTTGGATTGGGACGGTGGGACTCACCTCAGATGTATGTGTCCTATACAAGCTATCCATCTATTTTTCCAGCATGGATACCCACCTTGAGCTGTGTTTTAATCCAAGCTGTTCATCTGTTTTGGTAGCAGGTGGGTTTCTCACCTTGATGTATTTACTCTATGTCCACTCCGTCCATCTATCCAGATCAGTGGAACGCACCATGATTTTTAAATTCATCAATGCCATCCACCTGTTTTGCATCCATGCCAGCCATCTGCGAGATCCGTCGTGATTTATGTATTGTACATTTATGTCGTCCATCCAGTTTTCCATATCATTTTAAGGACTGGCTCACCTTAATTATACGTATTCTATAGCCACGCCGTCTGTCTATTTTGATGGACGTATGGCCCACCTTGATGCAAGTGTTTTAGCCACGTCGTCCAATCCATCTAGGACATGGACCCCACCATGATATTTGTGTATTATACACACTGTCCATTTATTTTTGTGCCATAGACCTCATTACCTTGAGAGGCTCACTTGATGTGTATGAGGCCTATTGGTGCAGCCCATTGTGCGGCCCACTTGTTGTATCTGAGGCCCATGGGTCGTGGCCCGACCTGAGATGTATGAGGCCCATGTGCAAGGCCCACCTGTTGTGTATTTTTGGCTTTTTTTTGGATGTGGTCCATTGTACTATATTCGAGGCCCATGGGCGAGGCCCACTGTGATGTATTCGAGGCCCATGGGTAAGGCTTGATGTGATGTATTTCCAGGCCATGTGATGAAGCTCATTGTGATATATTTTTGGCCCATGGATGAGGCCTGATGTGTTGCATATAAGGCCCATGCATGTGGCCCATTGCGATTGTATGTAGCCCACTATGTTGTGTATGAGTTCCTTGTATAAGACCATGGGCCCACTATATGTTTGGCCCTATGAGGACCGCTCCTTGAGAGAAATGATGGTTAAATGTCCACATTGTTGGGCAATGATGGTTTAATGTCTACATTGTGACCTTCCCTTAGGCCTTGTTCGGCCGATTATCATAACCGATTGTCGATTTTGATTGATGTGACCGAGTTGCCAATTCAGATTATCAATCGATTTCGATTGTCATGGCCGATTGCCCATTAACGATCGAGGACGATTATCATAACCAATTGTCAATTCTGATTGACGTGACTGATTTGCTGATTCTGATTATCGATCGATTCTGATTATCATGACTGATTGTCGATTCTGATTATCGTATGGATTGACCGATTAACGATTGAGGTCGATTATCATAACTGATTGCCGATTCTGATTGACGCGATCAAGTTGCTGATTGTGATTATCGATCGATTTCGATTGTCGTGGGCGATTGCCGATTAACGATCGAGGCCAATTATCATGACCGATTGCCAATTCCAATTGACGTGACCGATTTGTCGATTCTGCTTATCGATCGATTTGGATTATCATGACCGATTGCCAATTTTGATTAATGTGACCGATTTGCTGATTTTGATTATCGATCGATTCTTATTATCATGACCAATTGCCGATTCTGATTGTCATGGCCAATTGACCGATTAGTGATTGAGGCTGATTATCGTGACCGATTATTAATTCTGATTATCTATTCCGATTATTGATCGATTCCGATTGTCGTGGCCAATTGTCGATTCTAATTGTAGTGGTTGAGTGACCGATTAGTGATTGAGGCCGATTATCATGGCCAATTGTCGATTCTGATTGTCGTGGCCGAGTGACCGATTAGTGATTGAGGCCGATTATCGTGACCGATTGCCAATTCTGATTATCAAGGCCGATTATCGATTGAGGCCAATTATCATGGCTGATTGTCGTGGCTGATTGCCGGTTCCAATTATCGAGTCCCATGTGATGTATATGCAGCCCGTATTTGAGGCTCGTTGTGATGTGTATTCAGCCAGTGTTTAAGGCTTAATTGATGTATATGAGGCCTATGTGATGAGGCCCATTGTGATGCATTTGAGGGCAAGGTGATGGAGCCCATTGTTATGTATGATAAGCCCATTGGGATGTGTATTAAGCTCTTGAGCGAGGCCCATGGTGTTGTATATTTAGCCCTTGTATGAGGCCATAGGTCCATTATATGTTAAGCTCTATGTGAGCCATTCCTCAGGGGATAATGTTGGTTAAATGTTCACATTGTCAAGGTTGATTGTCGATGCCGGTTATTGATACTGATTATGAGTATGTGACTACATAGCATCATGATACATACCCATACGCATCATTTGCATGTTTGTTATATGACACTAGGGCCATAGCCTCCACAGGCATGTCATAGATGGCCAAATGGGACACCAAAAATCTGTTACTAGCATCGGGTTGCCATAAATGGCTCTGGGTGAAAATCCCTAACCCTCTGAGGCTAGGAGATGCCCCAACATTAAGACCGAGTGGATACATGAGCGCCCGAGTGCCTAATACCAGGAGGTCGAGTCTCGCACTATGTTGTGGTTGGTTGGGAGGGAGTGTGGCCTTACCCGCCCAAGGGTAGGGGGCATAGCTAGGTTGATTTTGACCAGCTCATGAATGGGTCCACTATTAACGTGTCGGGTAGATATTGACTGACTACTGGCTAGGTGGATAGTGAGGTCTCTTTCACTTGCATGTTGGCGCATCAGTGGGCAGCAATTTACATGTAGAGTGTACTAAACCTCGGTGATTTCCCCAGAGAGGAACCATACTGATTTGTGGACTTATTAATCAGGAGTTGCATGCTTATTCATTCATTCACTATCCACTCGAGCTAGTGGTGTGCAACTATTTGTTACATGTACCTTCGCAATGGCCAAGATTTTGATTAGGGCGTGCGACTAACTTGAGATCAAGAGTATACCACATTGAGTCTGACTATCCAAATTTAGGTATGAGACTGGTTTGGATAGAAGTCCTTTGTGATAGACCCCATGGCTTGCGATACTACGTACTATCATCCTAACTTCACACTCCAGCTTGGTCATTCCATTCGCACCACATATTGCATTATATCCTCGGCATCAGATATTAGCTTATTATGTTTTTGCATCGCATAGCCTTTTTATGAGCATATCAGTATATTTATGCATTACTCTGATATTGTATGGTTTATAGACTTGTCAGTATTTTCACTTACTCTGATTACTTTGATATTGCTTACTTGGCACTTACCTTGTGCACACACTTTCACCACCCACTAAGCTTTCTATAAGCTTATGCACGATAGATGTGTGCAGGTGGCATTAGGTTATAGCAGCGTTGAGCTTGGAGTATGCAGTGAACCTTTGGAGCTTTGATTTTTGATATATGTATTTCTCTTTCAGCATTGTATTTAAATGATTATATTAGTGGATATGTAATGATGATGTTGCCTTTGTGATTTGGGTAAACTTGTGGTTATGCTTCTTACAAAAAAAATGTACATTGGAAAATCCTCCTTATAGGATCATATGATCGGAATCTGGCGTATAGAAGCTAGAAGCCGAGAATGGGGTACTACGGATGCTATTAGCACCGAATTCGGCGATCGGGATTCCTGTGAGTCTGATCTCCAGGTTTGGGGCGTGACAAATACTTTCAGTTTTTTAATGATTTATTATGACTTAAATTACAGTAGATCTGTAATAGCTTTGAGTATCTTCTTTTCTTGTTTTGAGTTTATGGGATTGATAGATCCTGTTGTTTACCAATGTCTCATGGGCATGGTTTGGTGATGGAATCCCTGCCAATTGTCATAATTCTCCTCTTTTGAGAATGAGGTTAAAGGAAGTTCAAATTTGATCTTAATTGTTATATCTTCCAATTGGATAGGATAGGACTCCACTTCCAATTGTGTTACTAGAATCAAGTAAGGAATCACTCTGATTACTATAATTGGATCCTTGAAAACCCTAGTTCCCACCTTTAAATTCTTAAGTTTTTAATTACACACTTCACAATTACTCCATTTAATTCTAGATTTAGATTCATATCTTTTTCTAGTTCTACTTCTAGTTACTTTCAGAATACACATGAGATTAGTCCTTGTGGATTCGACCTCTATCTCACCAAGATTATTACTACATGACGACCTTACACTTGGGGTTGTGAACAATGGGACTCTGATTCCAGATGTGTCCTTGAATCAAGCACAGATCTCTTTGATATCTACAAGTGGATCCTTGGAAACCCTAGTTCCCACCTTTGAATTTCTTAAGTTTTAGTTAAATAATTCACAATTACTCTTTCTACACTTCCAGATTTAGGTTTGCATCCTCTTCTAGTTCTACTTTTTGTTGTTTTCAGAATGCTTATGAGATTAGTCCTTGTGGATTAGACCTCGGTCTTACCGAGATTTATTACTGCATTGCGACCCTACACTTGGGGTTGTGAACATTGAGTAAATCTATCGCCTAAGTTCTTGCACTCAATTGATTGAGAAGTAGTTTGAATATCATGCTAATCTAAATCACAAAACACATTCAATTTGTTTTCTATAAGACATGCTTGAAGTTCTAATTGTTAATATGTGAACCATTGATAGATGATGAGAATCAAGTTTGGAGAATTTTATCCACCTTAAAAGAAGAAAAGAACCAATTAAAAAAATAGGAGATCAATAAAAAGGTCATGTATTATGAAAATATAAAAATAAAAAGATTGAAAAGATTGAAAAAAATGTAAAAATAAAGAATGACCGTCGATATAAAATCAAAAATTGGAAAAAGAAGGAGAAGAGGATAAGTTTGGACCCAGTACTTGAGTTTCAAACCAGTCTTGAAGTGATGAGCATGGCTAACATGATGAATTGATAGTATTCATACAAGAAGTAAGTTAATTTTCACTTAGCACATTGAAAAACTTGATATGCAAGCTATGCTTTGATTTAATGGACAAACAATTTACTTGGTTGGTTGCTTATGTGATTCGACTCTAAGTCTTCAAAATCTCACTTTCATATCTTAATTCTACCCATTCATACTTGAGTGCACAAATGATTATTTTCTAAAAGAGGTTTTAGACATTGAGCATTGAGGTTTATTTCAAGCATACTTTGCTCGGGACTAGAAAAATGCTGGTTGGGGATTGTGTTGAGGATCAAATATGGCATATTATCCCTTAATTATATCTTGGTTTTTTTAATATGATACTGTTTAATGTAATATTTTATTCATGTTTGTGTTGCAGGTGAATTTAAGAGCTTGGATTGGAAAAGGTACTAAAAGCATGGACTTGACACCAAGGGTTTCTTTAAGATTGGATCTTATGAGACAAAGCTTGAAGATTTTAAGGTTCTAAGATTAAAGAAAACTAAGTGGAGAAGGAAAGAAGTCGAAAGAATAAGTGCAAAATTCACATTGATTGTGTCATCGATCACCGTTCGATGACATCAAAGGCACATTTGATGACATCAAACTAAGTCAATGACATCAAATTTATGAATGAAAATCGAGTTGGTCTCTAGACAAATTGAAGATGTTTCTTGATGACTCAAGGACTTGTTCAATGACTCGAAGCCTTGCTCGATAACATCGAATTTTTTATAGATTTTTGGCAAAACTCGCTAGACTGTTTTGGACGCATTACTGATTACTCGACCAACACTTAATGACATCGACATCGAATACACCGTCGATGACATCGAAGGTAGGTTTGTTGGCATAAAAGATTACGTAGTCCGGACAAAGTTACGCAGCGTGGAAAAAGCACGTGTAAAAGACACCTTCGATGACATTGAAGGCAGTTCGATGTCATCGAACTACTTACGTAGAGTTGCACAGAATTATGCGGAGTGCGTAAATTTGAGAAAGTTTTCAGATTTTTCAAAGTCAATGAGAAAGGAGGTGTTGCACAACTATAAATAGGAGTCCCTAGGGAATTCTTGGGCATCTATTCAGAGTTTGGAGGAGCGAAGCACAAGGACGAAGAGCCGACACCAACCATTTTTCTTATTTCTTCCTTACTTTTTCATGCTTTCTTCTAGGGTTTTAGATTCAATCATATCCATGGTTGGTTAAACCTCTTAGCTAGGGCTAAGAGGTGAAGCTTATAGCGTGATGGGATGTTTCTATTACTTTGATTCATGTTTATGTTGAACTCTCCTTGATTCTAGTTTGATATTTAAGGAATACTTTCAGTTTTTAATGGTTTATTGTGACTCAAATTACAGTAGATCTGTAATAGATTTGAGTATCTTCTTTTCATGTATTGAGATTGTGAAGTTAGTAAGTCTTATTGTTCACCATTGTCCCTTGGGCATGGTTGGGTGATGGAATCCCTTCTAACCTTCACAATTCTCTTATGTTGGTTGTGATATTGGTATATCCTGTTGTTTACTATTGAATTCTGGGCATGGCTAGGTGATGGAATCACTTCCAGTTCTTACAACTCTCATCCATTAAGAATTATTAGGTCAAAGGAAGTTCAAATTTGGTCTTAATTGTTATATCTTCCAACTGGACAAGATATGACTCTAATTCTAGTTGTGTCAATCAAGCATAAATCTCCCTAATTGCTACAAGTGAATCCTTAGAAACCCTAGTTCCCACCTTTAAATTTACAAGTTTTAATTAAACAATTCACAATTACTCTCTCTACACTTTAAGATTTAGATTTACATATTCTTCTAATTCTACTTCTTGTTGCTTTTAGAATACACACATGATTAGTCCCTGTGGATTTGACCTCGGTCTCACCAAGATTATTACTACAACGTGACCCTACACTTAGGGTTGTGAACATGCAAGCATCCCGTATAGTCTAGTTACCGTCAGTTGTCTGTGTTCACCTGGGTCGATCGAACAAGCCTAGGGCGTACACCCCAACTCGAGCCACCCATTGATTTGGACGATTTACCGACTGACCCAACATCATAAAAATCCTAAGCATCGCTATGAACTAAACATTACATCATGCAATTATAGCATGTATACTACTACGCAATGACCTAGGCATTTCATCGAACATGTAAGCATTAATAGAGCAATACAATCACTTAGGCATTTCATCAAACATGTGAGCACCAATAGGATAATGGATTCAATCACATAGGCATTTCATCAAACATGTGAGCAACAATAGAGCAATACATTTATTGGAGTATTTAATTAAAAATGTGAGCATCAACAAATCAACGCATTCAATTTAGAGTTCAATCAATCATGTGAGCATCATTAGAATAACACATTTAATCACTTAGGCATTTTATAAAACATGTGAGCATGTATAGACAAACAATGACACATATTACAATCAAACACGAAATATGAAGATGCTAGTTATTTACAAATCATTCACCATAACAAATCATTAACTAAGACCCTCAAGGGTCGATAAATGGAAACCTAGGCATAATGGTCCGCACCTTAAGAGAGGATTTTCAATTTTTGAGATCCTAGGATTGAGAATTTGGGTAAAATCACCAATTCCTAAATCAAAATCAAGAAAAAATACCATTAATGACTAGAAATCTACACTAGTTTGCTTAATTGAAGGGTAATATACAATTCTTACCTCCGATTCTTGGCATGGGTAGATTTGGTGGAGGTTTGGTAGTAGCCAATAGTTTAGTTGAAGAAATATCAACCCTACAAGCATCAAGATTTCCCTCACTCACACACACACACTCACTCATTCTCTCCCTCTCTCTCCCTCTCTCTCCCTTCTCTTTCTCTTCATTTTTGCTCCATCTCTCTCTCTCTCTCTCTTTCTCTTCTCCTTCACCCAAGCTAAGGCATGAAATTCGTATAGGAGAAGGGGGTGCCCAAATAAGGGCCTTATATAGTGCTAAAATTGGTGAAAATGGCCCTAAGGGCTGGGTTTTAACTATATTAGCCTTAGGGGAGTGTGTTTCTAACCTTTGGGGGGCCACTATGGGGTGTAGGGGTCGATATCTATTAAGTGTCAAATATTACATATTATCCCTCATTTATTTCCTGGTTTTACAAACATAATATGGCTTAATGGTATATTTTACATGTGTTTGTGTTGCAAGGTGAATTTAAGAGCTTGGATTGAAAAGAATGCAAAAAGCATGGATTTAGAGCTTAAGAATTGCCAAAGCAAGGAAGGGATCTTTGAAGACCAAGATTGAAGATTTCAAGACTCCAAGATCTAAGAAAACCAAGTGGAGAAGGAAGGAAGTCAAAAGAACAAGTGCATAAATCACAAAGACTGCGCCATCGAGAACTATTCTATGACATTGAATTTATGAGGGAAAATCAAGTTGGTTGTTAGACATATTGGGTACTTTTCTCAATCAATCAAAGACATGTTCGATGACTTGAAGGAGGGTGCTCGATGACATCGAAGACTACTCGATGGCATCAATTTATTGATGAAAATTGAAGCAACTCGCTGGACTATTTTGGACACATTCTTGATGACTTGAAGACCTGTTCAATGGATTAAAACTTCACTTGATTACATTGAAGGACGGTTCAATGACACAGAGACTTATGCCGTGCGAAAGAGTGCAAAGGAGCGACTTTTGGATTTAAACCCCTTTGATGTCATTAAAGAGTATTCGATGACATCAAAGGCATTACGTAGAGTTAAGCAGAGTACGTAAATTTGACCCAATTTTGCGAAATTGCGGAACTTAGCTTATAAATAGGGATTTCCTAAGCACTTTTTAGGATATTTAAGGTATGGAGAAGTAGAGAAAAAGGGCGGAGACACTTCCCAAGAGTTCTTCTTCCCTTTTTCTTAGTTTTTAATGCTTTCTTCTAGGGTTTTTAATCCAATCATGTCTATGGTTGGAAAGATCCCTTTGCCAGTGCTAAGGGGTGAATCTTGTAACAAGGTTGGGATGTTTTTCTTATTTGATTATTGCTATTATTAAACTCCTTTGATTCTAGTTTGATATTTAAGGAATACTTTTAGTTTTTAATGGTTTATTGTGACTTAAATTACAATAGATCTGCAATAGCTTGAAGTTTCTTTTACTGTTTGGAGTTTGTGAAAATAGGAAATCTTGTTGTTCTCCATCGTCCCTTAGGCATGGCTGAGTGATGGAATCCCCTCTATTCTTCACAATCCTCCTATGTTAGTTGTTGGATCGGTATATCCTGTTGTCTACCATAGTCTCCTCGGCATGGTTAGTGATGAAATCACTTCCAATCTTCATAACTTTCATCCGTTGAGAATTAGGTCAATGGAAATTCAGATCCTCGTTTATTGAATATCTTCCAATTGGATAGAATAGGATTCCAATTCCAATTGTTAAATCAAATAAGAAAACATCCTAATAGCTGCAAGTGGATCCTTAGAAACCTTAGTTCCCACCTTTAAATTCTTAAGTTTCTAAATTCGTCATCTCACAATTACTCCCTACTTTCCTAGTTTAGGTTAGATCTTCTCCTAGTTTTGATTCTAATTAATTTCAGAATAGACACACAAGATTAGTCCTTCTGGATTCGACCTCGGTCTCACTGAGGTTATTACTACATCACGACCCTACACATGTGGTTGTGAACAATATCCACCATTAGATAGTTGGCCTTAACGATGATCTACGCATAGACACAATCGGCCTACCATTTGGATGCGTCAATCAATGGGTATGATCATAAGTTTGTTCGACGGTTATCGATGGTAGATCAGGGTTGCGGCTATACAGATATGTGCAAGATATTAACTTAGATTGTTGCTCTAAATTTGATCATGATCTAATGGTCTGAAAGTCACAACTTGGGTAAAGATCGAATACAAATAAGTGACTTAAGTTCTTAGTTAATTTCAAGAATATTCGCACAACTCATGCACCAACCTTGCAAGTTCAAGTTGAGCGATTCGAGTCACAATCTTGATTAGATGTCTCATGATGAACATTAAGCCCATTAAAACGAACGTATTTCTATAGCCTCAGATTTAGTAACCCACTAACGAGCAATCTAGAGCTTGTTCAGGTAATCAAGGCATTTTTGAAATGAATTGGGTAGCGAGATTTCTTATGCACAATAATTAGGGTTTGAATTAGCTAAGTTCATAATGTGACTTATTTGCAACTATCAGAAATGATGATTCGATTATAATCGCCCTAAGCCATTAGTTCTTTGGCTAAAAGGATAAGTGGGTCAATTTGGTTTGTTAATTAAGATCTAACCCCTAATTGTCTTAACTTTTGGTAGATCTTTATTTAATTACAGTTGTCTTGATTAGTCAGTGATAGGTCAGATAGATTTGGGCCCCATGTGAACAAATCACACTGCTCAGCTCGAGATTTAAGTGATCGGGCAGATTTCTGGCTTCCTATGGTTGATTAATCAGATTTGCATGGTTCTTTACTGGTATCACCTACGTATATGCTCACTTTGAGCGTCGAGGGCCAATAAGTGACAACGTAACTGGTCATATCAAAAGTTTTAAAGGGTTTTTGAAAATTCAAAATAGCAAAAATCTGGGGTGTTACAGCTGAGCAGCCGGCTTCGTCTGCTGCAAGTAGGGCAGCTCGAGAAGCTTCCCCCAGTGAGGTCCCTCCTCCTCAACCTTCAGCTTTGGAGGTTGTTGATCTCAAGCCTTCCCCAGCTCAGGAGGATGCTCCTCCAGTCGAAGGGCCCTTGACTACCCAAGTCCAACAAGTCAGGGAGGTTAGTGCTTTAGAGCACCCAGCTTCTGAGGCCAGCAAGTCGGCTCCCTTAACCCCAGGTGGGGAGGTTGGTGCTTCGGAGCACCCAACTTCTGAGGTTTGCGGGTCGGCTCCCCTCCCCTCGAGCTTCCACATGGGTCTGCTCTCCCAGTGGATGGCCCGGTATATACCAGAGGAGGACATCGTCACCCTATTGGATGTCCATCCAATGACCTTCCTGAGCAACCTGGCAATCACCTTCTACAAGGTAGGTCCCCTTTCTTTTGCTTATCAGTTTTGGATTGTCATTTTCTTCAATTTTCTAACTGGTCCTCCTTTGTTCTTCATTTCAGGTCGTTGCTGTCCTTGTTGCTTGTCATTCATTTTGAAGGGTGGGGGAAGGCTTAGAGAAGATGAAGGATGACCTTCAGGCCAAGGTCACCGAGCTCGAGGTCGTCACAACTACTAGGGATGCGGTTGTGGCCTATGCAGAGGCTCTCAAAGGGACCCTATAGACATCTAGGGAGGAGCGAGAAGCTTTGAAGATCCAGTTGGGTGAAGACTAGTAAAAAGCGGCCATATCATGGGCTAAGTTAGAAGGGTTGAGGACACACCTCTCCAACTTTGAAGGGGAGTGGACTGAGGTGGAAGCCAAGGCCTCAAGGTTGAAGGCCAAGCTAGCCGAAATGGTGACTTGATTAGCATAGATCGTGGCAAAATAGCCAAAGTCAAACCCTCCATCATGTCAGCTCGGGTGACAGTGGTGGAGGAATACAAGGCTTCGAAGGAGCGGGCTGAAGAGGAAGAAAAGTGTAAGTGCTATTATGTTTAAAACACATGTTACACTTATTTTATCAAATTTTGCCTTATTAAAACAACTTAACATAGAGTTCTTTAAGTTGAAGTCAAGCTTATGTTCAAGTTGAAGTCTAGCTTATGTTCAAGTTGAAGTTAAGCTAAAGTTCAAGTCATGTGGATCAAGATGGAAAGTTCAACTTCAAGTGTAAGTTCAAGTTCTATTAAAAATGCTAGTAGAAGATCAAGCTTTATCGATAAGTTCAACTCCTGCTGATGATCAACTAGTAAAAGATCAAGCTTCATCGACAAGTTCAACTCCTGATGATGATCAACTAGTAGAAGATCAAGCTCCTTGTGATGTTCTAGTCATATGAAATTTAGTCCTTATAGGTATAATAAACCCTAGAAAGACCTTAGGTTTATGTGTCACTAATTTAAAATTGAGTTCTTATACTTATTATAGGTTGATTTACGACTAGTCTAAGTTTTTCCTTGACCAGTCTAAGAAATTTCTGGACTAGTCCAAGAAATAGACGAAGTATAATAAAAATTCTATTGTGTCTTCGACCAGTCGAATAGAGTCCTCGACCAGTCAAAGGTTCCTCGACTCGAAATCCAGTAACTAAAATTAAGTTGGATTCTGTTTGCTCGACCAGTCGAAGATCTGTTAGATCTTATCCCGCTCGAATTTGAAATTTTGTTGGAATTGAATCCGGTGCTTTAACCAATCAAAGACTGCCTTAGACCAGTCGAAGGAAAAAAACTTTGTGACTATAAATAGAGGTTTTTCCTCAATCCAAAAATATAACTTTAGCCTATCAAAGCCTTATTCAAGAGAGAGAGAGAAGCCTCATTTACTGTCAAGCTATCAATCAGTATTTATAAATTTACTTTATAGCTTTTTCATTAATTCCTTTATCTCAAAATTCTGTCATTTTGATTTTAAAAAGAGTGTTTACTCTTATTGAGATTTGAGGGAATTAATGCAAGTAGCCTTTAGGTTTAAATCTAATTAAAATCAAATAGAACCTTGGACATTTTCTATTAGACTGAACATCGAACATTCGTCATTCAAGAAAAGAGATCTATGGCTACAACATCTTCTTTAGTGAAGATAAGTATCAACTTACTTTATGTATATGGTTTTATGAGATAGCCAGAAAATCTCATTAAAGGTTTTGTCTCAGATAACTTGAAAATCTCAGAGAAGGGTTTCTGTATTTTTGATAGTCCAATAAAATCACAACAGTATCGGGTTTTAAGGTGACCTTGTGAAAATCTTATTCATAGTGAAAGCCGAGATTACGAGGTTAGTAATCTTGGGAGTGGAGTAGGTGTGGTTGTTTGAGAACAATTGTTGTACACACCGAGCCACTATAATTCTTGACATTTGTGGTGAATGTTTCTTTTTTGCATTTGTGGAAAATGTTTGTAATAGAAAGGTTTACTTTCTCTCGCTTGGTTTGAGATCTTGATTCTTACAAACGTTCGTGCAATAAGGTTGTCCTACTTAAAAAAATTTTTGGGTGTAGGTTGTCTTATGAACTAGTTTGAATCAATTTTTCAATACTAGTGCAATTGAGATTTTAGATTTGTTTATTATTTCTACGCTTTAATTTTTATTTGGCATAGTCCTATTCACCCCCCTCCCCCTCTAGGACTGTTAAGCTCTCTTTTTTCAAGTGGTATCAGAGATAAGTTGCTCATTTTTTTTTATTAATTTCTTGAGCTAAAGATCTAGAGCTTTAATTATGTCAAATTTTGATAGTTTATCTATTACCAGGCCACCAACTTTTGATAGCTCCAACTATTCATATTGGAACGTCAAAATGAGGATTTTTCTAAAATTCATAGATGAAAGTGTTTGGCAAGCCACTGTGATCAAATGGAAACCTCCCATGACTAAGGTATTAGGTAGTGATGGAACTAAATATATGAAAGAAATAATATTTTATTTATGAATTGCAGCTTAGAAAGGTGAAAGCAGTGCTAATGCTAAGGCCTTAAATGCCAAACTTATGCTCTATCACCTAATGAATTCAAAAAGAATTATTTCATACGATACAACTAAGCAAGCATGGAATATCCTTTATATGACCCATGAAGGAACTTTTATAGTTAAGAAATTAAAAGTTCAAATCCCCAATACCAGATTTGAGGAAATCTATATGGAAGAAAATGAAACTTTCATGGACTTCTATATGAAACTAAATGATAATAAATTACATGTGGGGTCTAGGAGATGGAATCTCTGAAAGTAAGATCTGTGCAAAAATACTACGATCTCTTCCTGAGAGATTCAATTCTAAAGTTACTGCCTTTCAGGAATTGAGAGATACTAATCTTATGAAGGTTGAGGAGCTAGTTGACTCTTTACAAACATATGAGTTAAATTTTAAGGCCTCTAAAGCTAAGTCTATTGCTCTTAAATCTTCTAAATATATTTTAAAAGAAATTAATTTTAATTCTTATTCTGAAGAAAAAGAAGATGATATGGTAATGTTAGCTAAAAAGTTCTATAGAATTTTCAAAAACAAGAATAGATCATATTTTCATAAATCAACAAATAAAAGAAAAAGAAAGTCTAATTTTTAGAAATCTAAAATTAAGGATAGTTAATATTTCAACTATCACAAATATGGGCATTTGCCTAATAAATGTCTTAAACATGATAGGTCAAAAAGAAAGGGCATGATTACTACTTGGGATGAATCATCCAACTCTGAAAGCTCTTCTAAGTCCAACGAATTAGAACGAGAGTATACAAATACAAATGATGTAAAGCTCTTATGACCTTAGCCAGAGTCACTTCTGAAAGTGCCCTGGTTTGTCAATTAGTGTGAGTGTTGAGTCCGCTAGACAGAGAAGCTTTATAGGAAGATCAATCGATCGTTTACCTCAACCGAATGTTTGCCCGAACTCGCCACAGGTAAATCTAAGCCTCACATCCCATGTCCCAAAACACCATGTAATTAAAATCCTTAAAATTGATTAGAATATCATAGGGTTTGTGGATTAGAAAACTTTTACAAAATTTTAGAAAATCTCTAAGTTTTCTACCTCTGTTGATTTATCGATAAACTGATCGATGTAATTGACAAGTGTTGTCTATGTCCTTGAAGCTCACTCGATAGTATTGAATGAGGACATTAGTTGTCTAACAACTGCATATACTTCTGGATGGAATTATCGATGTATCGATAGCTGTATTGATATCATCAAAAATTGAATCTTGAGTCTATCAAAGTTGACTCGATAAAATCGACAGCAGAGATATTGTGTCCATATTTTTTCTATGGAAAATCATAAAATCTTCGATATATCGAAGTTCTACTCGATATCCTTACAATTAAAATACTGATGATATCGGAAGGCCTTCGATGATATCAGTCTTAAACACACAGTTAACCAGCAATATTTTAAGGTGGTCTTTATCTTGGATCGAGAGTCACTTGATAGAATCAATATTCAAATATCAATGATATTAAGGTTGGGTCGATTGCATCGATAATGGACATAAACTATCCAGCAAGCTTAACTGGAAAATCCTTAGATTTATCGATGCATTAACACGACTACCGATATCATCGACATTCAAATTCTAATGATATCGAGTGTGCCTCGATCATACCTTTTGACTTGAAATATTTTCAAAGGAAAGTCTCTCTCATTTTCAAATGTGGAGGAATCGATCCCTGTGTCGATGAAATCGGTGTTCAAAATCTGATGGCATCGATGCGTGTTTCGATTTCCTCAACCAGCAGGCAAAATGTTTCAAAAGCGTATAACATTTGAGTTTGTGTCATCGAGCGGCCAGTCGATGCAATTGAGAGTATACACTTGATGTTATCGACCCTGCTTGATGATATCGAACTCTGTCATAAATGTGACCATTTTATATCCATTGGAACCTTTTGCCTATTTATAGAGAGCTTGTCCTTAGTTGCTAGTAGAGAAAGAAGAGAGTGCTTTTGAGTGTTTAACCTTAGATCATATATCCAAAGCCCTTTCACTCATGGAAGTTCATCCTCCAATCCACCCTCATCATTGACATTCAATAAAGTGGATTGTGGAATGAACTTCCGCGTTCAAGGATCCTCCAGCTACCATTTTAATGGTAAATTATTAAGCTGGGATGCCTTGAATGCATAAATGATTGGAATCACTCTATTTTCCCTTATAGGAAAACTTTCAATAGAGTAGGATACCATTATAACCTTGACCCAACCCGTCGCCATGTATTGGTACATCTTCTGAGTTGCGGTTCAAGGAAGCAGAAGATTCTTTGTCAACAAAGGAGGAAGATCTTCGACAACACATTGAATGGGGCTCATCTACTTATCTGTAAGTCAATAGAGTCCAGAGGACCCTTGTGATCAGTCCTTCGTAGGATTGGGTTTAAGGTGTTTCTCACCTATTGCAAGTCCTCTAGGAGGCCTCCGGTGGGAGTGTACGTGGTGGGTGTTATGTGTTAACCCTTGCTCTGTGGAGAGCATAAACATTAGGTTCCTTGAGTGGATCCTTGGCTAGTGTGCCTAAAATCGGGTGCGTTGTGTTAACCCTTGCTCATGGGAGCATAAACTGTCAGCCTAGGTGTAGGTTGTACTGTTTAGAGGTGAACCTGATTTAAAATCTCAAGTTTGAGGTGAACCATATGAAACCTCCTTAGCGAAATCCGGTACACTCAAGGGTTGAGTGTGTCAGCCGGGAGTGGAGTAAACAAGTAGTCGAACCACTATAAAAATGACCGTGTTTGTGATTGCTATTGTCTTTCATTCCTATGTGATTATATGTTTTCATGTTTAATTATCGGAGATCACATCTCACACACAGTCACATCGATCATAAACTCTGATCCGCATCTTGTTTATCTTGAAGGTAATTTTATGATTGGATCCTCTTTTTGGCTTGGAAGCTATTAGAGTTATTTTGAAGAAATCTTGATTCATGCATATCTACCCAGGACAAGTTTGATAGGATTTTAAATAAACTATAAAAATGTTATAAAAGTCCTATTCACCCCCCTTTAGGACATATTGGCATATTCTTACTTCAACTAAAGCAGTCATTACTGCAATTTCAATTGGTATCAAAGCGGGTCTCTCTTAAGGGCTCACCGCCTAGAGAGTGATCTTGACTAAAGTTGGAATCATGATTCTCAGTGGGTGTGACAGATCAGAACAATTGCCTTGTAATTCACACTGCTCTGAAAGTTGGCAATAGTTTAAAATGGTACCTTGATAGTGGATGCTCTAGACACATGACTGGTGATCAAACTCACTTTTGTGAGTATTCAGACTTTGATGGAGGATCAGTCACATTTAGAGACGGTAGCTCAGCCAAAATTTTTGGGCAAGGAATAATAGCTATACCAGGCCTTCCAAAAATCAAACATGTTCTTTGTGTAGAAGGACTGAAACATAATCTCCTTAGTATCTCCGAAATTTATGACAAAGCACATCTGGTCACTTTCTCAAAGGATGTATGTAGGATTCTAGATCATACAAGGAAATCTCTCATAAAAGGTTTATGCACTAGTGATAACTATTATGTTATTGAAAGTACAAATGAGAGTGTGCTATCCATAAAGTGTAATATGGCTATAAAGAATGAATCCAAATTATGGCACTAAAGGTTAGGACATGTTCACTACCAAAATTTAGCTAAGCTCAGTTCAAAAAAATTGGTTAGAGGACTTCCCAAGATTAGAAAAGAAGAAAAAGTTGTCTGTGGAGAATGTCTAAAAGGAAAACAAATAAAAGTCGGCCACAAAAAGACAACCACCATAGCAATAAAAAAAACTTTTGGATCTGCTACATATGGATTTGGTTGGTCTAACCAAAGTGGAAAGCCATGGCAAGAAAAGATACGTCCTAGTACTAGTAGATGACTACACCAGATTTACTCGGGTTACATTTCTGAGAGAGAAATTAGATGCCTTTGAGGAATTTGTGATCTTGGCAAAACGACTTCAAAATGAAAAGGGATATTGTATAAATCACATCAGAAGTGATCATGGTGGGGAATTTAAAAATGAAAGATTTGAAAAATATTGCAATGAGAAAGGAATTCGTCATGATTTCTCAGCTCCAAAAACCCCACAATAAAATGGAGTCATTGAAAGGAAAAATCGAATATTGCAGGAAATGGGATCAGTTATGCTAAATGGGAAAGATATGGCAAAAAGTTTCTGGGCAGAAGCTATCAATACCGCTTGCTACATCATAAATAGAGTATACTTTAGAGCAGGCCTAAACAAAACTCCATACGAACTATGGTATGGGAAACTACCTAGTGTGAAATATTTTCAGGTTTTTGGTAGTAAATGCTATATCTTGAGAGACAAAGATCACCTTGGGAAATTTGAGTCTAAAAGTGATGAAAGTATTTTTCTCGGGTATGCCATGAATAGTCGTGCTAATAGAGTGTACAATCTAAGAACCCTCACTATTCAAGAGTCAGTCAATGTGGTAATTGATGATCAACCTCATGAAGGAGATACCCCTATGAATGAATTAGAAGATGATGTAGATTCATGCATACTAGATAAATCAGATAACAAATCTTCATCATTCAATGAACCCCTACCATCATCTAACATACCCATCATTAAGGATCACCCTCGAGAACAAATTATTAGATATCCTAATGATGGTGTAAGAACTTGACGGTAGATATAAAATATCTATAGTCATTTCTACTTTACCTCAAAGATTGAACCTAAGAATATTGTAGAAGCTCTTCAAGATGAACATTGGATTAATGCTATGCAAGAAGAGCTTCAACAATTTCAGAGAAATGAGGTATGGAAATGGTTTCCAGGCCACTCGATACTAATGTCATTGGAACCAAATGGGTCTTTAAGAATAAATCCGATGAATCAGGAAATGTGACTAGGAACAAAGCAAGACTTGTAGCTCAAGGGTACTCACAGATAGAAGGTATTGATTTTGATGAGACATTTGCTCTTGTAGCTCGCCTTGAGTTTATTAGAATTCTTATGTCTATTGCATGTGCATTAAAGTTTAAATTGTTTTAAATGGATGTAAAAAGTGCTTTTCTTAATGGGGACCTTGCCGAAGAAGTTTATGTAGAACAACTGAAGGGATTTGCAGATCCTAAGTATCCCCATTATGTTTATCGTCTGAACAAAGCTCTCTATGGTCTCAAAAAAGCACCTCGTGCTTGGTATGAATGATTGACAAAATTTCTTTTAGACCATAAATTTTGTAGGGGAAGTGTAGATAAAACATTGTTTACTCAAATAACAAAGGACTCACTACTTATTGCACAAGTTTGTGGATGATATAGTCTTTGGTTCAACACGTGAAGATGCTGCTCTAAAATTTGCCAACCTCCTGAAATTAGAATTTGAAATGAGTATGGTTGGTGAATTAAACTTCCTAGGATTACAAGTCAAGCAGCTAAATGATGGAATCTTCATTTGTCAAACAAAGTATGCAAACGATTTGGTGAAAAAGTTTGGTCTCGAATCTGGTCGTACTTATCATACTCCTATGAGCACCACACTCAAACTCTCCAAAGATGTTAATGGCAAGAGTGTGGTTCAACATCTCTATTGGAGTATGATAGGAAGCCTACTATATCTCACAACCAGTCATCCTGATATATCTTTTAGTGTGGGAGTGTGTGCTCGATATCAGGCAGATCCTAAGGAATCTCACCTGGCGGCTGTTAAGAAGATCATTAAATACATAATAGGAACTACCTCTTTCGGACTGTGGTATCCATTTGAAACATCCACCATCATCACTGGATACTCTGATGTTGATTGGGTTGGAAATTTGGATGATCGAAAATCAACAACTGGAGGATGTTTTTATGCAAAGTAAGAAGCAAAACTCGCTATCATTATCTACTGCCAAGGCTGAATACATTGTTGCAGGAAGTTGCTATGCACAACTCCTTCAGATGAAACAAATGTTGTTGGACTACGGGATCGAACAACCCACAATGAGTCTGTTCTGTGATAACACAAGCGCTATCAACATTTTAAAAAATCCTATTCAACATTCTCGGACCAAGCACATTGACATCTGTCATCATTTTATCCAAGAACTTGTTGAAGACAAGATTATTATATTGGATTATGTTTCCATAGAAAAGCAACTCGCAGATATCCTCACTAAACCTCTTGATACAAATAGGTTTAGTAATCTTCAAAAATCCATAGGTGTATGCACTCATTGATAATATCTCAGTAACCATGATCCACATAGGCAAATCTTCACACTGGGACATTCATGGTTAAGTATCAACCACAAGTCTAAAACTCATGAATTAACCATGTTAATTTTGGGATGCCAGAGTATGACATTCTCAATGATATCTTAAATGTGTCGATAACATTAATATTTACAGTCCGATGATATCGAAATTTACCATCGATGAAATCGAAGAATCTTGAGAATGCAAGGTTATAACCAGCGGTCCTTCCCAACGGTTGGACTGTCACAATTTCCACTGGATATTAGCATCTTCCCAATGGTCATCAGCATGGTCTTTAATATCATTATGAGCGTGAGATCAATGCCATTGATGAGGGATCGATATGATCGACAACTCTGCTATAATAACAAAGGGTGTATTCGATTTCAAATCCTCGTATCCCCTCTCTTCTCTAGTTGCTTCTTCTTACCTTTACCTATCTCTCACACTGAAAAATCATGATCAAAGGCAAAGGTAAGTCTCTTCCTCAATCTTCAAAAAAAAAACCAAGCAACCTAGTAAGCATCAACTCATTCCAGTGGAAAGACATCCACCCACTATTGTTGAACATCTGGTTCTTAACAGTGCCATCGAGCCTTTTGGTGTGGACCTCCTTCTAGAATTGATATGATGGTAGAATGTTCTGAATCTTAGTGGTTCTTATCAACTAGGATTGATCATGAATTCTTTAGTAAATGTCATTTCATTCATGATGATCCCCCGTGCATTCAAATTGAATTTTTGCATTACTCAAAACTCATCACTCCCATCACTTTTGGTCATGTTCTAGATCTCGAGGTCACTCGAATTCTAGTAACCATTAGGAATCTCAATGGTCTGGGTGTTTGGGGAGAGGTAACTCACACAATATGTCAGGGGACCACTGTTCCTCGAAATGATGATAATTCACTTCACATTAATCATCTTGGACCCACTTTTAAAATCCTCCATAGCATTTTTGGGTCCAATGTATATCCATGTGATGTGAATGGTAATTATCTTCCTCCCTTTGTGCTAAATGTGCTTTATGATGTGTATCAAGAAGTTCAAGTGTGCCTCCTAACGCTCCTTCTTAAGTAGTTAATTCATATCATCCAAGACAACCATCAGAATACACTAGCCTTTCCTGCACTCATCTGTAAACTCGCTCATCATGTTGGCCTCCCTGCCACATCTGATGCCATTCATCTAGAAGCATGGTTTGATAGTGATGCAGCCCAATTGGCTCAACAGTTATGTCTCACTTCATCTCTTCCCGAGAATAGTGCTCCCATGCAGTCGGTCGCTAAACATGCTCAATCTTCATGTCCTCCTATTCCTTAGGGATCCAATCGAACGCCATTACTAAGTCTAGAGTTTATCACAAATCTCTAAGCTCATCACCTTGAATGTCACCTGCTGAACGGGATGGCTAGTATGGAGGAGCGCCTTTACAACTGTGAAAGGCAACTTACCACGATTGAAGAGAAAGTCGACATTCTCTAGCAAACGAGCAAGCAAGTGGTAGACTTGCTCACATATGGTGATCCTCAGGGACATTAGGAGTTGACTAGAAAAGTTCTATGTTGCTGCAGTTTTTCATAATGTTCTATTTTGGGTGTGTTAATTTTATCGGGGGCTAAGATTGGATGGTTTTTTTGTTTACACTGACTGACTGTTATACTACTGCCAAACTGGGGTAGTATATACATTTTGGATATTTTTGGATATGGCTGATTATAATTCACACATATTTACTGCAATGTATATCCCCAGTTTTATCTGGTGTGTGATACGTGTGATATTTTGATCTATATATTGTTTGTTATGCATGTGGTTGCTAAAATGCGATGTTTGTTTTACATTTACCTATTATATGTGTTTGCTCTCTGAATGATGGTTCTCCCTAGAGTGCTTCAACTTTAGTAAATATCAATTATAGTATTATCCTTTGCCAATAACTGACAAAAAGGGAAAGAACAAATCAAACACCCCACAAGAAAATTGTGTATAGTTGCTTGTGATTGGTGTTGCAGGTGTTAGGGGGAGCAGCTGTAAGAAGAAAGGGGGAGTTTGTAGTTAGGGGGAGCAGCTTCTGAATGTTTGTGTATGTGAACTAGATAACATTGTAAATTGTGTAAAGTTCATGTACATACAATTTAGGGTGTCAATATTGAAGTTGTTCTAGGGTGTTTTGGTATTTTGTCACGTAATTGACAAAGGGGGAGATTAAAAGTGCCATGTTTTGTCGATTAGCGTGAGTGTTGAGTCCACTGGACAGAGAAGCTCCATAGGAAGATCAATCAATCGTTTGCCTCAACTAGATGTGTGCCCGAACTTGCCACTGGTAAATATAAGCCTCACATCCCATGTCCCAAAACACCAGGTAATTAAAACCCTTAAAATTGATTAGAATATCATAGGGTTTGTGGGTTAGAAAACTTTTTCAAATTTTTAGAAAATCTCTAAGTTTTCTACCTCTATCAATTTATTGATAAATTGATCGATGTAATCTATAAGACCCGTAACCTAGACTGTATCGTTCCGTATGCTTCCGCGATCCTCCCGGTCGAATTCCGGCAACCGTCGACCTATATCTGACGTTTACGCACGAACTTAAGCTGACTCTTGCATACCAAAGTTGGCTCAACCTGAAAATTGTACCTTAGCGACTGCGCCGTCGCCACAGTTCTAACGCCGCGACTCACGCACCGAACCAATAACCAGGCCAGGAGATGTGGGTTCGTGTTTATTCCAAAGAAACACCGCACGTTGCGAATTTCATGGGAATCTCTACAACATGTCCTATCAAATTAAGTCAAGTACTCACCTTACATCAATGCCACTTCACCCTACAACAAGTACACATGACCTCTCTTTCTCTTTTCCCAAAAGTTAACACTTCCCTCCCCTAACCATCCCTCTTTCACACCATTTTCAACTAAGGTCATACCTCCCATCAACTTTCCTTACACCCACCACTCCAACCATCCCTTTTATTATTCTCTCTCTCTCTCTCTCATTCAATCTCTTCACTCCCAAGCAATAAGCTTCATACGTCCAAGCCTCTCCTAGCTTTCCCAAACAACAAGTACGGCCCACCCTCTCATCTCTCATCCCCACCATCAAAACTCCATCATCCACCGTTAAAAGTTGAGGCAAGGAGAATAGGAGTCCAAGGGATCAAGCAGAAGGCCTAGAGGTGGGTGATCCACCATTAATTCTCATTTTAGGGCCCACTTGTTGGTTAGACCCATTTTGATGTATGTGATGTATCCATGAGGGGCCCATAGCGGCGGGGTCCCTCTATCATCGTCTCTCTCTCTCTCTCTCTCTCTCTCTCTCTCTTTATTTCTTTTGTGTGATGTCTTGTGGCCACCATAGTGCAAGACGATCTTGACCATCTGATCGTGAGGCCCACCTTGTAATAGGTTCATTGGACGGTCAAGATGAAGGAAAAACACAGATATCATGTTAACCCAAACAGGTGGGCCACGTACACGTGGGACCCACCATGATGCCTGTGTTGTATTCCACTATCCAGCGTCCAGGGACGCTGGATGTGCCCAGCCGCCGTACGTGCCCAGCCTCTGTGGGGCGTGGGGTGTGGCTAGCAGGGAAGTGTGAACTGACGTTGGGGTGTACTAACCAACTAAGCTTGGGGGTGGGCCGCTCATGCAGGCCCCACCTTGATGAATGTATATAATCCACGCCGTCTATCCCATTTCCTAGCTCATTTTAGACGTTGAACCGAAAAATGAGGCCAATCTAATAATCAAGCGGGCCATACCGTAGGAAATAGTGGAGCCGTTAAAACCCACCTTGATGTTTTTACTCGCTAAAACATGCTTCATATTGCGCTCATTTGGATGGTCTTGAGCCATGTAATCCAATAGGTAGAGTGAATTCATCTGATGCAGGCCTCACCTAGGGAAAACCATAGAAAAACTTGTTTAAAAAAAATACAAAGGAAGCAACTGACGCTGCTGCTGTTGCTGCAGCAGCAGGACACTATGCGGGGACATTAGCCAGGGACCGTGGGTCCCAGCCATGGGCCCCATTGTGATGTGTTTTGAACATCAACACCATCCATTGATGGGCCCCCCTTCTAACTGTGGGTCGCCCAAACATCAACCGCATGTGGATCCCAAGTGGACCACACGGCTGGAAACAGTGAGGGTTAAATGTCTGCCATTGAAACCCTTTCTTAGGTTGCAGAAGTTTTGGATCATATATGAAATTTATTTTTACTCTTCACCCAGGTCCGTGTGACCTCACCAATGGGTTGGGTGGAAAATGAACATTATGGTGGGCCCAGGTTTGTGTGACCTCATCAACAAGTTGGGTGGAAAATGAACATTATGGTGGGCCTAGGTCCGTGTGACCTTGTCCATAGGTTGGGTGAAAAATAAACATAATGGTGAGCCCCATGTGGGACCCACTGATGTACGTAGTGTATCAACACCTTTCATCAATGTGGACCCTCATCATGAGTTATGTGAATTATCTATGCCGTCCATCCCTATGGGATCCACTAAGATGCATGTGTTGCATCCAAACCGTCCAACCATTTTAAAAGATAATTTTAAGGCTTGAGATAAGAATTAAGATAGACCTAATATCAAGTGGACCACACCGCCAAAACAGTGGAATTGAATGCACACCATTGAAACCCTTTTAGGTTATAGAAGTTTTGAACCAACATGATAATTGTTTTCCTCACTGTCTAGGTCTTTATGACCTTATGAATAGTCTAGATGGGAAATAAATGATATGGTGGCCCCTATGAAATTTCTAACAATGAAAATCACTATCTCCACTGCTAATTGTGGTGCGGTTCAAATGGTATGTTGATCATTATCACCAATGATGTTTGTGGTATGGTCCAGATGATTCTTTGGATATGATTCATTTTTAGCATGCTCTATAATGATCATGGATGAATGATGTATTAGACTTAGTCCATTCAACTCGGCCCATTTGACTCAGCCCATTTGACTAGGCCCGTTGTTGAGGCCCACTTTGATATATATGACGCCCAATGATTAGGCCCATCTTGATGTATTTATGGCCCATTGTTGAGGCCCACTTTGATATATATGAGGCCCATGTGATTAAGCCCATCTTGATGTATTTTTCGTCCATTGTTGAGATCCACTTTGATATATATGAGGCCCATGTGATTAGGCCCATCTTGATTGTGGACCGTTGTTGAGGCTCACCTTGATATATATACGAGACCCATGTTATGAGGCCATTTGATGTATTAGAGGCCCATGGGTCGAGGCCCAATAGGACGTACATAAGGCCCATTGAGTGTGATTCCACCATGGTATATGTGTTAACCTCTATAGCGGACTATGCCTTGAGAGCAATGATAGTTTGACGTCCACATTATAAGGATGATGTTGGTTAAATATCCACATTGTCACTCTCCCTAAGGCCCATTGTTAGGCCCATACTTGTAGTGTGTAGGCCGTCTAGGCCCATCTTTGTTATGAACAGAGCCCATCACCACATAACATGTTTAGTATAGATCCATGATTCGTGATCATACGCATCATATGTATGCCTAATATGAGGAGTGACTGATCATAGCATATGCCTTTAGGCAGATTGTTTATGGGCTCCCTGATAGTCGAAGTTGCCCTACATGAGCATGCGGTACACGCAGGATTGTTGCATGTCTGGTAGAGTGATTCATGCACATGCTTGTGTGTGATTAAGATTATTGTATGCCCTAGCGATATCAGGGCCATTGCCTCTATAGACATATCGTGGGTGGCCAGATTGGATATCGAAAATACTTTTTCTAGCATTGAGGCACCATAGATGACCCCAGGTGAAAATCCCTAAACTTGATGGTACCAAAGGATGACTCCAACGTCGAGACCGAGTGGATATATGAACGCACGAGGGCCGAATACCAGGAAACCGTGTCTCCCACTATGTCGTGGTCGATTGAAAAGCGGTGTGGCCTTACTCGCCCGAGGGTAGGGGCAATACTAGGCTGAGTTTGACCAACTCATGAATGGGTCCGCTATTGACGTGCCGGATAGGTATTGGAAGACCATTGGCCAAGTAGATAATGAGGTTTCTTATGCTCACTTAGACTGTGCGGTTGGGAGAGCGGTAGTGCCATTTGGAGTGTACTAAACCCCGGTGAATATTCAGAATGAGAACTGTACTGATATCTGATGAGCTGTATGTGGATTTGGATGAGGATTGGTATGCTTTAGTTGCATCTCGCATCACATGGTCTTGATATGGCTGATAGCATTCATATCTTATACCGTATAGCCTTGGAACGGCTGCTTGCATTCATATACTTATCAGCATGATTCTGCATTACTCTAACCTTGTACTCTGAGCATGCACATATTGCGCACACACTTACACCACCCTCTAAGCTTTTTAAAAGCTTATGCACGATTGATATGTGTAGGTGACGCCAGGACGCAACCATAGCCTTGTCATAGTTAGATGTGCAATCAAGCTTTTGGAGTTTCTGTTACTATCATTATCTTATATTTCCCTTCATATGCACTGTATTCAAAGTTTTTGATCATAGTGGATTTTGTGATGGTGTTCTTGTGATTAGTGTTCATGGGTTATGCTTATGGTTATGCTTATACTGAATCAAAATTATATTTGAAATCCTCCTTGTAAGATCCCAGAATCGGAACCTAGTGTATAGGTGCCTGAAGCCGAGAATGGGGTATTCGGAAGCTGTCGGCGCTGGATTCGACGATCAAGAATTTTATGAGCCCAGTTTTTGAGTTTGGGGCGTGACAGAAGTTGGTATCAGAGCATAACTTGAGAATAACCGAGAACAACATCCCATCTTTACTATGGGTTTAGGACGACTAGGTTCCAAGTGCGTAGCCTTCCAATTGAGTTCCCTAACGTGCGATTCTCAAGGTTGATTGGCGTCCTTATTCTTCCTATAGGACATGCCGCATAGGAGAGTGACCCGATCTACTCCCGGTCCATCACCTGAGGCTCCAGCTTTACCACTTGCGGCTCCCGTTCCACCCCTAGAGATCCCTGCTCCCCTGCCTAAGGATGTCGTTCCTCCACCTAAGACCGATGCGGATCTGATCGTACCTGTGAGTGCCTCTCAGTTACAACAGATGTTACAGGCTGTGACAGCGCACTTGAGGGACACGGTAGGTGCCCAGTTGTTTCTCTAGCCCAGGCAGAGCAGGAGCGCGCGAGTGCCCTTCTTCGTGAGTACAGACAGCTCGATCCTCCACGTTTCCAAGGTGAGCCAGATCCAACAGCAGCCGAGAGGTGGCGCTCTGATCTGGAGAAGATTTTTGATACTATGGCATGTATGACCAAGTAGCGAGTCTGGTTAGCAGTATTTCTTCTCCAGGGCGAGGCTGAGAATTAGTGGACCTCCATTACCTACGTTGTAGGACTTGATTATGTCCGGACATGAGAGGATTTTATTGATCGATTCGAGCAACAGTACTTCCCCGACCACATTCATCATTATAGAGCATTAGAGTTTGAGACTCTGGTGTAGGGGGACATGTCTGTGGCATAGTACACGGCCTATTTTGTGGTGTTATCGAGGTTTGCACCGTATCTAGTTAATGATGTGGGACAGAAGGCCTGCCGTTTTGAGAACAACTTACATTACGGTCTTCGAGGCCGTGTTATTAGGCATGAGCTCCCAACCTTTCATATGCAGTAGTACGGAGGGCCCAGCTTTACGAGACTGAGTGGGCTAGCTCACAGGGTGATTAAGATCAGAGGAGAGGCCGGAAAAGGCAGGCCCCCTCTAGTAGCTCCCAGAAGCATCAACGCCCACAGAGGTACAGGAGCCACCCACCTACTAGAGCACCAGCAGCCCCAATAGCACCTCCAGCGCTATCCCAGCAGCCGTTTATAGGGACTTGTTATGGATGTGGTGGGACAGGGCACCACGTGTATGAGTGCCCTCACCCTTATCTATAGCAGTCGAGAGGGCCACAACAGCCTCCAAAGTAGTAATAACCTCAGCAGTAGCCTCTAGCACAGCAGCGACCCCATTAGCAGCGACCGCAGCCACCTCAGTCGCTGAGGCCTAAGCAACAATAGAGACAGCAGTACAGGCTGCCAGAGAGGCAACAACAGCATCAGGGACCTCAGAGGGGATAGGCACCTCCCCAGCCAGCTTAAGCTAGTTTCTACGTGGCTCAGTAGGATCCGTAGTCATCTGGAGGAGTCATTGAGGGTATTCTTTCCATCTCCGCATGTATCACACACGTACTGTTTAATTCCAGTGCATCACATTCATTTATGTCTGAGAATTTTTATCATTCGACTGGATTGTAGACAGAGTCTGCTCGCGACGGGTTGACTATATCGACACCCTTAGGGAAGACTACGGTGTTGGGCCGTTTCTGTTCATCTTGCTCGGTTCTAGTCGGTGATAACTTTTTGTCTGTCGATTTATTTGTGCTGCCAATGTCAGATTTCAACATCACCTTGGGCATTGATTGGCTTACCGAGTACCACTCCATGTTGGACTATTACGCAAAGACCGTCAGATTCTTTGTACCCGACTTGCCACAGTTTTAGTTCATTGACGAGCCTAGAAGAGAGTCGTTGTCTTGCCTCATGTCCTGCGCAATTGAGGAACCCGTTGCCTTGTGTATCGATCAGTTGCCGGTAGTCTGTGATTTTCCCGATGTGTTCCAGGAGATTCTGGGATTGTCCCCGCACTGGCATATTGAGTTCCAGATCGATCTTGTGCCCGGTACCGCGCCTATATTAAAGGCCCTATACCGTATGACACCGATGGAGTTACGTGAGCTGTAGCGATAGTTAGATGAGTTGCATGAGTTGGGATTCATCCGTCCAAACAGTTCTCCGTGGGGAGCGTCGGTACTCTTCGTCACGAAGAAGGATGGCTCGTTAAGGCTCTGTGTGGATTACCGCGAGCTCAACCGGGTCACGATCAAGAACAAATACCCGCTCTCGAGGATAGATGATTTTTTTGATCAGCTGCAGGGTACACAGTTCTTTTTAAAGATTGACCTACATTCTGTTTATCATCAGATTCGAGTCCGAGAGGAAGACATCCCGAAGACGGCTTTCAGGACGCGTTATGGTCATTTTGAGTTTCAGGTCATGTCCTTCGGACTGACCAATGCACCCACGGTCTTCATGCAAGTGATGAACAAGGTCTTTCATCCATATCTCGATCAGTTTGTTGTGGTCTTCATTGACGACATTCTGATATATTTGAGGACCCGTGATGACCATATGTAGCATCTGGAGATCGCGTTGCAGACCTTTTGTGTCCACCAACTGTATGCGAAGATAGAGAAGTGCGAGTTCTGACAGAAGGAGGTGAAGTTCCTCGGTCACATGGTGATGAGGGAGAGTGTCATAGCGGACCCCTCAAAGGTTGAGGCAGTGCATCAGTGGGGCCAACCCAGTACTGCGTTTCGAGATCTATAGTTTCCTAGGTTTAATGGTATACTATCGGCGTTTCATTAAGGGTTTCTCCTGTATTGCAGCCCCGTTGGCCAGGTTGACTCGGAAGGGCGTAAATTTAATTTGGACTGATGTATATGAGCAGGCTTTTGTGGAGCTGAAGGACCGTCTGATGTCCGCTCCTATCCTCACTCTTCCCTTTGGGAGTGATGGATTTGTTGTATTTATCGATGTTTCACGTATTAGTTTAGGTGTTATCCTGATGCAGTATGGGAGACCAGTGGCTTATGCATCTCGTCAGCTCAAGGTCCATGAGTTGAACTACCCTACGCACTATTTGGAGCTAGCAGCAGTCATCTTCGCACTGAAGGTGTGGAGGCACTACCTCTATGGGGTCAGGTTCGAGCTCTTCTCTAACCACAAGAGCTTGAAGTATCTATTCTCTCAGTCTGAGCTAAACATGAGATAGAGACGCTGGATAGAGTTTTTAAAGGATTATGATTTTGACCTCTAGTACCACCCAAGCAAGGCGAATGTGGTGGCGATGCCCTCAGCCATCAGCCATGAGGCCTGGTTGTACACATGATGATTTAGGAGTGGAGGATGCTTGAGGAAATAGCAAAGTAAGACTTCGATTTTGGTCTGCAGTCTTCTATCGCTCAGCTATCGAGCCTGTCAATTCAACCCTCTCTTGTCGCAAGGGTGATCGATGTTGAGTAGACAGATGAGTCGTTACAGGATTACCGAGCATAGGTAGCATCAGAGAGTCAGATAGATTGTCAAATTGGTGCTGATGGTGGACTTCGCTTCAGAGGCCGATTATGTGTCCCAAATATTCCTGAGTTACGCAGAGATCTTATGACTGAGGCACATCGATCGTGGTTTTTTATGCACCGTGGCTCGACGAAGATATATCGTGATATGAGGAGATAGTATTTTTGGGCGGGGATGAAGTGCTAAATCGCCAGTTTTATGGTCAAGTGTAACACATGCCATTGAGCATCCCGACGTGGAAGTGGGAGCACATGTCGATAGATTTTATCATGGGCTTACCGAGGACTCAATGCAGTCACAACACTATCTAGGTCGTCGTTGATCGTCTAACGAAGTTGGCACATTTTCTTGCGATTCATGTGACTTGACCTTTGGATTGGCTTACGAGATTATTTATTAAGGAGATTATGAGACTGTACGACATTCCAGTCTCGATTGTTTCTAATCGAGACCCGAGGTTCACGTCTCTATTTTGGAGGAGCTTTCAGAGAGCAATGGGCACTAATTTGCAGCTTAGCACCGCGTATCATTCACAGACCGATGGCCAGACCGAGAGGGTGAATCAGATCCTTGAGGACATGCTTCGGGCCTACATAATTGACTTCGGGAGTAGCTAGGATGAGCATCTATGTTTAGTAGAGTTTGCATACAACAACAGCTATCAGGCGACCATTGGCATGACTCCTTTTGAGGCATTATATGGAAGACCGTGCAGATCTCTGAGTTGTTGGACCGAGGTTGGAGAGCGGCGTCTCCTAGGTCCCGAGCTTATGCAGCAGACGTAAGAGGTTATCGATATCATCAGGCAGAGGATGCGCATAGCTCAGAGTCGAAAGAAGAGTTTTGCTGATCCCGGCATCGTCTCAAGGTCTCGCCCATGAAGGGCGTAGTTCATTTTGGAGCGAAGGACAAGCTTGCCGATCATCGAGCGCATTAGCGCCGTGGCCTATCGACTTGCCTTACCATCTCAGTTTTCTGACATCCACGACGTTTTCCACGTCTCTATATTGAGGAAGTGTGGGTCAGACATAGTTCCTGTTATCGATTGGCAGCCATTGGAGGTTCGTGAGGATGCTTCTTACATTAAGTAGCCAGTTCGTATCTTTGATCGGAAAAAGCAGGTCCTCCGAACCAAGGTTATTACCTTGGTGAATGTTCAGTGGGGTCATCATTCTGTTGATGAGGCGTCTTAGGAGTGTGAGGCCGAGATTCGAGAGCACTATCCTCATCTCTTTGATGATTGATTGTAGTTGTATCTTGTATGCTGTCTCCGATTTTATATGATGTTGATATGTTTCCTCATCCTTATGAGTTATGTTTACTTGCAATGATTGTGTAAATTTCAGGGATGAAATTTTTATTTGGAGGGAAGAGTTGTAAGACCCGTAACCTAGACCGTACCATTCCATATGCTTCCGTGATGCTCCCACTCGAATTCCGGCAACCCTCAACCTGTATCCAACATTTGCGCATGAACCTAAGCCTAGTCTTGCATACTGAAGTCGGCTCGACCCGAAACTTATACCTTAGCGATCGCGCCGACGCCGTGGTTCTAAAACTGCGACTCGCGCATAGAATTGATACCTAGGCCAGGAGATGTGGGTCTGTGTTCATTCCAAAGAAACATTGTGCGTTGTGAATTTTGAGGGAATCTCTACAACATGTCCCATCAAATCATGTTAAGTACATCACCTTACATCAATGCCACCTTACCCTACAACAAGTACACATGACCTCTCTCTCTTTTCCCACAAGTCAACACTTCCCTCCCCTAACCATCCCTCTTTCACACCATTTTCAACTAAGGTCATACCTCCTACCCCTTTCCTTACACCCACCACTCCAACCATCCCTTTTATTATTCTCTCTCTCTCTCTCTCTCTCTCTCTCTCTCTCATTTCATCTCTTCACTGCCAAGCAACAAGCTTCATACATCTAAGCCTCTCTTAACTTTCCCAAACAACAAGTGTGGCCCACCCTCTCATCTCTCATCCCCACCCTCAAAACTCCATCATCCACCGTTAAAAGTTGAGGCAGGGAGCATAGGAGTTGAAAGGATCAAGGAGAAGACCTAGAGGTGGGTGATCCACCATTAATTCTCATTTTAGGGTCCACTTGTTGGTGAGACCCATTTTGATGTATATGATGTATCCATGAGGGGCCCATAGTGGCTGGGTCCCTCTATCACCATCTCTCTCTCTCTCTTTCTTTTGTGTGATGTCTTGTGGCCACCACTATGCAAGACGATCTTGACCGTCCGATCGTGAGGCCCACCTTGTAGCAGGTCCATTGGACGGCCAAGATGAATGAAAAACACAGATATCATGTTGACCCAAACAGGTGGGCCACGTACACATGGGACCAACCATGATGCCTATGTTGTATTCCACTATCCAGCATCCAGGGACGCTGGACGTGCCTAGCCGCCATGGGGCGTGGGGTGTGGCTATCAGGGGAGTGTGAACTGACGTTGGGGTGTACTAACCCACTAAGCTTGGGGGTGGACCGCTCATGCAGGTCCCACCTTGATGAATGTATATAATCCACGCCGTCTATCCCGTTTCCCAGCTCATTTTAGGTGTTGAGTCGAAAAATGAGGCCAATCCGATAATCAAGCGGGCCATACCATAGGAAATAGTGGTGTTTACTGTTAAAACCCACCTTAATGTTTTTACTCGCCAAAACATGCTGCATATTGGGCTCATTTGGATGGTCATGAGCCATGAAATCTAATGGCTAGAGTGGATTCATCTGATGTGGGCCCCACCTAGGGAAACCGTAGAAAAACTTGTTTAAAAAAATTCAAAGGAAGCAGTTGACGCTATTGCTGCTACTGCAGCAGTAGGACGCTGCGAGTGGACTATGGCCAGGGACCGTTGGTCCCAACCGTGAGCCCCACAGTGATGTGTTTTGAACATCAACACTGTCCATTGATGGGCCCCCTTCTAACTGTGGGTCGCCTAAACATCAGCCGCATGTGGATCCCAGGTGGCCACACGGCTGGAAACAGTGAGGGTTAAACGTCTGCCATTGAAGCCCTTTCTTAGGTTGGAAAAGTTTTGGATCATATATGGAATTTTTTTTTACTCTTCGCCCAGGTCCATGTGACCTCACCAACGAGTTGGGTGGAAAATGAACATTATGGAGGCCCACTTTGATATATATGAGGCCCATGTGATTAAGCCCATCTTGATTGTGGACCGTTGTTGAGGCCCACCTTGATATATATACAAGACCCATGTTATGAGGCCATTTGATGTATTGGAGGCCCATGGGTCGAGGCCCAATAGGACATACATAAGGCCCATTGTAGTGTGATTCCACTATGGTATATGTGTTGACCTCTATAGCGGACTATGCCTTTGGAGCAATGATGGTTTGATGCCCACATTATAAGAATGAGTTGGTTAAATGTCTGCATTGTCACTCTCCCTAGCGCCCATTGTTCGGCCCATACTTGTAGTGCGTAGGCCATCTAGGCCCATCTTTGTTATGAGCAAAGCCCATCACCACATAACATGTTTAGTATAGATCCATGATTCATGATCATACGCATCATATGTATGCCTGATATGAGGAGTGACTGATCATAGCATATGCCTTCGGGCATATTGTTTATGGGCTCCCTGATAGGTGGAGTTACCCTACCTGAACGCGCGGTACGCGCAGGATTGTTGCATGTCTGGTAGAGTAATTTATGCACTTGCATGTGTGTGATTATGATATTGTATGCCCTAGTACATCAGGGCCATTGCCTCCACAGACACATCGTGGGTGGCCGGATTGGATATTGAAAATACTATTTCTAACATCGAGGTATCATAGATGTCCTTGGGTGAAAATCTCTAAACCCGATGGTACTAGAGGATGACTCCAACATAGAGACTGAGTGGATATATGAACGCACGAGGGCCGAATACCAAGAGGCCACGTCTCTCACTGTGTCGTGGTTAGTTGGAAAGGGGTGTGGCATTACTCACCCGAGGGTAGGGGGCAATACTAGGCTAAGTTTGACCAACTCATGAATAGGACCGTTATCGATGTGCTAGATAGGTTTTGGCAGACTATTGGCCAGGCAGATAGTGAGGTTTCTTACGCTCACTTGGACTGTGCGGTTGGGAGAGCGGCAGTGCCATTCAGAGTGTATTAAACTCTGGTGATTATCCATAATGAGAACTGTATTGATATCTGATGAGCTGTATGTGGATTTGGATGAGGATTGGTATGCTTGAGTTGCATCTCACATCGCATGGTCTTGATATGGCCGTTAACATTCATATCTTGTACTACATAGCCTTGGTATGGCTGCTTACATTCATGTACTCATCAGCATGATTCCGCATTACTCTGACCTTGCATTCTGAGCACACTCATATTGTGCACACACTTACACCACCCTCTAAGCTTTCTATAAGCTTATGCACGATTGATGCGTGCAGGTGACGCTAGGACCAGCCATAGCCTTGTCGCAGTTGGAGTGTACAGCCAAGCTTTTGGAGTTTCTGTTATTATCATTATCTTGTATTTCCCTTCATACACACTGTATTCAAAGTTTTTGATCATAGTGGATTTTGTGGTGTTCTTGTGATTATTGTTCATGGGTTATGCTTATGGTTATGCTTATACTGAATAAAAATCATGTTTGAAATCCTCCTTGTAGGATCTCAGGATCAGAACCTGATGTATAGGTGTTGGGAGCCGAGAATGGGGTACTACGGAGGCTGTCAGCGCCGGATTCGGCGATTGAGAATTTTATGAGCCCGATTTCTGAGTTAGGGTTGTGACATAATTGACAAGTGCTTTCGATGTCCTCGAAGCTCACTCGATAATATCGAATGAGGACATTAGTTGTCCAGCAACTGCATTTACTTCTGGATGAAATTATCAATGTATCGATAGCTGATCGATATCATCGAAAATTAAATCTCAAGTCTATCGAAGTTGACTTCATAAAATTGACCACAAAGATATTGTGTCCCTATTTTTTTCATGAAAAATCATAAAATCTTCTATATATCGAAGTTCTCCTCGATATCTTTGAAATTCAAATACCGATGATATCGGAAGGCCTTCAATGATATCGTTCTTAGACACATAATTAACCAGCAATATTTTCAGGAGGTTTTTATCTTGGATCGAGGGTCACTCGATAGATTGATATTTAAATATCGATGATATCGAGGTTGGGTCGATTGCATCAAGAATGGACAAAACTATCCAGCAAGCTTAACTAGAAAATCCTTCGATTTATCGATGCATCGACATGACTACTGATATCATCGACATTGAAATTCCGATGATATTGAGTGTGCCTCGATCATACCTTTTGACCTGAAATATTTTCAAAGGCAAGTCTCTCTAATTTTCAAATGTCGAGGAATCAATCCCTGTGTCGATGAAATCGGAGTTCGAAATCCGATGACATCGATGCGTGTTTCGATTTCCTCGACTAGCTGGAAAAATGTTTCAAAAGCATATGACATTTGAGTTTGTGTCATCGAGCAGCTAGTCGATGCAATTGAGAGTATACGCTCGTTGATATCGACCCTGCTCGATGATATTGAACTCTATTATAAATGTGACCGTTTTATATCCGTTGGAACCTTTTGCCTATTTATAGAGAGCTTGTCCTTGGTTGCTGGTAGAGAAAGAAGAGAGTGCTTTTGAGTGTTTAACCTTAGATCATATATCCAAAGCCCTTTCTCTCATAGAAGTTTATCCTCCAATCCACCCTCATCATTGACATTTAATAGAGTGGATTAGGGAATGAACTTCCGTGTTTAAGGATCCTCCAGCTACCATTTTAATGGCAAATCATTAAGCTGGGATGCCTTGAATGCATAAATGATTGGAATCACTCTATGTCCCTTATAGGAAAACTTTCAATAGAGTAGGATTCCATTACAACCTTGACCCAACCTATCGCCATATATTGGTACATCTTCTGAGTTACGGTTCAAGGAAGTAGAAGATTCTTCATCAATAAAGGAGAAAGATCTTCGACAATGTGCTGAATGGGGCTCATCAACTTATCTGTAAGTCAACTGAGTCCAGAGGATCCTTGTGATCATTCCTTTGTAGGATTCGGTCTAAGGTGTTTCTCACCTCTTGCAAGTCCTCTAGGAGGCCCCCGACTAGAGTGTACGTGGTGGGTGCTATGTGTTGACCCTTGCTCTGTGGAGAGCATAAACATTAGGTTCCTTGAGTGGATCCTTAGCTAGTGTGCCTAAAATTGGGTGCATTGTGTTGACCCTTACTCGTGGAAGCATAAACAAGTGAGGTTCCTTGATTGGATTCTTAGCCAGTGTGCCTAAAATTGGGTGCTATGTGTTAACCCTTGCTTGTGAGAGCATAAACTGTCAGCCTAGCTATAGGTTGTACTGATTAGAGGTGAACCTGATTTAAAACCTCGGGTTTGAGGAGAACCATGTGAAACCTCCTTAGTGAAATCTGATACCCTCAAGGGTTGAGTGTGTCAGCCGAGAGTGGAGTAGACAAGTAGTCAAACCACCATAAAAATGAATGTGTTTGTGATTGCTATTGTCTTTCATTCCTATGTGATTATATGCTTTCATGTTTAATTACCTGAGATCACATCTCGCACACAGTCACATCCATTATAAACTCTGATTCACATCTTGTTTATCTTGAAGGTATTTTTATGATTGGATCCTCTTTTTAGCTTGGAAACTCTTAGAGTTATTTTAAAGAAATCCTGATTCATGCATATCTACTTCGGACAAGTTTGATAGGATTTTAAATAAACTATAAAATTTTTATAAAAGTCCTATTCACCCCCCTCTGGGACATATTAGCATATTCCTACTTTAACTAAAGTGGTCATTACCGCAATTTCAACTTCCTCTGATAGCTCTACTCTATTTGACTATGATCTCAGAAGTGACCCTAAAAATGAAATTGAAGAGGATCTTCACGATGCCTGCAATGCTCTATATAAAGAGTTCTAAAATTGTTATCAAATTGAAAATTTAAAAAGAAAAATATGTTAAATTAAAAGAAGAACTTGAAAATACAGTTTTAGAAAAATCTCAATTTTCATATTGTTTTGAAAAAATAAAATTAGATTTGAGTTTTAAATCTTCTGAATTAGAAAAAATTCAAAAAAGAAAACGAGAAACCAAAACTTGAAGTTTCTTCCCTTATAAGTTTAAAGGACACTTGGAAATATACCCATGGTGACCAAAAGCTTGAAAAATTGTTAACCGCATCTAGAAAATGTGGTGACAAGTCAGGCCTGGGATATATTAAAGGTAACTCATCAAAATCCAAAGTTTCTATTCCTATTTTTGTAAGAGGAGAATTTTCTAACTCTAAAGGTAAGACTTTAAGAGATTTTAATCATAATGATTTCAAAAACTCAAAACCCTTTCAAGTTCCTAAAAAATAATAAAACCATTGGGTACAAATATTAAAAGAATAATAGATTAGTTAAAAAAATAGTGGACCTACTAAAAGAGCTTTTGAAATCCAACTTAAATATTTGTGAAGTTTATAGAGAAAGGAGGAATCATAACTCTTAAATGCAACGAAACTCAAAAGTCACTCCTAAACCTAGAACCATTATGAAATGGGTTCCAAAGGTCATTCAAAATAATACCTAGATAGGGGATGCTCATGGCATAAAACAGGTGACAAGGCGATATTTTTGAATATCAAAGAAGTTAATGGTGATTCAGTTACTTTTGGTGATGAAAACAATTGCAAAATAACAGGCCAAGGTACTGTACAACTTCTTAACCTTCCTCCCTTTGAAAATGTGTTTTATGTTGAAGGTTTAAAACACAACCTCTTAAGCATATCTCAAATATGTGATGACAAGCGTAGTGTGAAATTTTTTGATCATAGATGTGAAATAATTAATGAGAAAGGTAATGAGATATTAAATGGTCACAGGACCTTTGAAAATTGTTATATTATCAATAGCTCTTGCTCATTTAACCATTCATGTTACATAGTCCAAACAAACAAAACTGAACTTTGGCATAAACGTCTTGGACATGTTAACTATAGAGATCTGTATAAGCTGAGCAAAAGAGATCACCTACAAGGCTTACCCAAACTTTAAAAGATAGAAAAAGTATGTGGCGCATGTCAAATTGGTAAACAAACTAGGAGTAGTCACAAGAAAGTGAACTCCTTAGCCATAGTCAAACCATTAGAACTACTTTACATGGATCTAGTAGGACCAACTAGAACTGAAAGTAGAGGTGAAAAGAAGTATTTTCTGGTCATTGTTGATAATTATACCAGATATACTTGGCTAGCCTTCTTAAGAGAGAAATCAAATACTCTCGATGAAGTCAGAAAAATTCTAAAATGAATTCAGACTAAAAAAGAGATGTTTGTGATTAAAATTAGAAGTGATCATGGCACAGAGTTTGAAAATAGAAATTTTGAGAAGTACTATAATGATCATGGTATATCTCATGAGTTCTCTGCTCTAATGACAACTCAACAAAATGGAATTGTTGAGAGAAAAAATAGAGTTCTATAGAAAATGGCTAGTGTAATGTTAAACAACATGAAACTACCAAAAAAATTATGGGTTGAAGCTGTTAATACTGCATGTTATATTATAAATCATGATTATATTAGATAATAAAAAATAAAATAGCTTATGAACTATGATTTAATAAAAATCTCACTGTTAAATATTTTAAGACTTTTATAAGTAAATGTTTCATTTTAAGTGACTGAGAAAATTTAAAAAAGTTTGAAGCTAAGAGTGATGAGGGAATATTCTTGGGTTATACTCTAAATAGTCGAGTATATCGTGTTCTTAATAAAAGAACAGGAGTGATTCAGGAATCTATTAATTTTGTAATTGACAATCACCTGATCACCCCCATACTAAGTCAAGATAATGATGAAGTTAATATAATTCGTATAACGGACTCTTCATCAAAATCAGTTAATACTGAACTAAGATTAGTCAAAAAGATCATCCGACTAACCGATCAATATAAATGAAGCACTTACTGATGAAAGTTGGATAATTGCCATGCAAGAAGAACTAAATCAAAATGATGTGTGATACTTAATTCCTAGACTTTCTGATAAACATATAATTGGAACCAAATAGATTTTTAAGAATAAAACTGATGAATTAGGTAATATTATCATAAATAAGGCTCGACTAGTTGTACAAGGGTACAAGCAAATAGAAGGTATTGATTATGATGAAACCTTTACACCAACTGCTCACTTTGAATCCATAAGATTGTTTATTTCGATTGCATGTTATATGAAATTCAAAATATATCAAAATGGATGTCAAAAGTGCATTTCTAAATAGTAACTTACATGAGGAGGTTTATGTTGAACAACCTAAGGGTTTTGAGGACCCCAAATCTCCAAATCATTTATACCATCTTAGAAAGGCACTTTATGGTTTGAAACAAGCTCCCAGAGCATGTTACAAAAAATTGACTAAATTTTTACTTAGTCATAACTTCAATATAGGAAGCGTTGATAAAAATTTATTTGTCAAAAAATATAACGATCATATACTAATAGTACAGATCTATGTTGACGACATAATTTATGGATCTACATGCACTAACTTATCTATTGAGTTTGCAGATCTAATGAAATCTAAGTTTGAAATGAGTATGATTGGTGAACTAAACTACTTTCTTGGATTACAAGTTAAGCAACATAGAGATGGTATATTCATATTGCAAACCAAATACGCCTTAAATCTTGTAAAAAGGTTTGGATTTAAGAATAGAAAGAAATTTGATACTCCAATGAGTACAACTCTTAAACTTTCAAAAGATGAATCAGGTAAAAGTGTAGACTCTCATTTATATCGACATATGATTAGTAGTCTCTTATACTTAACTGTAGTAGACTTAATATTGCATTTAGTGTTGGAATATGTGCTTGATATCAATCTAATCCTAAAGAATCTCATCTAATTGTTGTTAAGTGGATAATCAGATATGTCACAAGTTCAGCTAATTTAGGATTTAGTATCCACATGATACATCTGTACAAATTTCTGGATATACTGATACAGATTGGGCTAAAAATATTGACGATAGAAAATCTACCAGCGGGGGATGTTTCTACGTAAGTAACTGCTTAGTTCCATGGCTCAATAAGAAACAAAACTCTGTATCACTCTCAACTGTTTAAGCCGAATATATTGCAGCCGATAACGCCTACACTTAACTCATTTAGATGAAAAGAATATTAGCTGATTATGGCATTACGTAAGATACAATGACATTATATTGTGATAATTCAAGCGCAATTAACATTTCAAAAAATACAATCCAACATTCTCATACAAAACATATTTATATTAGATACCATTATATTTGAGAATTTATTGAAGATAAGAGTGTTGTGACAGAATATATTCAAACTGAAAAGCAACTTGCTGACATTTTGACCAAATTGCTCGATAGGAATAGATTTTCAAATTTAAAAAATGATATTGGTTTGTTGTTATTAATTAAGTATTTATGCATTTGTCTATTTCTTGTTTATAATTAATTAAATGAATATAATATTAATAATATAATGACAAATATATATATAATCATTTTTTTGGGTTCTTCGATGAGTCGAGGATGTACTTGACCAGTCGAACCCTCTATGGGTCGAGTACGCTGCTCGACCAATCGAGGACCATGGTATTTCACCTCTAAAAAGTGAAAAATCACTTTTTTCTTTCATTTTCATCTTCTTCGTCGAATCGTCGGTGGCCCTCTCAACGAACTCAACTCCAAATCTAGCTTATAAGTGGTTGTTTTTATATTTCTTTTAAGATTTAAGTACTTCCTTGCTAGTTAATCTATCAGTTGGGGTTTATTGTTGTTTCCAAACCCTTGTTGGTATGAGATTTATGAAAAATCTGATATATCCATAATCACATTACTCTCTTTAGTTATTTCTTGAGCAATCATTAAATGAAGCATCGTACTAAATGTGAGACTACATGAAAAACTTGTGGTAGTTTGTCATTTAGGCTGACTTCATCTAATGTGAGAACCCTAAGGGGCTTCGAAGAAAATTCGGACACACTAAGGGGCTTCAAAGAAAATTTGGACCAAATTGGGGATTTCAGCTTAAGAGACATAATTATTGAGCATAGTGTAAATATTGCTCACATTGCTCCATTCAATCTTATTCCTTTGCTTTCTAATGTTGGTTAGGGAGGCATTTTGGGTTGGGTTGGCAAAGCATACCGTTCCATTGCATTATGCATGTATGCATCAATTAGTGAAGTGTCCTAAGAAAATCTAACATTTACAATTAAATTTGCGGAAGAGACCTTCACTCTAGACCGCAATCTAATCTCAACCTTAACTGGGATTGTTGTTGCAAAGTATGGAATTCCTCTTGAAAATTTAACTGATAGAAGGTCCCATACAGAACAGCTAGCAATTACACATAAACTGTGTCAGTTTGATGTGGAGTGGTATTCTGGCAATGCGTTGTATGCCAATCAAATGCTGCCTCGATTTCGAGTTCTTCACTGTATCTTTATGTCTAATGTGTATCCATGATCAGGGAATAAGTCAGAACTTGCTTCTTTCATGGCTAATATTCTTTATTATGTTATTTTCTGGGGTACAAATGTGTCTTCCTTCTATTATTTGTTATATCATAATTCAATTTCGTCATCATCCTGGTCATGGTTCTATTCCCTTTGAATATCTTATGACTTATATTACCTTACATTGTAATGTTCCTATTCCTATGTCTGAGGCACCTAAGTCAGTATTACCATTCATTAATGCTAATATTCACAAGATGAATCTAAGATTTCTTCTCGGTCAGTGAGATGAGGAAAAAGAGGAAGCACATGCACCACCAGAAGATGTGTATATGAACGACATCTTTGATTAGATCAATGATACAGATGATTCAGATTATCAACCTTCTCAGGTTGATGATCGGTTTAAATCATTAGAAGAGATGGTTGAGGCTCTATGGATCTCACGGGACACTGTGATTCAAACTTAGAAATCCTCTATGAAGTACATGAAGAAGTACTTCCACCATATTGCAAAGAGTTTGCATCAGATGGATCCTTCCATGCCTACTCCTTCCTCCTTAAGATTTGATTGAGTTCATTTGATTTCTCTTTTATTTCTATGGGGCTGTATTACTTACTACTTGGTTTCCTTGATGACTTGATACTTTCACTTTATTTGGATGATCATTTCCTTCCTTGATAATTTAATATGACACACTATCTTGACTTAATACTTTATTTATTCTACATGTTTTACATGCTTCTTAACATCCTTCTTTCTTTGTCAAGTTGTGACAAAAAGGGGGAGAGAATTGAATGAATATAAATGCTAGGAATGCTGCTTGGAATATTGTATGTTTTAAAATAGGAAATAGGGAAAGCACAACTTGAGAGGGAGTACTATTTTTTTTTATCTCTTCAACTACACCACAAGTTCAAGAATACGAGGCTACATTCTGATTCATGTATTAGTAAGTGTTTTTTCATGAAATTGAGAAAGGGGGGATTGTAAGTGCTATTATGTTTAAAGCGCATGTTACACTTGGCTTGTCAAATTTCGTCTTGTCAAAAAACTTAACATAGTTTTCTTCAAGTTAAAGTCAAGCTTATGTTCAAGTTGAAGTCTAGCTTATGTTCAAGTCAAAGTCAAGATAAAGTTCAAGTCACATGGATCACAATGGAAAGTTCACCTTCAAGAGTAAGTTCAAGTTCTACTAAAAATGTTAGTAGAAGATCAAGCTTCGGCGACAAGTTCGTCTCCTACTGATGATTAAATAGTAGAAGATCAAGCACCCTGTGACATTCTAGTCCTATAAAATTCAGTCCTTATAGGTATAATAAACCCAAAAAAGTCCTTAGGTATAGGTGCTTTCAAAACTGATTTAGAATTGGGTTCTTATACTTATTGTAGGTTGAGTTTTGACTATTCTAAATTTTTCCTCAACCAGTCAAAGAAATTTCTTGACTAGTCCAAGAAACAACTAAAGTGTAATAAAAAATTTGTTGCGTCTTCGACCAGTCGAGTGGAGTCCTCGACCAGTCGAAGGTTCCTTGATTCGAAGTCCAGCAACTGAAATCAAGTCGGATTCTGCTTGCTTGACAAGTCGAAGGTCACCCTCAACCAGTCGAAGATCTGTTAGATCTTATCCCACTCGAATTTGAAAATTTGTTGGAACTGAATCCGGTGCTTCGACTAGTCGAAGACTGCCTTAGACCAATCGAAGGAACAAACTTTGTGACTATAAATAGAAGTTCTTTCTCAATCCGAAAATACAACTTAAGCCTATTAAGGCCCTCATTCAAGAGAGAGAGAAAGAGAGAGAGAGAGAGAGAGAAGCCTCATTTATTGCCAAGCTATTAAGTGGTATTTATAAATTTATTTGATAGCTTTTTCATTAATTCCTTTATGTCAAAACTCTGTCATTCTAATTTGAAAAAGAGTGTTTACTCTTATTGAGATTTGAGGGAATTAATGCAAGTAGCCTTTGGGTTTATATCTAATTAAAATCAAATAGAACCCTGGACCTTTTCTATTAGACTAAACATTGAACGTTCGTCATTCAAGAAAAGAGATCTACAGCTATAGCATCTTCTTCGGTGAAGATAAGTATCAATTTACTTACTATATTTGGTTTTTTATGAGATAGCCAGAAAATCTCATTAGAGGTTTTGTCTGAGATAGCATGAAAATTTCAGAAAGGGGTTTCTTTGTTTGTGATAGCCCAATAAAATCACAATTGTATCAGGTTTTAAGGTGACTTATTCATAGTGAAAGCCGAGATTACGAGGTTAGTAATCTTGGGAGTGGATTAGGTGTGGCTATTTGAGAACAGTTGTTGTACACACCGAACCACTATAATTCTTGGTGTTTGTGGTGAATGTTTCTTTTTTGCATTTGTGGAGAATATTCGTAATTTCATTTATGCACAAGTGGTGAATGTTTGCAATAGATAGGTTTACTTTCTCTTGCTTGGTTTGAGATCTTAATTCTTACAAACGTTCATGAAATAAGGTTGTCCTACCTAAACTTTGTTTTGGGTGTAGGTTGTCCTGCGAACTAGTTTGAATCAATTTTTCAATACTAGTGCGATTGAGATTTTAGATTTGTTTATTATTTTTGTGCTTTAAGTTTTTTTATTTGGCATAGTCTTATTCACCCCCTCCCCTCTAGGATCATTAAACTTGCCTTTTCAAAGAGTACTTTAGCTTAGGGTACGAACGATGCCTCGAGGAGGTCAGACAGAGGTATCTTGAGGTCAACTTGGATGGCTTGGTTGAGGAACCCCCCGAAGACCCAGTCCCTTCCGAAGTCAAAGTTGAACAGCCTCCCTCTCGGGTGGAGTGAGCCTCGCCACCTCCTCTTATACTTGTAAACATTTTTTATTTTGTTTTTATTTTTTTATTTTTTATTTTTTGCTATAATGACTCCTTCATCATTGAAAAAGATAATTTTTTTTACCAGGACCGTTGTGCATGATGTTCTCAAGAATTTATAGTAGGTCTGATGTAGTAGAATGAATAGGCCAAACAATGTAGATAAGTCGATTACGTGGTGGTAGGTCGTGCCTGGTAGAATTAATAGGTTGACTTCGAAATAGTATTCATAATAGTAGATAGAGAACTATAAAGGACTTTCTTCCCTTAAATTGAGGGAAGTACTTGTGGTCGATTGTACGGCTCAGATAGTCGAGTTTTAAAAGAAAGTTTCTTCCCCTAACCTGGGGAAGTTCTTTCAATGTATAATTCATAGTAGAGAAGAAGTAATATGTCGACCACTTAGTAGTGGGTCGAGCAGTCGGTAAGAGGAGTTTCTTCCCTTGAATCAAAGAAAAGTCTCCATGGTCGATCACATAGTTCGAATGGATGAAGATATTAAATGAAAATTTCTTCCCTGACCTGGGGAAGTTCTTTTATTGTAGAATTCGTAAAGTAAATGAAAAAATAGTAATTTTTCGAGCACATTTTTCCCTTTAAGAAGGGAGGTCGCTCTTGTCTAGTAGATCATTCAGTTGATGCGCTCCTATTCGGAGATTTCTTGCGTCCTCAGGAGTAGTAAATCTTCAGATGCTTAGCATTCCATGGGTAAGGTAAGGGTTATCCATCCATATCCTCAAGTCAATAAGCTCCTGGCCACGTCGTGCCCATAATTTTGTAAGGCCCTTCCTAACTCGATCCTAATGTCCTAGAGCCGGGCTCCTTGGTGTTCTAAGAAGTTTCCTGGAGTACCAAGTCTCCCACTCTAAATCTTTGCACATTGACTTAGGAATTATAGTATTGGGTGACACATTGCTGATGGGTGGCGATCTTCAATTGCACTCATCCCCTTTCTTCCTCGAGTAGATCCATCCCTAGGGCCATCTGCTCAGCATTTTGGCTTTCATTGAAGGAGTTGATGCGTGCAATTGGGATCCTTATTCTGAATAGTATCATAGCCTCCACGCTGAAGGCCAGGGAGAAGGGAGTTTCCCCAGTTGATGTCCAAGCAATACTCTAATATGCCTAGAGGACATGTGGCAGTTCCTCGGCCCAAGCTCCTTTGGAATTCTTGAGCCTGGTTTTGAGGTGGTTTTTTTATAATCTTGCTGACTGCCTCTACTTGTCCATTGGCCTAAGGATGCTAAGGTCATTAGTAGGCATTGCGAATCTCATATCTTTCACAAAGACCTCAAAATTGGGCATTGTCAAACTTCTTGCCATTATTCGAGACAATAGTGTGTGGGATCCCATATTTGTAAATGATGTTCTTCCAGACAAAGTCAGTAATCTTTTGCTCAGTGATTTTGGTCAATGGCTCGGCCTCGGCCCACTTGGTGAAGTAGTCGACTCCTAGACAGCGAACTTGGTCTGACCCTTACCCATTGCTAGCAGTCTTATGATGTCGATTCCTCATTGGGCAAATGGCCAAGGGCCAGTCATAGGAGTCAGCTGCTTAGATGGTTGTCGAGGTATCGCAACAAATCACTAAAATTTGTTGCACTTCCTTACATACTACTTAGCATCTTCTTGGATGGATGGCAAGAAATATCCTTGTTAGATCACTTTATGGGTGAGTGTTTTACCACCTAAGTTATTACCACATATCCCTTCATGCATCTCCCTCAGAACATACTCAGCCTCATCGGGTCAGAGACACCTCAGGAATAGTAAGGAGAATCCCCTTTTCTAAAGGACATCTCCTACCATGTTGTACCAAGCTACTCAAGTCAAAATTCTTCATGCTTCGAACATGTCGTCATGTAGCTTGTTCTCTTAAAGGTAGTTCATGATTGGGTCCATCTAGCTCGGATTTGAGACAATAGGAAGCGCTTTCTCTATCTCAGGTCTTTCATACTGGGCTCGGGTAAGAACTCAATCAGAATCGATTTGGTGATGTCATCATCGGCCGCTATGGCTAGTTTTACCAGAGCATCTACTTGGAAATTTTCTGCTTGGGGGACCAAGTTGACTTCACATTTCTTGAATTGGCTGATAAGATCTCTTGCCTTCTAGAGGTAGGAAATCATCTTCTCTCCCTTTACCTAGTACTCATCGGTAACCTGATTGACAATGAGCTGCAAATCGATGTGGATCTTCAAATTTTGGGCTCCCATGGCTTTCACTAGCTTGAGCCCAGCGCGGAGTGCCTCATATTTCACCACGTTGTTCGAGGTTTAGAATCCAAATCTCAAGGCATATTGTGTGTAGGTCTAGTCGAGTGCCACAAGGATTATCCCTGCCTCACTGCCTTTCGAGTTGGAAGACCCATTAACATGAAGGGCCCATATTTGCCGGTTGGTTTCCTCCCTAGTTTCCTTAGGTTTTTCTAGGAACTCGGTGATGAAGTCATCCACTGCCTGGCATTTAATAACAGTTCACAGTTGGTACTTGATCTCGAATTTGCCAAGCTCAATTACCCACTTTGTCAGTCTCTCTGATACTTCGAGCTTTAGGAGCACTTGATGAAGGCGTCGATTGGTCGTTACTACTACGGTGTGGGCATGGACATAGGGACGGAGGCGACGTGATGACATGATTAGTGTCAGTGCAAGCTTGTCGATGTCGAGGTATCTAGTCTTGGCTTGGACCAGTGTCTTGTTGATGTACTAGACAGGAAGCTGCTTACCCCTAACCTCTCATATGAGTGTTAAGCTAACTGCTACAGCAGAGACCGCCAAGTAGAGCAGCAGTGGCTCTCCTTACTCGAGCTTGGAAAGTAGTGAGGGCAACCCCAAATATTGCTTAAGTTGTTGAAAGGCCTATTTGCAGTTGTTAATCCATGTCGGTTTTGCCTTGCCTTTTTACTATTGGAAGAATGGAAGACATTTGTCGGTAGCTCAAGATACGATTTGTTGAGGGCCGTTACTCTGCCCGTGGGATAATAAATCTCCTTTGTAGTTCTAGGAGGGCTCATGTTTAATAATGCCTGGATTTTGTTAGAATTTTCTTCAATCCCTCTATAGTTGACCAAGAAGACGAGGAACTTCCCTGATGTCACACCAAAGGTGCATTTACTCGGGTTTAGTTTCATCTGGTACTACTTCGAGATGGTGAACATCTCTTCGAGGTTAGCTACATGGTCATTTTCCTTGATGCTCTTAATTACCATGCCTTTAACATAAACCTCTAGGGAACGTCCAATCTATTAGGTGAACATCTTGTTGACAAGTCACTGATACATCGCTCTAGTGTTCTTTAGCCCGAAAGGCATGACTCTGTAGTAGTAAAGTCCCTTGTCAATGTCAAAGGTTGTCTTCTGCTTGTCGTGCGAGTGTATGGTGATCTGGTTGTAGCCTGAATAAGCATCTATGAAGCTGAGGAGCTTATGCCCTGTCGTATTGTCGACCAACTAGTTGATCCTCAAGAGAGGGAAACTATCTTTAGGACACACCATGTTTAGATTTGTATAGTCGATGCATACTCGCCATTTTCCATTTGAATTTTTCACTAGCATGATGTTGCTGATTCAGTTAGGGTAGTAGATTTCTTCAATGAACCCGGCATCAAGGAGCTTACCGACCTCCTCTCCAATGATGGCATATCATTCCGGCTCGAATGCTCATCGCTTCTGTCTTACTAGTCGGTGGTTGAGATCACCGTTCAGCCTGTGAACCATCACCTTTAGTTTAATGTCGTTCATATCTTAGTGGGACCATGTGAAGACATCTGCATGTCTTTTCAATAAACTAATGATCTCCTCTCGTTAACCTGGGTCTGGTAGCAAATCAATCTGAATTATGGGAGACGGGTTGGTTTCACTAAGGGGGACTGCCACTAGTCTTCCATGGAAGATCCTCTCTCGACTGATTCTTCTCAGGGGTTAAGGGAAGTGATAGCCATTGTATGTTGTTACGCCCTTGCCCTTAATGATATGGAATAGCATTGTCGGACCTCGTTTTACTCACCTCTGACCTGCTTGACTCTGTACTTGGTCGAGAATTTCATGACAAGGTGATAGGTCGACACGTGTTGAGGGATGGTCGTCCCAAGATGACGTTGTAGACAAAGGGACAATCAACTAAAAGGAAGTCAATCATTATAGTCATCTGGTTGAGACCCTCTCCTGCGATCATGGGCAGTAGTATACTCCCTTCTGAGTCAACCTTCTCTCATGTGAATCCGAGTAAGGGAGATCAGATGGGATGTAGCTAGGGTCTTCTGATCCCCATTTTGTAAAAAACATGGGTGGAAAGGATATCGGCTGAGCTACCAATGTCCACTAATATTTGGTGCACTTTGTGGTTGGCCACTATCATGGTTACCACAAGGGCATCGTTGTGAGGGTGATGGATTCCCCGGACATCCTCCTCTGTGAAGGTCGGACTGTTGCTCACAACCCCAAGTGCAGGGTCGCAATGTAGTAATAATCGTGGTGAGACTGAGGTTGAATCCATGCGGACTAAACTCGTACGTTTCTGAAAGTAATTAGGATAAGAAGAAGAAGAAGATCTAACACTAAATATGAAACATTAAGAGAGTAATTGTGAAGGATGTAATTGAAATTTGTAAATTTAAAGGTGGGAACTAGGGTGCCAAGGATCCACTTATAGCAATTGAGATGATACCTTCCTTGATTCAAGAGATGTAATTGGATTCAAAGTCTTACTTATCCAATTAGAAAGAGAGATGATCAGATCTCTGAACTTCTGATTGATCTAGCCCTAATGGAAGAGGATTGTGGAGATTTAAAAGGGATTCCGTCACCCAACCATGCCCAGGGGACGATGACAAATAACAAGATTTACCAATCCCACAATCTCAAATATGAAAAGAAGATACTCAAAGTTATCGCTGACTCTACTATGATTTGAGTCAAAATAAACCATTAAAAACTGAAAATATTCCTTAAAATCAATTATAAATCAATGAAGTTCAACATAAACATGAATCAAAGCAAAGTAAATATCTCAATCACGCTATAGGCTTCACCTCTTAATCCTAGCTAAGAGGTTTAGCCAACCATAAACAAGATTAAACTAAGAACTCTTAAATAAAATATAAAAATAACTAAGGAAGAAGAAAGACCCTTAGCGGCAGCTCTCCACCCTTTTGCTCCACTCCTCAAACCTTAAATGATGCCTAAGAATGTCCTAGGGACTCCTATTTATAGTTGTGAAGCTTCACCTAATGCACCAACTTGGAATTTCTGCAAACTGACTTGAACTATGCAATCCACAACTTTTCTGTGTTACACTTCGGTCAGACCGAAGTCGAATCTGAATTTGGAAAGGATTCTGTTTCAGCAGTTGCCCAATTTCGGTCAACTGAACTGGGTTTAGTTGAACCAAATTAATCTTCGGTGAAACCGAATTAACTCTAAAATTCATTATTCTTTGATAGATCTTTTTGTGCACTTTCAATCGTACTGAATCCTCCTTTTGGTCAGACCGAACTGTGTATTGGTTAGACCAAATTGTCCATCGGTTGAACCAAATTAGCTTCTAAATTCCATCGTTTGTCATTGGACTATTTTGTGAAAGTTCGGTTGGACCAAACATGGGTTCGATCGAACCGAACCATGTCTGTTTTCTGCTATAGATTCCGCCATCTTTCAAGTCATTTCTTCAGCTTTTGTACTTGGTTTCCTTAGATCTTTGACATGTGATTTCTTCACTCTTAGTCTCCTAAGATCCATCTTTTGCCTTGGTGATTCTTAAGCATTAAATTCATGTTTTTAGCATTCTTTCTAATCCAAGTTCTCAGAATGGCCCTGCAACACAAACATGTATAAAATATACCTTTAAGCAGTATCATGTTCATAAAAATAAGATATAAATAGGGAAGAATATGCAATATTTGACACTCAACACACTCCCCAACTAGCATTTTGCTAGTCCCGAACAAAACATGCGTGAAGTGAACCTTAATTCTCAATGTCCAACCCTTTTCAGAAAACAATCTTTTGTGTAATTGTCATGCCCCGAAATTCGGCACCTGGGTATATTCGACCCCGATTCTGTACCCGCAGGTATGACTTATGTTTTGTATGTTTATATTTCATATTCCACACATATATTGACAAAATAACTACATTCATAAAATATAACAATCCAAAAATTTAATAATTAAACATTTATTTAAAGAAAAATGTCCATGTTCTGACTATTCAAGATTATCATCAAACACATGTCATTATAATGTTGTCATACTAAATGTTCATTACACTTATTTAGAAAATGGTAAAGAAACAAAAATAAATAAAAGAAAATCTCTTTAAGCTCCTCCATGTGATCCCGATCCTGAAATTTTAAAATCCTAATAGGGTAAGCTGCGAAGCCTAGTGAGTAATCTCAACACAGGCTTTAAAATAATCTCATGTAATATGAATAAAACTATATAAAAATACAATACATATTTGGGCAAAACAACAAATGAGGAGATTTAATAAACAAAATGTTTCAATGTAAATTCAAAGAAAAATGGATGAATGAAATCAACATATGTTATACTCCATAATAACATGTGTGGTTTATTCTTTTTTACACCAGGGCTAGTTTACACCGGTTGGCCAAAACCCACGCCAATACAATACCTAGCCTAGCAATGGGAACCTCTTTCATGATATGCTCACCCATTCAAAGGGCACTTGGTGAGGGACCCATTTGTACGTTAGCTGGTCAAACTACTACCCTACCGAACTTGGCAGTGGGAAACTTTTACAATCCTGACATGTTCACCCACTCAAAGGGTATGGTAGATGTTCCAAAAGGTACCAGTTAGGTTTCTGGGACTTTCAACCCAAGGGTCTTAATCGCCCTACCTATTTACGCTTTAGGGATTTTCAACCCAAAGGACTTGATTGCCTCACCTATTTTCTGGTGTTTCATAACTATTTTAATGATGCATGATTTTAATATTGCATAAATCAAATATTTCTAAATATCTTCAATGACTACTATTCTTCGGTCAATCCATAATACTTGATGTACATGATTTAATAAACTGAAAATAAAATTTTCAATCAATGTAAATTGTATGTAGATAATTAAAATTTTACATAAAAAATAAAATAAACATTCAACGTAATCTATTAGATCATGGTTAAAATACAATGAAAAAAATAAAGATGCAACGTGATTTATTAAATCTTGATTAAAAAGATAAGCATGCAACATGATTTATACGATTTAAAATCTATATAAAAAATATATATAAACTCAAGATTTTGCAATAACTTTTAACAAAACAAAATCTAAATGCAAATAAATGAATTTTTTTTAAAGATAGGATTAACAATAAGACTATAAGAAATCATATTAAAGCAATGACAACAAAAATAATAATTTAACAACATTTTAAGAAGCAGGGTAAGTAATTACGTCAAATTAAAAAGTACATCCAAGATGGCAATTTTGTATTATAAGTACAATTGAATTAACAAATAAAATGAATTAAATTAAATTATATAGAGTTTTCATAAATATCAAGTGAGAGAAAAACTCACTTTTTTCTTAAAAAAGTATTTTCTTTTCTTTTTCTTTTTCTTTTCTTTTCTTCCTCTCTCTTCCTTTTTCTCTCTCCTCTTGTCTTTCTTCCTTTTTCTCTCTCTTCTTTCTCTCCCTCTTTCCAACGTAAATGAATAGCAACTTTCCCTCCTCTCTCTCTCTCTCTCTCTCTCTCTCTCTCTCTCTCTCTCTCTCTCTCTTCTCTCTCTCCTCACTTTTCTCACGTCACACCACACTCCACCCTCACTTTACAATTTCTTTTCTATCTCTCATACCTCCCTTTTATAGCCTCTTCATTCCCATATTTAACACGTGTAAGAGAGAGTGGCTCTTACTACTCTCTTATCATTTCTCTTTCTTCTTCTTTATTGGTCTGTTTAAAACATGTGATGCACGTTCTCTGGTTTGCACGCACCACATGTTGTACGTTTCACATGTGCTATGTGTGTCACGTGTATGGACATCAGGTGCATGTGATGTATGTGGTGCATGTGTGCCACACGTATAAGAGGTGTGTATGAAATAGGTGTTCATGGTGGGAAATCTAGTGTGCATGTGCACCATGTATCTCATGTGTGCCATATGTATGTGCATGAATGAAATTGTTATACATGGTGTCCAGTATTAAGCTATGGTTGTGATGATGTAGATGGATGGATGGATCAATAGATGGACGGATGGATGTATGGATAGATGGATGGATGTGCATGATGTGTTTGTGCATGTGTGTGGTTGTGATGTATTTGATGGTACATGGATGATGTAGATGGATGGATAATTGTATGATTGGATTCATTAGTTAATGAGCGGTTGGATTGAATACGTCCAAATTAATGGTTGAGATTGAACTAATTGATCTTGTAGATCAACAGTCATATCAAACTAATTGGGTACATCGATCAATGGTTAAAATTGGAGGGTCAAGATTTATTTGGGTTATTACAGTAATCAAGTATGAATGAGTAGAATTAAGATGAGGAAGTGGGATTCTAAAAACCTAGAGCCGAATCATATAAGCAAACAATCAAATAGGTTCTTTATCCATTAAGTCAGAGCATAAGTTTGTATATCAAGTTTTTTAATGTGGTCGGTGAAAATCATCTTACTTCTTATAAGAATACTATCATTTCATAATGTTAGCTCACCATATCAAGATTAATTGAAAAGTCGAGTACTAATTCCTAACTTATCCCCTTTTCCTTTATTTCGACAAGAAATGAGAGGTATTTGATTTGGGGATTATCTCATTCAATTATAACATGAAAAGAATAAAGAGAATGGTCATCATAATATCTTTATTAATTCTGAATTCATTTACATCCTCTTATCTGTTGATTCTAAGATAAATTAGATTTAAATATGAAGTCCGGCAGCATTTTGGCTTGCGATTTGTTCATCTTAGCAAGAGAAGTATTGTGTGGATGTGAATCTTGTATCTTATTCTTTAGTTCATCCAAAATATAAGTCTAATTCGAAGAAACACTTGAACATTTAAATACTTCAGTAGAATTCGGACTTTTGTAATAACCCACGTGCAACACCATGGTGTTGCGCGGTCCAGTGCAATGGGTAAAAACCCATTTTGTCTTCTTTTCCTTCTTCTTTGAAATACCTTCGGACTCTTCGTCTTCTCTAGAGCTCTGATCTTCTTTGTCGTCATCCAAATGAGAGGGGGAGTGGGGTATTTATAGGCCTCCACACATGCGAACCATCGATCTTTGTGTCTTCGAGTCCACTTTTCATAATATCTCAGCCATCTAACCTATTTTGATTAAACTAGTGTTGCACAATCTGGCACAACCAATGTTGGTGTTATGCAGACCCGTGCAACCAATGTGCTTTGCACGGGTGTGCGCAACATAATAACTTCCTCTTTCTTTCATTCTTAATCTTTCTTCAAATTTTTTTCTTCAATTATAATTTTTTATGTCTCAATAGATGCCCCCTTGATTCTTTATTTGTTCTCCATCTTCAGAACAAAGAAATTGGATCAAATATCTTCTTTTCTTTATATTTAAATGTCATTGCATAGATCCGTGCAACACTCAATCGGGTCTTGTCCATCATCTGTCAGGTCCAACCCTCCTATAATTACTAAACTCGGCCCATTTCCTTCACTTTCTCTTTTATGTCAAACCTTTGCTTCTTCGGCTATTTTCCACTTAACAACTTTCTTTTGTGTGCAATCACTGCGCAATGCATTTATGTTTGTACGAAGATCATCTTTTATGCATGTTCCCATGCAACCATCTTTCATTGTATGCACCTGCGCAACTAGTTTTCATCAAAAAAATTTCAAAGTGTGAAATTTCCTTCTAACCCTCAGATTTTTGAGACTTTCCTTCATTTTCTTCAAGAAATCCTCTCATCTTATCTTCCTTGATACAACTGGAAATATGTTTGACAGTAGGGCTTCATCTTTAAGAAAAAAGAATCACACATCTCATCTAGAAGTCAGACGAATTATTCAGAACTCTTGGAATTATGTAGAGATTCATGAGAAAACTTTTAATTTCTACAATCCTTCTGAGAATGATCATCATTCCCATAAACCTGTGACATCGCCAATTGACTAAACGATCTGAAATAATCTTATTTCTGCAGATAACTGGGTTATGATGGAATCAAGAATTTTAGAAGGATATGTAGAAGAGAATGGATCCCACTAAAGAGTCGGTAGGATTCATAATATACAATTCTTACACCCTTGCTATTATCCTCATTATCCCTTTTCTACTTATTTTTTTGAAACTGCTCAGCAGCACTTCTTCACTGAAAGGTCAGCCTGGAATATAGAAAGATTCTTAGAGATGGGTCTCTTATCTCCTCATGATTTCTATAACACTTGGGCTCGAGCCTGTAATGCTCTAAACTTTTCAATACTCGAGCATCGAAAGTTCTCAAGCGTTACCATGAGATTCAACGTAACACATATGTGTGTACGATACCAATCTAACTATCCTAACATCACATCTATTCCCTGACACGAATCTAGCCCTCGAGAATAGGCTCCATCCTAAAATTGAGTCATCCTACTGTTGCTTTGTAAGACAAGATCACCCACCATGTGGTTTGAAATAAGTACTTTCCCTTCAATGAAATGATGAAAAACTCCCTATCCATAATGATTTAAATATATGTTCATTTGTAAAAATTTCTTAGAAATGTACCTATAACCATGTGGAGCCATTAGATTTCCCAAAACTCACAGATCAGCAATAATTACGAAAATGCTATTAACCTTGGCCACTGAATTCTAGATCACATAGTTCCCACTATCCGATTAACGTGAAAATTTAATATAAATTCTAAATTAACCATACACATCGAATTTTAGCCCTTAGATCATTGTAAAAATAATTCAATGGATAAATCAGCCATTAACCTTGGAGTTTGAGGCCCACCTGATCTTTAGATATGCTCCAACTTTGGACTCAACCCTTAAAGTTAGATGGGTTAATGAATGGACGGAGCAGATCTCTCTAGATCATCTCTTTGGGCCCCACACCTAGGGGGTGCATGTAGAAAAGCGGTACACAATCGCAGAACACGGGACCAAGGAAAGCCAGTCAAACTAGGTTTGACCGAGGCTACCCGAAAGGAAAGCTTCTTCCTCTCCCTTTTTCCACTGAAATGAATTCAAAACGGACTCGCTCCGTCTGGGATTTGGTGTGGCCCATTACGACTGCCCGTCTCAATAATCCAAACCGTTTATAGTTTAGCCATGGGTGATCCAACCAAAACCCGAGCAAAATATTGGGTTTCAGACACTGTACGTGCACACAAATAAGGGTACAACTGGTTGCGTGCGAGAGAGTTTTCCTGAAAATGGAAGTGTCATTTTCCCTGCTTCCAAGCTAGCAATTCGCGTGTGCTAGTTGCTGTAATCCCAACCCTCTATTGATAAAATCCTAACCCTCCGTTCCACCTCAGTTTTAAGGATTCACAGCTATCGAATGGGCTCCCCGTTACACTGTCGCATGTTACAACCAAACCCATCACGCTTGAAGATAAGTCTTGATGCTTGGTGGGTCCCAGAACTCCATGTAGACCAATCTGGTCATTCTAAACGGTCTAGATTGGACGTCAAACTGTCCAGTGGGAAACCACTATGGATGAGCTCGTCATCTTCTCCGTTGGTTAAGAGAAACCACCATCCTATGATGGGCTCCATTTGCTAAACTGGAGTGTCCATCAGGCGGACCTTTATGCCAAAGAATCCATTCGTGTGGACGCCCTATAGCCATGCACGACGTTGGACAGGTCAGATCTAAGTATGGGAGAAGACCCACCATTAAAACTGAGCCACCTCCTTCGTTCAAGTAACCGGTCCCGCCCCACAACCCATTGCATTATGTTGCTAATTAAGCCGATTAGATTGTGGGTCATCCAAAATTGACTGTCTCCACATCAACCAAAAGAAGAATTTGGAAGGAGGGGCATTGATCTCCCTTGTGATACACAAGTAGGGAAGTGTTTAAGTTGTGCTGCATAGGATCTTTACACACCAAAACTGAAAAGGCTGAGCTATATGTCCTAAAAATGGGGGGGGGGGGGGGGGGATAGGACAATGCCAAATTAAAAAATAATAGTGAAATTAAATAATAAGATAGCAAAATGAATTGCAAATAATCAAAGGAAGCAACAACCTCAAAATTCTAGTATTGAGAGGTTGATACAAATGTTGTTCTAAAGACAACCTTACACCATAAAAACTAAGGGTTTATGGTAGGACAACCTTACTAGAATGATTTGTGTATCAAATACTCAAACTGAAAAGGCCGAACAATATGTCCTAGAAGGGGGGGTGGGGGGTGGGATAGGACAATGCCAAATTAAAAAATAATAGCGGAATTAAATAATAAGATAGCAAAATGAATTGCAAATAATCAAAGGAAGAAACAACCTCAAAATTCTGGTATTGAGAGGTCGATACAAATGTTGTTCTAAGGACAACCTTACACCATAAAAACCAAGGGTTTATGGTAGGACAACCTTACTAGAATGATTTATGTATCAAAAACACAAACTGAAGAGGAATAAAAAGGAAATAGCAAGAATGGAAATCTAAGCTATTACAACATTCCCCACAATGCTAAAATGTAAAGATTACAACATTCGCATCCACAAATACATCCCACAATCTTGAACCAAAAATAATAAAGAAAGAAAACTACAAAACCACAAAACACAAAGAATTATAGTGGTTCGCCTGTGTGTACACCAAATATTAAACAATAGCCACACAGCTACTCCACTCCTAATATCCTCACACAGTGGATATTAGCGTTCACTATGAAAATAGGTTTTTTCAGGTTGACCTAAAACCTTCACAATTGTGTCTTTCAAATGGGCTTACACAATTCAAAAACCCCACAATATAAGCTTTTTGGATCACTTCAGATAACCAACACTGAGAGATTTTTCTGGCTTAATCTCAAAGAAACCAAAACATAGGAAATTATAAAACTATAAAATACCTGGATATTCTCCTTTTGTTGCAGCCCGGAAGAACCAAGTTGGAATAGAAGTTCGAATATAGAAGTTCAATGTCCAATACTCACTTATGAAATGGTTCTAGGTTCTAAATTGATTTTAAATTAAATCAAGTTGGGCTAGCTCTATTTAATTTTGATTCCAAGAAGTAGGAAGACTTCAATCCCTTTTTCAGTTCAGATTGAAATACAGAATACAAAATCAAATATAACAAAGCTAATAAAAGAGAATATTAAATATGCATAATATAGCTTAAGAAGTTTACAAACTTATCTCTCAGAGTGTCGTATTGATTTAGCTTGAATTGAATGAATAACTCTGAATTTCATGCTCTATTTATAGGTGAAGAAATTGCATTCACGACTGGTCCTGTGGACACTACGACTGGTCGTAGGACCAACTGATTTTTAAAATTTTGAGCGCGATTGGATAAAGTCATTATACGACTGGTCGTAGGACCTTCACGACTGGTCATGGGACCTCCACGACTGGTCATGCGGGACCAAAAACAGTTGTTGGACTTTGAGTCATAGCTGTAGGACTGGTCGTGAACGAGTCGTGCACTGTTCACACGACCGGTCGAGTAGTCTCTAAGACTGGTTGTGGCTTAATAAAAAATTCTGAAAATTTACAACAAACTAAGGACTGGTTATGAAATTTCTTGGACTGGTCGAGCCAGTGCTAGGACTAGTCGAACAAAGTCCAGGACTAGTCTAGAAATAGATCATTCACCTATAAAATGAGCTAATTAAATTATGCATTCAAAACGACCTACCCTAAGGTCAATCTAAGGTCATTCATACCTTGAACATGATGTATGAACATTGAACCTTCTTTTCCTCAGATGATAGGCATTTTTTGAAGTTCGCGAAGCTTGAGATCTTGTCAAAGGATAAAGCTTAAACTTGAGACTCTTAAAGCTTGAGAACGACTAACAATAAAGCTTGAGTATCTTAAACTTTCAAAGTCTAGGAACGTTGTCTTGACTTGTACGAAGCTTTAAAATTCTTAAATTCTTCTTGAAAGCTTTTAAATTCACAATTGATGTTGTACTTGAATATGAACAAGTACACTTGCCCTTGAAGTTCTTGTACAAAAGACCCTTATTCTTGAGAGATGCACAGACTTCATTATGAGCTGGATAAGACATAGATTCCAAGAGATATTTTAGCACTACAAACTAAGAGGTTTTGGCACTCCAAAATTTGACAATCATAGGAGCTAAAAAACCATAGCACTTACAGAAACTCTTGCTGCATAAACAAGATTCGCAGAAGAGACACTGGGTTCAGACATCCTATAAAACAGGCCCTGTTGTCCCACAAGAAAGAAACGTGAGAGAGAGAGAGAGAGCAACGTCCAGCAGGGTGTTGGACGTAGTAGTAAGAAAATAAAGGAAAGGAAAAGGAAAAAAAAGTAAAGGAAATGAAAGGAAAGGAAAAGAAAAGATGAGAAAGGAAAAGAGAAAGAAAGAAATAAAGAAAGAAAAGAAAAGAAAAGAAAAGAAAAGAAAAGAAAAGAAAGGGAAAGGGAAAGGAACGAGAAAGAGAGAGAGAAGTTTGAGTCAAGCTCAATGCGAGGGTTTTATCCTTTAAGCTTACATTAATTTAAGTCATTATATTCATCTTGCCTTTTACATGCCTTCATGTTACTGTGAATTCTCTCTGTAATTATATCGGTTACTATCAATTATTTGCCCTTTTAGGTTACAGTATGATATTGATTACAAGTGATCTTTATGAATTTATATGGGGCAATGGATACAAGCCTTACCTTTACCTTTACCAATTTTGTTGAGTTAGCCCTTGCTACTCATCTCTTTATTCAATTGGCCTTCGCCACTCTTCTCTTTATTGAGTTAGTTATTATCACTCTTCTTTCTATTGAGTTGGCCATTGCCACTCTCCTTTTGTTGAGTTAGCTATTGCTACTCTCCTCTTTATTATGTTGGCCATTGCCACTTTTATCTTTGCTGAGTTGGCCATTGCTACTCTTCTCTTTATGTTGTTGGCCTTGTGCTATTTATCTTTAAGGCTTGGGCATAAAGGTGGGCATTTTTGACTCGATTCGGTGGATCTGACCCGATCAGACCTGATCCGACCCGTTCCGAACCGAACCGACGGCCTAGATCAGGTAGGATCGGGTAAGATCATTTAGATCCAACTAGTTTTTGGATCGAGATCAGATAGTGGTTAATCCGGATCGTTCCGATCCAAAAACCCCAATCCGATTAGATCCAGACCGTTCCGATCCGGCCAGATCCGGAGTAAAAATTAATATTTTTACTTTTTTCTTATGGTGAGTCCACTTGAGCTTTGAATATTCATCAATTTTGGGTTCAACAGCTAAAATAACTTGAAAAAATAAATGGACGGCGTGGATACACCACATGCATTCACAGTGGGCCCCAACAGAGTTCACTCACATATGAGAATGAGTTACTTGCACGGCATGTCAACAGGCGGGCAACAGCTGTTTACTTGCTTTGTACGTCAACACGGTAGGTTGTGAGAGTATGTATTAAAGTGGCTTAACCAAGTTACTTGGGCCCCACCATGATGTATATTTTGTATCCAACCTTCCATCCATTTGGAGAGATCACTTTAGGGCAATATCCAAAGAATGAATGAAATCCAAAGCTCCAGTGGACCCCAATATAGAAAGTTCTTTGGACAATGACGCCCACCATTAAAAACTTTTAAAGGCTACAAAAGTTTTAGATTAACCTGGTATTTGTGTTTTCCCTTATTTCTTTATTTTTCAACTTTTGAACAGGTTGGATTTCAAATAAACATTACGGTGGGCCTTAGGATAGTTTTAACGGTGGGAATCATTTTCCTCACTTTTTTTTTGTAATGTGGTCTACTATAGATTTTTATCTACATCATTATTTGGCTCATGCCCTAAAATGATATCTCAAAATTGATGGACGGTGTGGATATAACACATACAGCATAGTGGGGCCCACAGAACTTGGTGACGTTACTTCAGTAGCCTACCTGATGGGACAACACATGCAGCAGGCATTGATATAAATTTTTTATAGTTATGTGGGGCCCACCTTGATGTATATATGTTATCTAAGTCGTTCATCCATTTTGACATATCAATTTAGGCGTTGAACAAAAAATTATGATACATTGAAGATTGAAGTGGACCACACCATATGAAATGATCCGAATAGTGTCCAACTCGATCCAACTCGGTTTCCCTCACCGAGTCAAACTCGAATTGGGTCAAATAAATCAAGCATCGGATCTGTCCGAGTCAAGTGACCTAGACTCGATCTCGGATCAGATCGACTTCGGGTCCGCCTGTTAGAATTTTGGATCTGACCGGGTTAGGCTAAATCCGGTCTGACCCGGACCGATGCCCAGCTCTACTTGGGCATGTATTTTGATATTCTTGAACTCTCATAATTCAATGAATTTCTCTATTTGGTGTAAGTACTATGTTGGGAATCCCTCTTCTAGCGATTGAATAAATATTGTGGATGTAATGCGATTTCGGTAGTGGCCCTTGGGGCGACACATAATTCTATGTTTCATGGGTAGTGATGCACAAATAGATATGTGTAAATCACAAATGCAGTGTCACATCACTTATGGGATTGGATGTCGAAAATAGTCACTCCATGAATAAATCGTGTTACGTAAATCATCCAGTCATGTGTTGTGTTTGTCTTGGGGTAACCGCATAAATTTATGTGTAAACGTGGGACATGCCGGAAAATCTCTGAAGTATGAGATGTGGGGCGAGTCGGATAACTTTAATCATATTCCACATTATGGTGATTGTTAAGTGTGATGAACTGCATATACTTTGCTAGGCATGCATCTCAAGTAGATTACTTGTGCATATTGATACCTCTTGTAGTTGTGGAGTACGGGACGTATCAGAACCTTTACATTATTTTTATGAATCTCTTGAATTACTGTTAATCTTAAATGATAACCATCACTATGAGGGCGTTGACCCTCTCCCAACTGTACAAGTGATATATAGATTGAAGACTTAGAATACCATGTCCCTATAAAAGACTATACTGAAAGAATATGAAGATAGTTTTAGTTTTATACTTCCGCTGTAAACTCGATAAATGTAATAAGTTCCCATTGAGAGGGCATTTGATTATGTATTTGAATTCTTTTACTCTGATGAAATAATTAGTACAGTCGATTTTATTCCCGTGAATGTTACCTTCATAAATATACCTAGATGTGATCTAAATGATTCAAATGAAGAAAGAAAATGAGGTGTAATTTTTAAAGCATCCAATTTATACATTATTAATACCCAGTTTTCTTGGGCACGAGTATAAACACTGGCCGTGAAATTTCATAATGTTACAGTTGGTATCAGAGCATGAAAATGAGATTAACTGGGCCTGTGGGAATGGAACATTATAAAATTTAGATGACTAGGATGGGTCTATGAATTACATACCTACATGTAGGTGGACTCCCAAAAAAGAACTAGGGAGATGTGGAACTAGAAACCCATATTTAGGTTCCCCATTGAGACTATTATGTAAATAATGTAAGTTAGAGACTATGGATCTAGGTATCTTAAGTGTAAATTCTCAAAATCCCAAACAAAATTCCCTTGGATTGAAAACTTGATTAGAATTAATTTATAAACAAGAAAATTAACTTCCCCAAATTGGAATGGGAGTGTAACGCCCTGAAATTCGGGGGTCGAGCATAACTCAGCTCCCGAGTTCCAAAACATCACTTATGCAACATATTTAATGATGGATGTATGTTGACTGTATTCGTGCATAAAACATGGAATAGATTAAGCCACAACACAGATATGATTCAAGGAGAAGTGAATAAAGCAAGCGGAAGACTTATAGAAAAATATGTGTACAAGTGTAAATCCCTGAAGTACATATACAAACCAGGTCGTATGAAAGTGTTATTTAACAAAATTATAAGTATCAAGTTACATCATTTAAGTTCCCAAAAATAATCCCATAATCCCGCGCATCAGCACGAGGCTCGTTAGAACCCGTCTGAAAACTGCATATAAGAGAAGGCAGCCTCATCATCATCCATCTCCCGCTCTGCCTCAGAAGTCGTATCAACATCTGCAACATCAAAACCTAAGACAGAGTCTGGTGGGTGTTTAACACTGTCCCAGAAACGTGGAAGTGAGTGATCAACTCAGTGGAACAATAAGGCAGTGGTTAACATGTTATCAGTTCAATCAAACAGTAATGATAAAGCAGAACAATTAAATAAATCCTAAGTACTCTTGTTAATGCAAGGATATATGCAATATGATGCGTGCCTTCACGCGTTCACCCTCAGCGTCTTCATCTTACGTTACGCATGACATCGCCTCAAAGTGCGCCACATCTACAAAGCACATGCAAATGCGGTGCATGGATATGATTACGAAGTTGTTATTAGTCCATTTCATACAGTAGGATTGGGAAGTTAAGATACCTTCCTCATATCACCATCCAAACAGTGATCCATACTAGGGTCGTCAATCCTAGACATCTCATACGATCATATGTTTGAGGTCATAGCAAAGGGCTCGTCACCAATCAATGCACGCCTTTCATACCTTTACTACCACAGTTCGGCTCGTCACCTCATTGCGGTATCCAAGTATGCTCGAGGTCACTACAAAGGGCTCGTCACCAATCAATGTAGGCCGACAACACGAATATAGTGTCCCATACCACCATAATCGGGTCACGAGTTAGTTGATCACTGGTCACTATGGGGAGGCTCGTCACCCCAGCGTAGGCCGACAGCTCGACCACGGTGTCCCATACCACCATGTCCGGCTCATGAGTCTTAGCGGATCAAGGTACCATGGTTATTAGGATTTCACTGGTAAGTTCGGTACCCTAGATTCAAGCAGTAGCGTCCATACATGGTGAACATACAACGTACAATCGGGTTACTTAACGAACTTGACTAGCACGAGCGCACGTTGAGTGGAACGACATAGAGTGCGCAAACACTCCGCGTGGCCAAACCACTGCCGCCAACTCTAATACGGCTCGGGTTCGTCTAATACGTCCTACGTGGCGAAAGCAATCTCAACCACGAACATAGGGTCGATTACCGATTTCCTGGACTAATGCATAGTCCCAAACACATTACACTACTACAGATGTTCATATTGAATGTAAAACAGTAAGGGACAACAACTCAAATCATGGTACATAGACATTTGAAGAATATCAACTTAACATAAATGTAAGCATACGTAATGCTTGAATTTAAATAACATGGAATGTAACTGGCATAAAGGAAATCATGCGCATCCATAGGAGTGTTGAGAATCACTTCTCAACACCCGCAATTAGTGTAATAAGTTACACCTTAGATCATTCATGCATTTCTACAAACACTTAGCGTACATGATACAACTTACATGACGTATGTTGGAATACATGCATTTTGACAATTCCTTTTACCAAGGAGTTATCACACATGCATCTAGCATACATACATGACAAATAATCATGGCAAACATAAGTGCATATTTTATACGTATACGGTACTTTACAAATACACATAGAATACACAAATCTCAATATAACGCATGCATATCAGGAAAGCAACGTAAACACAACATTTGGCATGTGAAATGTCATCCATAACAAGAATAAATCACTAACTGGCATTGAAAGCCTTGAAAACCATAACCTATACACTTAAAGTCTGCACCTTAAGCAAGGAAGGAAACACCGAACTGATTTAGATGAGTTGTCTTCGTCAACGGTGATAGAATACCCTAAAACAAGGATAAAAATGAGATACAACAACACCAAGACTAAGCTAAGCTCTAACACAGGTTATGTCACGCCCCAAACTCGGAAACCGGGCTCACAAAATTCCCGATTGCCGAATCCGGGGCCGACAGCCTCTGTAGAACCCCATTCTCGGCTCCCAACGCCCATTCGCCAGGTTCCGATCCTGGGATGCTACAAGGAGAATTTTCAACATCAGTTTGATTCGTAATAAGCATAACCAAAGGCATAACCCACAAACAACAACCAAAAACTCCATCACTTTTCCACTATGATAAAAAACTTTACAAGTACAATGAGCATAAAGGGAAATACAATGATGAGGGACCAAAAGCTCCAAAAAGATCTGCTACGCGTCCAAGCCTCAGCGCTGCTGCGATCCAACGTCACCTGCACGCAACGGTCGTGCATAAGCTTATAGAAAGCTTAGAGGGTGGTGAAAGTGTATGCTTAAGGTAGTAATGCAGCTATGCAGTATCAGAGTAATGCGGAACATGCTGATGAATGCCAAGAATACCATTAGCCGTACCAAGGCCATGTGGTGCAAGAATGATGTCGGCCATACCAAGGCCATACAATGCAAAATGCAACTCAAGCAAACAAATCCTCATCTAAGACCACATATCAATACAGCTCAAAATCTGGAATATCACCGGGGTCTAGTACACTCCAAGCCAGATTGCCGCCCCATCTCGCGCAATAAGGTGAGTGGAAAAGACCTCACTATCCACTTGCCAAAATCGGGCTCGGCTCATCAATAGCGGACCCATTCCTCGAGCTGGTCAGACTCAGCCTAGCATTGCCCCCTACTCTCGGGCGGGTAAGGCGGCACCCCCTTCCAACCGACCACGACACAGTGGAAAGCGCAACCGTCTGGTAATCGGCACCCAGTGCTCATGCATCCACTCGGTCTAGACGTTGGAGCAACCTCCTGGTACCATAAGGGTTTAGGGACTTTCACCCAGGGATATCTATCGCACCCTATGTAGAACAGTATTTCCGGTATCCAATCCTGCCAACCACGATGCGTCTGTGGAGGCTATGGCCCTGATGTCGCTAGGGCGTACAGTAACCATATCACACAATGCAAATGCATGAATCACACTATCCAGTCATACAGCAATCCTACGCGTATCGTGCGCTCATGTAGGGCAACACCCTATGTACGGGAGCTCCTAAACAATCTGCCCAAAGGCATATGCTATGATCAGTCATTTCTCATATCAAGCATACGTATGAGGCATATGATCATGAATCATGGAACTAAACATGTTATATGGGATAGATGATGTTCATAACGAAGATGGGCCCAGACGGCCTACACATAACACGTACAGGCCTATAATGAGCCCTAGGGTGAGTCATATTGCGGATATTTAACCAACACTATACTTGCAATGTGGACATCAAACCACCATTGCTCCCAAGGCATAGCCCGACGTAAACATTATTACATAAATCATGTTGGGATTGCACATTGCAATGGACCTTAGGTATATCCCATTGGGCCTTCAATACTTCAAATGAGCCGTATCATATGGGCCTCATATTCATCAAATGGGCCACATCAATGGGCCGCACCAATGGGCCTTATGTGCATTGCAATGGGCCGTAACCCGTGGGCTTTAGAATACATTAAATGGGCCTAATCTTATGGGCCTTATATGTATCAAATGGGCCTCACCAATTGGGCCCCTCCTATGTACATCAAATGGGCCTCAACCCATAGGCCCCAATACATTTTTAATGGCCTTAACCCATGGGCCCCTAATACATTAAATGGGCCTCGGCCCATGGGCCTTACATATATTTCAAACTGGGCTTCAACTATGGGCCACAAGCGAACTGAGGTGGGCCTCAATCACGGGCCACAAGCGAACTGAGGTGGGCCTCCCACACCAGAAAAAAAAATATATATATAATATAGTATATAATATATATATATATATATATACATAATACATACAATATTATATATAATATAATATTATATATATATATATAAGGATATATACACACACGTACACATCACACACACGCACGCACACCGCACGCCCACCGTCCCAGGACGGTGGGTATATAACACAAACATCACAGATGGCTCCACCGTCCGCCTGGACGGTGGCCATCAAACACATACATCACTGTGGGCTCCAGGTGGGGCCCACCATAATGTTTATGTTCCATCCAACCCATTAGAAAGGCCACGTGGGCCTAGATGAAGGGTGACAATAAATTTCACCCTGATCCAAAACTTCTGTGGGCCCAAAAAGGGTTTCAAAGGTAGAGGCTCAATCCCACTGTTTCCTACGGTGTGGGCCACCTGAGTCTTGGATCAGGCTGATTTTTGGAGGGTGGTTCACTGACCTTAGTGCCCACTGTATGAATGGATTAGATGACAAATAAACATCAAAGTGGGGCCCACGGCTACAGCCGTGCTTGGCTGTACGTCGGCCAAACTGTCCGCCCGCTGGCGTGCGCAGGCAGCGCTGCTGCGTTCCTGACACAGCAGCGCAGCTGCTGTTGTTCATTTTTATTTTTTATTTTTTTCAGAATTCCCATGGATTTTACAGGTGGGGTCCATATCCAGTGAATCCACTCCGTCCAGTAGCCCTCCATGGCTCAAGACAAGCAAACCAAGCCCAATATTGGGCATATTCGAGTGTATAACCAATCAGGGAAGTTTTCAATGGTGAAAACCACCATTTGCTATGGTATGGCCCGCCCGAAGGTCTGATTGATCCCATCTTTCGGGTCAACGCCTAAAAAAGGCTTGAGACAGGATTAGATGGTGTGGATTTAATACATACATTAAGGTGGGGCCTACATGAGTGGGCCACCCAAAGCCTTAAACCAAGCTAGTATTTGTGTTTTCCCAAATAAACGTCCAGCGTCCAGGGACGCTGGACGGTCTGCCATACAAGGTGGGCCTGCTCAGGTGGGCCACCACTGATGGATGGTGAGGGTACTACACATATAAGGTGGGCCCCACTTATAAATGGTTTGGATAAAATACCTACCTCATGGTGGGGTCCGTTCAAGTGGGCCACATAACCTCATTAACATAAAAAAATAAAATAAAATAAAATAAATAAAATAAAAGGGAGAGAGATAGAGAGTGAGACCCGCGTGATGGAGGGACCCCGGCACTATGGGCCCTCCCTTGCACTAAATCATACATCAAGTGGGTCCCATTACATGTGGGTCCATGAAATCGAAATCCAACGGTGGAGATCCCTTCTCCATTAAAATAGATGGTCTAGATGACCCTAAGCATGCAAAGAAATAAACATCATGATGGGGTCCATGGAGAATGGCCCCATTATGGAATGATCATGATGATCCAAGTGGGCCATCGGCCACATCTTAGGGTCCAAAGTGAGATCCAAACCATTAATTGGTTGGCCTCACTTGGCCCATCTTAAAACACCAAAAACTACCCTATCAAGGCACCCACCGCTTGATCTTCTTGCTCCCTTGGCTTCCTTAGCTCCTTGTGCTTCTCTTTGATGGAGGAAGATGAGAAATGGATGGTTGAGATGAGAGATCTAAGGATGGAAAGGTGGGCCACACATGAGCATTTTTTTTCACCATGGGAGGGCTCATACGTATGGATTTTTGTTGCTTGGGAAAGTTGGAAATGAGAGAGAGACTTGTAAGGGAGAGAGAGAGAGAGGGAGTGATGGGTGATGGAGTGATGGATGGGAGAGAGGGATGGGAGTGTAAGAGATTTTTGACTTTTGTGGCTAAAGGTGTAAGAAAAGCATGGGTTGTGTAAGAGCTTTTTGACTTTGGGGGTTGCTTGGGAAAGGGTGAAAGTTGATGTGTACTTGACATGATGGGAATGATTGATTGATGTGACACCTTGTAGAGATTCCCTTGGAATTCGCAGGCGCGGCGTTTCCTCGCACCGAACACTGGCCCACAACTCCTGACCAGAGCATCGCATCAGCGCGCGAGTCGCGGCATCGGAACCGCGGCGACGATGCGGTCTCTAAGGTATAAGTCCTGAGTTGAGTCGACTCGGGTTGACGGCACGAGAATTCAGGTCGCGCGCAAATACCGGTTAAGGGTCGAAGGTTGCCGGAATTCGACTGGGAAGACCGCGGAAGCCTATGGAATGGTACGGTCTAGGATACGGGGCTTCCAGGTTAGGGTTAGGTTAACTTACCCCAAAATGAACTCAGAACCGTCAGAATAACGATTCAAAGTGAAGGTTCAAGGATGAAGGAGAACAAGAAAGAATCCAAGATGATTCACCAACTTATCTCTCTCACTATCTCTCTCTTTTCCACTCTCTCTCCAAGCTAGGGTTAGAGAAAATTCGTATGGAAAAGAGAGCTAGGGTTTAAGGACTATAAATAGGCCTCAAATTGATGAAAATAACCCCAGGGTCAAGGTATACTTAGGGTATAACCAAAACCTGCCTCTTATGATCTAACGAAGCACTTCTGGTGGGCCTATAACCACGGAAGGTCGGACTTAAGCTCATTGACCATGGATTTAGGTCAGGCTGAGTTTTCGCATCGACCGGCTCTTCAGATCAGCCGTGGTGGACCACACTCAATTCAACGGTCACGAAATCTCGATCAGGTCCACAAGCACTAGGATATGCCTGGGCCACCTTCCCTGATCAGAGGGTGAAATTGGGTCAGAATCCAACGGTCAGAATGCTTAAAATCGTCGCGCAAGCGACACAACTCAGATTTCATAAAATCTTAATAAATATCCAACCGTTCTCACACTCTTCACTCCGAACTCAATCAAATCGACCCATAACATTAGATGGACTTGATTTTTGAGGTGATGGTCAAGCCCAACATGGTGACCGCAACAGCCTAAGATCATCGCTATCGGGCTTTCGATGTGCGGTCCAGGTCCGATCCAGATCTTCCAAAAATTTTCCAGAACAACTGGATTTAGCGATGGATCTCAGATTTCAGAGTAACGTAGCGCTACCTAATCTACAAGTTTTGAGCCATGCAGATACAATTTAAGGTGATTGATGCGAATTTCACAAGCAATCGAGTATAGCGCTAACTACCCCAAAAACAACTACTTAAGGAAAGATTAGCACAAAAATTCCAAGGTCGTTACAATCTACCCCCCTTAAAGAAAATTTCGTCCTCGAAATTCATACCTTCATATAATCCTCAAGGATCAGAGGGTAGGTCTTTCTGACCTCAGCTTCAGATTCCCAAGTAGCCTCTTCCACACCATGATGCGTCCATAGCACCTTCACAAGAGGGATAACCTTGCTACGCAATACCTGCTCCTTCCTGTCGAGAATACGCGTTGGTCGCAGTACATAAGTGGCATCCTCACTCAACTGCACTTGCTCCCAACTGATAATATGCGAAGGATCAGGAACGTACTTCTTCAGCATAGAAACATGAAATACGTAATGCACGCCCGCAAGAGGTGTGGGCAAAGCAAGGCGGTATGCTACCGCTCCCACTCGATCCAGAACTTGAAATGGACCAATAAATCTCGGCGTCAGCTTCCCCTTCTTACCGAACCGCAGAACTCCCTTCATAGGAGAGACCTTCAGAAAAACATGGTCTCCCACCTCAAACTCAAGCGGTCGACGCCTCGTATCAGCATAACTCTTCTGCCTGCTCTGCGCTGTCAGAAGTCGATGTCGAATGATGTCAACCTTCTCTGAAGTCACCTGCACCAACTCCGGGCCAAGCAAACTACGCTCACCAATTTCTGCCCAACAATGTGGTGCTCTGCACGGGCGACCATACAACGCCTCATAGGGAGCCATGCCGATACTCGCCTGGAAACTATTATTATACGCGAACTCTGCATACTGAAGACAATCATCCCAACTGTCCTTGAAATCCAAAACACAAGCTCGCAACATATCTTCCAGGACTTGATTCACACGCTCTGTCTACCCATCTGTTTGCGGATGAAACGCGGTGCTGAACTTCAGTTTCACACCCATCGCTTCCTGGATACGAGTCCAGAAGATAGATGTAAAACGCGTGTCTCTATCAGACACAATCTCCAGGGGAACTCCATGCAGACGCACTATCTCCTTGATATACAACCTAGCCAACTCGTCTGCAGAGTAAGTGACTCTGATCGGTAAGAAATGCGCCGACTTCGTTAATCGATCGACGATCACCCAAATAGAGTCATATCCCTTCCTCGTCATCGGCAACCCAGAAATAAAATCCATAGAGATGAAATCCCACTTCCATTCAGCTATGGGCATGGGCTGCAACAGCCCAGGAGGTCGGCGATGCTCTGCCTTGACCTGCTGGCACGTGAGACAACGAGAAACAAATTCAGCAATCTGGACCTTCATATTGTCCCACCAATAAGCCCTCTTCATATCCTGATACATCTTCGTACTACCTGGATGCATCGTAAGTTTAGAATTATGGGCTAACTCGAGAACCTCCCGTCTCAAGTCAGGGATGTCAGGAACACATAACCGGCCACGAAAACGTAGGCCCCCATCAGAACTAACACTCCAGTCGGAGTTCTCATCTGTACCAACCCGCTGCCTCATCTTCACCAAAAGCTCATCATCTGCCTGAGCTGCAATGATCCTCTCGTCGATAAGGGGTTGTACACGAATGTGTGCGATAACCTCATACGGCTCAACCACCGTAAGCTTCTGCTCAAAATCGCGCACGAACTCCAACATATCTCATTCTGCTATCATCAGCGGAGCCGCAAACTCAATAGCCTTCTTGCGACTCAACGCATCTGCCACAAGGTTCGCCTTGCCCGGATGGTAAGAAACATCGAACTTGAAGTCCTTCAATGTTTCCATCCATCTGCGCTGCCTCATATTCAAATCACGCTGCGTGAAAATATACTTAAGGCTCTTGTGGTCGCAAAAGAGCTCGAACTCCTCACCATAGAGGTAATGTCTCCAAAGCTTTAATGCGAAGATGACAGCTGCTAATTCCAGGTCGTGCGTAGGGTAATTCTCTTCGTGTTTCCTCAACTGACGCGAAGCATAAGCAATCACCCTGTCCTTCTGCATAAGGACACAACCCAGGCCAACACGAGAGGCGTCAGTATATATAACATACTTAACCCCATGCTCTAGTAATACTAGCACAGGGGTGGACGTCAACTTGTCCTTCAGCTCCTGAAAAGCTAACTCCGCTTGCTCATTCCAAGCAAACTTCAAATCTTTCCGTGTCAGCTGCGACAACGGTCTGGCAATCTTCGAGAAGTCCTGAATAAAGCATCGATAATAGCCTGCAAGACCCAGAAAACTCCTCACCTCAGTAACTGAACCAGGCTGCTTCCAGTCCTGCACTGCAGCTACCTTGGCAAGGTCGACGGCTATTCCTTCCTTGGATACCACATGTCCCAGGAACTTGACTTCCTCTTTCCAGAAATCACACTTCTTGAATTGTGCGAATAGCTGATGCTTCCTAAGAGTATCCAAAACCGCTCTTAAGTGCTCCTCGTGCTCTGCCCGGCTCGCCGAATAAATTAAGATGTCATCGATAAAGACAATGACGAATCGGAACAGGAATGACCGAAACACCCTGTTCATCAGATCCATGAACACAGCCGGTGCATTCGTCAGACCGAACGACATCACAAGGAACTCATAATGACCGAAACTAGTCCTGAAAGCGGTCTTCTGCACGTCCCCATCCTTGACGCGCAACTGATGATACCCTGACTATAGATCAACCTTCGAAAAGTACCGTGCCCCCTTCAACTGATCAAACAGATCATCAATCCTGGGCAAAGGGTACTTATTCTTCACAGTTACCAAATTCAACCTGCGATAATCAATACATAATCACAAGGAACCATCCTTCTTCTTCACAAACAAAACAGGTGCTCCCCAAGGAGATACACTAGGCCGAATAAAACCCAAGTCTAGCAAACCATCTATCTGCTTCCTCAACTCCTCCATTTCACTCAGAGGCATACGATAAGTGGGTAAAGATATGGGCGCCGCACCAGGCATAAGATCGATAGCAAAATCAATTCCACACTGAGGAGGTAATCCAGGAATCGACTCAAACACATCGTCAAACTCCTGAACTACCGGCGTACTTACTAACGCTGATTTGGCCGAACTCTCCAACAGAGAAGAATAAAAATCAATACGAAGAGGGTAACTGACCTGAACTGGGAAAGTAACAGTCTCGCCCTCAGGTCCATGGATCGTCACTGATCTAGCTTCACAATCAATCTCAGCTCGCATCCTCATGAGCCAATCCATACCCATAATAACATCGTAGTGATAAAGCGGTGTGACTAGCAAATCAACACGGATCGATCCACTTCACAGATCGACCAAACAATCCATACAACGCTTGCCCAAAGCAGAGGAAATCCCTGTAGCGGTAATAAGCACCACTCCTTGCATAGGAACAGATCTCAAACCCAAATGCCTAACTGCCGCATAAGATATAAAAGAAGTAGTGGACCCTGTATCCACTAACACAGAAATGGGAATACCTTCAATGTGCGCTGTCACCTCGAAGGACCTCGGCACTAAGTCAGACATAGGCGCTTTAGCTGAAAGCGCATGAACTCGAGCCTGCTGCTGACGATTCGGCGGAGGAACCATGGGCCGCTGAGGTGGCCTGAAACTAGGAACTGCAGGTCTGAAGGATGGATGAGCTGGCGCTGATCGAAGAGGTGGAGGAGAAATAACCTGAGGCATCGGACGGCTAACCTTCTGTGGTAGAGTAAAACCACCGGCTCGCATACGGGAGAAGCAAAAACGGTCCAAGTGCCCCATCTTCCCACAGTAGGAACATCGAAGATCAGCTCTTATCTGCTGAGCGGGCGGCGCTGAACGCCTCGGAGGAGAATCTGCTCGCGGCCTCTTGCCGAGGAAAGGTGCACCCTGAAAGTCCGGTCGCGGCTTAGGAACCATCGGTGCTCGCATGCAGGACGCTCTATCTCCGTCCTGCTCTGCTCGCAAGGACATGCTCACCAGCTCCGCATACGAAGAAATGCTAGCACAGCAAATCTTCGATCGGATCTCAGGTCTCAATCCCTCAGAGAAACGCCGCATCCTCATCGGCTGATCACCCAGGATCAAAGGAACATACTGCCCCAACTCAGTAAACCGGTTCTCATACTCCGTCACTGACAACCCTCCCTGGCGGAGGCGAAGGAACTCACTCTCCTTCTCATGTCGGTACGTGACCGGGAAATACTTCTCGTGGAAGAGCGCTTTAAACGCCTGCCACGACCAAACAAAATCCTCCTCGACAGTGCGAAGAACACTGTCCCACCACAGACTGGCCTCCTTCTCAAACATGAAGGTGGCAAGCTCAACCTGCTCGACCTTAGAGCAGTGCAGCAGTCTCAGCATCTTAGAGATGCGGTCGATCCAATACTCGGCCTCCTCAGGTCTATGAGAACCCACAAAAGTAGGAGGTCGCAAGCGCTGGAATAGCTCGAAAGTGCCGCTGACACTGGCGCTCCCAGATGGAGGCATAGGTGAAACAGGTGGAGTCGCCCCCACTGACTGAGAGCAAAGATGCCAGCCATGGAAGAGAGGAACTCCTACTGCTGCTGCTGCTGAATCTGCTGCTGCTGCATCAACAGCATCATCTGCTCAAACCTATCAGACGGCGAAGCAGACGAAGGTGCACGGCTTAGCTCAAGAACCGAGGGTGTGATTGGAGGAGCCATATGTGTCGACCCGACACCGGCACGAGATGGACCCGCCTGCAGATCTGACTGGCTATCGCTCAAGGGAGGAACCCCAGCAAGCGACTCAATCAAAGAGAGACGGGCCGAAGACTTCGAACCCTTAGGAGGCATCCCTACATTCAACAGAGGATGCAACCTGTCAGATTCTACGTCACATAATCCATCCACACAACAACACAGCACAACTCCAAAGGCAAACAACATGCATTCCATTAATTAAAATCGTCGCAATACAAGTAGTGCAGCAATACATGAATTACGACTAGGAAAGCATGAAAACAACAACATCTAACACTTCAAACAACCACAGCAATTACAAACAACCACAAACAACTCCAACAACTACAACAACTCAACAACCCAACTACAAGCCAACAATGGCTACACACAGAAAGAAAACAACAAACAAAGCAAAAGACGGCCACGACGACAGCCACTCGTCGGAATCAGGAGATGGAGGCGGAGCACCCTTATCCTATAAGTAACACAGGATAGACTTCAGAGTTCGAGTCACCTTCTTAAACTTATGTTTAACAAGGCCTCGAAGATCAACAAGATCCTGGGGTAAAACAGCTTGCCCTTCTTCAAGCCATGTAAGACGGGCATCTCTGGCAGTCTGCTCTGCTCCTTGCTCTGGCTCCACAGGAGGAGAGCTATCACTCAAATCCTGTGCCTCATCTCCTCCCTCGTCCTGCTCTATTTCTTCCTCAATCTCCGCACCACCTTCAGCATAACTCTCTTCATCACCGCTCTCAGACTCAGCCTCGCTCTCTGAGGCATGCCGACCAGAACCAACCTCCATCAGCTTAAGAGTCCTCAAATTGATATGACGAATAGGAACCGCCTTCTCAGCTCCAAGCCTATAGCCAAACTCATGAGCAAGCTTGCAAATGAGGTGGCCAAATGGAAGCGACTCGGTCCTCCTACTCGAACGAGCGATGAGAATAATCTGGCGCAGGACGTACGTCGGCACACACAACTTCGCTTCCTGCCCCACCTGATACAGAAAATCCACCATCAGGCGCGTACACTCGCTGCGATTGCTCCACCTTGGATATACATTGAACGTAAAGATGTGGTGAAGCAAACGGAAGTCGTCCGTCATGTAGGTAGCCAGAAGACTCCTATTCGGCTGCCATTCAACCAGACGACCACACAAGGATCGGGTGCGACGATCCCTCTCGGGCACACTGTTCACATTCTTCTCGCTGGCATGCACTTCACCAAGTGGCACCTTCAGGAGGCGGGATATCAAAGCAACATCGATGATACCCACACGACCGCTACCACAAGGAATCTTAAACTACAGAGGCTCCAGCGAAGGATCAAGAATATTGGCATAAAAGGCTCAAACAGTGCTAGCATTCGCGCGATACTTGCCTTCGAACAAGGGACCCCAACTAGCCCCTTCTAGGCGCTCCAACAACATAAACTCACCAAAGAGCCGCGGATCAACATGAGCCTCAAAAAGGACTCTACGGCCTTCACAGGCTCCATGCGACAACTCCACCAACAAAGTCCTACTAACGGGAGCTCGAGGATCAAGGTCCCGCTTCGTCTGAAATTCACGAGTGGCGGACGTGCTCGCGGCGGCTCCTCTCGGCCTCCGTGCACGGGTTAGGTGGCTCGGCCCGGCTTCATCCACGGGCGCTCTCTTCTTCCCCATCAAGGAAAGAAGGGAAGAAATGGAAAAGATGGCCGTCACAATCTCAAAGAGGGCCATGAGAAATGAGAGAAAGAGAGAAATAGGAAGATGGTGAAGATTCCACACACCTAAGAGCCAAAAAGGGGATGCAAGAGCTCAAATGAAAAGGAAAGAAAGAGAAATCAGCAATGGGAGGGAGGATTTGGAGATGGGGTGATGGGTTTGCACGAAAAATGGAAGAAGAAGAAGATTTGGGAGAGATTTGGAAGGATTTGGAGAGGGTTTTCAAGAAAGGGAAAGCTTGGGAGAGGTATTTATGAAGGAAGTAGGTGAAAGAAGAGGGTTTAAAGTGAAAACCGTGGAGGGGTGGGCCACACAAGACCGAAAATCCATCGGCCCGTGCCGGCCCGCCCGGCCTGGCCCGCTGGCCGGCGATGGCATCGCCGGTCTCTGGACATTCCGACGATGCCTCGCCGTTTTGGTGAGGTCCTCCAGGTCTATTATGGTCTAAATGATGCGGTTCCCCCCTGGGCCCCACAGGAAATGCCCCGATTGGCCCCTTGCATGATTTGACGCCGATCGGGCCATTCTGGCAGAAATCTGATTAAAATAGAGATTTCTTGAAGGTTTAAGGGTTAAAAAGGGAAGATAGACCATCTAAACTCATTAATAGATGGTCTAAGAAAGGTTTCGGGTCACTGTGTGTGATTAGGTAAGAGTACAGACTTGATCTCGGCGAAGGTTTTCAGGAAACTTTCGCCGATAGAAACTACGGAGCACAAACACAAAATCTATGATAGACCCGCACCCAAATACACTAAAGTGGCGACAACGTGCGGTGTGTGACCATAACCCAGGTCCGGTTTAATCCAGATCATGCTCTGATACCAACTTGCAACGCCCTGAAATTCGGGGGTCGAGCATAACTCAGCTCCCGAGTTCCAAAACATCACTTATGCAACATATTTAATGATGGATGTATGTTGACTGTATTCGTGCATAAAACATGGAATAGATTAAGCCACAACACAGATATGATTCAGGGAGAAGTGAATAAAGCAAGCGGAAGACTTATAGAAAAATATGTGTACAAGTGTAAATCCCTGAAGTACATATACAAACCAGGTCGTATGAAAGTGTTATTTAACAAAATTATAAGTATCAAGTTACATCATTTAAGTTCCCAAAAATAATCCCATAATCCCGCGCATCAGCACGAGGCTCGCTAGAACCCGTCTGAAAACTGCATATAAGAGAAGGCAGCCTCATCATCATCCATCTCCCGCTCTGCCTCAGAAGTCGCATCAACATCTGCAACATCAGAACCTAAGACAGAGTCTGGTGGGTGTTTAACCCTGCCCCAGAAACGTGGGAGTGAGTGATCAACTTAGTGGAACAATAAGGCAGTGGTTAACATGTTATCAGTTCAATCAAATAGTAATGATAAAGCAGAGCAATTAAATAAATCCTAAGTACTCTTATTAATGCAAGGATGTATGCAATATGATGCGTGCCCTCACGCGTACACTCTCAGCGTCTTCATCTTACGTTACGCATGATATCGCCTCAAAGTGTGCCACATCTACAAAGCATATGCAAATGCGGTGCATGGATATGATTACCAAGTTGTTATTAGTCCATTTCATACAGCAGGATTGGGAAGCTAAGATACCTTCCTCATATCACCATCTAAACAGTGATCCATACTATGGTCGTCAATTCTAGACATCTCATACGATCATATGTTTGAGGTCGTAGCAAAGGGCTCGTCACCAATCAATGCACGCCTTTCATACCTTTACTACCACAGTTCGGCTCGTCACCTCATTGCGGTATCCAGGTATGCTCGAGGTCACTACAAAGGGCTCATCACCAATCAATGTAGGCCAACAGCACGAATATAGTGTCCCATACCACCATAATCGGCTCACGAGTTAGTTGCTCACTGGTCACTACGGGGAGGCTCGTCACCCCAGCGTAGGTCGATAGCTCGACCACGGTGTCCCATACCACCATGTCCGGCTCATGAGTCTTAGCGGATCAAGGTACCATAGTTATTAGGATTTCACTGGTAAGTACGGTACTCTAAATTCAAGTAGTAGCGTCCATACATGGTGAACATACAACGGACAATCGGGTTACTTAACGAACTCGACTAGCACGAGCGCATGTTGAGTGGAACGACATAGAGTGCGCAAACACTCTGCGTGGCCAAACCACTGCCGCCAACTCTAATACGGCTCGGGTTCGTCTAATACGTCCTACGTGGCGAAAGCAATCTCAACCACGAACATAGGGTCGATTACCGATTTCCTGGACTAATGCATAGTCCCAAACACATTACACTACTACAGATGTTTATATTGAATGTAAAACAGTAAGGGACAACAACTCAAATCATGGTACATAGACATTTGAAGAATATCAACTTAACATAAATGTAAGCATACGTAATGCTTGAATTTAAATAACATGGAATGTAACTGGCATAAAGGAAATCATGCACATCCATAGGAGTGTTGAGAATCACTTCTCAACGCCCGCAATTAGTGTAATAAGTTACACCTTAGATCATTCATGCATTTCTACAAACACTTAGCATACATGATACAACATACATGACGTATGTTGGAATACATGCATTTTGACAATTCCTTTTACCAAGGAGTTGTCACACATGCATCTAGCATACATACATGACAAATAATCATGGCAAACATAGGTGCATATTTTATACGTATACGGTACTTTATAAATACACATAGAATACACAAATCTCAATATAACGCATGCATATCAGGAAAGCAACGTAAACACAACATTTGACATGTGAAATATCATCCATAACAAGAATAAATCACTAACTGGCATTGAAAGCCTTGAAAAACATAACCTATACACTTAAAGTCCGCACCTTAAGCAAGGAAGGAAACACCGAACTGATTTAGACGAGTTGTCTTCGTCAATGGCGATAGAATACCCTAAAACAAGGATAGAAATGAGATACAACAACACCGAGACTAAGCTAAGCTCTAACATAGGTTAGGGTTAGGTTAACTTACCCCAAAATGAACTCAGAACCGTCAGAATAACGATTCAAAGTGAAGGTTCAAGGATGAAGGAGAGCAAGAAAGAATCCAAGATGATTCACCAACTTATCTCTCTCATTATCTCTCTTTTCCACTCTCTCTCCAAGCTAGGGTTAGAGAAAATTCGTATGGAAAAGAGAGCTAGGGTTTAAGGACTATAAATAGGCCTCAAATTGATGAAAATAACCCCAGGGTCAAGGTATACTTAGGGTATAACCAAAACCTGCCTCTTACGATGCAACGAAGCACTTCTGGTGGGCCTATAACCACGAAAGGTCAGACTTAAGGTCATTGACCATAGATCTAGGTCAGGCTAAGTTTTCGTACCGACCGGCTCTTCAGATCAGCCGTGGCAGACCACACTCAATTCAATGGTCACGGAATCTCGATCAGGTCCACAAGCACTAAGATATGCCTGGGCCACCTTCCCTGATCAGAGGGTGAAATTAGGTCAGAATCCAACGGTCAGAATGCTTAAAATCGTCGCGCAAGTGACACGACTCAGATTTCATAAAATCTTAATAAATATCCAACCGTTCTCACACTCTTCACTCCGAACTCAATTAAATCGACCCAGAACATCAGATGGACTTGATTTTCGAGGTGATGGTCAAGCCCAACATGGTGAAAGCAACAACCTAAGATCATCGCTATCGGACTTTCGACGTGCGGTCTAGGTCCAATCCAGATCTTCCAAAAATTCCCTAAAACAACTGGATTTAGCGATGGATCTCAGATTTCAGAGTAACGTAGCGCTACCTAATCTACAAGTTTTGAGCCATGCAGATACAATTTAAAGTGATTGATGCGAATTTCACAAGCAATCGAGTATAGTGTTAACTACCCCAAAAAACAACTACTTAAGGAAAAATTAGCACAAAAATTCCAAGGTCGTTACAGGGAGATTTTCTAAAAATTTTCAGACTTTCCAATTATTTCAGTGAAATCTGACATGTTACGATATGTCACGTCCTAAACTCAGAAACCAAGCTCACAAAATTCTCGATCGCTGAATCTGGCGCCGACAGCTTCCTTAGTACCTCATTCTCAGCTCCTGGCACCCATTTACCAGGTTCTGATCCTATAATCCTGCAAGGAGGATTTTTAATATCAATTTGATTCGTAATAAGCATAACCAAATGTATAACCCACAAACAACAACCAAAAACTCCATCACATTTTCACTATGATAAAAAACTTATAAGTATAGTGTGCATAAAGGAAAATACAATAATGATAGACAAAAGATCCAAAATGATCTGTTATGCGCTACTGTCTCAGCGTTGCTGCGGTCCAACATCACTTGCACGCAACAGTCGTGCATAACTTATGGAAAGCTTAGAGTATAATTATGGAATATCAGAGTAATATAAAATATGCTGATGAATCTATGAATACCATTGGCCGTACCAAGGCTATGCAATGCAAGGCATGAATGATGTCAGCCATACCAAGGCCATGCAATGTAAGATGCAGCTCAAGCATACCAATCCTCATTTAAGTCCACATATCAATACAGCTCAATTCTAAAATATTACCAGGGTCTAGTACACTCCAAACCAAATTGTCGCCCCATCATGCGCAATAAGGTGAGTGAAAAAGACCTCACTATCTGCCTTCCGATATTGGGATCGACTCATCAATAGCAAACCCATTCCTCGAGCTGGTCAAACTTAGCCTACCTTTGCCCCCTTCTCTCGGGCAGGTAAGGCCGCACCCCCTTCCAACCGACCACGACACAGTGAAAAGTGTGTCCTTCTGGTATTCAGCACTCGGCGCTCATGCATCCACTCAATCTAGACGTTGAAGCTACCTCTTGGTACCATAAGGGTTTAGGAAATTTCACCTAGGGACATCTATAACACCCCATGTAGAATAAGATTTTCGATGTCCGATCCTACCAACCACAATATGCCTATGGAGGTTACAGCCCTGATATCACTAGGGCATACAATATTCATGTCACAGAATGCGAGATACATGAATCACGCTATCTAGTTATACAGCAATCATGCGCGTACCACACGCTCATATGGGCAACTCCTCTTATTAGGGAGTCCCATAAGAATCTGCCTAATGGCATGTGCTATGATCAATCATTCCTCATATCAAGCATACATATGATGCATATGGGCATGAATCATGGGGCTATACTAAGCATGTTACATGATGACGATGTACCCCCCTCTTATATTAAGGTTGGGCCTAAGTGGCCTGCCCAAAGCCTAAGGATTCGGAAAGGGTTCCTTCACCATACTATTGCATGGGCTGTTAGATGCCCTAGGGGGCCCAAATGAGTCCTATATGGAATCCAAAATAAAAGTAATCCTCCTAACAACCAATGGGGGCCCAACATCTTAAGATAGCCCAATGAGAATAGATGGATCATGCAAATGGGGCCCAATGACTAGGGTCAACCCACTTAGAAAATGATGTAAAAGGGCCTAACAAGGCCTAAGAGAAAGTCACAATGAGGACTTTTAACAATCATTGCCCGTCAATGTGGTCATTTAACTAACATTGCTCCCAAGGAGTGGCCCACATAAAGCCTAGTATGTAGTGGGTCCAAGGCCTTATACAAGGGAATCATACACAATGAACGGGCCTCACATACATCATGTTGGGTCTGGTTTATGAGCCTCACATATAACACAATGGCTATGCCCTATGGGCCTCAAATACATCACAATGGGCCTCATCCCATGGGCCTCCAACATATCGCAATGGGCCTCATCAAATGGGTCGTAAATGCATCACCAAGGGCCTCATACATGGGCCTCATATACAACAAGTGGGCTGCACTGCTTGGGCGTCATATGCATCAAATGGGCCACGTATTTGGGCCTCGAATACATCAAATGGGCCTATGACATGGGCCTAATACATATTACAATGGGCCGCATGATGTGGGGCTAATACACATCATAATGGGCCTCATGTATGTCAAGTCGGGCCTCATCTTATGGGCTTCAAATGCATAATAGGTGGGCCCCATCAAATGGGCAAAAAATACAAACAGGTGGGCCCCACACATGGGCCAAAATACATCATGATAGGCCTCGTGGATGGGCCACACCGATGGGCCCTAAGTGAGCTTGGACCACACCAAAAATCATTTCAATAGTTATAGGTGTAACATATGTATCACTGTACACTATCATTCCATGGGGCACATGGCCCACTAATGATGGTCAGCACTGTCCAAACATTATCTATGTAAATTAGCACCATTCAAAAATTGTCTATGTAAATTAGCACCATCCAAACATTGTCTATGTAAATCAGCACCATCCAAACATTGTCCAGCACCTTCCAACACCATCTGGATGGTGTGGATGGAATAAATACATCAGGGTGGTCCACCAAGGGATGGACGATTTGGATCTACCACATACCACACGTGGACCCACAGAACTTGCTAACGTCAATCCAGCAGTGGGTCCCACCATCTGGATGGCTTAGATGTACATATACATCACGTGGGACCCACAGAACTTGCTGACATCTAGGGTAGCGTCCAGTTGCTGGCCGTCCAACAGATGGACAGCCCAGATGAAACGGGTGGATGACATTGATATTACATGTGCATTATAGTTGGGACCCACCGTCAATGGGCTGGACAGTGGATGCAACTCATCATCAAGGTGGGTGCCAAGTGGTGGCCCACTGCAATTGCTGCGTCCAGCAGCTATGTGGCTGGCTGTTGACTAGCGTACACTAGCCAATCCATTTTCCAAAATAGGTGGGTCCCACATGGGGTCCACACGTACAGATATACATCTATATGTATATATACATACCATATATATATGTAATATAATATTATATCATATTATATTATTATGATATAATATAATATATTATTATAATATATATACATACCTATATATATATATATATATATATATATATATATATATATATATCCAGCATCCAACTCACTGTCCAACAAGCTGGATGGTGTTGGATGATGCACTTACATTTTAGATCAAACTGATATTTATTTTTCCCTTTCATCTAAGCCTGTGTGACCATCCAGTCATGCAAGCCCTAAATTGGGATCAAGGTGGCCCACTTGTTGGATGGCATGGGTAAAATACACATTATAGGTGGGCCATTGATCATAGAGAAAGAGAGAGGCAGAGAGAGAGAGAGAGAGGGAAGGAGAGAGATCGACGATGATGGAGGGGCCTCGCCACTTTGGGCCCCTCATGGATATAAGCATACATCAAGGTGGGTCCCACCATATGTGGACCCTTAAATAAAAAAAATAAAGATAAAAATATGGATCTAAGATCACCCACCATCATCTTCTTCTTGGTCCGATGGAGTGTTAAACTCCTTGGCTTCGATCTTAATGGAAGGTGATGAAGTATGGAGGGTTGAGATGTGAGATGAGAGGGTAGAAAGTGGGTCACACACAAAACTCTCTTGGAGGTTTGAAGAGCTTGGACGTGGGATTTTTTTTTTTTGTTTTGGGTTGCTTGGAAGAGAAGGGAGAAATAAGAGAGAGAGGAGATGGGATGGAGTGATGGATGGGAGAGAGAGAGATGGGTTGTGTAAGAGATTTGTTGACTTTTGTGGTTTTTGTGTAAGAGAGGTATGGGTTGTGATGGGTTGAGTGATAGGTTGAGTGATGGGTTGAGTGATGTGTGTACTTGACATGTACTTGACCATTAATGGGATTGATGGGATATATTGGGTAGAGATTCTCTCAGAATTGCAAATGCACGGCATTTTCCTTAAACTGAACGCGGGCCCACATATCCTGGCCTGGGTATCGCCTTGGTGCATGAGACGTGGTGTTGGGACCGCAGTGACGACGGGGTTGCTAGGGTATAAGTCTTGGGTTGAGTTGACTCAGATTGACAGGGTGTAACTCAAGGTCATGCAGAAATGTCGATTACAGGTCGTGGGTAGTCAGAATTCGACAGGGAGAATCATGGGGTTCTTTGGAATGGTACGAACTAAGATACAAGTCTTACACGATATCTACACTAGATACAATAAGTGGACATATTGAAAAGTTTGGAAACTTTTTTTGGTAGTTCACTTAGGCCCCATAAATCTCTCCCTAAAATTTCAAATCAATTGGATTTGTATGAAATTTTATAAAAATCTGGCAATAGCAAAAATTGGAAGAAAGTGTTGCTGGACATCTAGCTTTTATACGCCTTACAAGGGTGAAACACCCCCCAGACTGTTGAATCTTGCCTCATGAATTTTTCTGAAGCATCGAGAATAAGTCAGGGCTTAAGCTCTAAATTTTAGATTAATCGGATGTATGAATCAGGGGTTAAAATTCTGGGATCAACAGGTTGTCGAGGTGAAAACAAATTTAGAACTTACAATGTTCATATAAACGACAATACTAAAGCTTAGGTTATACGATGAATGAATAATTAGAGCCTATCCTTTATGAAACCTAGGATGCTTTAAGGCAAAACAAAGACTTTTATCGTATTCCCCAAGGACATAGAGTGATCAAGACTATGGACTTACAAACCATACCCAAGTAAGGTACGAGCTTTTAAACCAAACACTAAATCTCGGGTCAAGATTTCTAATGTCCCGATTTCATGTAACCAATTATACGCACACTTAGACATATATATACCTTCCGAGAAGATATGGAAAACTTAAGCAAATCGAATCAGCGAGCATGATAGAAGCAAATTTAAGGGTCGGTTCGACTGGTCAAAGGACCAACCATATTTTAAAATTTGTGGCACGATAAGATAAGGTCGTTACTTAATTGGTTGAGTGGCCTGCTCGACTGGTCGAGCAATGCACTCGACTGGTTGAGTGGGAGCAAAAAAACCTTGTTGGACTTTGAGTCGAGCCTGCACGACTGGTCGAGCACTGTTCGCTTGACTGGTCGAGTAGACTCAACGACTGGTTGAGGGTCTAACAGAAAATTCTAAAAAATCACAACAAAACTTGGACTAGTCGAAAAAACTCTTGGACTGGTCGAGACAGAGCTTAGACTAGACGAACAAAGACTAGGACTAGTTGAGGAAATGACCTATAAACTTATGAAATGATCCACATAACATATGCAATGAATATGACCTAACCTAAGGTCAATCTAAGGTCATCCATACCTTGTTTGTGAGTTTGAACAATTGAAACATCGTTCGCTCTACTAACACATACACTTGAAATACTTGAAGCTTGTCTTCAAATCTTGAACTTGAGCTTAAGTAAAGACTTCTTGAGATTGTTTAAGGTACTGATCTTGAAGATTAAACTCAAACTTGAGCCTTAAACTTGTACTTGTACTTGAGCTTGAAATCTTGAGCTTCAACAATACTTCTTTAACTTGAATACATAGAGAAGTTCAACGAAGACTTGGACAACTTTAAAGTGCACAAAGTTGATCAATTCATCTCATCAAAACATGATACAGATTCTAAATGTTTGGCACAACAAAATTTGACAACTTTGGGTGTTAGATTTACAATATAGAATTTACAACCTCCCCCTTTGTCAAATTTGTGACAAATCCAAATAAAGAATCATGCACCAATTACCACAAAAAAAAATAAATTCATGCACAATAAAGAATCATGCATCAAATGTGCAACAATTACTCTCCCTCTCAATCCATTGCTCCCTCTTAATCCAGGTGAGGTGATATGTAGAACGTGCAGTACGTGAAAAATGGGAAAAAATGATGGATTTAGAGATGGTTCTGGACTGTTTCTAAAATTGCTTGGTTTAAAGACGTTTTAGAGACGGCCGTAAACCGTCTTTAAACTTTTAGACAGCCCTTGACTGTCCTTAATATTGTCTTAAAAATTTGAACGTCCACAAATCATTTAAGACGGTCAAAATACGTCGTTAACTGCAGATAAAAGACGGCCACTAACCGTCTGGAATAAGAGATGGTCTCTGACCGTCTTATATGCCGTCATTTGAGACGGTTAAAGACCGTCCGTATTAGAGACAGTCACTGGCCGTCTCTTACTGGTAATTTGAGACTGTCAAGGACTGTCTCAATTAGAGACGGTCATTAGCTGTCTTTTCTTGTAATATGAGACTGTCAACAATAGTCTATATTAGGGACGGTTCTTAGCTGTCTCCATTTAAGACTGTCAAGGACCGTCTCTATTAAAGACGGTCTTTGATCGTCTCATATGTGATCATTTGAGATGGTAAAAAACCGTCCATATTAGATAGGGCCATTGGCCGTCTTGTATTGGTAATCTGAGACTGTCATGGACCGTCTCAATTATGGATGGTCATCGGCCGTCTTTTACTGGTTTTATGAGATAGTCAACAATTAGTCTGTATTAGGGACGGTCCTCACCAGTCTCTATTTGAGACTGTCAAAGACCGTCTCTAATAGAGACGGTCCTTAGCCGTCTTATATTGGTCATTTGAGACTGTCAAAGACCGTCTGCATTAGAGACGGTCCTAAATCGTCTCTAATGCTCAAGTTAAAAATTAAGAACAAATTTTTTTTTATGAATTTCAAAAAAAAAAAAAAAAGTAAAAAGCTTAGAAAAATAACTAACATTGTTTAAGAAACAATTTTAGATTTTGAAAATAAAAAATTTCAATAAGAAAATGATATTTTGAAAAAGAAAATTTTAAAAATTAAATAAAATTGTGAAAAAAATTGACAAATTGTAAATATATATATATATATATATATATATATATATATATATATTTAAAAAAAACCAGATTTTGAATTTTGAAAAGAAAAATTAAAAAGTTGTATAACAAAAGTGATATTTAAAAAATGATATTTTGAAAAAGAAAATTTAAAAAATTAAACAAAATTGTGAAAAAATTGACAAATTGTAAAAAAAAATATATTTAAAAAAAAACTAGATTTTGTATTTTGAAAAGAAAAATTAAAAAGTTATATAACAAAAGTGATATTTAAAAACTGATATTTTGAAAAAGAATATTTTAAAAATTAAACAAAATTGTGAAAAAATTGACAAATTGTAAAAAAAAAAATATATATTTTAAAAAAAGAAAACTAGATTTTTTATTTTGACAAGAAAAATTAAAAAGTTGTATAACAAAAGTGATATTTTGAAAAAGAAAATTTAAAAAATTAAACAAAATTGTGAAAAAATTGACAAATTGTAAATAATATATATATTTTAAAAAAGAAAACTAAATTTTGTATTTTGAAAAGAAAAATTAAAAAGTTATATAACGAAAGTGATATTAAAAAAATGGCATTTTGAAAAAGAAAATTTAAAAAATAAAACAAAATTATGAAAAAATTGACAACATGTAAAAAAATATATATTTTAAAAAAGAAAACTAAATTTTGTATTTTGACAAGAAAAATTAAAAGTTATATAACAAAAGTGAGATTTAAAAAATGATATTTTGAAAAAATATTTAAAAAATTAAACAAAATTGTGAAAAAATTAACAAATTGTAAAAAAATATATATTTTAAAAAAGAAAACTAGATTTCGTATTTTGACAAGAAAAATTAAAAAGTTATATAACAAAAGTGAGATTTAAAAAAATGATATTTTGAAAAAGAAAATTTAAAAAATTAAACAAATTTGTTAAAAAATTGACAAATTGTAAAAATATATATATTTTAAAAAAGAAAACTAAATTTTGTATTTTGATAAGAAAAATTGAAAAGTTAGATAACAAAAGTGAGATTTTGATGATGTGTTGTATATCCTTACCGCCCCTATGTTTCTCCAATCCATTTTTGGGTCGGGTAATAATGTAAAAATGTTTTAATTTAAAAAAAAAAAATTGTCGGTAAAAATGTGTGTGTGTGTGTGTGTGTGTGTGTGTGTGTAGTTTTTATATCATATGAATGAAAATTTATATATATATATATATATATATATATATATATATATATATATATATAAAATTAACAGGTAATATTTAAATGATTTGTAATATCACATGAAAAGGAATATTAAAAAGTTTAGAAATTTTAACTGTGTTTAAGAAAAATTTTGAGAACAAAATAATGCTTTTGAAGAAAAAAATCGGCATTTTGAAATTTTTGAGAAAAAATTAAAATATGAGAAAATTTTTGAGATTTTGAAAATAAAAATTCAAAATTTGTATTTTAAATATTTTTGAAATATTTTATAATAAAAATGATATTTAGTTAAAAGAGAAAAATATACATTTTGAAAAAAAAATGTTAAATTTATTTGTGAAAAATAAAATTACTAAATTATTAGGCACATCCACTAATTGAACCTTTAATCATTTTTGGACAATCTAATCAGTTCAAATTGAAGAGTAAATAACTTCAGATGTTTAAATCAAATTTCACTGAAATTGTTGATCAATCTTGTATGCCCAATATCTTTCTCATATGTAGCCTAATTGAGGCGAGTAACTAGTCAAATTGAGAGTATTGATCAGTAAAATAGAGTGAATGGACCAGACATGTAAAATGGGCCAAATATTCTGGTTAAAATTGTGACCCAACTTACTGACCTCGTGAGAACTTAAGAATTGATGTTAGTAAGTTTTATGGGCCCCATCATGATGTGTGTCGAACATCAACACCATGGATTTGATGTGTTCCCTTTAGGTTATGAGATATCTTAAAAATCATCGGTAAACGGAACTCAAGTCGGCCATACCATTTAAAACTATGTGAAGACATCCTAAAAAATATAAAAGCACTTGGTGGGGCCCACATGAGTTTTGGATGCTGTTGAAACTTGGTCTGACCTCTCATCCAAGTGGGACACATATAATGAGTGGGTTGGATATGTGAATCACATTTACAGGCCCAATATATGATTACGAATGTTTTAAGGAAACCTTTCTTCACCGTACTTTTTATTGAAGGCCCAAGAGGACCACACCACATGAAAACAATAGTGATTGGATATCCACCATTAAAACCCTCCTAAGGCCCATTGTACTTTTTATTTGACATCCAATCTGTTGATTAGGTCATATAGGCCCAGATGAAGGGAAAAAATATCAGATTGATCCAAAACTTTATATGGCCCCCTATTGAGGGTCGAATGTTGCATATTAGACCCCAGTTATTACTTATTTTTACGAACATGATACTGTTTAATGCCTATTTAATCGTGTTTGTGATGCAAGGTGTATTCACAAGTGTAGGACTGAAAAGGATGCTTAAAACATGGATTTAACACTCTAATGACACCAAAGGCAAGGGACAGACCCCAGGGGAGCAAGATCGAAGGATTTACACGTCAGATATCCTAGGAAATCAAGCCGTTCACGTTAAAGAGGCCTGAAAGTCATCCAGTACATCATAAGGTTCCCACCATCTGTTTGGCTCGAAACTGTATATATGGCCTAAGAACGTCAACACCATGCATTTGATGTGTCCCTTTTAAGTCCAAAAATCAGTCATATACAAAACTCAGGTGGGCCATAGCATCTAAAACTATGTGAAGTATCCATAAAACATATAAAAGCATTTGGTGGGGCCCACATGAGTTTTGGATGTGTATGAAACTTGGTCTGACTCCTCATCCAAGTGGGACACATAATGAATGGGCTGGATCTATGAAGCACATCTAGGTGGGTCCAATAAATGATTATGAATGTTTTAATGAGAGGGTAAACCTCTTAACTATAGTATGTGGTGTGGCCCACTCAAGTCATGGATTGACTTTATTTTTAAGCTTGTGGCCGACCATGGAATGGTGCATCTGACTGACGGGGCTGATCCAAAGTTCAAGTGGACTCACCATAGAAAAGAGTGGGATAGTGAATAAATGAATAAATCATGGTGGGCCCCACAGGATTTACTCACTATGCTTAGGGTACCAAGTTACTCTATACGTAATCTGCTTCCATCCAGAAGCGTACGTGGTTTGGCTAGTTACGCTGCCACTTGCCAGGTTGCTACTAGTCGGTGCAATGTGGACCCCACCATGATGTATGTGTTTTATTCACGCCGTCCATCCATTTTAAAAGATAATTTTATGTCTTAATCCCGAAAATGAGATAGATCTAAATCTCAGGTGGACCATACCATGGAATTTTTTTTGATGGAATGTCCACTAGTTAAAAACCTCCTAGGGCCCACTGTAATGGTTATTTGACATCTAACCTATTGATTAGGTGTAAAAAATTGGATGAAGTGAAAAAATATATATTAGCTTGATCCAAAACTTTTGTGAGCCCTACCATGATGTATATGTTTAATCCATGTCGTCTATCTATTTTTAAAGATCATCTTACGGTATGAGACAAAAAATGAGATATATCCAAATCTTAAGTGGACCACATTCCAGAAAACATTGTTGAATGAGCATCAACCATTAAAAAACATTTTGGGGCCATAAAAGTTTTGGATCAAACTGATTTTTGTTTTTCCCCTTCATTTGGCCCTGTGTGACCTAATCAACATATTGGATGTCAAATAAACAGTACAGTGGGCCTTAGGAGGATTTTTATGTGGTTCACAAATCTAGCCCATCCATTATGTGTGTCCCACTTGGATGAGGAGTTAGACTAAGTTTCATATGCATCAAAATTTCAGGTGGGCCCCACTAAGTGATTTTATATATTTTAGGCATTTCTTCACATGATTTTAGATGGTATGGCCCACCTTGAGGGGCTCCATGGGGCCCATTGGAATATATGTGTTTGATCTAAATCGCCCATCAATTTTGATATATAATTTCAGTGGATGAGCCAAAAAATTATGTAAATCAAAGGTCTAAGTGGACCACATCATAAGAAATAATAAAAAACAAATTTCTATCGTTAATATGTTATGTAGTCCGCTTACAGCTTTGATATGACTCCTTTTTTGGATCTATTGTTAAAATAATCCGTTAAAATGAATGGACAGAGTGGATAAATAACATACATCATGGTGGGCCCCACAAGACTTAAAAACTAAGCTTAAAAGGGGAATGGATTGGCTACTCCCCCTACCACCAGCCCCATGGCTGGTGGTCGGTGCTCTATGGGTCCCACCATGATGTATGTGCTTTCTCCATTCCGTTCATCCATTTTTAAAGATCATTTTAGCGCTTAACCAGAAAAATGAGAGGAATATAAATCTCAGGTGGACCACACCACAGGAAAATAATATTGATTGGATATCCATAATTAAAATCCTCCTAAGGCACACTGTACTATTTATTTAACATCCAATCTATTGATTAGGTCACACAGACCCAGATGAAGGGTAAAAATAAATATGAGCTTGATCCAAAACTTTATGGCCATAAAAAAGTTTTAATGGTTAAAATTCGTTAAACATTGTTTCCTATAATGTGGTCCACTTGAGATTGGAATATAACTCATTTTTGGTCTAATACCATAAAATGATCTAGAAAACAAGATGGACGGCATGGATGAAATACAAACATCATGGTGGGGCCCACATTGTACTGAACACCACAACCCAATTCGTTTCCACTTAAAAGTCTCGGGCGCGCCTGCCCCTCCCAAAACCCAAATCCCTCCTTTCTCTCTCTCGCGCGCCCGTCCCTCTACTAGAACCCAAACCCTTTCTCTCTCTCTCGCCCGGCCCTCCCCAAAAACCCAAACCCTCTCTCACACACCTAATAGGCCTCCACCACCGCTGATGAATGAGCGGTCAGTCATCGACCGACCGTCTCCATCAAACATGGTGCTGATCAAGATGGCTAACGGCGTTGCTAACGGTGAATGACATCATGGTGGTCTGAAAAAAACATATGCCACTAGCATCTGCCAAGATACCCTCTCCTTGCGATGATAATGGCTGCCGAAGAGAGAGGTGGAGGTGCTGGTTGTGATGGAGACAAAGTGTAAGGCCGGGATCTTAGAGATGAAGAGACATAGAAAGACCCGCAGAGATGTCGGCTATGGCCTCCATGGCTATCTCCTAGAAATGCAGGTAAGGGTATATAAAATCCCCAATTATCAGATTCCAAGCCGAGTTCTGGAAACTCGATCTTGTAATCCCTAATTGTGTAATTTAAATCCCTAATCCATGAACGAATATAGGGGATTAAGGATCTGAAATCCTAATTGTAACTAGATTAGGGATTTGGGTTCTGAAATCCCTAATCGTAATCTGGAATTGGAGATGGGGATCTGAAATTCCCAATTTGGGATTTGGGATTAGAAATCCCTAATTGATGTATTTGAGATTAAAATTCCTAATTCAATTTAGGTATTCAAAACTGAAAGGGCCCTATGAGTTTACTCAGTACAATAAGGGCCTGTTTGGCCAGGCAGATTGGACGGTATTAGAGTGGATTGCACGGATTTGAAGGTAATGCTAGCTGCGTGGATTACAGGGGTGACTAGAATTATGGTGGTTTTGGAGGGTTTGTTGTTCATTTGTTCATGTTTTCTTGATTTTCAGGGTTTTAATGGCCGATTTGCAGGTTTTGGTGTTTAGTTATTTAACTTTTTTGGATTTCTTGATTTTTTTGGACCAATTTGGAAGTTTTAATGTTCTTTTTCTTCTTTTTTTTTTTTCTGGGGTTAATGGTCATGATACCCTGTGGTGGTGCGGCTGCTTTTGTATTCGTGAACTGCTGTCTAGTTTTCTTGCATTTGGCTGTGTTGGGCGCACATGAATGTATGAATGCTTTCGGCTTTTTAAAAATCTCTTGTTGGGGAGAGACTTCAGTAAGTTTGGTTCATCTGGAAATGGCTCTTTTTAGTTTATTTGGGACTATGATACTTTTCATTTCACAGGAATTCTGTTTTGCGGCATTGTCCTTTTCTTATGATGCATTTCACAGGTTCTTTCAATCTCCTTTTTTATTCCTGCATTATTCATTGGCTCTGATTCTGTTTCTTAGGTTCTCTTGAGCCTCCTGGATCACTTATTTCAAGCAACATTGTTGGGATAACTCAAGGATGGCCTGCTGCACGAATGGCATTGAATATGTTAAGGGCCGATATGCATTGCTTTTACTACCTGCTGGCCTTTTCAATGGTTGGCAATTGTTTTACATAGCCACTAGCCCTATGCTAATACAGCTGTAGCTTAAAAATCTTATCTTATGCAGTATGTCTAGAGATGGGCATTGGATTTTTTCAAGAACTCACAACAACAAAATTTGCATTATTAGGAGACTTAAAAAAGATGTTTTATTTGTAGCTCATCAGATGATCTTGATATGTGATTAAGCAGAGATGTTTTGATTATGAGGAATCTCTCTATTCAGCTATTAGTGATACCCTGGAGAAGTATACTTTATTTGCTTCTTATTTTACTTGTTGGTTTGTCATAATGAATAAAGTAGATACCATTTAATTAGTTAGGCTTCTTTTATTTTCTGTTTGGATGAGTTTGTAAACTCCAAAGGAAATAGTTTTTACGTTTATGCAATTAAGAAATAGACAACTATTGGGACACCAGGACAAGGAAGTAATGCTATATATGATGTGTTTGATTGATTGCCTATATGAATTTAGTAGGTTTAGTTGACTAATTTTTGCTTATCTATTGTAGCTAAGGTTCCTGCCAGATCGAATAAATCACTGCCACCTAAGAGTTCACCTGGCCCAGCATTAAAGAAGAAAGAAGAATCAACTGACAATTCAAAAAGCGATTCAGAAGATGAGGTAGGTGGAATGCTTTTGATCTATAAATGCATGGAATTTTGACAAACCTTCCTCTTCAACTGAGTAAGTTCTCCAATATGAATATTGAAATTTCAAGTCATGTAACTGCTTGTTTATTTTGAACCATGTGTAGCACTATCATGCCTCCGATTATTGTTCAGATATTTTCTCATTTTCTCATTTTCTCAAATCATGATTGTAATAATGATTGCAATTGTGTTGGCTAGTAGCTGCTGATATTATCTCTCAATAATGATATTATCTTTATAAAGAAATCCCCAAAACATGTATTTTAAACAGTGATCAAGACTAGAAGTAAATCATGATTGCAATTGTGATTGCAATAGTCAGTCTGATATTATCTTTAAGTAAGTTTCCAATGCTATCCTTGGATCTGTACGACTTGTATAAAAAACATGCTTTATATGATTCTGAGGGGATTGTGGAGATCTATTGGATATTATAATCTCATTGAATAAGTTGGGTGTTTCTTAGAATTTTAGTACATGTAGGAAAATCCTGATTTGGGTTTTCCTACATGTATATCATGGTGGGCCCCATCAAACCCCTTTCGGGGCTAAGTTACACAACGCAATCCGCACCATCGTGACATTCATGTATGGATATGAATTTCTTCGTTCTTTGATTCATTACACCTCCTTATAGGGAAACATTAAATGATGTGTACAGGTAAATTCATTTTTTCTTATTCCTTATATTGTTTCCCAGTTACATTTGTTTTGGTTTCAGAGTACAAGTAGCAATAGAAAGTGTTGGTCGATTGTAGCTTATAGATAAAGGGATGAGTAACCAACAATACAAATATGGGAGGCCTTCCCTAGGTATCCAAATACTTTTAGATATAATTATGTTGTTTTTAAATGTATTAGATCGAAATTGATCGAGTAGACCCGGATGTGCGTTGGAGCTATCCAGATGTTGAGTGGGGGTCCCTGGAAGGTAGGAACTGTTGTTATGACCATGATGAAGCTGTCCATTTCCTATGGACAACATTGGAGTGGCCTGACCATTTGGACAGGCCATATTTATGTATTTACTCAAAATTTATGGAGCAGACCCGGATGTGCGTCGGAGCTATCCAGATGTTGAGCAGGGGTCCCTGGAAGGTGGGAACTGCTGTTATGACCATGATGAATCCATCCATTCCTATGGACATCATTGGAAGGGCCTGGCCATTTGGACAGGCCATGTTTATGTATTTATTCAAAATTGATGGAGCAGACCCGGATGTGCGTTGGTAGGGCTGTTCACGAGTCAAGCTAGCTCGAAAAGCTTGCTCGACTCGGCTCGACTTAGCTCAGATTGACTCGGCTTGAATGGCCGATTCAAGCCAAGCTAAGCTAATTATTTGAAGCTCGAGTTGAGTTCAAGCCAAGTTCGACCAGGGGGCATTTCAACTCGACTCGAAGCTTGAACTCGAGCTCGACTCGGCTCGATTAATAAATATTATATATATATATATATATATTATATCAATATAAGTTTTAAGTTTAAACTTAAAAATAAAAAATAAAAAACAAACCCTAGAGTCTCTACCCGACCGCACGCACCCCCTTCCCTTTCCCTTTCTTCTCTTTCTCTGCCCAGTGCCAGCCGCATTCCCGCCCCAACCACAACCACCAATTTTTATTTCAGCTCCACAATAATATGATTTCAATCTCTTGAGATCTACTTCTTAGGCAAGAAACCTAGGAAATTCGAGATGGGTTCTTCTCAAATTTGTTAGAGCTTTAACGAAATCCAATGATTTGATTGGTTATAGCTCTTTACTTGGATTTCTGATCTGTATTCTGCTCTAATTCTTTTCTAGTACATGGGTTTCTGCTAGTGGAAGAAGATCAAGAACAGATCGGTTCTTACAAGTTTCCTCATCCAATTCAAAGTTTTGTTTGGTTTTTTCATTGGTTTTGCTTTGATTCTCTTAAGAATTTTAAATTTTTTGATCAATGGAGGAGGATCAAGAACAAAATCCATTACTCTCTCACCCAATAAGCTCGAGCTCGACCCGAGGTAAACTCGACTCGACTCGAACCACTAGCTCGACTCGAACTCGACTCGACAGCTTTGGCAAACAAGCCAAGCTTCAATGTTGAGCTCGAGGCCAAGCTCGAACTCGAGTACATCATGGACAAGCCAAGCCAAGCTTGGCCCACCTCGACTTGACTCGGCTCGATGCCCACCTTTATGCATCGGAGCTATCCAGATGTTGAGCGGGGTCCATGAAAGATGAGAACCGCTGTTATGATTATGATGAAGCTGTCCATTTCCTATGGACGGCATTGGAAGGGCCTGGCCAATTGGATCAAGCCGTGTTTATAACTGTATTTGCAGGGACCACACCCTTAACCTATAACCTAAACTTATTCTCAAATCCCCAAAACGTATAACTACAACCTAAACCTATAACCTAAACCTATAACCTAAACTCAATTCTCTAAACTTTAACCTACAACCTAACCTAAACCTATACTTATTCCCAAAACCTATTCTCAAAACCCAAAACCTATAACCTAAACCATACCCTAAACCTATAACCTATAACCTGAACCCATAACCTAAACTCAATTCCCTAAACCTTAACCTATAACCTAACCTAAACCTATACTTATAACCTAAACCTATTCTCAAATCCCAAAACCTATAACCTAAACCTATAACCAATAACCTATAACTTGAACCTATAACCTAAACTCAATTCCCTAAACCTTAACCTATAACCTAACCTAAACCAATACTTATAACCTAAACCTATTCTCAAATCCCAAAACCTATAACTATAACCTAAACCTTAACCAAAAACCTATAACCTAACCTAAACCTAAACCTATAACCTATACCTAAAACCTTAACCATAACATATAACCTTAACCTAAACCTAAACCTAAACCTAAACCTACTCTCAAATCCCTAAACCTAAACCTAAACCTTAATGTATTCTCAAATCCCTAAACCTAAACCTACACCTAATCCTAATCTAAACTCCCTAACCAGAACCTAAACCTAAACTTGATAACCCAAACCTAAACCCGATCCCGAACCTGAACCCGATTTCCTAAACCTAAACCTTAACCTATTCTCAATTCCCCAAACCTATTGCTTATAACCTAAACCGAAACCTAAACCTATACATTAACCTAAACCTAAACCTAAACCTATAACCTATAACCTAAACATAAACCTAAAACCTAAATGTATTCTCAAATCCCTAAACCTAAACCTACACCTAATCCTAATATAAACAACCTAACCTAAACCAAACCCTAAACCTATAACCTAAACATAAACCTAAAACCTAAATGTATTCTCAAATCACTAAACCTAAACCTACACCTAATCCTAATCTAAACTCCCTAACCTAAACCTAAACCTAAACTTGATAACCCAAACCTAAACCCGATCCCGAACCTGAACCCGATTTCCTAAACCTAAACCTAAACCTATTCTTAATTCCCTAAACCAATTTCTTATAACCGAAACCGAAACCTAAACCAATACCTTAACTTAAACCTAAACCTAAACCTATAGCCTATAATCTAAACATAAACCTAAAACCTGAATGTATTCTCAAATCCCTAAACCTAAACCTACACCTAATCCTAATCTAAACTCCCTAACCTAAACCTAAACCTAAACTTGATAACCCAAACCTAAATCCGATCCTGAACCCAAACCCAATTTCCTAAACCTAAACCTTAACCTATTCTTAATTCCCTAAACCTATTGCTTATAACCTAAACAGAAACCTAAACCTATACCTTAACCAAAATGGAAACCTAAACCTATAACCTATAACCTAAATATAAACCTAAAACCTAAATGAAATCTCAAATCCCTAAACCTAAACCTACACCTAATCCTAATCTCAACTCCCTAACCTAAACCTAAACCTAAACTTGAAAACCAAAACCTAAACCCGATCCCAAACCCGAACCCAATTTACTAAACCGAAACCTTAACCTATTCTCAATTCCCAAAACCTATTACTTATAACCTGAACCGAAACCTAAACCTAAACTTAAACCTAAACCTAAACCTAAACCTATAACCTAAACATAAACCTAAAACCTAAATGTATTCTCAAATCCCTAAACCCAAACCTACACCTAATCCTAATCTCAACTCCCTATCCTAAACCTAAACCTAAACTTGAAAACTCAAACCAAAACCTGATCCCGAACCCGAACCCGATTTCCTAAACCTAAAAATTAATGTATTCTCAAATCCCTAAACCTAAACCTACACCTAATCCTACTCTTAAATCTCTAACCTAAACCTAAACCTAAACTTGATAACCAAAACCTAACCTCGATCCTGAACCCGAACCCGATTTCCTAAACCTAAACCTTAACCTATTCTCAATACCCTAAACCTATAGCTTATAACCTAAACCTAAGCCTAAACCTAAACCTTAACCTAAACCTAAACCTAAACCTAAACCTAAACCTGTAACATAAACCTAAAACTAAAACCTAAATGTATTCTCAAATCCCTAAACCTAAACCTACACCTAATCCAAAACTCAACTCCCTAACATAAACCTAAACCCGATCCCGAACCCGAACCTGATTTCCTAAACCTAAACCTTAATCTATTCTCAATTCCCTAAACATATAGCTTATAACCTAAACTTAAACCTAAACCTAAACCTTAACCTAAACGTATAACCTATAGCCTTAACCTAAACATAAACCCAAACCTGTAACCTATAACCTAAACCTAAACTTAAAACCTAAATGTATTCTCAAATCCTTAAACCTAAACTTAAACCTTAACCTAAACCTTACATAAACCTATAACCTATAGCCTTAACCTAAACCTAAACCTAAACCTATAACCTAAAACCTAAACCTAAACCTAAAACCTAAATGTATTCTCAAATCCTTAAACCTAAACCTACACCTAATCATAAACACAACTCCCTAACCTAAACCTAAACTTAAACTTGAAAACCCAAACCTAAACCCGATCTCGAACCCGAACCCGATTTTCTAAACCTAAAGCTTAACCAATTCTCAATTCCCTAAACCTATTGCTTATAACCTAAACCGAAATCTAAACCTATACCTTAACCTAAACCTAAACCTATAACTTATAACCTAAACATAAACCTAAAACCTAAATGTATTCTCAAATCCCTAAACCTAAACCTACACCAAATCCTAATCTCAACTCCCTAACCTAAACCTAAACCTAAACTTTAAAACCAAAACCTAAACCCGATCCCGGACCCGAACCTGATTTCCTAAACATAAACCTTAACCTATTCTCAATTCCGTAAACCTATAACTTATAACCTAAACTTAAACCTTAACCTAAACCTTAACCTAAACCTTAACCAAAACCTATAACCTATAGCCTTAACCTAAACCTAAACCTAAACCTGTAACCTATGACCTAAACCTAAACCTAAAACCTAAATGTATTCTCAAATCCTTAAACTTAAACCTACACTAAATCCTAATCTCAACTCCCAAACCTAAACCTAAACTTAAACTGGAAAACCCAAACCTAAACCCGATCCCGAACCCAAACCTGATTTCCTAAACCTAAACCTTAACCTATTCTCAATTCCCTAAACCTATATCTTATAACCTAAACCTAAGCCTAAACCAAAACCTAAACCTGTAACCTATAACCTAAACCTAAACCTAAAACCTAAATGTATTCTCAAATCCCGAAACATAAACCTATGCCTAATCCTAATCTTAACTCCCTAAGCTAAACTTAAACCTAAACTTGAAAATCCAAACTTAAACCCGAACCCGATTTCCTAAACACAAACCTTAACGTATTCTCAATTCCCTAAACCTATTGCTTATAACCTAAACCGAAACCTAAACCTATACCTTAACCTAAACCTAAACCTAACCAATAACCTATAACCTAAACTTAAACGTAAAACTGAAATGTATTCTCAAATCGCTAAACATAAACCTGCACCTAATCCTAACTAAACACCCTAACCTAAACCTAAACCTAAACTTGATAACCCAAACCTATACCCGATCCCAAACCCAAACCCGATTTCCTAAACCTAAACCTAAACCTATTCTCAATTCCCTAAACCTAAACCTAAAGCTAAACCTGTAACCTATAACCTAAACCAAAACCTAAAACCTAAATGTATTCTTAAATGCCTAAACATAAACCTACACCTAATCCTAATCTCAACTCCCTAACCTAAACCTAAACCTACACTTGAAAACCAAAACCTTAACCGGATCCCGAACCTGAACCCGATTTCTTAAACCTAAACCTTAACCTATTCTCAATTCCCTCAACCTATTGCTTATAACCTAAACCGAAACCCAAACCTAAACCTAAACCTAATGCTAAAACTAAACATATAACCTATAACCTAAACATAAACCAAAAACCTAAATGTATTCTCAAATCCCTAAACCAAAACCGACACCAAATCCTAATCTCAAATCAATAACCTAAACCTAAACCTAAACTTGAAAACTCAAACCTAAACCTAATCCCAACCCCGAACCCGATTTTCTAAATGTAAACCTTAATGTATTCTCAAATCCCTAAACCTAAACCTACACTTAATCCTAATCTCAACTCCCAAACCTAAACCAAAACCTAAACTTGAAAATCCAAACCGAAACCCGATCTCGAACACGAACCCGATTTCCTAAACCTAAACATTAACCTATTCTCAATTTCCTAAGCCTATTGGATATAACCTAAACCGAAACCTAAACCTATACCTTAACCTAAACCTTAACCTATAACCTACAACCTATAACCTAAACCTAAACCTAAACTTAAAACCTAAATGTATTCTTAAATCCCTAAACCTAAACCTACACCTAATCCTAATCTCAACTCCCCAACCTAAATCTAAACCTAAACTTGAAAACCAAAACCTAAACCCGATCCCGAACCCGAACCCGAACCCGAACCCGATTTCCTAAACCTAAACCTTAACTTATTCTCAATTCCTTAAACCTATATCTTATAACCAAAACCTAAACCTAAACCTTAACCTAAACCTAAACCTAAACTTGTAACCTATAACTTAAACCTAAACGTAAAACCTAAATGTATTATTAAATCCCTAAACTTAAACCTACACCTAATCCTAATCTCAACTCTCTAACCTAAACCCAAACCTAAACTTGAAAACCAAAACCTAAACCCGATCCCGAACCTGAACCCGATTTCCTAAACCTAAACCTTAACCTATTCTCAATTCCCTAAACCTATTGCTTATAACCTAAACAGAAACCTAAACCTATACCTGAACCTAAACCAAAACCTAATCCAATAACCTATAACCTAAACATGAACCAAAACCTAAATGTATTCTCAAATCCCAAAATCCAAACCTACACCTAATCCTAATCTCAACTCCCTAACCTAAAGCTAAACCTAAACTTGAAAACTCAAACCTAAACCGGATCCCGAACCCAAACCCGAACCCGATTTCATAAACCTAAACCTTAATGTATTTTCAAATCCCTAAACCAAAACCTACACCTAATCCTAATCTTAACTCCCTAACCTAAACCTAAACCTAAACTTGAAAATCCAAACCTAAACCCGATCTAGAACCCGAACCCGATTTCCTAAACATAAACCTTAACCTATTCTCAATTCCCAAAACCTATTGCTTATAACCTAAACAGAAACCTAAACCTATACCTTAACCTAAACCTAGACCTATAACTTATAACCTAAAACCCAATCCTAAACCTAAAACCTAAATGAATTCTCAAATCCCTAAACCTAAACCTATACCTAATCTTAATCTCAACTCCCAAACCTATACCTAAACATAAACTTGAAAACCAAAACCTAAACCCGATCCCGAACCCAAAACCGATTTCCTAAACTTAAACCTTAACCTATTCTTAATTCCCTAAACCTATAGCTTATAACCTAAACCTAAGCCTAAACCTAAACCCTAACCTAAACCTACACCTAAAACTAAATCTATAACATAAACCTAAACCTAAAACCTAAATGTATTCTCAAATCCCTAAACCTAAACCTACACCTAATCCTAATCTCAACTCCCTAACCTAAACCTAAACCCGATCTCAAACCCGAACCCGATTTCCTAAACCTAAACCTTAACCGAATCTCAATTTTCTAAACCTATAGCTTATAGCCTAAACTTAAACCTAAACCTAAACCTTAACCTAAACTTATAACCTATAGCCTTAACCTAAACCTAAAACTAAACCTGTAACCTATAACCTAAACCTAAACCTAAAACCTAAATGTATTCCCAAATCCTTAAACCTAAACCTAAACGTTAACCTAAACCTTAACATAAACCTATAACCTATAGCCTTAACCTAAACCTAAACCTAAACCTAAACCTGTAACCTATAACCTAAACTTAAACCTAAAACCTAAATGTATTCTCAAATCCTTAAACCTAAACCTACATCTATTCCCAAACTCAACTCCTTAACCTAAACCTAAACTTAAACTTGAAAACCCAAACCTAAACTCGATCGCGAACCTGAACCCGATTCCCTAAACCTAAACCGTAACTATTCTCAATTCCCTAAACCTATTGCTTATAACCTAAACCGAAATCAAAACCTATACCTTAACCCAAACCTAAACCTATAACCTATAACCTAAACATAAATCTAAAACCTAAATGTATTCTCAAATCCCTAAACCTAAACCTACACCTAATCCTAATCTCAACTCCCTAACCTAAACCTAAACCTAAACTTGAAAACCAAAACCTAAACCCAATGCCGAACCCGAACCCGATTTCCTAAACCTAAACCTTAACCTATTCTCAATTCCCTAAACCTATAGCTTATAACATAAACTTAAACCTAAACCTAAACCTTAACCTAAACCTATATCCTATAGCCTTAACCTAAACCTAAACCTAAACATGTAACCTATAACCTAAACCTAAACCTAAAACCTAAATGTATTCTCAAATCCTTAAACTTATACCTACACTTAATCCAAATCTCAACTCCCTAACCTAAACCTAAACTTAAACTTGAAAACCTAAACCTAAACCAGATCCCGAACCCGAACCCGATTTCCTAAACCTAAACCTTAACCTATTCTCAATTCCCTAAACATATATCTTATAACCTAAACCTAAGCCTAAACCTAAACCTAAACCTCTAACTTATAACCTAAACCTAAACCTAAAACCTAAATGTATTCTCAAATCCCTAAACCTAAACCTACACCAAATCCTAATCTCAACTCCCTAACCTAAACCTAAACCTAAACTTTAAAGTCCAAACTTAAACCCGATCCCGAACCCGATCCCGATTTCCTAAACCTAAACCTTAACCTATTCTCAATTCCCAAAACCTATTACAACCGAAACCTAAACCTATACCTTAACATAAACCTAAACCTAAACCAATAACCTAAAGCCTAAACATAAACCTAAAGCCTAAATGCATTGTCAAATAGCTAAACATACACCTACACCTAATCCTAATCTAAACTCCCTAACCTAAACCTAAACCTAAAGTTGATAACCCAAACCTAAACCCGATCCCGAACTCGAACCCGATTTCCTATACCTAAACCTTAACCTATTCTCAATTCCCTAAACTTACAGCTAAGAACCTAAACCTAAACCTAAACCTAAACCTAAACCTGTAACCAATAACCTAAACCAAAACCTAAAACATAAATGTAATCTTAAATCACTAAACCTAAACCTACACTTAATCCTAATCTCAACTCCCTAACCTAAACCTAAACTTAAACTCGAAAACCCAAAATGAAACCCGATCCCGAACCCGAACCCTATTTCCTAAACCTAAACCTTAACCTATTCTCAATTCCCTAAACCTATATCTTATAACCTAAACCTAAGCCTACACCTAAACCTAAACCTGTAACCTATAACCTAAACCTAAACCTAAAACCTAAATGTATTCTCAAATCCCTAAACCTAAACCTATACCTAATCCTAATCTCAACTCCCTAACCTAAACCTAAACCTAAACCTCAAAATCCAAACTTAAACCCGATCCCAAACCCGAAACATATTTCCTAAACCTAAACCTTAACCTATTCTCAATTCCCTAAACCTATTGCTTATAACCTAAACCGAAACCTAAACCTATACCTTAACCTAAACCTAAACCTATAACCTAAACCTATACCTTAACCTAGACCTAAACCTATAACCTAAATGTATTCTCAAATCCCTAAACCTAAACCTATACCTAATCCTAATCTCAACTCCCTAACCTAACCCTAAACCTAAACTTGAAAACTAAAACCAAAACCCGATCCCGAACCCGAACCCGATTTCCTAAACCATAACCTATTCTCAATTCCCTAAACCAATAGCTTATAACATAAACCTAAGCCTAAACCTAAACCTTAACCTAAACCAAAACCTAAACCTAAACCTGTAACAAAAACCTAAACCTAAAACCTAAATGTATTCTCAAATCCCTAAACTTAGACCTCCACCTAATCCTAATCTCAACTCCCTAACTTAAACCTTGACTCGATCCCGAACCCGATTTCCTAAACATAAACCTTAACCTATTCTCAATTCCCCAAACCTATAGCTTATAACCTAAACTTAAACCTAAACCTAAACCTTAACCTAAACCTATAACTTATAGCCTAAACCTAAACCTGTAAACTATAACCTAAACCTAAGCCTAAACCTAAAACCGAAATGTATTCCCAAATCCTTAAACCTAAACCTAAACCTTAACCTAAACATTAACATAAACCTATAACCTTTAGCCTTCACCTAAACCTAAACCTAAACCTATAACCTATAACCTAAACTTAAACCTAAAACATAAATGTATTCTCAAATCCTTAAACCAAAACCTACACCTATTCCTAAACTCAACTCCCTAACCTAAACCTAAACTTAAACTTGAAAACCCAAACCGAAACCTGGTCCCGAACCCGAACCCGATTTCCTAAACCTAAACCTGAACCTATTCTCAATTCCCTAAACCTATTGCTTATAACCTAAACCGAAATCTATACCTATACCTTAACCTAAACCTAAACCTAAGCCTATAAAGTATAACCTAAACATAAACCTAAAACCTAAATGTATTCTCAAATCCCTAAACCTGAACCTACACCAAATCCTAATTTCAACTCCCTAACCTAAACCTAAAACAAAACTTTATAACCAAAACCTAAATCCGATCCCAAACCTGAACCCGAATTCTAAAACCTAAACCTTAACCTATTCTAAATTCCGTAAACCTATAGCTTATAACCTAAACTTAAACCAAAACCTAAACCTTAACCTAAACCGATATCCTATAGCCTTAACCTAAACCTAAACCTAAACCTGTAACCTATAACCTAAACCTAAGCCTAAAACCTAAATGTATTCTCAAATCCTTAAACTTAAACCTACACTTAATCCTAATCTCAACTCCCGAACCTAAACCTAAACTTAAACTTGAAAACCCAAACCTAAACCAGATCCCGAACCCGAACCCGATTTCCTAAACCTAAACCTTGACCTATTCTCAATTCCCTAAACATATATCTTATAACCTAAGCCTGTAACCTATAACCTAAACCTAAACCTAAAACCTAATGTATTCTCAAATCCGTAAACCTAAACCTACACCTAATCCTAATCTCAACTCCCTAACCTAAACCTAAACCTAAACTTGATAACCCAAACCTAAACCCGATCCCGAACCCGAACCCAATTTCCTAAACCTAAACCTTAACCTATTCTCAATTCCCTAAACCTATTGCTTATAACCTAAACCGAAACCTAAACCTATACCTTAACCTAAACCTAAACCTAAACCTAAACATATAACCTATAACCTAAACATAAACCTAAAACCTAAATGTATTATCAAATCACTAAACATAAACCTACACCTAATCCTAATTTAAACTCCCTAACCTAAACCTAAACCTAAACTTGATAACCCATACTTAAACCCGATCCCGAACCCAAACCCGATTTCCTAAACCTAAACCTTAACCTATTCTTAATTCCCTAAACCTATTGCTTATAACCGAAACCGAAACCTAAACCTATACCTTAACCTAAACCTAAACCTAAACCTATAGCCGATAACCTACATATAAACTTAAAACCTAAATGTATTCTCAAATCCCTAAACCTAAACCTACACCTAATCCTAATCTAAACACCCTAACCTAAACCTAAACCTAAACTTGATAACCCAAACCTAAACCTGATCCTAAACCCGAACCCGATTTCCTAAACCTAAACCTTAACCTATTCTCAATTCCCTAAACCTATTGCTTATAACCTAAATCGAAACCTAAACCTATACCTTAACCTAAACCTAAACCAAAACCTATAAACTATAACCAAAATATAAACCTAAAACCTAAATGTATTCTCAAATCCCTAAACCTAAACCTACACCTAATCCCTCCATAACCTAAACCTAAACCCAAACTTGAAAACCAAAACCTAAACCTGATCCCGAACCTGAACCCAATTTACTAAACCTAAACCTTAACTATTCTCAATTCCCAAAACCTATTGCTTATAACCTAAACCGAAACCTAAACCTATACTTAAACATAAACCTAAACCTAAACCTATAACTTATAACCTAAACATAAACCTAAAACCTAAATGTATTCTCAAATCCCTAAACCGAAACCTAAACCTAAACCTAAACTTGAAAACTCAAACCAAAACCCGATCCCTAACCCGAACCCAAACCTGATTTCCTAAACCTAAAATTTAATGTATTCCCAAATCCCTAAACCTAAACCTACACCTAATCCTAATCTCAAATCCCTAACCTAAACCTAAACCTAAACTTGAAAACTAAAACCTAACCCCGATCCCGAACCTGAACCCGATTTCCTAAACCTAAACCTTAACCTATTCTCAATTCCCTAAACCTATAGCTTATAACCTAAACCAAAGCCTAAACCTAAACCTTAACCTAAACGTAAACCTAAACCTAAACTTGTAACATAAACCTAAACCTAAAACCAAAATGTATTCTCAAATCCTTAAACCTAAACCAACACCTAATCTAAATCTCAACACCCTAACATAAACCTAAACCCGATCCCGAACCCGAACTCGATTTCTTAAACCTAAACCTTAACCTATTCTCAATTCCCTAAACCTATAGCGTATTACCTAAACTTAAACCTAAACCAAAACCTAAACCTTAACCTAAACCTATAACATATAGCCTTAACCTAAATATAAACCAAAACCTGTAACCTATAACCTAAACCTAAACCTATAACCAAAATGTATTCTTAAATCCTTAAACCGAAACCTAAACCTTAACCTAAACCTTACATAAACCTATAACCTATAGCCTTAACCTAAACCTAAACCTAAACCTATAACCTAAAACCTAAACCTAAACCTAAAACCTAAATGTATTCTCAAATCCCTAAACTGAAACTTAAACCTAAACCTAAACTTGAAAACTCAAACCAAAACCCGATCCCTAACCCGAACCCGAACCTGATTTCCTAAACCTAAAATTTAATGTATTCCCAAATCCCTAAACCTAAACCTACACCTAATCCTAATCTCAAATCCTTCACCTAAACCTAAACCTAAACTTGAAAACTAAAACCTAACCCCGATCCCGAACCCGAACCCGATTTCCTAAACCTAAACCTTAACCTATTCTCAATTCCCTAAACCTATAGCTTATAACCTAAACCTAAGCCTAAACCTAAACCTTAACCTAAACGTAAACCTAAACCTAAACCTGTAACATAAACCTAAACCTAAAACCTAAATGTATTCTCAAATCCCTAAACCTAAACCAACACCTAATCTAAATCTCAACACCCTAACATAAACCTAAACCCGATCCCGAACCCGAACTCGATTTCCTAAACCTAAACCTTAACCTATTCTCAATTCCCTAAACCTATAGCGTATTACCTAAACTTAAACCTAAACCAAAACCTAAACCTTAACCTAAACCTATAACATATAGCCTTAACCTAAATATAAACCAAAACCTGTAACCTATAACCTAAACCTAAACCTATAACCAAAATGTATTCTTAAATCCTTAAACCGAAACCTAAACCTTAACCTAAACCTTACATAAACCTATAACCTATAGCCGTAACCTAAACCTAAACCTAAACCTATAACCTAAAACCTAAACCTAAACCTAAAACCTAAATGTATTCTCAAATCCATAAACCTAAACCTACACCTAATCCTAAACTCAACTCCCTAACCTAAACCTAAACTTAAACTTGAAAACCCAAACCTAAGCCCGATCCCAAACCCGAACCCGATTTCCTAAACCTAAACCTTAACCTATTCTCAATTCCCTAAACCTATTGCTTATAACCTAAACCGAAATCTAAACCTAAACCTTAACCAAAACCTAAACCTATAACCTATAACCTAAACATAAACTTAAAACTTAAATGTATTCTCAAATCCCTAAACCTAAACCTACACTGAATCCTAATCTCAACTCCCTAACCTAAACCTAAACCTAAACTTTAAAACCAAAACCAAAACCCGAACCCGGCCCCGAACCCGATTTCCTAAACCTAAACCTTAACCTATTCTCAATTCCCTAAACCTATAGCTTATAACCTAAACCTAAGCCTAAACCTAAACCTTAACCTAAACGTAAACCTAAACCTAAACCTGTAACATAAACCTAAACCTAAAACCTAAATGTATTCTCAAATCCCTAAACCTAAACCAACACCTAATCTAAATCTCAACACCCTAACATAAACCTAAACCCGATCCCGAACCCGAACTCGATTTCCTAAACCTAAACCTTAACCTATTCTCAATTCCCTAAACCTATAGCGTATTACCTAAACTTAAACCTAAACCAAAACCTAAACCTTAACCTAAACCTATAACATATAGCCTTAACCTAAATATAAACCAAAACCTGTAACCTATAACCTAAACCTAAACCTATAACCAAAATGTATTCTTAAATCCTTAAATCGAAACCTAAACCTTAACCTAAACCTTACATAAACCTATAACCTATAGCCTTAACCTAAACCTAAACCTAAACCTATAACCTAAAACCTAAACCTAAACCTAAAACCTAAATGTATTCTCAAATCCCTAAACCGAAACCTAAACCTAAACCTAAACTTGAAAACTCAAACCAAAACCCGATCCCTAACCCGAACCCGAACCTGATTTCCTAAACCTAAAATTTAATGTATTCCCAAATCCCTAAACCTAAACCTACACCTAATCCTAATCTCAAATCGCTAACCTAAACCTAAACCTAAACTTGAAAACTAAAACCTAACCCCGATCCCGAACCCGAACCCGATTTCCTAAACCTAAACCTTAACCTATTCTCAATTCCCTAAACCTATAGCTTATAACCTAAACCTAAGCCTAAACCTAAACCTTAACCTAAACGTAAACCTAAACCTAAACCTGTAACATAAACCTAAACCTAAAACCTAAATGTATTCTCAAATCCCTAAACCTAAACCAACACCTAATCTAAATCTCAACACCCTAACATAAACCTAAACCCGATCCCGAACCCGAACTCGATTTCCTAAACCTAAACCTTAACCTATTCTCAATTCCCTAAACCTATAGCGTATTACTTAAACTTAAACCTAAACCAAAACCTAAACCTTAACCTAAACCTATAACATATAGCCTTAACCTAAATATAAACCAAAACCTATAACCTATAACCTAAACCTAAACCTATAACCAAAATGTATTCTTAAATCCTTAAACCGAAACCTAAACCTTAACCTAAACCTTACATAAACCTATAACCTATAGCCTTAACCTAAACCTAAACCTAAACCTATAACCTAAAACCTAAACCCAAACCTAAAACCTAAATGTATTCTCAAATCCATAAACCTAAACCTACACCTAATCCTAAACTCAACTCCCTAACCTAAACCAAAACTTAAACTTGAAAACCCAAACCTAAGCCCGATCCCGAACCCGAACCCGATTTCCTAAACCTAAACCTTAACCTATTCTCAATTCCCTAAACCTATTGCTTATAACCTAAACCGAAATCTAAACCTAAACCTTAACCAAAACCTAAACCTATAACCTATAACCTAAACATAAACTTAAAACTTAAACCAATACCTAACCTAACCTAAACCGAAACCTAAACCTATACCTTAACCAAAACCAAAACCTAAGCCAATAACCTAAAACCTAAACTTAAACCTAAAACGTAAAGGTATTCTCAAATAGCTAAACATAAACCTACACCTAATCCTAATCTAAACTCCCTAACCTAAACCTAAACCTAAGGTTGATAACCCAAACCTAAACCAGATCCGGAACCCGAACCCGATTTCCTATACCTAAACCTTAACCTATTCTCAATTCCCTAAACCTATAGCTAATAACCTAAACCTAAACCTAAACCTAAACCTAAACCTAAACCTGTAACCTAAAACCTGAACCAAAACCTAAAACATAAATGTATTCTTAAATCCCTAAACCTAAACCTACACTTAATCCTAATCTCAACTCCCTAACCTAAACCTAAACTTAAACTCGAAAACCCAAACCTAAACCAGATCCCGAACCCGAACCCAATTTCCTAAACCTAAACCTTAACCTATTCTCAATTCCCTAAACCTATATCTTATAACCTAAACCTAAGCCTAAACCTAAACCTAAACCTGTAACCTATAACCTAAACCAAAACCAAAAACCAAAATGTATTCTCAAATTCCTAAACCTAAACCTATACCTAATCCTATTCTCAACTCCCTAACCTAAACCTAAACCTAAACTTCAAAATCCAAACATAAACCCGATCCCGAACCCGAACCTGATTTCCTAAACCTAAACCTTAACCTATTCACAATTCTCTAAACCTATTACTTATAACCTAAACCGAAACCTAAACCTATACCTTAACCTAAACCTAAACCTATAACCTATAACCTATAACCTAAACCTAAACCTATAACCTAAATGTATTCTCAAATCCCTAAACCTAAACCTATAACTAATCCTAATCTCAACTCCCTAACCTAAACTTAAACCTAAACTTCAAAACCAAAGCCTAAACCCGATCCCGAACCCGAACCTGGATTTCCTAAACCATAACCTATTCTCAATTCCCTAAACCAATAGCTTATAACCTAAACCTAAGCCTAAACCTAAACCATAACCTAAACCTAAACCTAAACCTAAACCAGTAACATAAACCTAAACCAAAAACCTAAATGTATTGTCAAATCCCTAAACCTAGACCTACACCTAATCCTAATCTCAACTCCCTAACCTAAACCTGAACCCGATCCTGAACCTGATTTCCTAAACCTAAACCATAACCTATTCTCAATTCCCCAAACCTATAGCTTATAACCTAAACTTAAACCTAAACCTAAACCTTAACCTAAGCACATAACCTATAGCCTTAACCTAAACCTAAACCTAAACCTGTAACCTATAACCTAAACCTAAACCTAAAACCAAAATGTATTCTCAAATCCTTAAACCTAAACCTAAACCTTAACTTAAACCTTAACATTAACCTACAACCTTTAGCCCTGACCTAAACCAAAACCTAAACCTGTAACCTATAACCTAAACCTAAACCTAAAACCTAAATGTATTCTCAAATCCTTAAACCTAAACCTACACCTAATCCTAATCTCAACTTCCTAACCTAAACCTAAACTTAAACTTGAAAACACAAACCGAAACCTGATCCCGAACCCAAACCCTATTTCCTAAACCTAAACCTTAACCTATTCTCAATTCCCTAAACCTATTGCTTATAACCTAAACCAAAATCTAAACGTATACCTTAACCTAAACCTAAACCTAAACCTATAACCTATAACCTAAACATAAATCTAAAACCTAAATGTATTCTCAAATCCCTAAACCTGAACCTACACCTAATCCTAATCTCAACTCCCTAACCTAAACCTAAACCTAAACTTTAAAACCAAAACCTAAACCCGATCCCAAACCCGAACCCGATTTCCTAAACCTAAACCTTAACCTATTATCAATTCCGTAAACCTATAGCTTATAACCTAAACTTAAACCAAAACCTAAACCTTAACCTAAACCCGAACCCGATTTCCTAAACCTTAACCTTAACCTATTCTCATTTCCCTAAACCTATATCATATAACCTAAACCAAAGCCTAAACCTAAACCTAAACCTGTAACCTCTAACCTAAACCTAAACCTAAAACCTAAATGTATTCTCAAATCTCTAAACCTAAACCTATACCTAATCCTCATCTCAACTCCCTAACCTAAACCTAAACCTAAACTTGATAACCCAAACCTAAACCCGATCCCGAACCCGAACCCGATTTCCTAAACCTAAACCTTAACCTATTCTCAATTCCCTAAACCTATTGCTTATAACCTAAACCGAAACTTAAACATATACCTTAACTTAAACCTAAATCTTAACCTATAACCTATAACCTAAACATAAACCTAAAACCTAAATGTAATCTCAAATCACTAAACATAAACCTACACCTATTCCTAATCTAAACTCCCCAACCAAAACCTAAACCTAAACTTGATAACCCAAACTTAAACCCGATCCCGAACCCGAACCCGATTTCCTAAACGTAAACCTTAACCTATTTTTAATTCCCTAAACCTATTGCTTATAACCGAAACCGAAACCTAAACCTATACCTTAACATAAACCTAAACCTAAACCAATAGCCTATAACCTAAACATAAACCTAAAACCTGAATATAATCTCAAATCCCAAAACCTAAACCTACACCAAATCCTAATCTAAACTCCCTAACCTAAACCTAAACCTAAACTTGATAACCCAAACCTAAACCCGATCCTGAACCCGAACCCGATTTCCTAAACCAAAACCTTAACATATTCTCAATTCCCTAAACCTATTGCTTATAACCTAAATCGAAGCCTAAATCTATACCTTAACCTAAACCTAAACATAAACCTTTATCCTATAACCTAAATATAAACCTAAAACCTAAATGTATTCTCAAATCCCTAAACCTAAACCTACACCTAATCCTAATCTCAACTCCCTAACCTAAACCTAAACCTAAACTTGAAAACCAAAACCTAAACCCAATGCCGAACCCGAACCCGATTTCCTAAACCTAAACCTTAACATATTCTCAATTCCCTAAACCTATTGCTTATAACCTAAATCGAAGCCTAAATCTATACCTTAACCTAAACCTAAACATAAACCTTTATCCTATAACCTAAATATAAACCTAAAACCTAAATGTATTCTCAAATCCCTAAACCTAAACCTACACCTAATCCTAATCTCAACTCCCTAACCTAAACCTAAACCTAAACTTGAAAACCAAAACCTAAACCCAATGCCGAACCCGAACCCGATTTCCTAAACCTAAACCTTAACCTATTCTCAATTCCCCAAACCTATAGCTTATAACCTAAACTTAAACCTAAACCTAAACCTTAACCTAAACCTATATCCTATAGCCTTAACCTAAACCAAAACCTAAACCTGTAACCTATAACCTAAACCTAAACCTTAAACCTAAATGTATTCTCAAATCCTTAAACCTAAACCTACACCTAATCCTAATCTCAACTCCCTAACCAAAACCTAAACTTAAACTTGAAAACCCAAACCGAAACCTGATCCCGAACCCAAACCCTATTTCCTAAACCTAAACCATAACCTATTCTCAATTCCCTAAACCTAATGCCTATAACCTAAACCGAAATCTAAACCTATACCTTAACCTAAACCTATAACCTATAACCTAAACATAAATCTAAAACCTAAATGTATTCTCAAATCCCTAAACCTGAACCTACACCTAATCCTAATCTCAACTCCCTAACCTAAACCTAAACCTAAACTTTAAAACCAAAACCTAAACCCGATCCCAAACCCGAACCCGATTTCCTAAACCTAAACCTTAACCTATTCTCAATTTCGTAAACCTATAGCTTATAACCTAAACTTAAACCAAAACCTAAACCTTAACCTAAACCGTAACCTAAACCTATATCCTATAGCCTTAACCTAAACCTAAACCTAAACCTGTAACCTCTAACCTAAACCTAAACCTAAAACCTAAATGTATTCTCAAATCCTTAAACTTAAACCGACACTTAATCCTAATCTCAACTCCCTAACCTAAACCTAGACATAAACTTGAAAACCTAAACCTAAACCAGATCCCGAACCCGAACCCGATTTCCTAGACCTTAACCTTAACCTATTCTCATTTCCCTAAACCTATATCTTATAACCTAAACCTAAGCCTAAACCTAAACCTAAACCTGTAACCTCTAACCTAAACCTAAACCTAAAACCTAAATGTATTCTCAAGTCCCTAAACCTAAACCTATACCAAATCCTAATCTCAACTCCATAACCTAAACCTAAACCTAAACTTGGTAACCCAAACCTAAACCCGATCCCGAACTCGAACCCGATTTCCTAAACCTAAACCTTAACCTATTCTCCATTCCCTAAACCTATTGCTTATAACCAAAACCGAAACTTAAACCTATACCTTAACCTAAACCTAAACCTAAACCTATAACCTATAACCTAAACATATACCTAAAACCTAAATGTAATCTCAAATCACTAAACATAAACCTACACCTATTCCTAATCTAAACTCCCCAACCAAAACCTAAACCTAAACTTGATAACCCAACTTAAACCCGATCCCGAACCCGAACCCGATTTCCTAAACCTAAACCTTAACCTATTTTTAATTCCCTAAACCTATTACTTATAACCGAAACCGAAACCTAAACCTATACCTTAACATAAACCTAAACCTAAACCAATAGCCTATAACCTAAACATAAACCTAAAACCTGAATGTAATCTCAAATCCCTAAACCTAAACCTACACCAAATCCTAATCTAAACTCCCTAACCTAAACCTAAACCTAAACTTGATAACCCAAACCTAAACCCGATCCTGAACCCGAACCCAATTTCCTAAACCAAAACCTTAACCTATTCTCAATTCCCTAAACCTATTGCTTATAACCTAAACCGAAACCTAAATCTATACCTTAACCTAAACCTAAACATAAACCTATATCCTATAACCTAAATATAAACCTAAAACCTAAATGTATTCTCAAATCCCTAAACCTAAACCTACACCTAATCCTAATCTCAACTCCCTAACCTAAACCTAAACCTAAACTTGAAAACCAAAACCAAAACCCGATCCCGAACCCAAACACGATTTACTAAACCTAAATCTTAACCTATTCTCAATTCCCCAAACCTATTGCTTATAACCTAAATCGAAACCTAAACCTACACTTAAACCTAAACCTATAACCTATAACCTAAACATAAACCTAAATCCTAAATGCATTCTTAAATCCCTAAATCCAAACCTACACCTAATCCTAATCTCAACTCCCTAACCTGAACCTAAACCTAAACTTGAAAACGCAAACCAAAATTCGATCCCGAACCCGAACCCGAACCCAATTTCCTAAACCTAAAAATTAATGTATTCTCAAATCCCTAAACCTAAGCCTACACCTAATCCTAATCTCAAATCCTTCACCTAAACCTAAACCTAAACTTGAAAACCAAAACCTAACCCCGATCCCGAACCCGAACCCAATTTCCTAAACCTAAACCTTAACCTATTCTCAATTCCTTAAACCTATAGCTTATAACCTAAACCTAAGCCTAAACCTAAACCTAAACCTAAACCTAAACCTGTAACATAAACCTAAACCTAAAACGTAAATGTATTCTCAAATCCCTAAACCTAAACCTACACCTAATCCAAATCTCAACTCCCTAACATAAACCTAAACCCGATCCCGAAACCGGAACCCGATTTCCTAAACCTAAACCTTAACCTATTCTCAATTCCCTAAACCTATAGCTTATAACCTAAACTTAAACCTAAACCTAAACCTTAACCTAAACCTATAACCTATAGCCTTAACCTAAACACAAACCAAAACCTGTAACGTATAACCTAAACCTAAACCTATAACCTAAATGTTTTCCCAAATCTGTAAACCTAAACCTAAACCTTAAACTAAACCTTACATAAACCGATAAGCAATAGCCTTAACCTAAACCTAAACCTAAACCTATAACCTAAAACCTAAATGTATTCTCAAATCCTTAAACCTAAACCTACACCTAATCCTAAACTCAACTCCCTAACCTCAACCTAAACTTAAACTTGAAAACGCAAACCTAAACCCGATCCCGAACCCGAACCCGATTTCTTAAACCTAAACCTTAACCTATTCTCAATTCCCTAAACCTATTGCTTATAACCTAAACCAAAATCTAAACCTATACCTTAACATAAGCCTAAACCTATAACCTATAACCTAAACATAAACTTAAAACCTAAATGTATTCTCAAATCCTTAAACCTAAACCTACACCTAATCCTAATCTCAACTCCCTAACCTTAACCTAAACCTACACTTTAAAACCAAAACCGAAACCCGATCCCGGACCCGAACCCGATTTCCTAGACCTTAACCTTAACCTATTCTCATTTCCCTAAACCTATACCTTATAACCTAAACCTAAGCCTAAACCTAAACCTAAACCTGTAACCTCTAACCTAAACCTAAACCTAAAACCTAAATGTATTCTCAAGTCCCTAAACCTAAACCTATACCAAATCCTAATCTCAACTCCATAACCTAAACCTAAACCTAAACTTGGTAACCCAAACCTAAACCCGATCCCGAACTCGAACCCGATTTCCTAAACCTAAACCTTAACCTATTCTCCATTCCCTAAACCTATTGCTTATAACCAAAACCGAAACTTAAACCTATACCTTAACCTAAACCTAAAGCTAAACCTATAACCTATAACCTAAACATATACCTAAAACCTAAATGTAATCTCAAATCACTAAACATAAACCTACACCTATTCCTAATCTAAACTCCCCAACCAAAACCTAAACCTAAACTTGATAACCCAAACTTAAACCCGATCCCGAACCCGAACCCGATTTCCTAAACCTAAACCTTAACCTATTTTTAATTCCCTAAACCTATTACTTATAACCGAAACCGAAACCTAAACCTATACCTTAACATAAACCTAAACCTAAACCAATAGCCTATAACCTAAACATAAACCTAAAACCTGAATGTAATCTCAAATCCCTAAACCTAAACCTACACCAAATCCTAATCTAAACTCCCTAACCTAAACCTAAACCTAAACTTGATAACCCAAACCTAAACCCGATCCTGAACCCGAACCCGATTTCCTAAACCAAAACTTTAACCTATTCTCAATTCCCTAAACCTATTGCTTATAACCTAAACCGAAACCTAAATCTATACCTTAACCTAAACCTAAACATAAACCTATATCCTATAACCTAAATATAAACCTAAAACCTAAATGTATTCTCAAATCCCTAAACCTAAACCTACACCTAATCCTAATCTCAACTCCCTAACCTAAACCTAAACCTAAACTTGAAAACCAAAACCAAAACCCGATCCCGAACCCAAACACGATTTACTAAACCTAAATCTTAACCTATTCTCAATTCCCAAAACCTATTGCTTATAACCTAAATCGAAACCTAAACCTACACTTAAACCTAAACCTATAACCTATAACCTAAACATAAACCTAAAACCTAAATGCATTCTTAAATCCCTAAATCCAAACCTACACCTAATCCTAATCTCAACTCCCTAACCTGAACCTAAACCTAAACTTGAAAACGCAAACCAAAATTCGATCCCGAACCCGAACCCGAACCCAATTTCCTAAACCTAAAAATTAATGTATTCTCAAATCCCTAAACCTAAGCCTACACCTAACCCTAATCTCAAATCCTTCACCTAAACCTAAACCTAAACTTGAAAACCAAAACCTAACCCCGATCCCGAACCCGAACCCAATTTCCTAAACCTAAACCTTAACCTATTCTCAATTCCTTAAACCTATAGCTTATAACCTAAACCTAAGCCTAAACCTAAACCTAAACCTAAACCTGTAACATAAACCTAAACCTAAAACCTAAATGTATTCTCAAATCCCTAAACCTAAACCTACACCTAATCCAAATCTCAACTCCCTAACATAAACCTAAACCCGATCCCGAAATCGGAACCCGATTTCCTAAACCTAAACCTTAACCTATTCTCAATTCCCTAAACCTATAGCTTATAACCTAAACTTAAACCTAAACCTAAACCTTAACCTAAACCTATAACCTATAGCCTTAACCTAAACACAAACCAAAACCTGTAACGTATAACCTAAACCTAAACCTATAACCTAAATGTTTTCCCAAATCCGTAAACCTAAACCTAAACCTTAACCTAAACCTTACATAAACCTATAAGCAATAGCCTTAACCTAAACCTAAACCTAAACCTATAACCTATAACCTAAAACCTAAATGTATTCTCAAATCCTTAAACCTAAACCTACACCTAATCCTAAACTCAACTCCCTAACCTCAACCTAAACTTAAACTTGAAAACGCAAACCTAAACCCGATCCCGAACCCGAACCCGATTTCTTAAACCTAAACCTTAACCTATTCTCAATTCCCTAAACCTATTGCTTATAACCTAAACTAAAATCTAAACCTATACCTTAACATAAGCCTAAACCTATAACCTATAACCTAAACATAAACTTAAAACCTAAATGTATTCTCAAATCCCTAAACCTAAACCTACACCTATTCCTAATCTCAACTCCCTAACCTTAACCTAAACCTAAACTTTAAAACCAAAACCGAAACCCGATCCCGGACCCGAACCCGATTTCCTAAACCTAAACCTTAACCTATTCTCAATTCCCTAAACCTATAGCTTATAACCTAAACTTAAACCGAAACCTAAACCTTAACCTAAACCTTAACCTAAACCTATAACCTATAGCCTTAACCTAAACCTAAACCTAAACCTGTAACCTATAACCTAAACCTAAGCCTAAAACCTAAATGTATTCTCAAATCCTTAAACTTAAACTTACACTTAATCCTAATCTCAACTCCCTAAACTAAACCTAAACTTAAACTTGAAAACACAAACCCAAACCCGATCCCGAACCCGATTTCCTAAACCTAAACCTTAACCTATTCACAATTCCCTAAACCTATATCTTATAACCTAAACCTAAGCCTAAACCTAAACCTAAACCTGTAACCTATAACCTAAACCTAAACCTAAAACCAAAATGTATTCTCAAATCCCGAAACCTAAACCTATACTTGATCCTAATCTCAACTCCCTAACCTAAACCTAAACCTAAACTTGAAAATCCAAACTTAAACCCGAACCCGATTTCCTAAACCTAAACCTTAACGTATTCTTAATTCCCTAAACCTATTGCTTATAACCTAAACTGAAACCTAAACCTATACCTTAACCTAAACCTAAACCTAAACCTACAACCTATAACCTGAACATAAACCTAAAACCTAAATGTATTCTCAAATCGCTAAACATAAACCTACACCTAATCCTAATCCAAACTCCCCAACCTTAACTTGATAACCCAAACCTAAACCCGATCCCGAACCCAAACCCGATTTCCTAAACCTAAACCCAAACCTAAACCTAAACCTAAACCTGTAACCTATAACCTAAACCTAAACCTAAAACCTAAATGTATTCTTAAATGCCTAAACCTAAACCTACACCTAATCCTAATCTCAACTCCCTAACCTAAACCTAAACCTACACTTGAAAACCAAAACCTAAACTGGATCCCGAACCTGAACACGATTTCATAAACCTAAACCTTAACCTATTCTCAATTCCCTAAACCTATTGCTTATAACCTAAACCAAAAACCAAACCTAAACCTAAACCTAATGCTAAACCAAAACATATAACCTATAACCTAAACATAAACCTAAAACCTAAATGTATTCTCAAATCCCTAAACCCAAACTTACACCTAATCCTAATCTCAACTCCATAACCTAAACCTAAACCTAAACTTGAAAACTCAAACCTAAACCTGATCCCGAACCCGAAACCGATTTCCTAAACGTAAACCTTAATGTATTCTCAAATCCCTAAACCTAAACCAACACCTAATCCTAATCGAAACTCCCAAACCTAAACTTGAAAATCCAAATCGAAACCCGATCCCGAACCCGAACCCGATTTCTTAAACCTAAACATTAACCTATTCTCAATTCCCTAAACCTATTGGATATAACCTAAACCAAAACCTAAACCTATACTTAAACCTAAACCTAAACCTAAACCTATAACCTATAACCTAAACATAAACCTAAAACCTAAATGCATTCTCAAATCCCTAAACCCAAACCTACACCTAATCCTAATCTCAACTCCCTAACCTGAACCTAAACTTAAACTTGAAAACTCAAACCTAAACCCGATCCTGAACCCGAACCCGAACCCAATTTCCTAAACCTAAAAATTAATGTATTCTCAAATCCCTAAACCTAAGCCTACACCTAATCCTAATCTCAAATCCTTAACCTAAACCTAAACCTAAACTTGAAAACCAAAACCAAACCCCGAACCCGAACCCGATTTCCTAAACCTAAACCTTAACCTATTCTCAATTCCTTAAACCTATAGCTTATAACCTAAACCTAAACCTAAACCTAAACCTGTAACATAAACCTAAACCTAAAACCTAAATGTATTCTCAAATCCCTAAACCTAAACCTACACCTAATCCAAATCTCAACTGCCTAACATAAACCTAAACCCGATCCCGAACCTGAACCCGATTTCCTAAACCTAAACCTTAACCTATTCTCAATTCCCTAAACCTATAGCTTATAAACTAAATTTAAACCTAAACCTAAACCTTAACCTAAACCTATAACATATAGCCTTAACCTAAACATAAACCAAAATCTGTAACCTATAACCTAAACCTTAATCTAAACCTATAACCTAAATGTTTTCCCAAATCCGTAAACCTAAACCTTACATAAACCTATAAGCTATAGCCTTAACCTAAACCTAAACCTAAACCTATAACCTAAAACCTAAACCTAAACCTAAAACCTAAATGTATTCTCAAATCCTTAAAACTAAACCAACACCTAATCCTAAACTCAACTCCCTAACCTAAACCTAAACCTAAACTTGAAAACATAAACCTAAACCCGATCCCGAACCTGAACCCGATTTCCTAAACCTAAACCTTAACCTATTCTCAATTCCCTAAACCTATTACTTATAACCTAAACCAAAATCTAAACTTATACCTTAACCTAAACCTAAACCTATAACCTATAACCTAAACATAAACATAAAACCTAAATATATTCTCAAATCCCTAAACCTAAACCTACACCTAATCCTAATCTCAACTCCCTAACATAAATGTCACGCCCCAGACTCGGTAACCGGACTCACAAGGAACCCGATGGCCGGTTCTGGCCGCAACAGCCTCCGTAGTACCCCATTCTCGGCTCCTGAGGTAGGTTCCAATCCTGGAATCCTATAAGGAGGATTTTCATAACAATATAATCACTTCCAATGCGAGCATACTCAAGATCACAGCAAGTACATCTGAGAATAACAAAGGCACACATCACAAAATCCACTAAAAATTTAAACTTTTACAATCATCCAAAAGGTCTAAAAGGACATACATGAGAATAAAAGGAAAAGAGAGAAATCAGCAACACTGGAGTCCTCACTGCTCAACTCTACTCCACGCTCTGCTGCTACGGCGCCTACCTAGAGTCTCCTGCACGTATCAATCGTGCATAAGCTTATAGAAGCTTAGAAGGTGGTGTAAGTGTGTGACAATGGTGCACAGAAGAATAGTAGGAGGTATAAGGAGAGAAGCATAATCAATGAACATATCACTAGTCTTACCAAGGCTTATCATGAATGCGATGCAATAAGTAATGGGTGCCATACCAAGGCAATGTATGAAAGGGGGGCTTGTACAGCCAATGCTAATGCGATGTAAGTGATGTCAGTGCTCATATCCAAACCATAAGTCAAGTACATTTTCAATCATAAGGAAATCACCGGGGTCCATTACACTGCTGAATGACTACCGCTCTATAGACCCCGCACAGTCAAACGAGCGTAAGAGACCTCACTACCCGCCTGTGGACAACCAATCACCAACAAGGCTTGAAGGTAGCGGACCCATTTACGAGCTGGTCAGACTCAGCCTAGCAATGCCTCCTCACACCAGGCAGGTAAGGCCACACCCCTATCCAACCGACTACACGACAGTGGAAGTTCCGGCCTAACGGTATAAGGCCCTCGTGCGCTCATGTATTCCACCCGGTCACGGCGTTGGAGCAGATCCTTGGTACCATGGAAGTTTTGGGAATCTCACCCATGGGCATCCTACGCACCCAGTATGCTCAAGTAATATTTCCGGTGTCCACACATGCGGCCATCCACAAATGTCCCTATAGAGGCAAGGCCCTGATGAAGCAAGGGCGGTATCCTCATGAAATGCGATGCCAATGCATGAGTCACACACACAGATCATGCACAAGTTTCAGGCACTCAATGTGTAAAAGGGGAGAAACTTCATCCCTGAATGACCACTATACAATGCAATCAATTCATACAGATGATGCATATGGGTCGCAATGATGTAAGTGTGCTACCTGAGGAATATGAAATCGTCTGTCCCAAGGAGGGTCAAGATCTAGGCACATCGACAGGTATTCTAAGAAGAAGAGAAGTCCTCTAGTGGGAGCCCAGTACTTTGGGATGACCCACAAACTAAGAGAGTCAAAATCCTAAGGAGGAACAGTCCTAGCCAGGCCTAAGGTGGGCCTTTAACCACCTATAAGGGCCTCTATGGGCCTACCTTAGGGCTACCAAGGAGGACATCCAACCTCAACTGGGTCCCAAAAGGTAGCCTACTACATATGCAAAGAAAGGTCCAAGGCACAATCAACCCATGGCCTAGTGGGCCATACACTAAGCCCAAAAACAAAGGCAACCTGGTGGGCCCTTAAGAAAGGTTAGGGCCCAACCATAAGGGTCATAGGTTCATTCATTGTGGTGGGCCTAATGGGCAGCCCATTATCCCAACATATGGGAAATTCTTAAATTTTTAACACATGTAAGTTGGGTCTCACATCTCGGCCCAAGTATGGATTTATTATAGTGGGAAAACAAGGGCCCAACTACTTGAATATTTGGCCCATAAGGCCCATCAAAATGACATGGTAAATATAGGACCCAAGGGTTCAATGGGCCTATCAAAAGTTCCAGCCCAACTAAGGCTATAAGGCCCATACTTAACTAAGAGACTAGCCCAAGAAGAATCCTATTTGGGATGGGCCTTTAATCATACACTAATTAAGCCCAAAAGAATAAAAATTAAGATGATAAGATGCTGACATAAATCCTCCTCAAATCTAGTGGGCCATATTGCCCCAAAGAACATCTATAGGCAACAGTTATTGGGCTCAATGCCAAATTCCAGCCCACCCAAATTTCTGGGTTGGTTGGAGTTCAGCATTAGAAGTATTTCTTAGTATAATTAATTCTGGATGGCTCACACATCACTGTGGGCCCCACTAGATGAGAGAGGATATACAATACATATATGAAATGGGCCAGACTATTAGAATGCAAGCCCAGCAGTAGCCTAAGGCAGGGATGTCCCATGTGTAGGCAGCCCTATGGGCCTGGGGTATCTGGCCCAAAAATCCACCTAATGTGTTCTAATTGAATAAAAAGGGGGCAAGTATAATCAATCCCCTAAGGACCCTACATGGATGGGTGGTGGGACATTCAACACATCAAGGTGGGCCCACGAAGCAGGCTGGATGCCCCAGCCTGGGCGTCCCTGCCTAGCAGACCACTTCCAGCCATACCACGGGCAACTCAAATGTATTTTGGGTCTGAAATTTTACAGATTGATACTTCCATAAGTGACCTACACCTCCACAAAATTTCAAGATTTTTGGACACTTAGAAATATTTTAATTTATTTAAATAAAATAGACTGTCCAGAAAATCGGACTGACCTGGACGTCCCAACGTGGTGGGCCAGTCCGGCCCTTTCCACGGTGTACACAGAGGTCTATTGGCCATGAAATTTGGTAAGTAAGTCCTATAATGGGTGAAACATATCTCCACAAAATTTCAGAATTTTTAGACATATATAAATATTTTAATTTAATTAAAGAAATCAATCTGTCCTAAAAATCGGACTGATCTGGGCACCGTATTGTAATGGGCCAGTCCAGCCACCACCATGGTGTGTACAGGTGTCCATTGGCCCCAAAATTTTGTAGGTGGGTCTTACCATAAGTGAACCACCTCTTTGAAAAATTTTATGATTTTTGGATACTCATAAATATTTTAATTAAATTAGGAATTTCAATCTGTCCAGGAAGAGATGTTGTTGTCCATGCATTGTTTACCCAATAAGGTGGGCCCAACCTTCATCCAAGAGGGGGAAAATGGAGGTTTAGTATTTTCTTCATAAAATAAAGTAAGGTGGGGTCCATAAAGGTGGCCCATCCTTCAGAGAAACCAAGCTGAAGTGTATGTTTTCCCTCCATACATGTGGGTTGGACAGCCCAACAAGGTGGACCGCCCACCCCTATGGGCCTCCTTTTTGGGTACCATATCATGGACCATCTGAGGTATGACCCATCACACCTCATGGTGGGGTCCACACCTTCTTATTACACCCCATACTTATAAAGAAAATAATGACAATCAAGATCCAAAAATCCATGCCAAAGATTGAACATGACAATCCATGCAACAGTCCAGGTTTTTGGACAGCAATACATGGCTGGACACATCAGCCTATATCTCAATAATCTCAGCCATAAAAAGGGTGTGTGGCCTTCCTCAGTGGGCCCCACATAAGTCCAGATCACATACTAGAACTAGGACACTTGCATGCATTGATTAAGGTGTCCGATGATCATGGAGTTAGGTGATAAGAGCATCCCACCTTGCTGGATTTTTATTTTTATTTATTTTGGGACATCCAAGGCCCACTATAAATGGGCTACACACACACTATCATCCATACATCAGAGAAAAGAGAAAAAGGAAAGAGAGTAATCCGGCCATGGGGGTAGGGCCCCGCCACTAGTGGGCCCTCCCAAGAGTGAATCATACCCATACAACTATATTGATTGTACATGCAACATAAAATCACTACATGCATGATATATAATTGCTATGGATGGTTGGGATGCCATCCCAACATGATCCTTAGGGTCTAGATGACCTTAAGATGAAGTGGATCATTAAATACATCATGATGGGGTCCATGGAGAATGGCCCCATCATGGATCATGACATGCATGTAGGATGGGCCAAAGGACTACATCCATGGGATCAAATGGGATCCCCACCATGGGTTGGTGGGTCCCATATAATCCATCTAGAAATAAAAATAAGATCAAAGGGTAGAAAAGAAAATCAACAATTATAATTACCCACCTTGAATCTTCAAGCTACCACCAACACTAGGTACTCCAAGCTCCAAGCTTAAAGGTTCAATGGTCAAGATGAGTTTGTGGTGGCTAGATGGAGGAAGAAAGGAAGGGGAAGTTGCTGGAAATTGAGAGAGGGAGGGCTGAAAATTCTACCATGGAAGAGGAAAATGAGAGAATGAAGGAGGAGAGAGAGGAAGGGAAGGTTGTAGGAGAGTAATCATTGCTCTCCCTCCTTGGTTAGAGAAAGAAATCATGACCTATGGTGATATAAACAATGCTTGCTAGGGTAGGTTAGGTGTGGGTAGTGTTTAGGATGGGTAGTCTTTATTCCATGGGAATTGTAATGTGTGTAGGTGGTGTGCATGGGAACTTGTGCATGAGAGTGGTCCATATGCTTTTGTACAAAGAGTGGGCCACAAGATGAAATGCTCACAACTTTTGATCTATAAGTCGGATGAATGCACAAGACGCGTCGTTGGAATCGCAACGACGATACGAACGAGATAGCATAGGTCTTGGGCCGATCCGAGTCGGGTCAAAGTGACCAGACTCAAGGATGACCGCAAACGCTACTCAAAGGTCGGGGGTTGCCGAAATTTGACCAGTAGGACCGCGGGACCAAAAAGAACAAAATACATACTCACACACACACATGCACACAAGAGAACTCGGGTCGGGTCTCATAATAAACCTAAACCTAAACTTTAAAACCAAAACCTAAACCCGATGCCGAACCCGAACCCGATTTCCTAAACCTAAACCTTAACCTATTCTCAATTCCCTAAACCTATAGCTTATAACCTAAACTTAAACCTTAACCTAAACCTTAACCTAAACCTATAACCTATATCCTTAACCTAAACCTAAACCAAAACCTGTAACTTATAACCTAAACCTAAGCCTAAAACCTAAATGTATTCTCAAATCCTTAAACTTAAACTTACACTTAATCCTAATCTCAACTCCCTAACCTAAACCTAAACTTAAACTTGAAAACCCAAACCCAAACCCGATCCCGAACCCGATTTCCTAAACCTAAACCTTAACCTATTCTCAATTCCCTAAACCTAAGCCTAAACCTAAACCTAAACCTGTAACCTATAACCTAAACCTAAACCCAAAACCAAAATGTATTCTCAAATCCCGAAACCTAAACCTATACCTGATCCTAATCTCAACTCCCTAACCTAAACCTAAACCTAAACTTGAAAATCCAAACTTAAACCCGAACCCGATTTCCTAAACCTAAACCTTAACATATTCTCAATTCCCCAAACCTATTGCTTATAACCTAAACTGAAACCTAAACCTATACCTTAACCTAAACCTAAACCTAAACCTACAACTTATAACCTGAACATAAACCTAAAACCTAAATGTATTCTCAAATCGCTAAACATAAACCTACACCTAATCTTAATCTCAACTCCCTAATCTAAACCTAAATCTAAACTTGATAACCCAAACCTAAACCCGATCCCGAACCCAAACCCAATTTCCTAAACCTAAACCCAAACCTATTCTCAATTCCCTAAACCTAAACCTAAACCTAAACCTGTAACCTATAACCTAAACCTAAACCTAAAACCTAAATGTATTCTTAAATGCCTAAACCTAAACCTACACCTAATCCTAATCTCAACCCCCTAACCTAAACCTAAACTTAAACTTGAAAACCCAAACCCAAACCCGATCCCGAACCCGATTTCCTAAACCTAAACCTTAACCTATTCTCAATTCCCTAAACCTAAGCCTAAACCTAAACCTAAACCTGTAACCTATAACCTAAACCTAAACCCAAAACCAAAATGTATTCTCAAATCCCGAAACCTAAACCTATACCTGATCCTAATCTCAACTCCCTAACCTAAACCTAAACCTAAACTTGAAAATCCAAACTTAAACCCGAACCCGATTTCCTAAACCTAAACCTTAACATATTCTCAATTCCCCAAACCTATTGCTTATAACCTAAACTGAAACCTAAACCTATACCTTAACCTAAACCTAAACCTAAACCTACAACTTATAACCTGAACATAAACCTAAAACCTAAATGTATTCTCAAATCGCTAAACATAAACCTACACCTAATCTTAATCTCAACTCCCTAATCTAAACCTAAATCTAAACTTGATAACCCAAACCTAAACCCGATCCCGAACCCAAACCCAATTTCCTAAACCTAAACCCAAACCTATTCTCAATTCCCTAAACCTAAACCTAAACCTAAACCTGTAACCTATAACCTAAACCTAAACCTAAAACCTAAATGTATTCTTAAATGCCTAAACCTAAACCTACACCTAATCCTAATCTCAACCCCCTAACCTAAACCTAAACCTACACTTGAAAACCAAAACCTAAACCGGATCCTGAACCTGAACACGATTTCTTAAACCTAAACCTTAATCTATTCTCAATTCCCTAAACATATTGCTTATAACCTAAACCGAAAACCAAACCTAAACCTAAACCTAATGCTAAACCTAAACATATAACCTATAACCTTAACATAAACCTAAAACCTAAATGTATTCTCAAATCCCTAAACCCAAACCTACACCTAATCCTAATCTCAACTCCCTAACCTAAACCTAAACCTAAACTTGAAAACTCGAAACTAAACCTGATCCCGAACCCGAAACCGATTTCCTAAACGTAAACCTTAATGTATTCTCAAATCCCTAAACCTAAACCAACACCTAATCCTAATCGAAACTCCCAAACCTAAACCAAAACCTAATCTTGAAAATCCAAATCGAAACCCGATCCCAAACCCGAACCCGATTTCCTAAACCTAAACATTAACCTATTCTCAATTCCCTAAACCTATTGGATATAACCTAAACCTATACCTTAACCTAAACCTAAACTTATAACCTAAAACCTATAACATTAACCTAAACTTAAAACCTAAAGGTATTCTCAAGTCCCTAAACCTAAACCTACACCTAATCCTAATCTCAACTCCCTATCCTAAATTTAAACCTAAACTTGAAAACCAAAACCTAAACTCGATCCCGAACCCGAACCCGAACCCGATTTCCTAAACCTAAACCTTAACCTATTCTCAATTCCATAAACCTATATCTTATAACCTAAACCTAAGCATAAACCTAAACCTAAACCTGTAACCTATAACCTAAACCAAAACCTAAAACCTAAATGTATTCTCAAATCCCTAAACCTAAACCTATACCTAATCTTAATCTCAACTCCCTAACCTAAACCTAAACCTAAACTTCAGAATCCAAACTTAAACTCGATCCCAAACCCGAACCCGATTTCCTAAACCTAAACCTTAACCTATTCTCAATTCCCTAAACCTATTGCTTATAACCTAAATCGAAACCTAAACCTATACCTTAACCTAAACCTAAACATATAACCTATAACCTATAACCTAAACATAAACCTATAACCTAAATGTATTCTCAAATCCCTAAACCGAAACCTATACCTAATCCTAATCTCAACTCCCTAACCTAAACCTAAACCTAAACTTGAAAACCAAAACCTAAACCCGATCCCGAACCCGAGCCCAATTTCCTAAACCATAACCTATTCTCAATTCCCTAAACCAATAGCTTATAACCTAAACCAAAGCCTAAACCTAAACCTTAACCTAAACATAAACCTAAACCTAAACCTGTAACATAAACCTAAACGTAAAACCTAAATGTATTCTCAAATCCATAAACCTAGACCTACACCTAATCCTAATCTCAACTCCCTAACCTAAACCTGAACCCGATCCCGAACCCGATTTCCAAAACCTAAACCTTAACCTATTGTCAATTCCCCAAACCTATAGCTTATAACCTAAACTTAAACCTAAACCTAAACCATAACCTAAACCCATAACCAATAGCCTTAACCTAAACCTAAACCTAAACCTAAACCTGTAACCTATAACCAAAACCTAAACGTAAAACGAAAATGTATTCTCAAATCCTTAAACCTAAACCTAAACCTTAACATTAACCTATAACCTTTAGCCTTGACCTAAACCTAAACCTAAACCTGTAACCTATAACCTAAACCTAAACCTAAAACCTAAATGTATTCTCAAATCCTTAAACCTAAATCTACACCTAATCCTAATCTCAACTCCCTAACCTAAACCTAAACTTAAACTTGAAAACCCAAACCGAAACCCCATCTCGAACCAGAGCCCTATTTCCTAAACCTAAACCTTAACCTATTCTCAATTCCCTAAACCTATTGCTTATAACCTAAACCGAAATCTAAACATATACCTTAACCTAAACCTAAACCTAAACCTATAACCTATAACCTAAACATAAATGTAAAACCTAAATGTATTCTCAAATCCCTAAACCTGAACTTACACCTAATCCTAATCTCAACTCCCTAACCTAAACCTAAACCTAAACTCTAAAACCAAAACCTAAACCTGATCCCAAACCCGAACCCGATTTCCTTAACCTAAACCTTAACCTATTCTCAATTCCGTAAACCTATAGCTTATAACCTAAACTTAAACCAAAACCAAAACCTTAACCTAAACCTTAACCTAAACCTTAACCTAAACCTATAACCTATAACCTTAACCTAAACCTAAACCTAAATCTATAACCTATAACCTAAACCTAAACCTAAAACCTAGATGTATTCTCAAATCCTTAAACTTAAGCCTACACTTAATCCTAATCTCAACTCCCTAACCTAAACCTAAACTTAAACTTGAAAACCCAAACCTAAACCAGATCCCGAACCCGAACCCGATTTCCTAAACCTAAACCTTAACCTATTCTCAATTCCCTAAACCTATATCTTATAACCTAAACCTAAGCCTAAACCTAAACCTAAACCTGTAACCTATAACCTAAACCTAAACCTAAAACGTAAATGTATTCTCAAATCCCTAAACCTAAACCTATACCTAATCCTAATCTCAACTCCCTCCTAACCTAAACCTGGACCTAAACTTGATAACCCAAACCTAAACCCGATCCCGAACCCGAACCCGATTTCCTAAACCTAAACCTTAACCTATTCTCAATTCCCTAAACCTATTGCTTATAACCTAAATCGAAACCTAAACCTATACCTTAACCAAAACCTAAACCTAAACCTATAACCTATAACCTAAACATAAACCTAAAACCTAAATGTATTCTCAAATCACTAAACATAAACCTACACCTAATCCTAACCTAAACTCCTAAACCTAAACCTTGACCTATTCTTAATTCCCTAAACCTAAACCTTAACCTATTCTTAATTCCCTAAACCTATAGCTTGTAACCTAAACCTGAACTTAAACCTAAACCTAAGCCTAAACCTAAACCTAAACCTGTAACCTATAACCTAAACCTAAAACCTAAATGTATTCTTAAATCCCTAAACCTAAACCTACACCTAATCCTAATCTCAACTCCCTAACCTAAACCTAAACTTAAACTTAAAAACCAAAACCTAAACTTGATCCCGAACCTGAACCCAATTCTCTACCTAAACCTTAAACTATTCTCAATTCCCTAAACCTATTGCTTAAAACCTAAACCGAAACTTAAACCTATACCTAAACCTAAACCTTAACCTAAACCTAACCTATAACCTAAAGATAAACCTAAAACCTAAATGTATTCTCAAATCCCTAAACCCAAACCTACACCTAATCCTAATATCAACTCCCTAACCTAAACCTAAATCTAAACTTGAAAACTCAAACCTAAACCCGAACCCGATTTCCTAAACCTAAGCCTTAATGTATTCTCAAATCCCTAAACCTAAACCTACACCTAATCTTAATCTCAACTCCCTAACCTAAACCTAAACCTAAACTTGAAAACCCAAACCTAAACCCGATCCCGAACCCGAACCCAGTTTCCTTAACCTAATCATTAACATATTCTCAATTCCGTAAACCTAAACGTAAACCTTAACCTAAACCTAAACCTAAACCTATAACCTAAATGTATTCTCAAATCCCTAAACCTAAACCTACACCTAATCTTAATCTCAACTCCCTAACCTAAACCTATACCTAAAATTGAAAACTTAAACCTAAACCTGATGCTGAACCCGAACCTGATTTCGTAAACCTAAACCTAAACCTAAACTTGAAAACCCAAACCTAAACCCGATGCTGAACCTGAACCCGATTTCCTAAACCTAAACCTTAACCTATTCTCAATTCCTTAAACCTTAACCTATAACCTAACCTAAACCTAAACCTATTACCTGCACTTATAACCTAAACCTAAGCCTAAAACTTAAACCTAAACCTAAATTCGAAATGTATTCTCAAATCCTTAAACCCAAACCTACACCTAATCCTAATCTCAACTCCCTAACCTAAACTTAAACCTAAACTTGAAAACCCAAACCTAAACCCGATCCCGAACCCAGACCCGATTTCCTAAACCTAAACCTTAACCTTAACCTATTCTCAATTCCCTAAAGCTATAACCAATATACTATAACCTACAACTAAAACCCAAACCTATAACCTAAACCTTAACCTAAACCAAAACTTATAACCTAAACCTTAACCTATAACCTATAACCTATAACCTGAACTTATAACCTATAATCTAAAACCTAATCCTAAACCTAAACCTCTAACCTAAAACCTAAAACCTAAACCTAAACCTATAAACTAAATGTATTATGAAATCCTTAAACCTACACCTACAACTAATCCTAATCTCAACTCCCTAATCTAAACCTAAACCTAAACTTGAAAACCCAAACCTAAACCCCATCCCGAACCCAAACCCAATTGCTATAATAATGTAGCCCAATCACATGGCAAGAAACAAGAATGTATCCCTTTTAACACATGCCCCTTTTGACAAAGCTTTAATTTTTGTTGTTTCTATTAACTTGAATTGAAACACTTTTTTACATTATTTGCTTGCATTAGTTTTATTTTAATGATAAGTTTTATTTTAAAAAAGTGCCTACTTTTTTGGAAGAAGTTTATGCAATTCTTCATGATTTTGAATTATAATGTTTTGTTGGTTTAATATTTTTTTTTCAGATGAAAGATACAAAGAAAATTGTTGCTGATTTTTTTTCTTTTTTTTATTTATGATGTTAAACTTATATGTATTTATGCGTGGATGAATGTAATGTGGATAGGATTGTTTGTGTTTGGATGGATGTAGTTTATGTTTGGATGAATGTAGTTTATGTTGGATTTACGTAGTTTGGGTTTAGATGGATATGAATGTGAATAGGATGAAATATATTATATAACAGGTGTATATCAGGAAGAATACGATGAAATAATTGTAACAGGTGTATATTGATCCTCTCAAATTTGAAAATGTGCTTTGAAGGCTCATAAGGGACGGTCCATGACAGTCCTTTTTAAGGACGGTTTGTGGCCGTCCTTTGAAGGCATATAAGAGACGGTCCATGGTAGTCCATTTTAAGGACAATCCATGACCGTCCCTTTAAAGGACAGTCCATAGCTGTCCTTTGAATGGCGATAAGAGACGGTCCATGACAGTCCTTTTTAAGGACGATCCATGACCGTCCTTTTAAAGGACGGTCCATAGCTGTCCTTTGAAGGCTCATTAGAGACGGTCTATAATAGTCCTTTTTTAAGGACGGGTCATGATTATCCTTAAAAAGGACTATCGATGGCTATCCTTTCAAAGCTCATAAGAGACGGTCCATGACCGTCCTTTTTTCGTTAATAAAAATGACGGTTTTCGACCGTCCTTTAAGTAATATGACACGTCAAAATTTGACGGCCCTTGCGACGGTCCATGACTGTACTTTTTGGTCATTTGAGACAATTTTGGACTTCCTTTTTTCACAGTTTTGGCATAGTGCTATATAAATCAAATACATGTCCAATCCAAAAAAATACACCATATTCTACAATCAGACATCCCCAGCATTAAAAATCATTCCATAAAATCAACAGTTTCTCCCCCTTTTTGTCACAATATGATAAAGGAAAGAAAAATAAGCTGATGATATAATCAAAGAGATATGACAAGCATAAGAAAGAAGAGAGTAAATAACATAAACATGTTTAGCAAAACATATTAAAAATCATAAAGTCATGTTCACAAACAAAAATCTAAGTCCAAACATTATCTAAGCACCAAAAAAGATAATAGTTAATACATGCCCAAAATAAAAAGAGTCTAACCAAAACTAAAAGATGGAGTAGGAATAGATGGATCAATATGATGTAATCCCTTATTAATGCGCCTAAGGTATTTGCACATATATTTGAATTAATTCTCTGGGGATACATGCAAACCTTCTACCTTTTCCTCTAGGTTTTCCAACCGCTCATCAAAATCAGAAGGTTGAAAGTAAGGATCAGCCTCAGAATCAGATTTTAATTCATCAAATAAATCATCCATGTTCACATCATCAAGAGGTAAAACATCTTCCTCTCCATCTTCTGTACCAACCTCAGTTTCATCTTTTTAATGTTGGAATTGTTGAAGGGTAGATGGGAAATAGGAGTTTCTCCAACAGTCATGACTACAAGACTATGAATAGCTAGCGTCGTCATTAGATATACAAAGGGACTATCATTATGGCTAGGATGGAGACAACTGAATTATGATATAACAAGTAAGAGACGAAAGACATTTGAACACCAGAAACAACTGAGTGAAGTATGCAAGCCATGAAAGAAGTTAACTCAGTTTTGTTACTAGATCGGGGATATACATTAGAAATGAATATACGATGAAGAATCTTGTATCTGGGTAACATAGTTTTAGAACTGAGCACAATACCGAAATTCCATTTCACATTCATGTTGCACAACACTCTAGTTAGCATACATTTTTCAGATTCAGACATCTCGCAACTAACATAGAGATAGGTATTCCTTCATCATTCACAGGAATATCCATCAAAGCAAAGATTAAATGATGGTCTACATCAACTAGACCTTCCCTAGTTGTCACAGTAAAAGTTAAGTTTTCATCAGAGAAGTCACTTATACAAGCAAACATGGCTTGTGCATTAGACCGATATGCAAGACCGCCCCAATTCAATATGTTAGCCCATCCTACAGTTTCAAGGAGGGGAACAATATTAAAAGGACTCAAATGATTGGAGTTAATAGTCTACTCAACATTAAGATTGTGAAGACGAATATCCTGCACATATTTAGGGTCCTCTTCAGGTGGTCGAAGAGTACGCATTGTAATTGGTGTGGAACGGGAAGAAGAGGGACCACGAGAGGATGACTTCTTGTATCTACTCTCCATTACACAATGCAAAAAAGGAATACAAGAAAATAATGAAGGGTTTCTCCCAAATCAAATTTTATGTTAGAAAAGCAAAGAAACTACAAGAAAACTTGAAATAAACCTCAAAATCAAGGAAATAGAAATGCAAAGATCCTAAATCCAAAAGGAAAATGTAAAAGATGTACTATCCAAGAAGCAATCGAAGGTGGGTTCGACCGGTCGTGGAAGGGCTTGTTGGAGAAGATGAGAGAAATAAAGAAAAAGTGCTTTTTGCACATTTAAAACCCCCAAACCCGAGCTACTCGATTGGTCATGCCACGACTGGTCGAGTGTGTACTCGACTGGTCGTGCAACCTCAAAAATTTTCATTTTTTAACAATTTTTTATTTAAAAAATTTTTAAAAATAAAAGCATGCAATGTAGTATAAGAAAACACAATTAACTTAGATCACATTACACATACCAATATCTAATTTCAATTTTGCATACTTACTTCTGTCAAGTGGTTTTGTGAAAATGTCTGTAAGTTGATTTTCAGTTTGAACATAATCCAATGAAATAATCTTATCTTCCACTAATTCATGAATATAATGATATCTAATGTCAATATGCTTAGTTCGTGAATGTTAGATTGGATTTTTAGAAATGTTAATTGCACTGGAATTATCGCAATACAGAACCATAGAATCTTGCGCAAATCTGTAATCATTTAACATCCTCTTCATCCACACAAGCTGAGTGCATGCATTATCGGCTTTAATATACTCAGCCTTAGTTGTGGAAAGCGATATAGAACTCTGTTTCTTACTATGCCACGAAACTAGATAGTTCCCAACATAAAAACATCCACCGCTGGTAAACTTGGGGTCATCAATATTACCAGCCCAATCAGCATCCGTATAACCGGCTAATTGAACATTAGTATCACCAAGATTGGCTGAACCTGTGACATATCTCAAAATATGCTTAACAACAATCAGGTGGGATTCTTTAGGGTCAGATTGATACCTAGCATAGATACCTACGCTGAACGTAATATTATGTTGGCTCACAGTTAAATATAATAAACTACCTATCATATTGTGATACAACTTAGGATCTACAATTTTACCTGTTGAATTCTTAGAGAGCTTAAGTGTTGTACTCATAGGAGCATCAAAATTTTTACCACTCTCGAATCTAAACGTTTTTCACCAAGTTTAGAGCATACATGGTTTGAGAAATAAAGATCCCATCTTCAAGTTGTTTTATTTACAGACCTAAAAACTAATTCAGTTCTCCAACTGTGCTAATTTCAAACTTGGACATCATCAAATTTGCCAACTTAACAGACATGTTAGAATAGTTAGATCCATAGATAATGTCATCAACATATATTTGTACTATCAGTATGTGATCATTTTGTTTTTTTACAAATAGTGTCTTATCAACACTTTCCATTACAAAGTTATGACTCAGTAGAAACTTAGTTAATTTTTTGTATCATGCCCCGGGAGCTTGTTTTAATCCATAAAGTGCCTTTTTCATGTGATAAACATGATCAGTATGTTTAGGGTCTTCAAAACCAGTGGAATGTTCTACATATACTTCCTCATGCAGATCACTATTCAAGAAAGCACTCTTAACATCCATTTGATAGATTTTGAAATTTTTGTAACAAGCAATGGATGTAAACAGTCTAATAGATTCCAGACGAGCTACTGGGGCAAAGGTTTCATCATAATCGATGCCTTCTATCTGAGTGTACGCTTGTACAACCAGTCTAGCCTTGTTTCTTATAATGTTACCTAATTCATCAGGCTTATTTTTAAAAATCCATTTAGTTCTAATAATATGTTTATCATTAGGTCTAGGAACTAAGTACCATACATCATTCCTTACGAATGGATTAAGTTCATCTTGCATAGATACTATGCAGTTTTCATCAGCAAGCACTTCTTTTACATTGGTCGGTTCAATCTGAAATGTGTAGCAACATAATTACAAATGTTTTCTAATTGTCTACGAGTGTGCACACCAGTGAAAGGGTTCTCAAGAATTTGACCAGTTGGATGGTCTTTAACTGACCACAGTTCAGTGTCATTTGGACTGGATGAAGAGTCTGATTTATTATGCAAAGAGACTTTATCATCATCTGAACTTGAGACAGGTGTATTTAGGTGATCATCTATAACCACATTAATGGATTCCTAAATTACACCGGTCCTCTTGTTGAGAACACGATATGCTCGACTATTTAATGTATATCTTAGGAAGACACCCTCGTCACTTTTAGTGTCAAATTTTTCCAGATTTTTTTGGTCACATAAAATATAACATTTGCTGCCAAAAACTCAAAAGTATTTGACTATAGGTTTCTTATTGAACCATAGTTCATATGTAGTATTATTATTTAACTTTATAATATAAACATGATTAATAATGTAACAAGCTATGTACATTGCTTCAGCCCAAAGATTTTTTAAAAGTTTCATGTTTTCTAACATCACATTAGCTATTTCTTGAAGCACACGATTTTTTCTTTCAATAACCCCATTTTATTGAGGTGTCTTAGGAGCAAAAAATTTATGTGATATACCATGATCACTACAAATCTTCTCAAAATTGTTATTGTCAAATTTAGAACCATGATCACTATGGATTTTAGTGACATGTGATTCGTTCTCAGTTTGGATACGCTTGAGTACCATTTTTACTTCATCGAGAGTTTCTGATTTCTCTCTCATGAAAACTACCCATGTATACCTGGTAAAATAATCTATTATTACCAGAATATATTTCTTACTGCCTTGACTATATGTTCTAGTAGGTCCAACGAGATCCATGTAAAGGAGTTCAAGGGGTTTAAATGTGGCACTAGAGTTCACTTTCTTGTAAGCACTCCTAGTTTGTTTTCCAATCTGACATTCACCACAAATTTATATATTTTCCTTAACTTGGGTAGAGCTCTTATTACTTGACCTTTGCTCAGTCTATAAAGATTACAGTAGTGTACATGTCTTAGGCATTTATGCCATAAATCGGTCTCATTGGTCTGGACCATGTAACACGATAACTTAGACAAGCTTGAATCACTGACTATATAGCAGTTCTCAAATGTTCTACAACCAGTTAATATCATAGAACCGTTCTCATTAGAAATCTCAGACCCTTGGTTGGAAAATTTGACGCTATATTTATTATCACAAATTTGAGAAATGATTAAGATATTATGCTTAAGTCCCTTTACAAACAATACATTCTCAAATGAAGGAAGATTAAAGAGTTGAACCGTACCTTGGCCAATAATCCTACAGTTGCTCCTATCACCGAATGTGACTGAGCCATCAGTCATATCTTTAAGATTGGTGAACAAATATTTATCACCTGTTATATGTATAGAATAACCACTGTCTAGGTACCACTTTGATTGACTCGAAGCCTTGAAAGCGATCTGGGCAACCGGACAAGCAACCTTAGGGACCCATTTCGTTACTGTTTTGGGTTTTAGAGCATAGTTGGTTTTTCTATGCTTATAGTTGTTATACAATCTACCATTTGAGTTAGATTTTAGAAGCTCATTGAGTAAATCTACAATTTTCTCAGTTAAGGGGTTATGATTCTGATTTCTATAATTGATATGGTTGGTTTTAGGTTTCATAGCCTGAAAAGTTTTAGGATTTTTGAAACTATTTTGATTTAGACTTTCCTTTTTGAGTTAGAGGACTCCCCTTTAACAAACTTAGGTGGAGTTGACTTACTTTTAGGAGGTGTATTCTTATTGTAGCCCAGACCAAATCTATCGTCACATTTCCTTGATCCGGTTAGCAATCGTTTTAGTTTAGGATCACCCTGGGCATATCTCTAAGTATCCTTCAAACTCAAGAGAGAAGAGGCTTCTTGTTTTAGTTTTTCATTTTCTAATTTAAGGTTTTCAACTTGGGATGTTTTGAAATCTAAATCACACTTAGTTCTTTCAAAACAATAAGAAAAATGCGATTTTTCTAAAACTAAGTTATCAAAATCTTCCTTTAACTTTAAACACTTTTCTTTTTAAAGTTTTAGTTTTATAGCTATCTTGTAACTTTACCTGTATAGGTTATTATAAGTATCTTGTAAATCATCATCGTTTTCAGGGTCACTTCTCAGATTTTCATCATAAGTTGAATTACAACTGTCTGAGGAAATGACTCTGGCTAGAGTTATTAAGGCCTTAACCTCATTAGTAGACTCGGGTTTAGAAGCATCTGACTTAGAAGAAGCTTCAGAGGAAGATGACTCATCCCATGTGGCCAACATACCTTTCTTCGTAGGTTTGTCCCTCTTTGGACATTTGTTTGGCAGATGCTCGTATTTGTGGCAATTAAAGCATTGGTTGTCTTTAATAGATTTTCAATTTTTAGATCTAGTCCTTTTCTTTTCAGAAGGTTTTTAAAAATCTACCCTCTTTTTACTTTTAAAAAATTTATAAAACTTCTTGGCTAATAGTGTCATATCATCTTCAAAATTTTCACAATTAGAATTACTAGTATTATTTTGAGAAATATTTTTAGAAGACTTAAGGGCTATAGACTTACCTTTAGGAGCCTTAAAATTTAACTCGTATGTTTGTAAAGAACTAACAAGCACTTCAACCCTCATATTATCCATATCACGAAGTTTATAAATGGCAGTGACCTTAGAATTAAACCTATCAAGTAATGAGTGCAATATCTTTGCACAGACTTTACTTTCTAAGATACCATCACCAAGACCCCATATAAAGTTGACTATGACATTTAACTTACTATAGAAGTCCATGAAACTTTCACTTTCTTCCATACGTATTTCCTCAAACCGAGTGGTGAGGATTTGGAGTTTAGATTTCTTGACTATAGTCGAACCCTCATGTGTCATTTCTAAAATGTCCCAGGATTTCTTTGCAATATCACGAGATATAATTCTTTTGAATTGATCCGGTGGTAGTGCGCAAGTGATTACATTAAAAGCCTTTGCATTGGCATTACTCTCATTTTTCTAAAGTGTGGTCCATGAAAAATAAGGTGTAACTTTAACAGATTTAGTTCCATCAATGCCTAGAACTTCAGTTGTAGGTGGGTTCTATTTAGTCACTATGGCTTGCCACACGCTCTCATCTATGAACCTTAAAAAGATCCTCATTCTGGCTTTCCAATAGGCATAATTGGAGCCATCAAAAGGTGAAGGCCTAGTGATCGAGAGGCTATCAAAATTTGACATCTTATAAGCTTAGATTGGTTAGCTCAGGAAATGAATCCAAATAATAAGGAGCTATTAGGGTTTGATACCACTTAAAAAGGCCGAGCTTTAAGTCCTAAGGGGGGGGGGGGAGGGGGGGGTTGAATAGGACTATGCCAAATAAAAATTAAATGCAGAATACAAAGATATATAGCACAATCAAATAATAAAATAGCACAAATAAATAGCAACCTCAAATATACTAGTCTTGAGAGGTTGATACAAACTGAATTCTAAGGACAACTTAAGACCAAAAACTAAAAGCTTATGGCAGGACATCCTTACTAGAACGTTTGTAAGTGTTAAAAACCCAAACCAATAAAAAGTCAAAGGAAATAAAATAAGTTATTACAACATTCACCACAAGTGTATAAAGTAAATTACACCATTCACCACAAATGCATAAAGTAAATTACAACATTCACACACATAAACAAATCCAATCATCCACTACAACTCCCGAATTATAGTGGTTTATTTGTGTGTACACCAACTGTTTGAAAAATAGCCACACAACTACTTCACTCCTAATATCCACTCCCTTGGGATATTAGCTTTCACTATGAAAAAGGTTTTCTAAGGTTCACCTTAAAACCTTCACAATTGTGTCTTTAGATGGGCTTACACAATTATAAAAACCCCACACTCTGAGATTTTGTGGATTACCAATTCGAAGTATACAAAGATGTTCAATGTCTAGTCTCACAAATGAAAGGTTTTCGATTTAAATGATTTTTAGATTAATTCAGCCTGGGCTAGCTTGATTTGATTTTGATCTCAAAAAGGGTAAATTTACAATTCCATTCTTTAATGAAATAGAGTTAAATGGAGATCCCAAAATCAAATATAAAAATCTATTTAAGAGAATTTAAAATGAACACAATATAACTTAAGAAATGCAGGAACTTATCTCTCAGAGTGATGGTTTGATATAGCTTGGAATGAATTAAAAACTCTAAGATTCGTTATCTATTTATAAGTAAAAATACTGTTCTCTCAACTGGTCTAAGGGTCGGTTCGACTGGTCAAAGGACCAACCATATTTCAAAATTTCTAATGCGATAAGATAAGGTCGTTACTCGACTGGTCGAGTGGGACCAAAAAACCTTACTGGACTTTGAGTCAAGCACTGTTCACTCGACTGGTCAAGGGTTTAACAGAAAATTTCAAAAATTCACAACAAACTTTAGACTGGTCAAAAAAACTCTTAGACTTACTACAAGAAAAACGGCAAAGGCTACGGATAAAAACCATAGCTAAAGACCTTTTGCTACGGATCTAGTCCGTAGCACGTTCGTAGCTATTGGTGGTGTAGCTAAAGGTCCAAAAACCGATGGCTACGGATTCAATCTGTAGTAATAGAGATCAGTTGCTATGGACAAAGTCGTAGCTATAATTTTTGCAAAGAAATGTAGCTACTCCTACAGATTGAATCCGTAGCAATAGATACCAATAGCTACAGATAAAGGTCGTAGCTATAATATCTATAGCGAAACATACCTATGGCTACAGATCTCATCCGTAGCAGTAGATATCACTAGATATGGAAAAAAATAGTAGATATAATTTCTGTAGGGAAATGTACCTACGGCTACGGATAATATCTGTAGCTAAAAGTGGAATGAAATCCGTAGCAATACGATATATTTATCAATAGCTACAGTTTTGAGACCAATAGCTACGGCCAAAATCCATAGCTATTTTTTGAAAATTTATAATAATGGTGCCTGTTTCCATTGCAAGAACCTGTTGTGTTTGATAACTCATCTAAGCTTAATGCTATTAGGAATAGTACATAAAATGAAAAAAAAAATGATGCATTTATTACAAATAGCAATCAAATCATACATTGTATCCCACATTCACATTTCTAAATAAACAATACTTCACTTTGCTCAACCTATCGTAAGAATTACAAAAAAGGAACATGTTCGAACTTTAGCTTCGACTGCATCTCCAAATACTTCCTACAAAGTTCTTCCATATCCCACTGCACATGAATGAGATGGGAAATAAGAATTATGACAAGAAATTAAGAGTAAACCTGTCTTTCATAATTGCTCTGGCTAGTACGCCAGTGTAGATGCTCCTTTTCAAGATCTTCCTTCAAAAAAGAGATCTGAATTTCCAATTCCACTATCTGAGACACAACAAGAAGAGTGGTTGCATATAACTAAGGCGTGCCCTCATGTACAAGAAACAAATACACTACAACACATTAAACACAGAGATATAATGCAATAATGCTCACGTTTTTACAGAATTTTCTTCCTTCAGATAGTCAATTTCAGTGAATGTAGAAGATAGAGCTTCTTTACATTTATAGGTTTAGGACATGGGAAGGGATATGAAACAAAGGCAAATGGTATTTAGGTGTTGGGAGGTGCTTGGCTGATTTGCAACACATGGTTTAGAATTTACCAGCACTACATCAGGGCATCATTGTCATTTTAAAACGTAGATGCAAGTGTCAAACTCTATATCCATATCTTGCAAAAGTATCCAACAAAGTGGCATTCTCTATCTCCACATCTTGCAACTATAAAGTGTCATACCATATCTCCACATAATGCAAACGAATCCTAAAAAGCATTATACTCTTATCTCCACATCTTGCAAATTGCTTACTCTCTTGATGTGGGTTGCACCGGACATGCCATTACATAGGTTTAGGTTAAGGTTATAGGTTTAGGTTTAGATTTAGGTGTAGGTTATAGGTAGGTTATAGTTATAGGTTTGGGTTTAGGTTAAGGTTTAGATTATAGGTTATAGTTTTAGGTTATAGGTTTAGATTGAAGTTATAGGTTTAGGTTTAGGTTTAGGAATTGGGTTTAGGATTGGGTTCGGGTTTAGGTTTGGGGTTTAGGGTTTAGGGTTATAGGTCATAGGTTTAGGTTTAGTTTTTAGGTTATAGGTTATAGGTTATAGGTTTAGGTTTAGGAATTCGAGTTCGGGTTTGGGTTTAGATTTAGGTTTTCAAGTTTAGGTTTAGGGTTAGGAAATCATTGTACCCACTATAAATATATGTAGTTTATCTACACTATCCATTTGCTTTTCCAGATCATTTAAGGAGTTAAAACCAAAATTGAATCATATCCAAAACTCAAGTGGGCCATACCACAAGAAATAGTGGGTATAATGATTTCCATCATTGAAACCTTTCTAGGGCCTATAGTGATGTTTATTTATCATCCAACCTATTCACAAGATCACACAGACAGTGTTGAAGGGAAAAAATAAATATCAGTGGTTCCCACCTTCCAGGGACCCCCGCTCAACATCCAGATAGCTCTGATGCACATCCGGATCTGCTTCATCAATTTCGAGATAATACATAAACATGAGCCTATCCAAATGGCCAGGCCACCCATATTACTGTCCATAGGAAATGGACAACTTCATCATGATCATAACAGCGGTTCCCACCTTCTAAGGACCCCCGTTCAACATCCGGATAGCTCCAATGTAAATATAGAAATAAACTAATTAGGAACTTACAACAACAAAAGGTACCAGGTCTTTGGTCTAGGGGTGATCCATAATAAAAGGTACCATTTACCATGAACTAAAACCATGTATTATCCATATCTTGATTGGACTCACTAAAAGGATAATCACTACAGGGATAAGAAAAATTACAAAAAGTAAGACTCATGAGATGACATATGTACAAATAGTGACAAGACTAACTGGTAATGACAGGAGGCTAAGACATCAAATTATTTATGAAGAATAGGAAAAAAACAAAGATAAAATAAATAGTTAAAAACTTTAGCATTTCAATATTAAACCTTGTAGTGGCAACATTGATCAGTGGGGCTAAAAATACATTAGCTTGCATATAAAAATCTCAAGTTAGTTGGGCCTTTGAGGTCCTTAAATGATAGTAGAAGAAGCCGAAAAACTCATGAAATTAACCATCAAGCATTTTTAAAATGCCTCTTAGAAAATGAATGAAAAGTACACAACTCACCTTGATGCCCATTCTCCCTCCTCCTTTACCCGGGCTTGGGACCGACAATACAAGGAGTTGCATTGGCGAAGTTAAAAAGGAGCTTAGGTTCCATTTGGTTTGTGACAACCAAATGGAGTCTAATATGTTGAATTTGTGATTTTGGATCTTCTACTCTTGGCCATTTGAGAAATAATTTGTGATTTTGGATCTTCTACTCTTTAGTAGCATTGCCAAATTTTGTGAGATGGAGCTCTTTTTTGTCATATTGGAAACAAAGAGATCTTACTTGTACACATTAAAATCATTTCATGTTTTCCCAGAAATTCTTATAAGTCTAGTAATCCCAAAAACTAAGACTGATTTTTCCCATGGCTTGAGCTAAATGCAGCCAAAATGTCAAGGGAATTAAATTTTTTTATCATTGAATAGATCAATTCCAGCATGAACAAACGAAACATCTCAGTATTATAAATGGGAAGACAAAGGTTTAATGGAGCTGAGCAATTCAGGCAATGATGTTGATTTTTCTAGTTTCTCCCATATTTAAAAAGAAAAGTTGGAAAAGGGTGCAAATGCCATTTCTAAGAAATTTAAAAATGGGGACAGCCAACATACCATGATAACCATCCAAAATTCATGGATTATCAGAGAATTATCGGTATCCGTAGGTCATCATAGCTCAATTGAACATTCAGACCCTCAATCTCCATCAGCTTTGCAAGATCTTCATTCACTTTATCGTGGTCCATTAGATGCATCATCCCTTTGAATATACAATAGAGAGAGAGAGAGAGAGAATATTCTAGAAATATATGTTACACAATAATATGAGTGAAAGTCTTTATGACTAAATGGAGATTGCAACAATATTTTATGCAAGTACTATTAAAGGCAAGATAAATGTCTAATAATATATGAAAGACCATAAGAAATCAATTGCCAGGTACTAATCTCAGAAAAAGCCCCCATTTTTAAAAGGGGGCTTATGTTATGTGCTTGGGGCTATTATGATAGTGGCAAAGGCTCATAACATGCAGCTAGTTAAAGATTAACTAAGACTCATCCATTGTTCAGTTTCATCCACAAGCACCTGCTGTAGACATCTCCCAAACACATCATTTGTAGTCACCTTACATTCCAGTGCCAAAGAGTTATTGCATCTGACTCATCAATTAACTTTAAGCCCTCAATTGGAGCTTATTTTAAACCTATACGAGTGACTTGCTAGTGGTAAGGACCTATTTTGGGCACCACCATGTTTCCATATTTTTTTTAGCACCATGTGATCCCTTGGTTGAGCGGAGTAAGACAAAACAACTTTACAAATCCTGTTTCATGCATGTAACTAACAGGTGGAGTTTAGGCAGGAACTAAACACAAGGATTAATCCACATGAAACATTTGCAAGCTATAATAATAGCTCAACATCTCCTATATCAAGTACCTGTACATCTCCCTAGTAACTTACCCAGCGTGCTGCATCGAATAAGGGGCAAGTCATTCGGACTACCTTGAGCTTATTTGTAAGCACCTGGAGCTTGGGATGATTTTTCACCAATTCTACTGCCTTCTCTTCATACTCTTTCATGCTAGAATACCAAATAACAAAAAGTAAACAAAAAAATAATAATAATGTATGGAATTCGTGGAATGCTACTTACAAGCTGCAACTGCAAAATAAGCACCCAAACGCATGCAGGATCCAGGCCACTCATCACACCAACCTTGTAGTGAATTTGCATGATTCCAAAAAAATCAGGCTTTTCAAAATGATGCATATCCAGGGATATAAACTGTTGAAAAGTGGATGGCTAAGGATCCAAATAGCAGTTGCACACACAATAGCCCACTTGATGATTAGATGACTAACACAGTCGATTCCTTTGATTTTTGGGCTATGGCCCATCTGTATATATGATTGTGTAGGCCACTGCATGTGGGACAAATTGATGGCTATCCAAGCATGTTTTAGTTGTCCATTTGTTTTCTAGACTTTTCCCCATCTGATGGATATTCTACTGCTAGATTTGACTAGGAACAAGGCCCAACTAACGGACAACTTAGATCTTGCAGTTGTTTTCTATCTAAGGCACATGTGATGGCTTGTAAAACACTTTAAAACACTTTATCAAAACCAGATCAACAGTCATCATACCCTGGATTCTCTAGTTTAAAACACTTTATCTATTTTACAAGAAAAAGTATCAAATCTAATGAGAATGGAAATTAATAACAGAAATATTAAAATTTTCTGATAGAAGGATACATGTTGTTTTGAAAATCATATGGGATCATAAAATGAGTATACAAGCTAGCAACTGAGACTCTCCCTAGCTTTTAACGAAGTGTGAACTTTTATACAACTCATAAAACTCTAAATATCTTAGGAAATCATAACTCGCAATCCTTTTTCTTTCCTTTTTTCTTAACTCAACATCATTTTAAAGAAAGTTTTACCATACAAAATGAAGCATTTCAAAAGAACTCAACAAAACATGTATAACAATTCCCATGCACTCCCCCAAAAAATCAAGCGATGCATTGTACATTTCAGTCCCATGCACTCCTGCTTTAAATAAAACACCCCATGCACCATGGCATTGGTTTATAGATGTTAACCAATGATTAGTCTAAACAACTCTAATCTTTTTCTTTTTTAGGACATCCAAAACTCAGAAGGCCGAAGGAGTCAAGCTCTTGATCTTTATCTTTTTCTTTTCTTCATTTAACCAAGAAATGGTTAAGCAAAAAGACCAATGAACTAGCATAAATGAGAAGAATAGAATCTACCTTGCTTACTTCTCTAGATCTTGATTGCAAGATCCCACTGGAACTACGCTTGCATACTCATGATTGCTATTGCTTAAAGCATTCATCCCCTGCACCTTATGAACACAAATATACACTAAACTTCACGTAACTAGCAGATTGGTTAGCTTTAGCTTCACAACCTCTAAAAAACAAAACCAAAACATACATATCATATCAAAAGACAATAACATGCATACCTGTGTAATTTGAAGGCTGCCCATGAATTCGGTTTGGCCTCGAGTTGAGATCAATCATTGTAGAAGCGATCTTGCCCGGATCTTCTGTGTTTGCGTCTAGCACTAGAACAGGAGAGACCCTGTGGTTTTATAAATTCTCATTCTACCATGAGTACACCAAAACTGGATCGATTACCATCAGACTAACTCTGGTGACTACAAAAACCGAGATTGGACCTACAAACCTAGTCAAAGACTATTCGCAGAAGCATGCATGCATGGACAAAAACTGAAGAAAGAATCAACATTTCGTACCTTATATTGAGAACATGTAATGACCTCAAGTATTTGTGCCACAAAGTCTTCTGACCAGAAGAATGTAGATCACATCTAGTCTATGCACTAACTCATGTTGCAAAATTAAGCACCCTACACATTTTCTATGGCAATTCATAAACAAAAACAGACCTGGTGGACATATGGCTCCATTTGAGTCATCCCTTATTTTCAGTTCTGATTGTAGTGTCGAACCGGACCAGGTTCGACTGAGTCTGAGTCAACTTGGACAAGTTGCATGTAACGACCTTGGAAATTTTGTGCTAATCTTTCCTTAAGTAGTTGTTTTTGGGGTATTTAGCGCTATACTTGATTGCTTGTGAAATTTGCATCAATCACTTTAAATTGTATCTGCATGGCTCTAAACTTGTAGATTAGTTAGCGTTATGTTGCTTTGAAATCTGGGATCCATCGCTAAATCCAGTTGTTCTGGAGAATTTTTGGAAGTTCTAGATCAGACCTGGACCGCGCGTCGAAAGTTCGATGGCGATGATCTTAGGCTGTTGCGGTCACTATGTTGGGCTTGACCATCACCTCAAAAATCAAGTCCATGTGATGTTCTAGGTTGATTTGTTTGAGTTCGAAGTGAAGAGTGTGAGAACAGTTGGAAATTTAATAAGCTTTTATGAAATCTGAGTCGTGTCGCTTGCGCGATGATTTTAAGCTATCTGATCATTGGATTCTGACCCAATTTTACCCTCTGATTAGGGAAGGTGGCCCAGACATATCCTTGTGCTTGTGGACCTGATCGAGATTCTGTGACCGTTGAATTGAGTGTGGTCCGCCACGGCTGATTTGAAGAGCCGGTCGGTACGAAAACTCAGCTTGACCTAGATCCATGGTCAATGAGCTAAAGTCCGACCTTTCGTGGTTATAGGCCCACCAGAAGTGCTTCATTGGATCATAAGAGACAGGTTTTGGTTATACCCTAAGTATACCTTGGCCCTGGGGTTATTTTCATCAATATTGGGCCTATTTATAGTCCTTAAACCCTAGCTCTCTTTTCCATACAAATTTTCTCTAACCCTAGCTTGGAAAGAGAGTGGAAAAGAGAGAGAAAGTGAGAGAGAAGTTGGTGAATCATCTTGGATTCTTTCCTATTCTTCTACATCCTTGAACCTTCACTTTGAATCGTTATTCTGATGATTCTGAGTTCATCTTTGGGTAAGTTAACCTAACCCTAATCTGTGTTAGAGCTTAGATTAGTCTTGGTATTGTTGTATCTCATTTCTATCCTTGTTTTAGGGTATTCTATCGCCGTTGACGAAGACAACTCGTCTAAATCAGTTCGGTGTTTCTTTTCTGGCTTAAGGTGCGGACTTTAAGTGTATAGGTTATGATTTTCAAGGCTTTCAATGCCAGTTAATGATTTATTCTTGTTATGGATGAGATTTCACATGCCAAATGTTGTGTTTATGTTGCGTTCCTGATATGCATGTGTTATATTGAGATTTGCGTATTCTATGTGTATGTATAAAGTACCGTATACGTATAAAATATGCACTTGTGTTTGCCATGATTATTTGTCATGTATGTATGCTAGATGTATTTATGACAACTCCTTGGTAAAAGGAATTGTCCAAATGCTTGTTTTTCAACATACGTCATGTATGTTGTATTATGTATTCTAAGTGTTTATAGAAATGCTTGAATGATCTAAAGTGTGATATTTCAACCTAGTATGGGCGTTGAGAAACGATTCTCAACTCTCCCACTAGTGTGTATGATTTCCTTTATGCAAGTTACATTCCTTGTCGTTCAAATTCAAGCATTACTTATGCTTACATTTATGTTAAGTTGATACTCTTCGAGTGCTTATGTACCATGATTTAAGTTGTTGTTCCATTACTATTCTACATTCAATATGAATATTTGTTGTAGTGTAATGTGTGTGGGACTATGCATTAGTCCAGGAAATCGGTAATCGGCCTTAAGATCGTTGTTGAGGTTGCTTTCGCCACGTAGGACGTGATTAGACGAACCCAGCTACATTAGAGTTGGCGGCAGTGGTTTGGCCACGCGGAGTGTTTGCGCACTCTATGTCGTTCTACTCAACGTGCGCTCGTGCTAGTCGAGTTCGTCAAGTAACCCGATTGTCCGATATATGTTCACCATGTATGGACGCTACTGCTTGAATCTAGGGTACCGAACTTACCAGTGAAATCCTATTAACCATGGTACCTTGATCCACAAAGACTCATGAGCCGAACATGGTGGTATGGGACACCGTGGTCGAGCTGTCGGCCTACGCTGGGGTGATGAGCCTCCCCGTAGTGACCAGTGAGCAACTAAACTCGTGAGCCGATTATGGTGGTATGGGACACTATATTCGTGCTGTCAGCCTACATTGATTGGTGATGAGCCCTTTATAGTGACCTCGAGCATACCTGAATACCGCAATGAGGTGACGAGCCGAACCGTGGTAATAAAGGTATGAAAGGCGTGCATTGATTGGTGACGAGCCCTTTGCTACGACCTCAAACTATATGATCGTATGAGATATCTAGGACTGACGACCCTATAATGGATCACTGTTTGGATGGTGATATGAGGAAGGTATCTTAGCTTCCCAATCCTGCTGTATGAAACGGACTAATAACAACTTGGTAATCATATCCATGCACTGCATTTGCTTGTGCTTTGTAGATGTGGCGCACTTTGAGGTGGTGTCATGCGTAACGTAAGATGAAGACGCTGAGGGTGTATGCATGAGGGCGCGCATCATTTTGCATACATCCTTGCATTAACAAGAGTACTTAGGATTTATTTAATTGTTCTGCTTTATCATTACTGTTTGATTGAACTGATAACATGTTAACCAGTGCTTTATTGTTCCACTGAGTTGATCACTCACTCCCACATTCTGGGGCAGTGTTAAACACCCACCAGACTTTGTCTTAGGTTCTGATGTTGCAGATGTTGATGCGACTTCTGAGGCAGAGCGGGAGATAGATGATGATGAGGCTGCTTTCTCTTATATGCAGTTTTCAGACGGGTTCTAGCGAGCCTTGTTCTGATGCGCGGGACTCTGGGATTATTTTTTTGGGATTTAAATGATGTAACTTGATACTTGTAATTTTGATAAGTAACACTTTCAATACGACCTGGTTGGTGAATGTACTTCAGGGATTTACACTTGTACACATATATTTCTATAAGTCTTCCGCTTGCTTTCTTCACTTATCCCTGAATTATATCTGTGTTTTGGCTTAATCTATTCCATGTTTTATGCACTAATACAGTCAACATACATCTATTATTAAATATGTTGCATAAGTGATGTTTTGGAACTCGGGAGCTGAGTTATGCTCGACCCCCGAATTTCAGGGCGTTACATTGCATGGGACTTGTCTGAGTCTTAAAACCTCGGTGAAAGGGTCTAACTATTGACTATATGTTCTTTTACCAGTACGTGACCCACAAAAAAAAACAATGTTTTGCTCCTTGCTCTGCCAAGCAATCATGAAATACCTCATAAATGGCCTAGATCACATAAAGGTGGGCCCCACAACCAAGGAAAAATATCAATTTTCTCTTTCATCTGCCAACCAATCATAGAACACCTTTGATCACATGAAGGTGGGCCCCACAACATAGCTAAAAAAGTTGTTTCGCTCTTTGCTCTGGCAAGCAATCATACAGTACTACATATACCTTATTAAAGAAACTGAAATGGGTCATGTGCATCAAGAGTCAATGGCAATCAATCATACAAAACTACATACCTTATTAGAGAAATTAAAATGTGCCATATGCATCAAGAGTCAAGACGACATGCGTGATCACATGTACATGTGCAAAGATACAAGCCACTCATCAGGTAGGCTCTTACCATGCAGGTGCCCTGGCAGAAAAGTTGGGCAAATCCAACCGCCAGAAGAGACACGAAAGGGCGTCCACCATATTTAGCACATGTTGTATCTCACCTAATGATTGAATTACCCAATTCTGATGCTGGAGGATCTGACATATGGGCCCACCTGATGAGTGGCTCACACCTTGAACATGCAAGCCATGTTGGCACATATGCATGGCGGTCACGTATAAGAATTCGATTAAAATAAAATCCATCTTCTCTCAGCATAATCAAAATCAGAAACTAAAGCAACCCAGATTAACTCAGTGAATGTAGAAGTCACTGTCATTAAGTCACATCCTCAAAATCAGAATTTTTTGGAGCAACCAGTAAATATACAAATACAAACAGAATTTTAAGAACAAAATTTATCATAGATAGATGTTTTTCAATATCCATAGGCATTTATTTAGTTTGCTTTCAGTTCTCACATAATGCAAGGAATGTAAATTTTCACTGGTTTGAAGTACCTGGCTATATGTACAATTAAAACTCAAGCAAGATTAACTGATTTTCCAGCTGATTTATGTTGAATTGAATATATACAAAATACCAACTTGTAGAAAATTGAAGAGAAGAATTCAATAGCTTCTGATCCCAATCTTCAGGCCCTCTTTCAAGCCATTACAAAACCATCATCGACCCATACAAGAAAATGCCCAACAATTTAATACACAGATAGATAATGAGTCCCACATAAAACTCCTGCTAGCCGTTTCACATACTATAAAGCTAGTACAAAGCAATTGGCTCTGTGAATTTGAAAATCATGGAATTCTGTAATTAATGTTATTAATTGAACAATCTATAGTTGTTCAAACCTCAACTCATCATGGCTATTTGCAGGTAAGAGAAAAACTCCAAGCATATGTTCTTACTCTGATATCTAGTAACTTAGAAACATTTAATTCCTTCCCATGAAATTCTCATGTACTCTTTCTACTAAACAACACCCAATACCCAATTTCCATCACTGATATTACCAATTTTGCAAAACTTAAAAATCAATATCAATACAAAAGAATATCCTAATTCATAAATCCATAATTCGAAAACCATCAAATACCATTCAACAACGCCTTTAAATCCAACAATTTAAAAAGCTTAAATAATCTACATTCCTCACAACCATCAAAAATAAAACATGAAAAATAACAGTAAAAGAACAAACCTCGATCAAGGTTGTGCAAGATGAGCAAAGATTCCTCCAGTTTACTATCTTTTATGATCTTCCAAAAACTTAACAGCACATGAGTCATGGGAAAATGTATTAACTTGTCTTACAAGTTCAATGTCCTCACAAGAAACCTTCCTACCATCATTGCTGGAGATGGATACCGAACCTGAATCCACTTTGGGAACCTCAGTTGGAGGGTTGTTTCTCTGGTCACCTTAAGATTCTTATGGTACTTGAGATGATAGGAAAGAACTAGAAAATCTAGGAGTTAGTTGATTAGTTGGGATTGTCCAATAGGCCAGCTTTCACACCTTCTACCACCAGGAAAAAGCTAGAAAAATAGATGGCATGCCGTTTCATCCTGCCATTTCATCAAACAGATAGCATGCCATTTCATCAAACAGTTAGCATGTATCAAATCTGAAAGATAAAAAAAGAGACATAAAGAGAGGAAAATATCAAACCTATGCCTCAAAGATATGAGAAGGGTTTCGAATGGCGGGTGTTTCTTCGGGTACGATCTTCATGGCTGCTGCAATGGAGAGAGGTAGAAGAGACGGAGGAGATATTGGAGAGAAAGGGAGGAGAATGAGAAATATGGAGCAGAGATCGGGAGGGAGAGGGAGGATTGGGGAACGGAGAGAGAGAGAGATGGGAATAGGAAACAGAGGGAGAGAGAGGGAGAGAAATGGAAGGTACTATTTGGGCGCGGCTTTGTTTTGAGCGCGCGCCCAAATTTGGGAGTGTTTCGTGAGAAGGACGTGGACTGTCCTGACAAGGGATCCGTGGGGCCCACCATGATGTATTTAGTTTATCCATTCTGACCACTAACCAAAATTAAGGTAGATTGAAGGCCCAAGTAGACCACACCATAGGAAGCAAATGTAATTTAATCTCCATGTTTCATACCATGTGGTCCACTTGAGCATTCGATCTAGCTGATTTTTTATTTCATGCACTAAAGTAATATTTCAAAATAGATGTACGGCTTAGATAGAACACATATATTTTTTTAGACCCTACAGAGCCTCTTATAACATCGCTAATTATTAATGCTGTGACAACTTTTTAGCTACGGATTAAAACCATAGTAACTATAGCAACGGTTCATATCCGTAGCAAAAATCTAACGTGGTCTGTATCCTTTGTCCCTTTTTTTGGTAGTGACTAGTCGAAAAAAGACTAGGACTAGTCGAGGAAATTACTTATAAACTTATGAAATGACCTACATAGCATATGCAATGAATATGACCTAACCTAAGGTCAATCTAGGGTCATCCATACCTTGTTTGTGAGTTTGAACAATTGAAACATTGTTTGCTCTGCTAACTCATACACTTGAAATACTTGAAGCTTGTCTTCAAATCTTGAACTTGAGCTTGAGTAAAGACTTGAGTTCTTGAGATTGTTTAAGGTACTGATCTTAAAGATTAAACTCGAACTTGAGCCTTAAACTTGTACTTGTACTTGAGCTTGAAATCTTGAGCTTTGACAATGCTTCTTCAACTTGAATACATAGAGAAGTTTAACGAAGACTTGGACAACTTTAAAGTGCATAAAGTCGATGTAACACCCCAAACTCGAAAAACGGACTCATAAAATTCTCGATCACTGAATCTGGCACCGACAGCCTCCGCAGTGCCCCATTCTCGACTCCTGGCACTCATATGCCAGATTCTGATCCTAGGATCCTATAAGGAGGATTTCCAGTATGATTTTTTTTTTTGTAATGGAGCATAACCACAAGCATAACCAAGTCATAAAACAACATCACCACATATCCACTACATCAAAAACGTTAAGTACAATGCAGAAAGGGAAATACAAGGTGATCAAAAGGCTCCAAAATAATCTGATGCATGCTCCTACCTCAACGCTGCTGCCATCCAACGTCACCTACATGCAACGGTCATGCATAAGCTTACAAAAGCTTAGAGGGTGGTGTAAGTATGTGCACAAGGTGAGTGTCAAGTATGCAGTATCAGAGAAATGCGAAATATGTTGGTAAGTCCATGAATACTACCAGTCGTACCAAGGCTATTCGATGCAAGGCACGAATGCCATCGACCATACCAAGGCCATGCGATGCGAGGCCTACGAAGCCGAATGTCATATGCGAGATGTAATACAAGCATGTCAGTCCTCATTAAGTACATATATCAGTACAGTTCCCCTCTGGGATATCACCGGGGTCTAGTACACTCCACACTGACTGCCGCCTCCCTAGCCACACAGCCCAGTGAGTGGAAGAGACCACACTATTTGCTTAACCAGTAGTCTGCCAATACCTACCCGACTCGTCGATAGCAGACCCATTTGCAAGCTGGTCAAACTCAACCTAGCTTACAACCCCCTCACTCGGGCGGATAAGGCCACACCCCGTTTCAACCGACCACAACACAGAAGGAGACGGGGCCTACTGGTATTTGGCACTTATGTGCTCGTGTATCAACTCGGTCTAGATATTGGAACATCTCCTGGTACCAAAAAGGTTCTAAAATTTTCACCCAAGGACATCCTATGTGCCCACAGTGCTAGAGCCAATATTTTCGGTATTCAATCTAGCCATCCACAATGTGCCTGTGGAGGCCACGACCTTGATGTCACTAGGGTGTACAATGATCATGTCACACATATGTGAGATGCATGAGTCACACCATCCAGTCATGTAGCAATCCTACACATACCGCGCGCTCATATGGGTAACTCCTATCAGTGAGTCCCATAAATAATCTGCCCAATGACATATGCTATGATCAGTCACTACTCATATCAAGCATACATATGATGCATATGACATCAGTCATGGAATTATATTAAGTATGTTATATGGTGATAAACTATCCTCACAACGAAGATGGGCTTAGACGGCCTACACACAAAAGTATGGGCCTATCAATGGGCCCTAGGGAGAGTTACAATGTGGGCATTTAACCATCGTTGTTCTTACAATGTGGGCGTCAAACCATCATTGCTCCCAAGGCATTGCCCGCCATAAACATCATTATATAAACCATGGTGGAATCACACATTGCAATGGACTTTATATACATCCCATTGGGCCTCAACCCATAGGCCTCAATTACATCAAATGGGTTGTATCACATGGGCCTTATATACATTGCAATGGCCCATAACCCATTAAGAGATCATTCTAGAGCATTTCCAAAGGAATGAATCGTATTAAAAGATCATTTGGACCATACCACAAATAGCAATGGAGATAATGATTTTTCGCCGTTATAAAAATTCCAAGGCCACCATCATGTTTATTTTCAATCCAGTCTGTTAGTAAGGTCACAAAGACCTGGTTGGGAGGAAAACAAATATCGATTTATTCCAAGACTATTGTGGTCCAAAAAGGACTTCAATGGTAGGCGTTCATCTCTCCACTGTTTTCTATGGTGTGGTCCACTGATAGATCTACCTCATTTTTAGTCTTAAGCCTAAGACAGAATTGCCAATTGGATGGACAGTTTGGATGTAAAACATACACCAAAGATGGCTCCACATGCTGGTGCACACGCCACCAAGGTGGGCTCCATAGAACCTGCTACATTAATAGCAACTCTGTGCGGCACACTAGCCAATCCAATCACTTCACAGGTAGGTCCCACGTGGGGCCCATCCTAACTTCTATTTTCCATCCATCTGTTGATAAGGTCACACAGATCCATATAAAAAAATATAAATAAATTTTATATTTATCTAAAACTTCTGGAACCAGAGAAGTTCCAATGGCAGACATTCAATCCACCACTGCTCACTGCCATGTGGACCACTTGAGCTTTGGTATACGGCTGATTTTTGGGGTGCCCCACTGTAAAAAGGGGCCCCATCAAATGCACCATATTGATGTCAACACACATCACGATGGGGCCTGTAACTGGGGCACACGGTCCCTGCCCTTCCGTCCATAGCGCAGCAGCAGGAAGCTACTGCAGCATCCTCTGGACGACAGCAGCAGTAATGCTTACTGCACACACACAAACACACATATATATATTTATAGTTTTTCCTAAGTGGGGCCCGCATCAGGAGGATCCACTCCATCCATTAGATCCTATGGCTTAAGATAGACCAAACATGCCCAATAGTCAGCGTGTTTTAGTGTGTGAAAACATTAAAGTTGGTCCTAATAGCTTTTAACAGTTAATATGCTGTTTTTTATAATGTGGCCCGCCAAATATTCGGATTGGCCTCATTTTTCAGCTCAACACCTAGAATGAGCTGGGAAATAGGGTGGATGGAGTGGATTAGATCCATACATCAAGGTGGGGCCTGCATGAGCGGCCCACCAGAAATTTTGAATCAAGCTAATATTTTTATTTTTACATAGCAACGTCTAGACCCTGCTGGACGGTCTGGACAGTAGACGTCCAGCAGGTTTTGGGCTGGCCCATCTGGCCATGTTAGGGTCCACTAAATATTTATATTTCCCCATCATCTAGACCCCCTAAACCAAAAGGGTAGTAAGGTGGGTTGGTCCCCATGTTTGGACAGCCATGGGGTCCATTGAATGGACGATCTGGACATCACATACACTCATCAAGTGGGCCACAAAATATGGAAAGGAGAGAGAGAGGGGGGGAGGGAGAGACACGTGTGATGGAGGGCTCCGCCACTATGAGCCTTCCCTTTCCATGCATTTCAATCATACATTAAGTGGGTCCTAATACATGTGGGCCCACCAAATCAAAATCAATGGTAGAGGTTCCTTCTCCATCAAAATGGAAGGTCTAAATGACCTCTTTTAAACTAAAAAAGTAAACTTCATGATGGGGTCCATGGAGAATGGCCCCATCATGGAATGATCCTATGAATCATGGTAGGCCATTGGCCACATCTAGGGTCCAAAGTGAGATCCATACCATCAATCAGTAGGCCCCACTTGGCCCATCATCAAAACATGAAATCTAGGCCTATAAAACCCCACCGTTTGATCTTCTTGGTCCAATGGAACGCCAAACTCCTTATATCTCACTTTGATGGAAGATAATGAGAATTGAATGGCTAGGATGATAGATCTTAGGATAGGAAGTGAGCCACACACAACACACGTTTCTCTCCTTGGAAGTGTTTGGACATGCACCTCTTTGGTTGCTTGGAGAATGTGAAGAGAAAGAGAGAGAGAGAGAGAGAGAGAGAGAGAGGGTGGTTGTAAGAGAGAGGTGATGGGTGTGAGTGATGGATGTAAGTGCTAGATGTACTTGACTTGAGAGTTGACTTAGGGTAAGTTGCTTATCTTGGGGAGAAAGAAAGCATGGGTGATGTACTTTGATTGATTAATTGATGGGATGGGTTGTAAAGATTCTCTTGGGTTCACAAATGCACGACGTTTCTTCGAGATAAACGCGGGCCCACATATCCTGGCCAAGATATCGAATTGGTGTGCAAGATAGGGCATTGGAACCGTGGTAACAGTGCGGTCGCAATGGTACAAGTCTCAAATTAAGCTGACTCAAATCTACAGGATACGACTTAGGGTCGCGCGCAAATGTCCATTATAGGTCACGGGTTGTCAGAATTCGATTAGAAGGATCATGGGAGTCTACGGAATGGTATGGACTAGGATATGGGCCTTATAGTCGATCAATTCATCTCATCAAAACATGATACAGATTCTAAATGATTTGGCACAATAAAATTTGATAACTTTGGGTGCTAGATTTACAATATAGCATTTATACACATCACTTCTGGGATTTGATGTCATAAATAGCTACTCAATGAACAAATCATGTCACGTAAATCATCCAGTCATGTGTTGTGTTTATCTTGGGGTAACTGTATAAATCCATGTTAAATGTGGGACACGCAGATAAATCTCTGTAATATGGGATGCGGGGCGAGTTGGATAACTCTAATCATATTCCACATTGTGGCGATCGCTAAGTGTGATGAACCGCATATACTTTACTAGGCATGCATCTCATTTAGTTTGCTTGCACATATTAATACCTCTTGTAGTTATGGAGTACGGGACGTATCAGAACCTTTACATTACTTTTATGAATCTTTTGAATTACTGTTAATCTTAAAGGATAACCATCACTATGAGTAGGGCATTGACCCTCTCCCAACCATATAGGTGATGTACATATTAAAGACCTAGAAGACCATGTCCCTATAAAAGACTATATTGAAAGAATATGAAGATAGTTTTAGCTTTATACTTTCGCTGTGAACTCGAAAAATGTAATAAGTTCTCACTGAGAGGGCATTTGATTATATATTTGAATTCTTTTACTCTGATGAAATAATTAATATAGTCGATTTTATTCTTGTGAATTTACCTTCATGAATGTATCTGGATGTGATCTAAATGATTTAAATGAAAAAAAATGAGGTGTAATTTTTAAAGCATCCAATTTATACATTATTAACACTCAGTTTTCTCGGTCACGAGTATAAACTTTGGCCGTAAAATTTCAGGATGTTACAAAGCCATTGCTTGAAAGTATGCTAACATCCTGGAGCAAATTGGCCTTTTCGATGCAATTATAACCAGATCAGAACATTTTCTATAGAGATATGGCTATCTTTAAAGGTTTCCTCAATCATTGGTCTGCAATTACCAATTCATTTCATCTTCCTTTAGGTGAAATCAGCATCACCTTTTGGGATCTTGTTTGCATAGCCAGTGCTCCTCTCATGGGTAATATTTTTGATGAATATGTACCTTCGAACGATGAATTTGCTCTCACTTCTATAGGAGATAATAAATCTGAAGTTTCAAAAACTGCTCTTGAACTCTTTAGAGAAATGGCTAATTTCCCACATCTTAATGAAATTAGTCCGTTGAATGGTTGGCTCATTTCTCCCAAGACTTACAGTATACTTTTTTCCTTTCTCCATTCCTTCAAAATCTTCATCTTATATATATATATATATATATCAGTTATCTAATAATCTATCAATATCTTGACAACTTTGCAGGTCAAAATCATCAAGATCTTACGAGTATCCGTGACAATATTAAGAACATTGTTGAGTATAGTTCTTCTTGTGAACTAGTTGCTTTCTTAGCTTATTGGTTGAACTTGGTGATATTTCCAAATTTGTAACAAATAAAAATCATCAGACCGGCTCTTTTCATGGTCGCGGGTACGATGGCAGAAGGTCAAAAATATTCATTGGCTCCTCCATTCCTCTGCCTTATTTCGGGCTTTTGGAGATATCATTTCTGGTTTTGAAAGTTCTACTTCTGAGTCTTTTCCAGTTTGTGCTCCTTGGCATTTCTTTATAGGTTGGTTAGGAGTGTATTTTCCTTAGACCTTTGCTGATTCTGAAAGAACCTATTCAAATCCTCATTGGCTTCCGCTTCAACACTATCAACTAAGGAAAATGATCGAAAAATTGAATGGTTGGGTCACCCGAAAAATAGAGAACAATGATCCTATCGACTTCTTTCAATTTCCGTTCACTAACTGCCCAGAGGACATAGAAGTTATCGATGGTGATTCTATCTCTTTTAGCGAACATTTATTCCTTATTTCTATCAAATACAGTACTCTTCCATAAAGGGAAGGTAGCAAATTCTAGGACAAACCGATGGTGATTCTATCTCTTTTGACGAACATTTATTCCTTGTTTCTATCAGATACAGTACTCTTCCATCGAGGGAAGGTAGCAAATTCTAGGACAAAACATATTACCCAAGCAGATTTGCTTATCTGTTTGGTTTTGATCAAACTATGCCAGAGAC